>NC_049244.1:19333160-19983713 GCF_011100685.1 Canis lupus familiaris | reverse complement strand
GTCAATCAGTCTAATCCTCGAACACTTCCAAGAACAATGGGGGAAAGAGTTCGGTGGGGCATTCCACCTTCATGTGCAGGAAGCGGCTGGCATGGCAGGCTCCAATCATCCGCAGGTCTGTCACCTTCATCAGGAGTTTTGGCCAAAAGTGTGTCACATGATGTTTCCGATAATTGATATAGTGTTCAAAGGCCAGTAGGAAACTATCTTGGTATTTTTCTATTCTTTCAATGCAGGCGAGCCCTGGGCGGTCTGAGGGGGAAGAACAAAGATGAATGTTATTCAAAAGTGGAAAGGAGAAGCTTTGACTTGTACAGTTCAAGCCATTTAATATGAAGTGGGCAGATCAACTCCTAGGAATGAGTGTAGATATGAAAGGAACTCTGGAGCATAGGGAAGTGTCACAATTTACATAAAGGGAGTCAATGCTTTGTTTAGGTAAAAGTCTCCAGGTTAGACAAATCACCTGGGATTGGTGATGCCTCTCTCTTAAGGTGCAGGAGAAGCCTCACCATGAGAGTCAAAATACCATGCATAACAAGGGGAAGATTTTGAGTTGCCCCTAGCTGCCTGGCTGAGAGGTGAAGACAGGCATGGACATGCAGAGAAGGGGAGATGTGAGAAGAGATTGAAAACATTGCAGGGGGCCTGAATGCCAAGTGAGGAGTGTCACACAATAAGAAATTTTCATGAAGACAAAGAAGCACAATATCCAATTTTAGTTGTTTACCAGGCTGTAAGGAACCACTCCTTCCCCTCCCTTGTACATGTGATAAAACTGCTACCTGTAGCCGCCTTCCATTGGTGTGTTTTGGGGAATTAAATGAAAAGAAGAGATGTGAACCATGCTAGTATCACCCTGTGCAGAGAAGAGAGAATCACTGTGGGAAGTTGGAGCTAGATAAGACCATGACCATGTAATGACCAAGAAATCTTAATAAGCCTTGCCTGGACTGCTGGCCTTCCCAAAATATGTAGAAAGAGGACTCAAGGCAATTTCACAAAAATGATAAAGGCATGTCATGAGAAGGCTAGATGACTGGGGAAGATGCAGGATGCAAACACTTGGAATATGAAAGTGGGTACAGGGGAGTGTACCTCAACATAATAAAGGCCATATATGACAAGCCCACAGCTAGCATCATATTCAATGGTGAAAGCCTAGAGGTTTTCCTCTAAGATCAGGAATAAGACAGGATTCCTATCCTCAGTACTTTATTCCACATGGTACTAGAAGTTCTAGTCAGAGCAATTAAGCAAGAAAAAGAGATAGAAGGCATCCAAATTGGAAACGAAAAAGCGAAACTGCCACTATTTGCAGATGACATGATATTATATATAGAAAACCAAGACTTTTCCAAAAAAACTGTTAGAATTAAGAAATGATTTCAGAAACGTTACAGGATACAAACTCAGTATACAAAAATCTGTTTCATTTCTATATATTAATAATGAATTATCAGAAAGAGAAATGAAGAACACAATCCCATTTACAATAGCATCAAAAAGAATAAAATACCTAAGAATAAATTTAACTAAGGAAGGAAAAGATCTATACATTGAAAACATAAGACATTGATAGAAGAAGCTGAAGGAGACACAAATAAATGAAAAGATACTCTCTGTACTCATGAATTGGAAGAATTAATATCATTAAAATATCCTTTCTACCAAAAGCAGTCAACAGATTCCATGCAATCCCTATCAAAATTTCAATGGCATTTTCTGCAGAAATAGGAAAAACAATCCTAAAATTTGTATGGAAACACAAAAGAACCTGAATAACCAAAGCAATCTTGAGAAAGAAGAACAAAGCTGAAGGCATCATGCTCTCTGATTTCAAACTCTATTACAAAGCCATAGTAATCAAAACAGTATGGTATTGGTATAGAAACAGACACAAAGGTCAAAGGAACAGAATAGATAGCCCAGAAATATACTCCTGCATATATGGTCAATTAACTTATGACAAAGGAACCAAGAATACAGTGAGGAAGGGACAGTCTCTTCAGTAAATGATGATGGGAAGATTGGACAGCCACATGCAAAAGAATGAAACTAGACCCCTATCTTACACCATACAGAAAAATTAACTCAGAACAGATAAAAGACTTAAATGTAAGACCTAAAATCATAAAACTCCTGAAAGAAAATGTAGGTGGTAAGCTCCTTCACATTAATCTTGGTGATGATTTTTGTGGCTCTGACTCCAAAAGCAAAGGCAACAAAAGCAAAAATAAAGTGGTACTACATCAATTGAAAAAGTTTCTGCACAGCACAGGAAACCAAAAAATGAACAGGAAACCTATGGAATGGGAGAAAATATTTGCAAATCATATATCTGATAAAGGGTTAATATCCACAATATAAAATGGACTCATAGAACTCAATAGCAAGAAATCCTACAATTCATTAAAAACTGAGCAGAGGTTCTGCAGATATTTTCCCAAAGAAGACATGCACATGGCCAACAGACACATGTAAAGATGTCCAACTCACCAATCATCAGGGAAATGCAAATCAAAACCACCATGAAATATCACCTTACACCTGTTAGAATGGCTCTTTATCAAAGACGGCAAGAGATAACAAGTGTTGGCAAGGATGTGGAGAAAAGGGAACCCTTGTACACTATTGCTAGAAATGCAAATTTGTGTAGCCACAATGGAAAATAGTATGGAGGTTCCTCAAAAAATTAAAAATAGAATTACCATATGATCCCGTAATTCTATTACTGAGTATTTATCCATGAAAACAAAAACTTGAAAAGATATATGGATCCTATGTTAATTGTAGCATTATTTACAATAGCCAAGATATGGAAACAACCTAAGTGTCCACCCATGGACAAATGGATAAAGAAGATATGGTATATACATAGAGTGGAATACTACTGAGCCATAAAAATGAAGTCTTGCCATGTACAATGACATTGATGGACCTTGAGGACATCATACTAAGGCAAATAAGTCAGAGAAAGACAAATACTATATCATTTTACTAATACGTGAAATCCAAAAACAAAGAAAGAAATAAATAAAAGCAAGCTCATAGAAACAGAGAACAAGTGGTTGCCAGAGGCTGTGGTCTGCGGTGGGCTTAATGAGTGAAGGGTGTCTAAAGGTACAAACAAACTTCCAGTAATTAGATTTAAAGAGTCTTGGAAATGTAATATACAGTATGGTGACTATAGTTCATGATACTCTATTCCATATTTGAAAGTTGCTAGTAGAGTAGATCTTGAAAGTCTTCATCACAAGAAAAAAATTTTGTGACTATATATGGGACAGATGTTATCTAGACTTACTGTGGTGATCATTTTGCAATACATACAAATATCAAATCATTATGTTGTACACCTGAAATGATTACAACTTCATATGTCAATTATGCCTCAATTGAAAAAAAAAATTATAAACCTGGCTGGATTCCTCACATAGCTCCAGGGAGCCCTACCGACCCACTGCCCAGTACTCCTCTGTTTGCTCTTTGTGGCTCTGATCAAATAAGTTCACACTTTTAAGTGTCCAGGTATTGAAGTATCTGTATTAGTAAAAATCAAAACAGAGTTCTGCTTAATCTATAAGGAAGGCTCAGCACTAATGTCTCAATCTGCTCTTCTTAGTTTAAGCAAAAGATATGGGCTTTCAGCATCCCCTATTTGGCTTGAATTGTCATTTGTGCATTTTTATTTTGTGTTTTCCTTTGTATTTGATGCTGCTGCTCTATGGATCTCCTCAATCCCTCTCTCCCTCACCCTTGTCTTCTGTCTTTGAGAATGCCGGAAGAATTCTCCACAGGATCCTTTTCCTTTTGATCCAAATAGAAAATCAACATAATACTGCTCTGGATGTACTCCTTCACAGGGGAAAAAAAATAAGCTGGGTTTCGTGGCCTCAAAATTCTGTCCTTTGATGAGAGATAAACATAAGGTGGTCATATAAATGACACAGAGAAAATGAAAGGGCATTTCATCATGTTCAAGTGGCACTAAGCATGTTTATGAAGGAATATTTTAAAGGTCAAGGACTGTTTTTAACTCCTGGAGACAGAATTTCTTAAAGATCTGTCCTTCTGATCAGTTCCATTTTAGCTCTCCACTCATCACTGCAGGACCAAAGAACTTAGTGGGAGCAGCTCCTGGAAAAGGCTTTGAAGAGGAGGTGTAGGATACTGTGTAACCGATGCCACACAGAACAACAGGGCATAGAGGGCAAGGCTGAGATGGGCTGGAGCCCCGGAATATGGATACGTAGCTATCACGTGCCAACTGTAAAGTGTCTGGTAATAGTTTTCTGGTCCTGGTAGTATGAAGGAAAAGTGCCCAGGTCATTAGGGCGGAGAAGATTTTTAAAAGGTTTTAGGTATGCCACGCGGTTACCAGGCAGTGACAGTGTCATCAGAATCGAGGATGGAGGAAGAATCATCCAGGTAAATATCTGAGAGGTTTGGTATCATAATCACAACCCTTGCCTTGTCCAAATACTCCCTTTATTTACCTTACTGAGATTATTTGCCTAACAATCTGTTAAAATTAACTCACTATGGAGGAAACATTATATTATTCAGGAAATAGAAATCCATGTGCTGCCCATGGAAGATAACTGCCAAAATGGGTGCAAGACAAAAACCCTTATTAAACTTTAGCTCAGGAGTCCTGCTGAAGACTGTGCCTGATACCCATCCTGTCTGTTCAACAGAGAGGTCAGTAAGTTTAGCGAGGCGTGCAGGATAGGCTGGTTCCAAAATGAATCTCTCTCCTTGCTTTATTCAGAAGGAGGTACAACTGGAAGAACATTCTAAGAGATACAGCTTTCTCACTAGCTGGTTCAATGTTATTTAAAATTGTCTTTGTAAAAAAAAAAAAATAAATAAATAAATAAATAAATAAAAATGGTCTTTGTAGCACTATGATTTCTGCTAAAAATTACCTTGAATCCCTCCTCCAGGAATAGAATTCCCACTTATTGAGTTAAATTTTTTTATTTTAAAAGACTGAAACCGGGATCCCTGGGTGGCGCAGCAGTTTAGCGCCTGCCTTTGGCCCAGGGTGTGATCCTGGAGACCCGGGATCGAATCCCACGTCGGGCTCCCGGTGCATGGAGCCTGCTTCTCCCTCTGCCTGTGTCTCTGCCTCTCTCTCTGTGACTATCATAAATTAAAAAAAAAAAAATTTCTAAAAAAATAAAAATAAAAAAAATAAAAGACTGAAACCCAGAGAAGATAAGGGGTTGACTCAAGGTCACATAGGGAATTCTTAGATAAGCTATTCACTCTATTTCTTTAAAAATAATTCTCCTGAAGGACTGAGGACCCTGGTTTCTCACTGGTTGTTGACTGGAAACCACCCTCAGCTCTGAGAGGCCACATTCAGGTCCCTATCATGTGAGCTTTCCCGATATGGCTGCTTACTTCAGCCAGCCAGCCAGCAAGGGGAGTTTCTGGAGCAAGTCTGTTAGCAAGAGAGAATTTTTTTTTTTTTTTAAGATTTTATGTATTTATTCATGAAAGAAATGCAAAGAGAGAGGCAGAAACATAGGCAGAGGGAGAAGCAGGCTTCCTGTGGGGCCTGATGTGGGACTTGATCCCAGGACTCTGGGATTACAACCTGAGTTGAAGGCAGATGCTCAACCACTGAGCCACCCAGGTGCCCCAAAAGGGAATCTTATATAACGTAATGTAACCTAATCACAAGGAGGTGGCATTGAATTCATCGTATTCTACTGAAGCAAGTTACTGGTTCTGCACACACTCAGCAGGAGGGGATTGTACAAAGGTATAAACATCTGAAGGTGGGGAACATGGGAGGCCTCCTACGGCTTGTCCGCCACAGCATACAACAGGGTGCCTTATGCTATTTTATCTACTTATGTTTATATTTTAGATTTTTCCTAATAAAAATAATTTTTTTATAAGTCTGCCATACCTAAATGTTCTGTAGCAAATACATTTCAAGATGAGCTTAAAAAAAAAAAAAAAAAAGAAGGAATTCTACTGAGTGAACCAGGAAGCACGAACTCTATAAAGGATTCTCATTGTACTTATGACCGATAATTTATCCATCTATTTAGTCATTGATCCAATAAACATTTCAAATTCTACTAAACACTGGCCTAAGCAGTAGGTGTACAACTAGACACATTTCTGTCCTCAAAAAATAAACAATCCAGAGGTAGAGGCGGATAAGGTAAGCTGACAACTATAGTGCAGAGTGACAAGTGCTGAGGCACAGCTAAACTGAGGGTACTCTGTAAAGGCACAGGTGGCCTTTGAAACTGCCTATTTATAATTTTTTAAAAAATTTATTTATTTATTTGAGAGTGTGTGTGTGTGCATGTGGGGGGAGAAGGAGACAAGCAGACACCCCACTGAATGGGGAGCTGGATGTGGAGCTTGATCCCAGGACCCTGAGATCATGACCTGAGCTAAAACAGAGTCAGCTGCTCAACCTAACTGAACCACCCAGGTGCCCCACTTACCTTCTATTTAAAGACTAGCTTTCCTTAAAGGATCTGACATATTTTGCATTTCTTATTTATGAGATGATCTCTGAAGAGAGAAGTGTCAGAATTATTATTCATTTTTCACTGAAGGAGTCTGGAGCCCTGATAATGAGCTCAGGGTAGGTTAAAGATGGCTGCAAATTTTTTGCCATTCCTCCCATCTAGAGGTGGGCTCTTGACTCTGGGCTGGTGCTGGGGCTTTTTTGGACCAATAGTATGTGGCAGAAGTGATGCTATATGACTCAAACCTGGGCCTTAAGACATGTGCTTCGAATTCTCCTTCTTGGAATCCACCAGCCATGTAAGAGTGCAACTAGCCTTCCAGAGGAGAGGCTGCATGGAGAGAGGCCTGAAGCTGTGTTTGATGTCTCAGCCCCAACCCCTACCATCTGGGGATGCTTTAAGCCACTAAATTTTGGAGTGGTGTGCGAGATAGCAATAAAAACCTGAAACTTAAGTTGTAGCTAAGCCATAAACAAATTTTAGCTTTTCCTCATGATTTCCTCAACCAGAACTTAACACAGAGTGGTGTGGTCACTCATACCCATATCCTGGGTACATAAAACCAGAAGAGGGTGAAGTTGGCCAATGACGGTAAGTCAGGCTGGGTAGTGTCCATTGAAGGTAGACCATTTCATAGAGTCTTTAAAATGGCTCCTTTGGGTCCTTCCTACTATGCTGGAGGAGTGCAGGAAGCATCAGATACCTGACACCCCCCTTCAGTTCCCAGGTCATTGGCAAACCCCCAATTGCTTGCTGAAGGAGAGTGAGCTATGATTCTGAAACTAAAGGGGGGCAGTGGGGGAGGGATCAGGAACTTTTATCAAGTGATTTGAATTAGCATCAGACAAGCAAAAGCTCTTTGGTCTCTCAGTAATGTGTCTGGGAGTACTCACCTGAAGACATCAGCAGGACGGCCTGAAGAAGGGCTACTTCAGTGTCATCCAGGTTGAAAGAAGACAGTGACATGCCCAGGTCAAAGATGGCATCTGACACCACCCCAAGACCCCCGTTCTTCAGCTGGCCCCGCGTCACTGCCATTTCCCCATTCAAGGTTAAAGTCTCGCTTTCTGGGTCATAGCGCACAGCAGCTCGAAGGGACATGATCTCCATGCAGCAGCCTTTGAGGAGGATTATCTGGTCTTCACATGGCAGCTGAAAAAAACCAGCCCATATCAGCAAGAACAAGTGCACAGACGTCAGTGAGGAATAACATGCAGTATCTTAATAGCAACAGGGACCACATCCTGTGATCAACATCGGTCCTGCACTCTTTGGGCCTCTGGCTTTCCCTTCCTTCCTACTCAGCTGTAGACTCTCAACAACCATTTTTCATACTCCAAGCTGGTCACTGATTTTAATGTCAGTACTCTGCCTTTCTTTTATGATGGATATAGATCTCCAACTAGGATTGCAGTCCTGTGTGAGATTGTGCTACTAATCCCTTACTCTGGGGGTTTGTATAATAACACCAACTGATCGCTGCTTGAGAACGTGGTTTATGTTAAGCTTACCACATTTCTCACAGTGGCTGGCAATTCTGCTTCTCTTTGATTTTTGAAGCAAGTTTGCTTCTTGGGTCTCTCAAAAGGCACAAAAGGAGAAGGTCGCTGGTAGAAGAGTGTTGCCCTACAGATTCAGAGATGTAAAAGCGTTGGCCCAGGTCACCCAGTGAGTTAGAGGCAGAGGTGAGACTAGAATTCAGACCTCCTGGCTCCTAGGGTTATGTTCTCAGGACTTCAGGCACCAGAATTACTCCACACACTGGATTTCTCTGCCAGTGCTATAATCTCGTTTTAAGCATCCTTGGTTGCCTTGTTAATTTGGATTTGTGATAATGTGATAATATTTATAATAAACTTAAAAAAAGTACTTTGTTAGCAAAATAACAAAAAAATCAGAGTTTTACCTTCTGGCAGGAGAGAATGTTTAATTAAAAGCCATTATCAAAATAGTTTGAAAGGCTATTAGTTAATGGATATTTTTGATGAATTGGGCATTGTGCTAAGATTTTACGTGTGTCACCTTACTTAACCTTCACAGCAATACAGTGAAGTAAATATTCTAATTCCAATTTCATTTACAGAAGTGGAAATCCAGGCACTGAGAGGTTGAGTAACATGCTAAGGGGTCACATGAGGGTTTTGTGGGTGAGGCTAGGATTTGAAGCTAGATCTTTCAGAATCCAATGCAAAAAAAAAAAGAATCCAATGCAAAGAGAAGAGAACACACTCTTTTGAAGTACTGAGGATATGACTAGGTTTCCATAAACAATGAATGTGTAAATTATACATAATTATTATCTTTTCATTAAATCAGGTACAAATTCTTTTGGGGCAGTACTCTTGGCAAGACTCACCTAGTTCAATTTTGGTTGTTACATAAAAGTGAAAGTAATATACTTAATTACATTTAAAATGCTGGGTATTTCATATTTTTTTGCTAACTCGACCTAGCCACCTTACCATTTAATCTCAAATTACTTAGCTTTTTCTACAGAATAAAAGTCATTTCATATTTGGTTCTGGAATATATACATGGGAATTCTCTCCTTCCATTCATTAAAGAAAAAAAAATCACTGTGATTTGCTTTTATTTAGGTTCTAATTTGTATTCCTTGATTATATCCTTGGATTTCTGGCCCAAGATCATCGTAGGAAATAGGAAACCCCGAGCTTAGATGTATCCATCACCAGTAAGATGGAGAATTGACCCAATTAGGTGGAGGCTGGCTTGAATGCCTATGGGGAACAGGGAATATTCAGCCTCATGAGGATCACCTGAGGGCTTGTGAATCATATTGCTGGTCCTACTCTCTGAGTTTCTGTATTCTCCAAGTTCCCAGGGTATGCTTCTGCTATTGTTTCAGGGATCCCACTCTTGAGAATCACTGACATGGAATAGCAGAGAGAAATTACCAATCAGATCAAAGCATTTATTTATTTTTTTAAATTGTCACAAAGAATGAAATTTGGGCAGACCTTGTCTTTGTAGCCAAATCTGGTTGTAGATGAAGTAGAGGAATTCTTTTTAAAACTGTTTGGTTCAGATTTAAATAAAAGCTGAATGAGTATTTGTCAAGGATCACCAATGGTTTAAAAACTAGGCCAGATGCCTTTCCCTTTTAGAAAGGTTTGTAGGATGCTGGTGAGATTTGTTTCAACATGTGGGCAAATGATCTTGGTCACCTACCACAATACTTTCATTGTGAGAGCACTACACGAAGGGCCTGACAGGCAGAGGCAGGGACACTCCCACAGACTCTTCCTGTCTCTTTGGGAGAGCATCACTCAGGTTGATTGGCAAAGATGACAGTGCTCTGCACTCCAAAAGTGAGTCTTTTTTAAAAAAAATTATTAATTTATTTGAGACAGAGAGAGAGTGGGAGAGAGCATGAGTGAGGGTAGGGGCAGAGGGAGATGAAAAGCAGACTCCTCATTGAGCAAGGGAGCCTGACAAAGGTTTGATCCCAAGACCCTGGGGAAGGCAGATGCTTAACTGAGCCCCCAGAAGTGATTCTTAATGTGCGTTTTTGGCAGTTCTGTCAGAAATGACTTTAGATCTTTGAAGCCCTGAGTATCCACCAATCTTGCTGGTGGATTGGCATGGATCTTAGCAGAAAATTAATGTGAGTGCAATTTGAATAGCATATGTACCAAACTGCCTCTGGCAGGAAAACTCTGGCTTTCGCAACCACCTGGGATTTCCAACCCACTCCATAGGCAGCTCAGGAGCCCACACCGGTCACTTCCCTCTTTGGGGCTCTAATGAGAGGAAGAAAGGCTAAAGGTCCTCAGGAGGTCACAAACACCACAAACACATGCATCTCTGCTGTAAAAGCAGCCCCCCCTTTTATTTTGCAATTTGGAGATGGTGGAAAGGAGACAGAATCATGACTTTGAAGCAGGATTAAACTTCTAAGGGAAACTTGAAGAGAGAAACTTGCCACAATCCATGCTTGAAAGGTTCTGTGTTGACCCTTTACCCTTGTCCTGGCCATATGTGTTTGGTGTGTTTGTTATTGGTGGTGGAGATGGCTTTTCTTTCTTCTTAAACTGAAATATCTGTGGTTAGTTTACACAAGTTTTACATTTTCTAAGAAATCTTTTGTTGGTATTCAAAGGGGAACACATGACTAATAGTACAGCTTGCATTGCAGGGGTAGCATACTCAATAGAGCTTTCCTTCAGACACCAAGGATGAGGGACATGGGACACACCCCAGAGAGAGAAAGAAAGGTCCAGAAAAATATACTTGACACAGTGAACAAAAAAGAAAGATGACACCCAGAGTCAGAGGAACAAGCACCCTTGGCACAACTGTGAGAGTGTATAACCCTTCTTGAGAGCAATCTGCCAACACATCTCAGAAGCCTCAAAAGGAGGAAACAGCCACACAACTGTTCTGCTAGGATATGTAGCAGAAAGCATATTGACTTTGACTCAAGCCATGGCCCTGTGTTTGGATAAGTTAATCTCTTTGATCTTAGTTTCCCCCATCTATAAAATGGGCTTAATTCCAGGTATCCTGCAAATGTTATAAGGAGTGGATTTAATGTGGGCAGAGTTGAGCATGGTAACTGGGACATTGTAGGTGCCAAATGAACAGAAGTTATTGCTGTCATACTTCCCTATACCTGGGGTCAGTGAATAGACAGGATCTTCTGCCTCATGTGGACAAGCTAATAAATGATGATTGAATAGAGAAGGTAGGGAAATAAAGATGAAACAGTGCAAGTTTTTGTTTTGTACTGACATTGCTTTATGTGACTAAGTCCCAACTAATTAATATTAAATTATAAATAATACCCAGTATTCCTGGAAATTGATGGAACTATAATGAAAAATAATGCAGAAGAAAAAACAATTTCCTTACCTCACAAAACATAGGCAACTTTTTGGCAAAATCCACCACTCTGGTAATTGCTGGTGTGATGATTTTTGTAAAATGGCTGAAGGCTTCCAAGTCAACCTTTCCACCTTCTGGGGCATTTACTATTGGTGCTTGTCCAATATCTTCTGGCTAAGAAGGAGAAACAAGAAAGATTTGTTTTCTTTTAAAAAATATTTTATGTATTTATTCGTGAGAGAGAGAGAGAGAGGCAGAGACACAGGCAGAGGGAGAAGCAGGCTCCATGCAGGGAGCTCAACGTGGGACTCGATCCTGGGTCTCCAGGATCACAACCTGGGCTGAAGGTGGCGCTAAACCGCTGAGCCACCCGGGCTGCCCAACAAGAAAGATTTAAATGAAGAACCTGAAGGGATCTTTATTTATCATAGTTTTCATGTGGCAGAAAATCTCTTCTGAATTGACATGCTATACAATATCTTGTTGTCACTTTGCTCCATAACAGACAATGCAGTTTTCATGTAGTTTAGTTTTCTGAGCAAAGATATATGTCTTGGCCATTGCTTTAACAGCCCCCAGTGATCATGTTCACAGAATTGGTGCTGTAGAATTAAAGAAAGGGAAAGCAAGTGAGAGAAAGAGGGAGGCAGAGAGAAAGGACAGGAAAGTGGGTTCTGCTTCTCAATGCATGAAGGATGCCAGGTGATATAAGTGCTAGGGGTTCTGGGGTGGCATTTTCAGAGCCCTGCATGTTCTGGTGTGTGTGGGCCACGATGGAGGAGTGCAATGGGGATGACTTCTGATGAGGGAGCAGAGGAAAGCTGAAGACAAAGCACAAGCTGATACGCCATAACCACCCCCCACCTCCCCAGCTCCTGGGTGGGATGTGTGTGACAGTCCTCTGGAAAAGTCCTGACCAGTCTTAATGTTAATGCTTTGCTAGAGGGGAAAAACACCTTAGTTTGATAATAGACAGGCCTCCAGTATCCTAAGGGTCTTCTTTAGTATATAAAAGTCTTCGTGGATGCCTCCCTTTTTCCTTAGCTCCCCCTACTCCCAAGTTTATAATCAGCCATTCCTCACAACCCCAGTGCAGCAGCTCTTTCTACCCATGGGTCCTGTCCCCCTGCTTAAATAAAATCACCTTTTTGCACCAAAGAATTCTTTCTTAGCTGTGGGCATCAGCACTCACTAACACTCCAAAACAACATCACTGGCAAGTAGCACCCTGTGGATTTGTTCTTGCTTTTGACCCAGGTGCTGGGGGTCAAAGTTCCTGTCTGCCCTACAGACTCCAGGTGGAGGAGGTCTCAGCCGGCTGAGGAGGAAGACCTCTAGGTCACCCATAGGAACTAAGCTGTGTACACTTGGCAAACTTACAGGCAGGCGGTATTACTAATATTCAGTGTTCCCGGGGCACTTCTCTCCTGTTGACTTGCCCAAGAACAATCCATAGCCTTGCTACTCAAAGGGTGGTGTAGCCGCTTGGATGTCACCTGAGGACTAGTTAGAAAGGCAGACTCTCAGATCCCCTCTCCAGACCTAATGCAGAACCAGCACGTTAGCAAGCCCCTCAATGGTCCTGATGTCCATTGGTACTTTCTAGCTCCTTATCAGTGCTCTAAGACCATCTCTGAGACTATCATGATCTCTCCTGTATCTCCTGTTGTCACCTGTGTTTCCTGCCAGGAGCAGTCCTCTCTATTGACCTTTCTTGTTGTAATAATAATGACCACTATTTACCTGTGGCCTTTTGAGGGAGTGCATTATCTGAAGTAGTTCTCACACAATCTTGATTGGCAGATGAGCAAACAAAGGGCTCAAGGAGGTTAAGACCAATCCCCTGAGGCCAGGACTGGGATACTGGTCACCCCAGACTCCACACAGCAATCTGCCAAGAAGCCCACATCCACCCCCTACTTCGAGACTTTTGCAACCTGTACACTTAAAAAAAAAATTATTTATTTATTTGAGAGAGAGATAAAGTGTGTGCATGTGCTAGCGGAGAGAGGGGCAGAGGGGCAGGAGGGCAGGGACACCGGCAGGCACACTTCCTCTGAGTGCGGAGCCTGATGTGGGGTGCGATCCCATGACCCTGGGATCGTGATCTGAGCTGAAAACAAGAGTCAACTGGCTGAGTCATCCAGGTGCCCCACAACTTGTACACTTTTGACACCAGTGGGGGGAGTGAAGGGGCAAAATTCTACTCCTTAATATTTCCCTTATCAGCCTTCTCCCACTGCCTTGCTGGAAGTCATGAAGGTGATCCAAGGGATCAGAGACTCAGGCCCGTCCCACGGCCTAGAGCCACAGTGAACAGACCAGTACCAGGCACCCAGAGCTGGGAGATGCGGGACGGTGGGCAGAGATGGGCGGGAGGATCCGACACTGAGAACCAGTCAAGCAAAGCTGAATCCCTCACCTGCAGACTGGTGAGGGCACTGCTCTGACAAGACTTCCAGGGCACACTCCTGCTGCTGCTGCTGGCCTGGGACCACACTTTGAGAACCACTGGGCTGGCAGTAACCACATCCAGCTCAGAGTAATCCAGTTACCATTTTATTCCCACACCTCCCCAATTATTGCTCACGTCCAATTTTTAGCACAAAGAAAAGCAAAGGATGATTATTTTACTAAGGTGTTACTAGGGCCCCAGGGTCAACAGGAGCAGCCTAGGCCCTCCAAGGGTGTGGTAGGAGCTGTGGTTACAGCCTTGGGGAGGATTTTAAAATATATTACATAACAAACTCTGGCAGCCCTGACCTTTTATGGGTTATCCAGTAGGTTCTTCTGTTTATTTTATTTTATTTTTTTATTGTTTGCTTTGCAGGCTGCAAGTGGATGGGAAAGGAACCTAGTGTGTCATGTTCTCATAGTCAGTGATGATGTTTGGGGACAACTGTTGGCATGGGAAGCCCACGGGAGGCTACTGCTCTGCTGACTTTCTGGATGCAGCCAGAATCGATGGTATAATCACACGTACAGCTTCCTTTCTCTCTGTCTGTCGTCTGTCTGTCTGTCTTTCTCACATAGACTGAGCTAAGGGAAAAGGCACATCACTCTCTCCTTCGGGCACTGCTTCTCCTGGTATGCTTCACCTTCCTTGTTGGTCTTTATAATTCCTCCCACCCTAGAAGTGAGACTCCTCTCACCTGCCTTGTTATTGAAGCTCAACTGATAAAAGGAGCATGTTTATATTAAAAAAGAAAGAGTTTTATATACACACACACGCACACACACAGGGTGAACATTTTTAAAATTAAAATAAATAACAATATTTTTATATTTTTATAGTTTTGTCCGGTTGAGTCCAAATGTCTTGTCATTGGACACTGATAGATCTAATCTGATTGTCCTTTGAAATGTTAGTAAGTTAATGCCAAGGTTAAAAATTTCCATTAAAAAAATAAAATAAAAATAAAAATTTCCATTTAATCTGTAGGTTTATGGAGCCTTGGAATCACACCTGTGATACCTCTAAAGGTTTGAAAAAAGGAGGGAAATTACACAAGGAAATATAGTAATTTTAATTAAAATTAAACTCCCAAATGTAACCATCTCATAAGCTTTTCTGTTGAAAAATAAATAGCAGGATAGGAACAAAAAATGTACTTTTAAGCCTTTGGGTATCTAATGGAAAATACAATTGCTAGAAGTAAAATCATATACAAAGTAAAAGCTTTTTATTATATCAAGCTTTATTCCCCTAATGGTTCTTGGTTACCAGAACAGCAGACAGATAAATAGATAGATAGAGTCTATGAATTGAGCTGAGTTAACACATGAGGTATGAGAAATTAAGGTTGAGCACTGCAACCTTGTCTGTGACTCCCCTAAAGATTTTTCACATCATTTGCTACAATATTTGGAAGATGTTAGAAATAAAGAAGAGTACAGATATTTGACATCAAACAAATCTATTAGATACATTAATACAACTAGTAGCCTTGTAATCCATGACATGAGATACATCTGCACACACACACACACACACACACACACACACACACAAGCACGCATTGAGCTCAAGCTCAGGTACTGATGATAAGCCTCTGGCTTGCAGATTCACCAGGGCAGGATGTGGGCACAGCCTGATTTTTGGTTCTGGGGCTCAAATTGCCTTAGCTTGATCAAGGGGGTGCTTCCCTCATTTTGACTTTCTTCCTCCTTGTCTGCCATAATGGTCCTCCTGAGCCAGCTTAGCCTACCTCTTCATGTCTCCTTCCCACCTTGCTTTGCACTTTTGCTGTGTGGAGCTGCCTTTCCTCCTGACTTTTGCTTTCTTTCCAGTCCCTGCTTTCATCTCATCTTTGCCAAGTCCAAATCCTACCCCACTCAAATTCTATTTTTTCCCAAATGACCTGTGTGAAATGATGCCTAACTCGTCAGACCACAGATGGTGGCCCACATACATCACTCATATGGCATTTAGGCATTTATTGCTATCACTTTTTATTGCAGTTATGTAGGTACACAGCTAAGATATGAACTTCTTGGGTAGGGGGCATAAGCCTTAAGTTTCTTTGTCTACTGTCTGGAAAGCACTGGGGCTAAAAGGTGGGGCCAGAATGCTTATTGGTTGGTTGAGTGAGTAAATGTAACTTTATAGATGTTGAACCAATATTTATTGAGCAACACCTATGGGGCCAGGCCTAGTTCTGGATGCTGAGGTTAAATCTGTGAACTATGTATCCTCGAGGAACTTCCAATGTATTGAGGGAAGACAGACAATAAATGAAAAGAGGAGTACTCTCACAGAAAAAATTCTGTTTGCGATTTGACTGGAGGTGACATGATAGTACCTGGGAGTAAGCAGCGGGGAGGAGCAGCCCAGGGCTCTTTAGAAGTGATGTATGAATTTTAACTGGAAGAAGGTCAAGAGGGCAGCCCTCCACAGAGCCAGAGGAAAAGGATTTAAGGCAAATAGAAAAACCAGTGCCGAGTCCCAAGGCCAGAAAAGGGGCCCATGTAGTCGGAGCCCAGAGATGGCCTGAGATGCGGTTCAAAGGAAGGCAAGGGTCCTGTGATGATGGCCCTTGTGGGCTCTGGGGAGGAGATGGGCTTATGGAGTGTGGCTGCACTGAGGGGCTTTCCAATGGGAGCTCAGAAGGATGAGAGTTGGACTTGTTATGTGGAGTCGGGATGTGGGGAGCCAGAGGAAGCAATGGGCCCGCGGCACTAGCTGTTTGGGCAGGAGATGAAGTGGTCTGGACCACAGGGCAGCAGTAGAGATGTAGAGAATTGGAAGAGCTCAAACCTATCTTGGGAGCCGGACATAGGACTTTCTGACTGACTGGATGTGCGGTGTGGGACAATAAGGAATCCAGGATGTCTCCTCTGGGGCAGAGGAAGGGGTGGGGGACACAAAGGGAGAGATGTAGGGATGTGTGCAGCGGTGGGCTTCAACTAGCTCAGCTGTGTCACTAGCTGGTGATACACAGATGGAGACTAAGTGCCTTTCTGCTTTGACTGTTGATCATCATTGTTCAAGGTGAGTAGCAGATGCTGCCTCCTGACCTCTTTGCAGTGGCTGGCTCAGAGCTGAGGGCTTCTTGGCTTGAACCTGTAGCTCTCTGGCACATGCAGAGTGGGATGGGACCAGACTGGATGTTTCCCTTCCTCTGTGTGATCAAGGGTGTTGCCTTTGTAAGGAGGGACAGGAAGGCCCAGACAAACAGTTGATTAAAGGTCCCTGGAAGGCTCTCCCTTTTCCTGGGATGATCAGGGCCAGACCTGAGGGTGAGGGTTGTAAGGATAATGCACATTGGAACCACTTTTGTGATTGTTAATGATGTGCTGAGATACTTATATCTACAACTTTTACATCTTGTGGTGGAAAGTCACCCAAGCCTTAGAGAGGTGAGGGAACTTGCCCAAAGTCATGTAACTAAAAAGCAACAACAACTATATAGATTATATATATTTATAAAGCAGCAGAGACAAACATTGAACTCAGGCTGTCTGACTGAATCTCCATGCACATGACTACATGCCCCTGCCTTCTTCTGATGCAGTTATCATAGTTTTGGGCAATTGAAGCCTTCCTGACTTGGTTGCTCTTGCCTTATGACCTAGCCACAGACCACATGTGGCCAAATCACTCATCTTGCCTGGCCCTTCTGCTTATGCCCCTTTTCTGAGGCTTTCCCAATTGAGCATGTGTGAGATCAGATAGTAGCTCTGCCAGGGAAAAGTAGAGCAGGCCGGCCCTGGTTCTGATGGACTCATTTTATACTTTAATGGAAAATCCACCCAAAGCCATACCTTTGCCTATGAATGAAGGGAACAGAATAATAACAGCATGTCAACAGACAATATTGTTGCTGCTATGGGGTTTACTCCAAACCAAGTGTCTTCCAGCCCCTGGGAGGTGTGGAAGTGAATTACTCGTGGCTGAGAGACACTGCTTCCCTTGTTGGGCATCAAATGCCCCTTGTTCTTTTCTCAGTGTACTCCTGTGTTTCATCGTCGCTGTCACCACACCCGAAGGGTGGTTACATTGGGCACTTCTGTACCATCAGGGATTTGGGTGGATTGGGGAAAACTAGAAAATTATGATTGAAATGCTTTTGGAAATAGTTTTAACGAGTGGCTTTGGAATTATTATGAAAATCTGCATGGATTTTTAAAAAGTATTTGCCAGTGATTCTCATTTTTACAGACACAAATATAGATTTGAAACCCAGGTCAAACCACCAGTCTCTATTTCTGACTTGAGTCTTAGTGTTAGGGTTAAAAACAATGAAGAATCTTCTTTTGGGGGGAGTAACTTACTTTCCTATTCCAGATAAATGAATACTTCCAGTTTTTATGACAACATATAATTTTTAGTCCCTTTTTATATATTACTATACTATTATTAACATAATAGGTCTCCTAAATTCTTTTTCAAAAGAAGATGGGCCATTATCACACACAAATAAATGGAATAAATGCATAGCAGTTTTGTAAGCAGAATAGAGGTGCTCAGCCATATAGGAGACACAAATCCTCATGTGTAGAAGCCTATTCAGACATGGATATCATTTAGCAAAGCTGCCTTTAATGAAGGATTCTTAATGTCCTTGCAGGAATAATTCACCACTCAGTCAATTTTTTTTCCCCTGAGCATAAATACTCAATCAGAGTCACCCTTCTGCAAGGGGTATGTGTAAATATGTAAACTGGCTGAGACACAGGGCTTAACTGTACTTTCTCTGAGGATCGGCCAGTGGAACTGTACATTCTGTTTAACAAATATTTATTAAGTTCCATTCTGGTTATCTATGCTGTGTAACAAACTACCCTCAAACTTGGTGGCTTAAAACAACAGATTTTTACTGTTACTCAGAGTTGATGGGCTCAGCTGGGTGGTTCTCACTTGGGGTCTCTCATACAGTTGTCCTCAAAAAGCCCCAGAGGCTGGTGTCATCTGCAGGCTTCTTTACTTATACGTCTGCTGAAAGGCCTGGCACCAGATTCAGCCTTAAAAGTCACTCTTCTAAAATCTGTTGCTTAAAGGAATCACACACCAGCCCATGTTCAATGAGAGAGAGGAATAGACTTCACCTCTCCATGGGAGAGAATAAACTGTGCATATATAGGAAAGAAAGAATCTAATTGCAGCCATCTTCGAAAAGAGCTACCTACCACAAGTCTTAACCACACATGTGATTGACACTGAAGTGACCATACTGAATGGAACGTGGTCCTTCCATTGAGGAGATGCAGGGGCGGTCCGTTCCAGGCATAGAAGGGGATTGGCTAATAGAAATGAAGCTCATTGTAGAGACAGATGGGACCGTGGAAGTATTCTTATCTCCCGAGCACACCTCTAAGAAAAAATGGCCTGGAGAAGCAGTTATTTGTATTTGGACCAAGAGGGGCAATTTCTTGAACAGATCAAGGATATACAAAATATACATTTGACATCAGCTCCGCCACGGGAGGGAGACGAGTGGGTAAACAGTTGCTTTGTAAATGTCAGCTTCTAGAAGAGAACTCTTGTTCCTTGATAACTTCATGGCTCTGACAATAACCTAATGGCAAATCATCCTGTGCCATACTTTCTCTGGTTCTTTCTATAGATGATCAGACTGATGAAAAGCATGAGGAACCTTTGAGCTAAAGGTGCAGATCTGGTTTTAATCATTAGCAATTGAGTCATCTTTGCTAAAGAGACCACAAGGCATGAAGAGATCTGACTGTATTTTACCATCCAGAGTTTGTTTCTTAGCTTTCAAATGCAGCTTATATCACCTCCTCAGAGAGACCTTTCTGACCACCCTGTTCAGAGAAGTGAACTTCAGAAAAGTCTCTCTCCACTTCAATTCTCCATCACCCTGTCTCATCGTGATGTTTGTTTCCCTCATGGCACACATCACCAACTGCACTCATCTTGTTGGTTTAATCCTCACTGCCTTTCTCCCTCCACCAGAATAGAGCTGACTTATTCACTTCCTGGCACTCAGTAACTGCTCAGTGAGTGTTGGTTTTTTAAATAAAAGAACAAATCTTTAGAGTCTGGAAAGAAGCACCCTTGTGACCACTGAAATGGGTTTAGTTAGGATAGTATTCATTTTCCTTTTGGAGTAGAGAAAACTGAAGTATAAAATTCCCTAGAAGTTCAGTTGTGCTTCCAACCCTCCACTTTACTTGGAATTCAGCTTGATCACTACCCTGAAATCAGGCCTGGTAGTGGTTTCTACAATGTCCATTTATGGCTCACACATTTGGGGAAGAGGACAGATTTAGGCTTAGGGTAAGCAGGACCCTATCTAGCTAGGCCCCAAATATATTGGATTAAAGTTGATCTATTTATCTGTCTTTCTATCCAGAATTCATGTTTTCTAATTCCTGGCAGATATATCAGAGTAGGCCTAAGGATTCTAGTTCAAGGCACAAAGAGGCTGCCCCTCCAAAGACACATGTCTTTCAAAGGCTCTTTGGGTTTGTGTAGGTGGCCAACTTGTGGCAGCATGGTGACCAAGAGCATGGAGCTGGAGCTGGGCTGTGTCCATTACCGCTACTTACCAGCTACAGAGCTCTGTTAAGTTTCCTTAACTTGTCTGCCTTATTTCTATGCTTGGTAAAATGGAGATTTTGCCCATATCTACCTACACGGTTGGCATAGGTTAATGTATGGAAAGTGCTTACAATAGAACCTGGTACTTGATAAGAATCATCTAATGTTTGCTAACGTTACTGTTTATGGACACATCACAGGTGTGTTAGAACCTGCTCTTGACAACAGCGAAAGTAACTGAGGGCAGGTGGAGTATGGGTAAGCTTTTTCTTTACAAAAATTTTCTTTAAGGCTTTTGTTATACTGTTTTCATGAAAAAACTATCTCCTAATGATGGTGATGAAAACTATCTCCTTATAATAGTGAAAAAACTATCTCCTGATAAGGACAATTATACACTGTATCTTCTTGTTCAGGTGGGAAGGAATGCTAATGTAACCTGGAGATACAAAGAGACCCACAGAATATCTGCTGCTGGGGCTCAGTGAGGTGCTTATAAAGGGTTCCATGCCATAAACTAAGGACAAGGTCAGTCTCTGAGATGGTCAAACACCAGCTGGTGGTGGTGGGGTGGGGTAGTCCACCTGGTAAGTGGGTGGACAGCCTAAACTTCTAGGCCTGGCTGCCACTCTAGTAGTGTGAATTGGCCTTTGGTTTGGTTTGCATACCTGTAAAATGGGGAGATAGTAATTCCAGCCTAATCCAAAGCATTGTGAATAGGAAGGACTTTTATAATGGTTAGGTTTTATAAAAACATCAAACATTGATCTTCCAAGGACCTGGAAAGGCCTATTTTTTCTATATATCTCCACCCCAAACTCCCTCCCTACTCCCTATTCCTCTTGTCTTCCTGGACTCGAGTTCATTTATTTTAAGCTAAACATGTTGACGTCTATTCAAAAAAAAAAAAATACATTTGAGATACAGGACACTTCATTCTAGGGATTATTCTAAAGGGGATATCTTGGGGTGAGTTTAGGGGACTAACTACATAAATGGGCATCTAGGAGAAGAAATGGCTATAAAAGAGGGGGAAGCTGGCAGGTAAAGAATGTAAGTTACTAATCAATTGATTCAGGGCTGGCCTTATAAACAGTAAAAGCAAACAGACTGTGTGGCCTAAGAAACTGCTTTAGAATTTAGTGACTCATAAGCAACAGATGGGACAAATGACCTTTGTGCTCAGACAGACCTGGGTTCAAATCCTGACTCTACAAGTCACTTGACTTCTTTGGAATGCAGTTTCCCTATCAGTAAGATGTGGGCAGTAACACTGGCATCCCAGGGTCATGAGGACTGGGTGAGTGGAAGCAGAAAATGTGGAGCATGCAGCTGAATATTTAGCTGCGCCCGAGGACCTCACCAGGAATTTCCGTTTCTGCTTCCAGTGGCTGCCTTGGGCATTGGTGGCCACGTGGGCTTCTGTGACAGTTTTGATGAGCTCCCACTCCTCGTCCGTGGGCTCTGGCTTGTGCCCGATGGATTTCTGCAGCTCTTCCCGCCGTCTCTTCTCCCGGTTCTCCTCAATCAGCTTCCGCTTCGCCAGCCTCTTGCTGTCATCCAGGACCACTGGGAGGGGAAGAAAGATGAGACGAAACACAGGGATGCTCCCAGGCATGCGGGGGGCTGCATGTGCACCCCGGGGACCACCCAGGTGCAGATGGCTGAGCAGGTCCTGCAGGGTGGGTCACGCTGGGATATTTTCTCCCCTCAGCAGCAAACTGCCACTGCCTGGCTAGGTCAAGACCTAGTGCCAAACTCCCGATGCCTGGCCAGCTTTTCAAAACAAAGCTCCGTGGCAGGGGAGTTGGACACTGGGCATCCAAACTCCACAGGTGGCCCCACATAAGAATTAAGCCGAGGGGAGCAAAATCTGTCCTACCCACAGGTTCCCAGATGAGTCTGTCTAGCCAATCATCTGAATTCACTCTTAGGGTCTCTGTAGCCCCTCTCCTGCCCTCAGATGGCTCTTAGTAAAAAGAACTTCAGATCAAAGTTCTAGAGCAGTAAATAGGAGGCTAATCATCTCTTCCTTAGATAAAAAGGACCCCAACTCTTCATTAGCTCCCTCCAGGGCTCACTGGGATGAGGCTGGGCCTATCTCAGGCTGCACAGGTACTCCTTTGCTCTAGTCTCTACCTGGTCTACCCTCAATGGTGGTTAAAGAGCCCAGGCTTTGGAATCTAGAAAGAGCTGGGTTTGAATCCTGACACTACCACATTCTAGCTGTGTGACCTCTGGCAAGTTGCTTAGGCTCTTTGAGCTTTGATTTCTTCCTGTGTGAAACAGGATCAACAATAAACCCACCTCACAGGTTATTCAGGGTGATGATGCACTACAAGTGGTCAGTAAATACAGCCATGACTTTTACTACTTTTGCCAAAGGGAAGTAGGAAGGGAAGGTAATAAGAAACCTCTACTTCTGTGGTTATTTTCCAAAACCAAACCATTTTACCAGACTCTTAGTAACTTTCAATGGAATGGAAAGGCTCAGGTCTTATGCTACTAAGTCATAGTATTTTAGAACTGGAAAGAACCTCAGGTATTATCTAGCCCAACTCCCTCCTTCCACAGAGGAGGAAGTTGATCCAGAGAGATCATGACTTGCCTAAAGTCACACAGCAAGTTCATGGCAGAGCCAAGGCAAGACCCAGGACTCCTGATTCCAGTTCTACAACATCATTGTCCTAGGGCCATTTCTTGATGAAGGTGTGACCTGGTAGGAAAAGAAAAAAAGCAAAAATAGCAGGAGGAAGAGAACCAAAAGTACTCAGCTAATCCACAAACAGAATAATGAAGCCCCAGATTGTCTAGATTGGATTGATCATCAAAGACAGGTCAGTATTTGTAAATGTGGGAAATGTGAATGAGCCCTGCTGGGTCACTTTGGTTCCCTTATTAAAGGGAGACAAGGAATGGGCTCTACTCACAGCCCTATTTCTCAAATGCTTCCTCTGTTCCAGGGATTGTTGCATTTGACATGCATTATCTAATTGAATACTGAAAACAACTTGCAAGGTAGGAGATGATTTCACAGACCGGAAACCCAAGGTTAGGTCTGCTGGTCACACAGCTAGTAAGTGGCAGATATGGGACTCCAACAGTTTTTCTGATCATAAAGCCTGAGCTCTTACAATGCCTCGCAGGGTGCATTCAAAATTAATTTCCACCCAGTCCAGAATAACACTGAGCTTTTTTAACCTTATAAACATTCCTATTTTTAACTTCTCAATCCAACAATAAAATGGATACTCAATAGTAACAGTCCCCTACAGTGACACATCTAAATATTCGGTTCCAGGTCAATCATTTTCACATATCCTTATCAGGCATATTGTTAGCAATGGCTAAAAGTCTTTAAAAGATGAAGACAACACACTCAGCCAGAGGTGGGGATTAACCCAGGATTTCCTGCTTAAAGCCCTCACGCAACCTTCTTTTTTTTTTAAAGATTCTGTATTCTGTCTTCTTTAATGGGCAAAGTAGGATATTTCACAGAGTTTTTTTGTTCTACTTGAGAGAACCCTGTTTATTGCATAAATGGAGCCGTGATTATTTCCTCTCTCTTGAGGAAAATCCTCATTGCTCTTTTCTTTCTCTCCTTTTTTTTTTTCCCTTCTTTTTCTCCTTCTTTTTTAAACTAAAAGCTGGAAACTTCCACTGAGGGGCAAAAAGCTTATGGCACTAGAAATCATTAAGCCTGATGCCTGGCAAAATGGAGGCCACACATTGTGAATGACACAATTCTTATTTTATTATTAATTAAAATGATTGGTGTAAATCCCTTGCACAGTGAGGGAAGAAGAGACCTACTCCAGTGGCTAATCTCACCACCATATGCTGTGGCACTTTGAAAACTGGGTAGGAGGACTGGAGCTTAGAATGTTTTTATGGGCTAAAAATATAACAAACAACCAACTGCAGGATGACTCATGCGATAGCACTCGACTTCACATTCTTTAAAAATTACTGAACACGATGTTTTCTGCCAGTGCCCCATCTCCAAAAATGTCCACAAAATAAATTCCTGTCTCCGCTTTTGAAAAATATTAGGAATAGTCTGTGAGGTGCTCACCACATGAATGTTGTATGTAAACTACACCTCATCAAGGTGAATGAACAAGATTGCTCATTTGTCACCTATTGCAAACAGAGTACTGCTAACAGTCTTACAGACAGGATAGGGATAATTTAATCACTTCCCCTCATGTGTTGTCTAGATACTTTGAGAGTTAGGAGTTGATAGGGAAGGGGTAGGATGGAAACCACCTAGCAATGGCTGGGAGTAAGGGGTCTGTGGGAGTGAATGCTAGGTGTCTTCTCTCTGTCCTCATGGGTTCCTGCTTTCTTTTCTGCCTGGTTGATCTCCTTGAACCAAACCTTTCCCCAATCAACACTCCTTGAATATGAAACAAAGGAAGAAGATTACTTACAATCTGTTGCCATGCCAACATAGATGCATTTTTTAAAGCGACACTCCTGGCACTGATTTCGCGTAACTTTGTCTATGACACATTTTCCTTCATATTTACAGGAATAGGATGGATGGAGATTTTTCTGAATGGTTCTTCTAAAGAAACCCTACATGAGAGAGAAAGACCCAAGACAACATTTTCATATTTTCTAGAAACAAACGAGTCCAGAATTTTGTGTCCTTATAATGGTGATGGGTTGTTTTGGATCTTACCTGTGTATGGGCCGGCAGCTCTTACCTATTTACACATAGGACAATTAGCCCAAACCAAATCTAAAGAACTCTAAATCTGAGCTGAAGGAAATGTCTAGGACTACAGAGTCGGTATCTTTGTGGCATCTAGTTAGGAAAAGAGGTTAGTGGGAAAATCTAGTGTTCATTTTTATTTTTTCTAAAAAAATAAGTTACATTATTTCATTTCATAGAGTGCCAGAACTGCGTTGTTAAATGAAACTGTGAAGAACCTTGCTATACTTTGTCTTGGAGAATAAAGGAGCAGGAAATTTGTGATACTCTCTTAATTAGTTAATCATTTAATTGTTTAGTAATTAAATGGATGCATTAAATGGTCTTTAGAGACTGAGTTTAATTCTTGTTTTTGACTCTTGAAATGTCCATGACCAACTCAGATAACCCTTGAAACAACAGTATTTCGGGAGTAGAAAATACCAGACTCACCACCCAATTTTTCTCAGTGCTCACTGCATTGGGGTTTTTCCTTTCATAGTACTCTTTCCATCTGGTGTTGGTAGACATATATCCTAAAGTTACAAAGGTGTCTTCCTCTCTGAAGGCACAGGAGGGGGCTACCATAAAGGGTGCTGAGGATGCCATTTAGTCCAGGTTTAGATGACATAAACCTTTATAGCAGAACCTTCCTGGACATGATACTCCAGTCTTGGCTATGGTGCTTCTGTATTGTGGGCACTAGTGATGACAGAGAGTGTGCACTTATTGTAAGGGGCACAATGCAAAGTGCTGTAGATGCCTTCCATATCTTTCTGTCCCTTCTACAACCTCATGAAGCAGGTACTCTTAATATCTCCATGGTAGGGATTAAAAAACAGCCTCAGACAGGTTAAATAACTTGCCCCAAATTGTGTGGTGAGTATATTGTGGAACTCAGCCTAGATCTCAGTAAGATTCCAAGTCTTATTTACTTAACTGCTTATAAGATATGAACTGAATCCAATTTTACTGTATTATTTAAATGTTTGAGATGAGCAGATTATAAATAGTGCCCTCTGCCTTTGTTTTATCTGTTTTAGTAGACTAGCAAGGCAAAAAACAATTTTGAAGGATACTGTCTACTAAAGCTTAAAGGGGCCTCTAACTTTGTTACGTAAATAGGGACTGACACACCAGCTGGCCTAGATTAGGCCCAAATTTGAATGATCCTGCTGAACTTTCCTTGGTTTTGATTATGTACATACACCACTTGCATATTAAACACTCAGACATAGGAGCTTCCTTATAATGAGAAGGTCAAAGGTATGATTTTATATGGTGCAAAGCAGAATAAAATGGAAAACTGACATCCATGATGGAAACTGATGGACCTGATTTGGGGACATGGGTGCAAATCCCTTATCATTTCTATTGTTCAAGTTCTAACAGGAAAACTGCCCCATTATATTTGGGTTTTCCTTAAACACTTAAGTCCATCAGTTTGAATGATATTGACAAAGTGTTGTAAGATTCACTCAATCACACACGGGCAGCTTTTTGAACATGCTGGCAGTGTTTCCCTGAGTATTCAAGGTGGGCAAAATCTGCCAGAGCATGAATGTCAGGGCATGCCGTAGTACTGAAAAGCAAGCTGCCCTGTGAACCTCTCTATTTCTACTGCCCTCTTCCCAATTCACCCTTCATGGGTCACCCCTGCCTGGAGAGCAAAAGAGACCTGGAGATTCCTGGCAAGAAGATATGTGTCACAGAAAGGGAAGAGAGAGGCTGTGTAGCATACCTCCTTCTGGAGGCACCCAGAGGTGGCAGCACCAAAGTCCAGGGCTCAGGGAGAATGTGCGTTGCTATGAGGATAGGAAAATTGTTGGGGACATCCTTTTCTCACACATACTCTGATGTCGACGTATGTTCTAGAAGGGGGGTGGAGCATACTGAAGAGTCAGACGATGCTAAGGAGAGAATGAGCTGTACCAGATACTGGTATGTATTTTAAATTTTTTTTTCAAAAGGCTACCCTGTGAACTTTTAAATGGAATGCATGAAATAATTTATACTTTGCTTCTGTCGAGAAAGGTGTTGAGGTAGCAGGCCCTACTATTCATAGCATCATCTTTTCTGTGACTTATCTTTGATGACTTTTCTCAGGCACTTCATGGACCAAATCCCTTTTAAAATGTTGGCTTCCCCCCTGAGTTATAATAAAAGCATATTTGACACATGATGAGGGATCACTTTGTTTAAGTAAATGTAAAGATACTAGATCCCTTAATTTTAAAAAAGCAACAAAAATTAACTTCTGGAATTGAACTGAATAGAAAATGCATAATATAGTCTACCTACAAAAATCTTGTTAGAGGAGAGCTAATAGAAGACATGTCTCAGGAACTAAATGAGGCCAATATTTCATTGGTGATTTGTTGGTGAGGAGAGGTTTTGCTTTTATGAATCAACATCTGACAGGTTTCCCTGCATTTTGAGAAGAACTGGATCCACTCTTTGTGGTCCAAGATGATGCACTGATTGGTGTGGTAAGGAGCTAAGTGACACTGGGCTGGTTCAATATTTGGGCAACTATTGAAAGCTATGGCTCTTCCTTAAAAATAACAGTTTGTTGTGGGGAAGTATCAACATTATTTCTATAAAAGATGCATAAAAACTGGTTCATCAAAACAGAGAAAACAGCTCCAAAAGATTTTTGCTGTCTTCAGGGCAGCACCCCAGGTATGGGGTAGAAATATTTTTAATATGCAAGTCTGAATAAACAGTATGAGAAACATAACATTTTTCATCTTTGGCCACTCTTAAAAACTGTGTTTCCTTTGAAGAACTCTGTTGTCTTTTTCCAAGATACTCTGTCTTTATATTAAATGCATGTTCTGCATAATTACCCTGGGAAAACTGCTTTCTAATTTTATGATGGAGGCAATCCTAGAAACAGGATTTGATCTGAGATAAAGGCATAGGGGCTGAAAAATCTAGCTTTTTGCGACACGATTTCTTCTTTTAGGTAAACCTCAGTTGCATCAGGCTTCAAACATCCTGTGATCTTGGGAAAAGAGGCTAGTGGATTTCTTGATCATCATGAAGGCATACATGAAGCAGGGACACGGATTAATAGGCTTGGCTCTCCCTTTGTTTAAGTCAGTCACTAATAAGCATTAAGTTCTCTGTAAGGCACATTCGGTCTTTAGAGTCACTTTGGGAGTTGAGTATTAAATGGAATTTTCATTAGAGTTTCTCCCAGAATTCAAAATTTGCCATTAGGAACTGATTTGAAAGAATCTCAATGCTGCATAATCAGGTAGGCAAAGCTTTCTGAATTGGGGCTAATTTGGAAAAAAGAAAGGCCTGTTTGAATTACTGAGCTTTCAGAATGAGAGAATATATCTAAAGTAATGCAGTGTTATTACTTTCAAATCAAGCCAATAAAACTATGCTTTTAAGAGACAGTCTGCAAGTCCCCCAATTAATAAATAGTCAAGATTTACTTGTATTCAGTTCCATTAAACTCTTTAAAACATTATTTTCATGGATGTAATAGCCATCTTTAGCACGATCTTTGTTAAAAGGTACGAATTCCACATCAAAGGGGTCTGGATGAATGAGAGCACACACCATCACATTATGAAAGTCTTGCAGATATAGGGCCTTGGGAACTTGGAAACACCCCGATATGCCCTGATTGCAATGGATATATCATTTCAACACTCCCAGCAGGCTTCTGCTAAGTGTTTCTGAATTTCATGTACAAAATATAGGGATTTGCATGGAAGATCTTCCACTAGGGAAATGGAGCACCTTACCTTGAAACCAAGCTACGATGCTGATTTTGGGGGTCTAGGGTCAAAGGTTAGGAGGAAAGGAAGGTAGTTGGAGGAGGGGAAGAAAGAGGAGGAGCTGAGGTAGGTGATAGAGAGGGGGGAAGACTGAATTGTTTTACACAATTTAATACAGTCTTTGCTTTAGGGTTTACATCTTGTGATCATTTAGTTTTAAATATAAAAAGTAATAAACATTTACCAAGTAAACATTTAAGAAGTCTTTCCCTGACTTAATATACTTCCTCATTTATAAAACATTAGCTGAATGCTGGATCTAGCACTGGGTTAAGCTTTATCTATTTCTGTAGTAGACTGTTTTCTAGGCTAAGTTGTTGGACCGAAAGATATTTGCCAGAAAACTTATCTTAATTCTGATGATGAAGAGTCTAAGTAGGCAAATTTAGTCTGACTTTTGGGAAGTGAACTGTTGATCACTAATGTATCCTTGTCAAGTATCTCCTGAAGATGGGTCTGTAGAGCATAAAATTAGCTGATGGATGCCCAGAATTTACTTACTGGCTGAAGGCTGTGCGGAAAGCCAATTTGGACAATTTCAGAACATAATTAAGTCTAAGTAGCCTCAAAGATATTCCCTAATGGAACCCTTAAAAGTGAACATATTAAAAAAATAAAAGTGAGCATATTTACTCAGATTAATAGCATGTGGTAGAATGAATTTTATCTCCTCAACTACTGGAGATAAAGGAGGAGGAGAAATGGTTATTTCTTGGGATAATATAAAATATCTATGCATTTTTAAACTCATGGTGAGAATATTAATTTCTTTTCATCTTATTAGTTTTCTCCCTGTCTTAAAAGCCAGACATTATACTCTTGCAAATTCATGTAGTTATTTTTGATTTGGAAAAAGTCAATAAATTCAGTTCTTGACCATGCCAAAAAATGACGAGGACAGCCAGACACCTGGATGATCACAGGCCGTGAATGTTGGAATTTGGTTCTAATTTGAACTTAAACTTCATGTTGCATTCTGGTGGGATCCTGGAAGGGGACTGGAGCTGGGCTGAGCTTACCTTGCAGCCTTCACACGTGATGCAGCGGTAGTGATACCCGGTGGCTTTGTCACCACATACTACACATAGCTCGTCCTTGTCTAAGTAACTGGGGATGTACCCTGTGAAGAAGGAAAAAAGAGTAATGTGAGGAGAAAATATCATGCTAAAGTCAAAGACACACCATAGTTTGGCAGAGGATAAAAGGAAGACAAGAGGTAAAGCGCGTGAGGGAGGAGGCAGGACCAAATTGTTTTATACACTTTAATCCAAATTTTGCTTTAGGCTTTACATCTTATGATCATTTAGTTTTAAATATAAAAGGTAAATAAAATATTTAACAAGACAAAATTTAAAGTCTTTCCCTGACTCAATATACTTCCTCCATATCTTATATTTATCCACTAACTTCTCTCACGTGTACAGAGTTGATACTATGCCCAGGATTTCAGAATGCCTTAGAAATAGGTGTGATCACTCTTGCTGTGCAGGTGGGAATACTCATGAAAACTGCTGGAGCCAATGAATCATGCAGAGAGGCCAAGATCTGAGACATCTGGAGTGCTCTGGGTTCTGAAGAACACAATCTCTCTTACAAGGCTTATTTTGGAATTTTCTCTTAGAAGACTGGATCTGCTTTAGAATCAAGGCACCATGCAATAAATTCAGGAAACATTATGGTTCAGAGATCATCAAGTATTTGAGGTGAATAGGCTTTCAGAGGTTTGCTTGGCCTACCTCAGGGTCATACTACAAATTAAGGCAGAGGTCTCCTAACCAGATCTTCTAACTTCCAGTATAAGTAACGCTGGTCTTTTTCTAAAAATAGACAGTTAACTTTAAGTAGAATGAACAAAGCCATCTAAAAATTTTTTTTGAGTAAACTTGTGCCATTATGACACAAAACCTGAGAATGCTGGGTGGTATGAAATAATGGAGGCTATTTATTAAGAAAAAAAGAAAGTCCAACCACGATAACTCTCTGTGTTAGTGTACTATTGTTTATTACTTTAAATTCCGTGGCCCAGGAAACTAAAGTTTAAACACAAAAACAGGGATGCCTGGGTGGCTCATACTTGAACGCCTCCCTTTGGCCCAGGGCGTGATCCTGGAATCCCAGGATTGAGTCCCACATTGGGCTCCTGCATGGAGCCTGCTTCTCCCTCTGCCTGTGTCTCTGCTTCTCTCTGTGTCTCTCTTGAATAAATAAATAAAATCTTAAAAAAAAAAAAAAAACCAAAGCAGAAGCAGCCTACTTCCCACTAGTCTTTGCCTCTTTCCCTTCATTTGTAGACAATGTCCAAATATAAGAAATTGATTCTAAAGGGCAAATTCAGTTTCATATGGTATCAGTGGTTTACCACTGAAGCACATATCTTTAGGTGAGTGCAGAAATCAAAACAAAATTTGCTCTGTTGGGATGTGGATAAGGGAAAGGCTGAGAAAATAAAATCATTCCTTTTCCTGATCATAGCCCCTTATGAAGTTCCTTGACTTGATAAACTCTTACTGGTTTCAATAAAGATTAGCCAGGTTGAAATGACAGATGACTTGCTGTATGTTTTACCATGACATTTTCATAGGCCTTTTATTAAACTAGGTCACAGAGGGCTTACATCCCACAAAAAAAACCACAAAGGAGATAGAAGAAAATGAGTCCTTTTCACAATTTCTTAGAAATTACTTTGCTCAGACTTTATTTTAGAAAAATGGCCCCTTTTGGGAGGGAGACAAGTGACTTCAGAGTGAGATCTGGTAATGTACAGGATTATCTTCTTAAATATCACAGCTTTTCTTAGTTTACTTTTGCATCATGCAAACCATGAGTCATCTGTTGAATTTGTTTCAAGAGTTTCAAAACTTTCATCAGACATTTTTAAAAAGAGAATTCTGGGAGGGATGTGGACAGAAAAATAGGGGACTGGAATGATTTGTGTGTTTATTTAATCATTCATCTATTCATAGGTTCAGAAAACATTTATTTAGCATGTACTATGTGCTTAGCACTGTGCTTGGTACTGAGAATATAAAAACAAATAAGGCATGGTTTCTCCCTCTGGTAAGCGTACGTGTAAGAAGCTGAGTTCTATACTTCCAGTCCGGGTCATTCCTTAATGTGAGAAAAGGTGAATGAAGGAAAGAACATGAAAGGTGCTGAACTCCACTGCAAGGAAATGGAAAGTCCAAATCACAAGGGGACACCACTCAACTTAGGGTGGTTATAATAAAAATGACTGACAATAACAAATGTTGGTGAGGATATGGAAAAATCTGAAACCTTACATATTGCTGGTAGGAATATAAAATGTGCTTTAGAAAATAAAGCACATTTTGGCAGTTCCTCAAAAGGTTAAACATAAAGTGACATATGACCCAGCAGTTCCACACCTAAGTGTATAACCAGGAGAACTGAAAATACATGTCCACACACAAATCTGTACATGAATATTCAAAGAAGCCTTATTTAGAATATCCAAAGGATGGACACAACCCAAATATCCATCAAGTGATGAATGGATAAACAAAAGGTAGTATACTCATACAATGTAATATCATTCAGCTGTGAGAAGGAATGCTACAATATGGATGAACCTTTATAAAATGAAAACATTATGTTAAAAGAAAGCAGCCAGACATGAAAGGCCACATATTGTATGATTTCATTTCTATGAAACGTCTAGAATAGGCAAATTCATAGAGACAGAAATTAGATTAGTGGATGACAAGGCCTGGAGGGTGGGGAGAGTCAGGAGTAATTGCTAATGGGTACAGAGTCTCTTTTCATGGTGATGAAAATGTCCTGGAAAGAAACAGTACTGATGGTTGCACAACTCTGAATATACTAAAAACCACCGTTTTTCATGGATAGGTTTACACTTCAATGTGTGAATTTTATGGTATGTGGAATAGGTTTCAATAAAGCTGTTATTGCAAAAACAAAGAAATGAAGGAAATAAAAGAGAACATTTCCATTTGACAAACATTTATATGAGTATACTATGTGCCAGGCAATATGCTAATGATCTAAAGATGGCTAAGTTTTCATTATTGGGCTTGAAGTCTGAAGGTGTACCTGAGAAGGCTAAAGATCTCAGAAAAGATTTCTGAAAGAGGTCATAATGCAGATGCAGGAGTCCAAACTTCAGGCTTAATGAAAACTGCATTAGAAAGTTTGATTTTTGGTAAAGAAACTAAGATTCCAGTCAGATTAAAACGAAGACATCCAGATTGAAGCTCATCCAAGACCTAATGATCTGGGGACATGCAGGCTCACTAATCAACTAGATTTGGTCTTTCTTTGCTCTGATCACTAGGTTCAATACAGTGAGACAGGACTAAAGAGAGCTTAAGGGCAATACCATTTTCCCCACAATATAGACATGAAAATCACTATGACCAGGCCAGTGTGATTCAGATACCATCACCAAAAGTGGAGATTTGCAATCTGAATTTTATACATTGTGCTCTGCTTTCTACTTTGGGCTATATAATCCATTACACTCAAAAGAGTGTTTGCTTCCTGGCTAGGTTTCTCATTAACCCCAAGTCCCAAAGTTGTATACCACTGTCTGGTAGGTAACTGATGGTGCTGTGGTTCAAATTTAATAGGTAATCTGTGAACATCTACAGGAAAACTCACTGGGGATTGCTTTATTACAAAGAAGAAGTCCATCCATAGGAAGAAATAACACAAAATATTCTGACAGGGATCTGTGCCCAGAGAAATAACTAGTTACCAAATGTGGGGGGAGGGTCATAGGGGAAATGATCAAAGATACTCTGAACTTAACACCAATGGAATTCAGTGGTCCCTCTTTAGGAATCAAAAGCAATATGGTAGAAGAATATATATATATATATATATATATATATATATATATATATATATAAAGTAAAATATACATATATATCAAACTTCAGTAAAAAAGAATACATATATATCTGATTTGCCAACATAGAACACTGAGTGCTCATCCCGTCAAGTGCCCTCCTCAGTGCCCATCACCCAGTCACTCCATCCAAAGATACAGATCCAGTGAAATGCTAGGGCACCTGCACCCCAATGTTTATAGCAGCAATGTCCACAATAGCCAAACTGTGGAAGGAGCCTCGATGTCCATCGAAAGATGAATGGATAAAGAAGCTGTGGTCTATGTATACAATGGAATATTACTCAGCCATTAGAAAGGATGAATACCCTCCATTTGTGTATTAGTTTCTTACAAATTTTATTTTTAAATAAAACATTTACAAGTAATACAGTTCATTATAGAAAAAATAAAATACATAAATGAGCAAAACCCAAATTTGCCTTTCAACTCCCCACCACAGAGATAACCACTCTACCATTTTGAGGTTTCTTCATCTTGGATTAGCATGTGTGACTGTGTGTACCTGTTTGTGGGTGTATTGAAACATAGACTTATAAAACACATAGTAACTTTTAAGCAACAAAGTAACCCAATTATTAAAACCCACACTTTTCTGGTAAAGGCAGATGGAATGCATCTCTCCCCATCAGGAAAGTTATCTCTTGATCTCTTATCTGTTGAGGTTATGTAATAGTTGTTCAAAGTGAAGACTCTTCAGTTCTGGGTATCAGGTGCACATGGCAGGGATAAGGCAGAAAGAGGTACAGCCCACTTCCTTCTCATATTCAGGGACCAATTGTTATATAGTTGGATACTGTATTGCTTATGGGACATGCCTTGGAAGGGTCAGAGAATATTAAACAGAGTTTGTTTAATTAATTTTAATTTAATATAAAGAGAGTTTGCATCTCTTTAAACAGAGATGCAGGTCCCTCACCATTTCTCACTGTACTTCATGACTTGCCTGCTCTGTCTTGTGGTGTTGGTAGTAAGATACTGAAAATTTCCTTCTGCCTGTAGTTCAATAATTTATGTAGGTTGTTGAACAGTTTGACCTTTAAGTTCTTGTGAATCCTGGAATCTACTGATAATTCTGTGTGTGGAATGGGCTCCTTCCATTTTCTGACTGCTAGTCTGATGGGCGGTTTGATTTGTTCTCTTATTTCTCCTAGATTATCTTCTTGGTGGGTAGATGAATAGGAGATTACTTATGTCTTTAGTTAAATCATCACGACTTTTACAGAAACATCTACTTAAGTTGGTTGCAGTTGCTTACATGGTCATCCTAGTGTATTCCACCCATCTCTTTCTTTTCTCTAAAATATTAACTCAGAACCATCTTGTTTACCTAAAACAGGCACCACAGAAAATGACACATCAATTATCATGCCTAAGTCCGTTATTCATCATTAAATGTCATCCATCAGGGAGTAACATCCCACACATAATTAATAGGTAGGTGAAGATTCTCTTAAGATTACTGAATATATTTGACAACATCACATGCTAACTAGTTCTCCCAGAGAACTTAACCATTTCCTGCTCTCCTAATTTCTGTGTTTCTATCTTTTTCTTTTTTCATGCTTACCAAATAAGCCACATGCTGGCCAAAGATGCACTGCTAAGGATAATGCACATGTAGTACAAGTTTTGTTACCAGGAATGAATGCTAAATTGATGTCAGTATTTGGTTCTGTCTAGAAGAAAACATGAGAAACACAACCCTGGTAGCCACAACTGCTCCTTTGTGAATTGCATCTGCAAATTATCACAAGTGACTGTTCACCCCAGAAAACAATTAAGACCCATGTTGATATGGTATAATTCAAGGGTGATATGTTTTCCCTAGCTCTTACATGCTCAGATGTATTATTTTTTAGACTAATAAACTATGCTGCCACTTCATCAAGCATATTATTATGAAAGCAAACTCCATCTGTTTGTTCAACAAAGACTTGGAGTTTTTTTCAGTTGATGTTTGGCAATGTCTGCTTACTTGCCACGTATTATCTTGCATGTAAAATAGGTGGACATTGTCAAATATTACTAACATTTCTCAACCTTTTTTGTTAGCAGCTTCATTAAGATATAACACACATACCATGTGACTCAATGGCTTTTTCTATATTCATAGAGTTGTGAAATTACCACCACAATCAATTTTGGAATATTTTCATCATCCCCCAAAGAAACCCAGTACCTTTAGAGGACACTCCCATTCCTCCTATCCCTTTCACCACGCCCCCCACCCGAGGCAACCACTAATCTATGTTTCGTTTCTTTTTTTTTTTTTATGTTTCATTTATACAGATCTGTCTATTTTAGATATTTCATACAAATGAAATGACACATTTTATGGTCTTTTGTGCCTGGCTTTTAAGTTAGCATAATGTTTTCAAGGTTTATCCATGTTGTAGCTTAACATTAATTTAAAAAATCTGATTCTCAGAGGGATTTGGTGCATGGAAGGGGAAAGTTGTGTATATTTACGCTAGAAATCATGCAACAGGCAGTAAGCTTGGTTTCCTGGTTTGCAATGGATTCAAGGCTTTCCTATATATGAGTAAAATCAGAAGGCTGTCTAGTTTAATTCTCTTGAATGGATTACAATATCATCTCAGATCCTAGGAGAAGAAACACTGGCACCTCTTATCACCTTGGCAAACACAATGCTTAGGGACTAGAACATAAGGCAGATTGATCTTGACGGTAGATGTAAAGTAGAAGGTGCTACCTAGGAAGGCAGATCTTGTAGAAGGGTGAGGAGCTGAATTCAGAAACCATTTCCAATCTGGCCAATCTTACCTTTGGTATAGGATCTCTTACCAAGCAAAACTATCTAAAAGAACCAGTGGTTATTACTGGTGTTGGGAACACTTTGGTCAGTTCAGAGAGGTCCATGTTGCTGATTCATCTTGCAGAACTATCAACTTAGAGCCATCAAAGAATTTCGAATAGTTTGGGTTACGATATCAGATAAGACTACGTATTAGTACCCTTAAGGAAGCTAAATAATTACCATGTTTAGTCATTCTTTCAATTTTATATTGAACTTTCTCAATTCATCCCACAGCTCAGACTCTTCTGGTTTAAGCTCCCCCTGCCCTCAGCACCTTCTTCCCTATGTCATTTTTTTATATATGTAAAAAGACTGGCTCATCTTTTAGTCTTTTCCTAAAATACTAATGCTGTTTCCTTTTACATTTAATTCTTAGTATTAGGTACCAAGTTTGGCATCATGTTAATTTCAACTCTCTGGAAAACACTATATTAATCCATCCATCCATTCATCCAGCTAGCCAGCTATTAATTTATTTAACAAACATACATAGCCCTAATGTGTAAGACACTGGGTACAAACCTGAAACTGTATTAACTTGAAAGATACTCTTTTATTGCTGTCTGCTAATTTCCAGCAGAGCTGCCCCAGAGGCTCCCGTTTCACCAAATTTTTCCTCAGAACAGCAATCATCTTTCCACATTCCTAGTACCCTCATGGAATCACTGAGCATCTTTGTTTTCCACCTTACCTCTGGCTGGCTAGGCTCTTGCTGCTGGGGGACAGAAGGCATGGAGTCCCAAGTCTTAGAACTCTAAAACACAGGAGGTAGTAGAGGACAAGGAAAGCAGAAGGAGGACTAGATCAGAGGTGTTAATTCAGAAAAGAGGAGAGGACATGATGACAAGGGACTCTGGATTTCCACCATCTGGAAGTCTTAGGGGCAGAAAAGGGGGCAAAGCAAGTTTCAGACTATTTCTTCTGACTGAAAAATTTCTGAAACTAAAATATATTCATTTTACGGTTAAGTTTGGGCATAAAACATTCATACACAAGTCACTAGCTAAACTTCCTCATCCCTGTCCCCGTAGACTCAGGTTTTTAGTAGCTGACACAACCTTTCAATCCAGAATTAGAACTAAACCACTTGAAGATGCACATCACTAGGAAAGGGAATAGATTGGTATAATGAGTTTCAGTCAAAATTTTAATCAAGGGGCACACACAGTGGCAATCCACAGTGTTTGGATTGCAGAGTGTTTACAGATCTCAGCCAACTTTTAAAACCAGAACATTTGTGGTGATTTCCTGCTTCATGTGAAAAATCAGAAGATCTTGCAGTACTGAGCTCAAATTCTCAGAGGGTGACAAGTCTAACTGAACTGAGAAGGGCATCCCATCTTCTAAGAAAAAAAATACACTTTCTAGTTTGCTACAGTCTACACGACTCCCTATTGTACCTCAACTCTGCAGCTAAATGTCAGTTGTCATTTATGCTTATCCTTCGATTATGTTTTTATAGGCAAAGAAATATTTCACAGGTTTTTAATTTTTGTCAAAAGTGGGAAGACAGAAGTAATTCAAAGAAAAGGAGAGAAAATATATTTCTTTATGAGAGAAAAATATTTTTATCATATAACATACACACAATATGTATGTTACTTGAAAAGTTTAAATTAAGCAGTCCTAATGAAACAGCTGTGTTTTTAATCCATATCAGCTCTCTGGCATGTGTAGGCTTTGGAGTTTTAGAACTCTGGTACTAATGAGGTCTTTTCCTGCTTTAAAAGAGGGAATGGGGGAGTGGGGGTGGAATCCCTGGGTGGCTTGGCGGTTCACACCTGCCTTTGGCGTGATCCTGGAGTCCAGGGATAGAGTCCCATTTCGGGCTCCTGGCATGGAGCCTGCTTCTCCCTCTGCCTGTGTCTCTGCCTCTCTCTCTCATGAATAAATGAATAAAATCTTAAAAAAAAATAAAAGAGGGAATGGGTTGGAAAGCAGGAAGGTAAAGTATTTTAGAAGACTGGAGAAGGGGAGGGGACCAGGAAAGGTCACCAGAAATGGGTACTAGTTGCCTCTGATTTTGCTCTGAGAGTTTTATGGCATTGTGCTTACATGGAAGTTCCCACAATTATTTCAGATCCTGCATGTTTGAGAAAAAAATGGTTGCCTTTTCTTTATCTGAAAATCCATTCAGAATGAGATTCAGCGTTATAGCTCTGAAAATATGCGCTATCAGCTCTTCAGACTGATATTTAATGAAGGGGAATGAGCAGCTGCATTTGTCATCAGGATACCATCATTATTGTTATAGCTCTGTTGGTCTGTCTGCAGGTATACCCTGCAGTCATAATAGATGTGCACTTCAGAGCACGAAGTAAAGGAGGTGATTGCCCTTATGGTGCTTATGATCCAGATGGAGTTTACCTAAATAAGCTGGTGATGAAGATGATGATAGATAATGAAGAGAACCCAAATCAAGACTATAGGAATGATGTATAACACATATATGTAAGTAGTATGTTGCATTACTCTGCAGTAGTATGTTGCATACTTTGGAACAACTCAGTATACAAAAATCTAGACTTTTCAATAGGAAAACTGATGAGGGATTTTCACATTACAAAAAGATCCCCTACTTTAGATGTTCTCTAAATATGATGTTCTTTTCTTTTATTTATTTATTTATTTTTTTTATGATGTTCTTTTAATGCAGTGGTTCTCAACCAGGGGTAATTTCACCCCAGAGGGACATGTGGCAGTATCTGGACACATGGTTAGTCAAAGCAGGGTGGGAGCAGTTGTGTGCTACTGGAATATAGTGCACAGAAGCAAGGAAGGCTGCTAGGCATCCACAAGGCACAGGTCAGCCCCCACAACAATCATCTGACCCCAAAAGTCCATAGTGCCAAGGTTGAGAAACTCTGGTCTAATATACATTATATAAAAACATTTAAAGATGGTGTACACAAATGATTCAGCACTATTGTAGAAAACAAGGGATACCTGCCCTTTTTTTAAAAATTATTTATGATAGTCACACACAGAGAGAGAGAGAGAGAGAGGCAGAGACACAGAGGGAGAAGCAGGCTCCATGCACTGGGAGCCCGACGTGGGATTCGATCCCGGGTCTCCAGGATTGCGCCCTGGGCCAAAGGCAGGCGCCAAACCGCTGCGCCACCCAGGGATCCCGGATACCTGCCTTTGAAGCCAGGGTCAGTCGGGAGCCAGGGTGTTGGAGAGAATGTGGTGCTGGTTAAATAGAAGCTGGTGGGTTCTGAGCTGAGTTAGTGACTTGAGGTGATGCAGGCTGAGAATGGCAGGGCACATGCTGGGGTATAGCTGACAGTGGCTGGTAGCTGGAAAAAGTATCACTAGTTCAGGGAAGTATGGCAGAGAGAGGAGTACATGGAGAAACTGGCCAAGATTTCTGGAAAACAGAGTGCGGTGTGGGCAGAAGTACAAAGCCAGAATCAAAACTTCCCTTTAGAGCAGGGAAGCCAGAATCTTCCCTGTGGGTAGGAGATAGTTGGTGGAGTTAGTGTTTGATCTAACAGGGCATGGAAGAGGGTTTGAAACTTAGAGGAGGAGCCCTGTGGTGGGTGCAGAGGGCAGGGAATCACAGCCACTGAGTGGCTAGAAGCAGAAGGCTTTGAGAAGGGGGATGACCATGGAGAGAAGACACCGCAACACCGCAGGAAGTATCTGTAGATGAGGAAAGAGGAGTGGGGTAACCACTCAAAAGCACACGTCTCCAGCAGAACAGGAAATTCTCTAAAGCAGCTTAGTACAGTACAGAGGGACCTGAGATGAGGGTGGTACCAAGGACAGCGCACGGACGCCCAGCAGTCGTGAGGATCTGGAAAAGGAAGAATAGACACTAAGTGAGCACTGGTACTTAGTATCAGTACAAGAAGATGGGGTCATAAAAGCTAGACCAGAACAGATGGTAGAGTGGAAGGCAATGGAACCTCAGGCCAATGCACCTGAATGCTGAGACCTAAGAAAAAAGCTTTGAGTTTGTGGGAAAGTATTCATTGAGGGATGCAGGGGGGCGGACATGAGCCCCATGTGTAGGAAATAAACAGCACCAACAATCTTTCACAAGCCTGTCAGTCATCTGACTTCAGTTTCTCAACATGCCTTGAACTGCAGCTATTAACTTTCTTTGTGAGGAACTGGCAGTGGGTGGTCTAGGATGAGGTTAGGCATCCAGTGAGATTTCTGAAGGACGAGCCTTTGACAAGGCCGATAATTAATCCTCGGAAAAGAAAGGACAAAGGACAGAAGAGTCAGCTCCTGCTTTTGTCTGCACTTGGACTAGGTTTGGAAACTACAACTGTTCCTTACTTTGCTTCCAGTTCTAGATACTGAGAGCAGGAACTTTTAACCTCTTCCACAGCAAATGTGTTTTGTATTTTAAAACATGGTTCTATTGTTTTCTGGAGTGGTATTGTCTCTTAATAGTATATGGGTTGGGCCGTGCCTAATTTGAAATCCTAACCTTACATCAGCGTCCCTACAATTACATAAGCATTACAGAAAAATCTGCAGTTGCATTAACTTGTCAAGTATTATATTTTAAAGATAGGATGTCTGCAACACTTAGTGCATTGGGTGGACTAATCTTATGTGTTTAAATTAAACAAATTCAACTAGAGAGGGAGAGAGAGAGGCAGAAAGAGAAAGCCTGGGGGAGAGAGAGGTAAAGGGGAGGTGGGGGTGGGGCAGGGGAGACAGGAGAAAGAGGGGCAGGAAGCGAAGGAGAGGTAAGTGTTGAGAAAGAAATTGAAATAGTGTGCAATCATCTCATCCTCAGCTTTGTGGCTGGGAGTGATTATGTGGTTGGGAGACTCATGAATCTTCCCTTTTTTATGGTTTTCTTCCTGCCTGCCTCTCCAGAGACTGAGTGTGATTCCAGGGCTTAAGGGTACCTGTTTCTCATGGAACATTTTTTTTCTGAGCAGACTTTGGAACTGCCTCATGTCGACTCTACTATATAGCAACCCTTCCTTAACTTTGAAAGAGGCCAAGGAAATTCTAATTAGAGATCATATTTCTTTGGGGCTTAACTCTTCTTTTTAATCCAGTCCTCTTGATGTGGGCCACTTCAAACATCCCTCAATTTAATTTCCATTTCTAATGTTTACATGATTATTCACATACATGAAATGAAGAAAGGTTTAGATTCCTGTCCCTGAGACAAAGGGGCAACGAAGAGAGATTCAGAAAGGACGGTTCTAGGTGCAGTTCCTGCTTTGGTTATTAATGTTTCTTTCTGCAACACTAACAATGTGGCTTTAGAACAAGAATGTGTGCAATCAAAACCAAAACTGAACAGAACAAAAACACTCCATCTCCTTGACCCGGACTCAAAAAGTCCAGGAGTTTTTTATTCTCTTGGACATAAAAATGAACTCTGATGCAAACATACTACATATAGGTGCAATTTCTATAAAGATGGCACATGGAAATGTTAAGCAAAGAATCTGGTGGACAGGGGTTGCACAGGACAGACACTCTAGGGAATGATTCTATTTAAATAGACCCAGAGACTGACCAGCAAAACTGTGCAGGTCAGCCAGACTCAGGCTGTTTGGGGGACTCTGGAATGTAACTGGAATTTCTGGTGGAAACAACCAGTGACCTACACACCACCACCTACCTCCAAGCAAAAGAAAAAAGGAAAGAAAAAGATACTGACTTTTAACTATGATGAAACCATGGTCACAAGGGAGAGGAACCAATTCCCCTCCCCTCTGGCTGACTTCCAAACCTACTCTTTCCTTCCTCCTGAGCTGGGGGCTTAGGTGAAGTGAGTGGTCAGAACTGGCTGTGATGACTGATTTTTAACCTGACAAAGTAAGGCCATGTTACTTGAAAGACAAAAATAAGGAGCTCATATCCTCTGAGTGATTGCTAGGGTTCTTATTATTTGTCCCTAACTTTTAAAAATGAAAACTGTGTCTTCTCATATTCTATATGAAAAATAAAACAGACGTTACATTCTGCATTTCAGCCTTCTTCAAAATGTAAATGATATTGGCTCTGCTCCCCAGTCTAATTCTTGGAATTTTAGTTTAAATTTGATTTAATGAACTGAATTCTGCCGTTTTCTTCGTTCATGCCCTCAATGCTTCAGGAACTCGCTTGGCTACAGACGTAAAAACACACAAGAAACAACACAAAGAGAACTAAAATCATTCTAATGTCTACCATTAAGATAACTAGTCTTGACATTGGATTCTGTAGTCTTCCTTTATTTCATCTATGTGTACTGACAGTACATTTTTTTTTACAAGCATTATGATCATTTTCTAAATACTAGAAAATTCCAATTAAGGGCTAAAGAATAAGCCATCTTTAAAAAAAACAATGACAAAGTTAAGACAGCTGTACTATGGAAGAGTTTATAGCGTCGTAGTGACAGCGACAAATCCAGATGAAACAATTACGAATTTCATGAAAACAGATAAAAATCCAATCGGAATAATGAGGTCTGCCCCACTGAACACCTGTTTAGAGTCTTAATTTTGCCTTAAGGAGATACTACTGATGTCCTCCAACAACAACAAAAATCAATAATGGATCAATATGGATAAACGTGTTGGGTACAACCTTTTGTCCAAAGAGACAGTTAACAGCTGGGTTTAGTTTTACTGGGATTTACTTAGAGACTTGTAACAGTAAATAATGGCGCATTTAAGAATATTTGCCTGCTTTGATTTAGTGAGTTTGGCAGGTGGCAGTGGCCTTTCAATGGCATATGGCTTTGGGAAATTACATCAATATATGCATACAATGTGTCTTAGCCTCTAGTTCAAGCGGCAAATTAATTAGCAAAGAATCTGGTTTAACGTTTTATGAGCAAATATTCTCCAGCCTGCTTGAAGAAGATATCGTGTAAAGACAAAAGAACAAAAGAGTAAAAGAGCCTGAAAAGTTTTGCAGGAATTTTTAAGAATAGCAGAATGCCTCAATAGAGAGGCAGGCACCAATATTGTCTTGAGGTCCCACAACACTGTGAAATGCACATCCAGGAATGTCTAATGAGGCAATGTTAACTTCTTCTTTTCAAAGATAAATTACTTATAAGTATAATATTAAATGAAACAGAAAGCACACATTCAGCCTATCTCAAATATTCCCATTAGAGGACTTCTGTAGTGTCCCCATGTGATAAATGAGAAATTCTGATACCCTTCAAGAGGATGTGAAACTAGAGGAAAATGCAGACAAATTACTCTAAATATGTTTTCTGCTATAATTCCCTTTATATTTCATATTTGGAAGTTGGAGAACAGGACAGAAAATTCAAACATAGTATATGGTAAAAACTAAACAGGAATTTGAGGGTTTTTTTTTTTTTTTAGGCTTTGTTTTCAAAACAGGCTACTTTTAATTACAGAGTCACATTAAGAAAAACAAATAATTTTTATAGGAACCACAATCAACCAAGCCACATTGTTTTAAGATAATTTCATGGAGAAATTGACCTTTGAGGATCAAAGGGCATCATATTTTTGCAAATTACAGAAACCTGTAAATTTGGTTTCCTATGCAATATCCTGTAGATAGTACACAGAAAAAAAAGAGTTTATGGCATATTTAAGAATAGAATAGAATTTAAGCTATTTCCAAAGTATCTGGCAGATGCTACTGAGTTTCCTGTGTACTACCTGCTTATTTACTTTATTTTATTTTTTGGTATACAAGAAATTTTCCATTGATAGAAAATTACACAGCACTGTAAAGCTACAGTGTCTATTAAGATAAATGGATTTGCACTTGTTTTCACTTAGCATATTTTGAAGGGTATTTTACTTACTTTCATATAGAGAATTCATTTAACATGATTCCAGACACATAATACTTTAGGGACAAAATGGAATTAGAAAGCATATTAGTTCCTTTTTGAGTTTTACATTCTTATAGCTTAATATGGTCATGAGTAGATTCTTCACAGCTTACATGGATCAGTAAACATATCAAGATGAACAATTATAAAACCTAATATATCAACAGTATACGATCATTAAAAATCACTAAAATATTTTATTAATGAACTTTTAATATGAAATATCAAGAAAAAGTCAAATGAGTTTTTAATTTGAACCTGAACTGGGGAGAATTATCCCACTTCAAAAGCCACAGTGCCTATCCACCAAGGGGAAGCCTTTTACATATTTTCTTTAGCACAGAAACTGACCTTATTCACTTTAGGCAATACACACAATCTATCATCTATCTATCTATCTATCATCTATCTATCTATCTATCTATCTATCTATCTATCTATCTATCTATCTAAATATGTATACACACACACACACACACACACACACAGCTTAAAAAGTCAGCTCAATCCAGCTCTCATATATGCTTAAAAAAAAGTGCTTGGAAATCTTTATTGCTCACGGACCCCTTTCAATCACCTAGCAACCTCTCTCTTTACTGCTGTTTTTAATTTCAAACAGCGCTTAAAGTCAAAGATTTGACAAAGCTGATGCAAACTGTAACTTTAAAACACAACAGAAACAAACACGGAAACTTTTAACAAATTTAGTAAAATGGTCCCTACCTTTTTTGTGAGAGTACGATGGCGACTGCACTTGAGAAAAAGTAGGCTTTTCTTCAGTGAAATACTCAGGTTGGCTGTATTGATTCAGGGCCATGTCCAAGTCAGAGTCCTTGCTTTTCAGCATGTTTCCAGGGTAACTACAGGTATAAGGCTGATTCACTGCCCAGGCCTGTTCCATATATATGTTGTTACTGGGCACAGCCTGAGCGTTGCAACCACTGTAACCCGGACTATCTTCGAAATACGTGTAATAATCAGTGGCCTGCATGTAGCAATTGCTGCCGGCAGCTGGGTGCACTTCATATACTTCTTGCATACAGTAGTTCATTCTGTTACCCTGGCTCAGTGTCTACTTTACATATACACACACTCTACACATGCATTCACCAGCCCCATACACCCTGAGAGCTGGGCATATACGCCGAGAAGTGTCCATCCATACGCATGAAATGAAAAGGAAAGATGAATAAACACCACCACCACACAGCAACCCCAGCCTGCTTTACTTTGGAATAGCACCCGATGTACTAAAATCCTATTTAGATTGAGCTGTCTTTTGGGCTCTCCTGCCATTCAAACATATTGGAAAGCAGATTTCTATCAAAGGGTCTTAAGCTGAGAACGCAGCTAATTCCTGGGGTAGATGGCATGCAGGTAGGGATGACCATCACCCCGCTGGAAGAGTAACAGCAAGAATGCTCCTGTTCCTCTGAATCTGGGAAGATTCATTTTATATGCCATTTTTTAACCCCTTTTAACGTGATTAGAAAATGATTACTCATTGCGATGTCATGTGGCTTGACAACTTAAGCATGAAACATTGTAAAGACATCTTAGACAATATCCTTGGATACGCAGAAAATCCTAAAATCAATAATCCGGTTTATTAGCATGACCCAGAGAAAATCCCAGTAGTAACGAGCCTGATGACTGACTCCAAAACATTAATCTAGTCATGCAAATGTTGGTGGTTAAATCTGTTGAATGTTACTGATTCCAACCATCCTCCTAATGACACACAGGTTCCACAGGTTTTAGCAACATGCCAAGGAAAGGAAAGCCACTTCTGAAAACACCACTGGTGTCTGTGAGTTCTGTTTTGTTCCTTGCAGCTGATAATTTTCTACATCATTAGCACTAATCTACATGAGACCTAAAGCTTAATTTAGCTTTGCTCATTCGGTTTTTATGTTTTCTTTATAAGCACACGAGGGAGAGTATATGTGCTGGTACGCTTTCATGAAGAATTCCCTCTCTTACGGCAGTTCCCCCTCCGTTTGTGCTTAACGGCACTCTTAGAGGTAGTTTGTGGGAAACAGTGTACATTCACCATTTTCTTCTAATCAAATCTGCTTTTGGGTTCATTTTTAAGTTTAAATGTGATTTAAGTAGTATTCATGTGCTTGAGGTTTAAAGACAGTGACCTTCTAAAGAGGGAAAAGCATTTTCCATATGAATCACCATATCTTTTAACTAAGATGTGAACAAATATCAAATTAGACCCTAACTGCTTGCTAAGATGATTACTAAGGGGTGGATAAGCACGTGTATGTCCACTATATGCACGTGTTCTAGATCATGATTCAGTAAGGGCCAAAGCTGCTTTCTTTGAAGCTAGGGGTTCTTTCTCTTTCTTCCAGAGACTTAGTTGGTAGGACTGGGACTCAGGGGGTGACATTTACATTTGGGTTCCTGCTGGCCCATGAGTGTGTGACCTTGTTGGTATTTCCCTCCTAAGGGGCCACAGACAATGTAATATTATAATACTCAACAGTGAAACCTGCTCTTTGGATATGAAACTCTAGTCAACTACAACACAGGATTCTAGAACACGGATATATGACTGGAGGGAGGACGGTAGAAATGACAGTCATTCAACAAACACCTATGCAGTGTCTGTTAAGTGCAAAGCAGTGGGGTGGTGGGAGCAGAGATGGCTGTTCCAAAAGTCAATCCAGCCCCTGCCGCTAAGTAGCTCAGTAGTACGTGTATTCAATACTGAGCCAGTGGGCCACTGACATGTAAGGGAGTCTTTAAGTGCTAATAATTTAATTTTTTTAAAAGATTTTATTTATTTGAAAGAGAGAGAAAGAACAAGCAAGGGGAGGGGCAGAGGGAGAGGGATGAGCAGACTCCCTGCCAGGCTGGAAGACAGACGTGGGGCTCAATCCCAGGACCCTGGGATCATGACCTGAGCCAAAGTCAGACTCTTAACCCGACCAAGCCACCCAGGCACCCCGAGGGCTGATGATTTTGTAAACATAGTCAAGGAGCCACTGTTCCAAGGGAAGAGAACAAGAAACAGATGAGGCAAAATAAGGGAAGGAATCCAGGTAGACCCCGTGGATGTTTAGTAATAAGACTCCTCAAAAAACTACAACTGAACTGTTAAGACAAGTAAAGGGATTTTCTCCAGATTGGTACATTTGAATCAGGAAAATGAACTACAACATCCCAGGCAGCAGGAAAGTGATCCTAAGAAGTAATGAACATAGCTAACATTTTAATAGTGTTTTTACTCTCTGATTACTCTTCAAACGAATAAAAGATTAGTTCGCAAATGTTTTTAAGAACACATACACATAACATTACAATTAACATTTTCTCCCTACTGAAAATGTCAAAACATTTCATTGGAAGCAGTGACTATTTTCTGAAAACCCTGGGAAAAAGGATACAGGCCTTATGTTTTTTGTCTGATTTCATTTATTTATCTCAAATTTCCCCAAGCTAATCTGAAAATTAACCTTTCAATAAAGTAGTTTTCTTTCCTGGCAAACACACATGTTCTGAGGCCTCTTTTTCTGGTTAGGAGCTTCATGACGGATCCCTCCAATTCTGCAGTTATGCCCAGTGCGTTTCCTGGCTCCCTTTCTATTTCACTGAAGGCACAAATCCAAGCAATTTCTTGCTTTTCACCAGTAACAATAACAACCAAAGCCAGAGTCTCAACTTTCATGCCAAAGGAACACTTACAAACAATTTCCAGAAATCTCCAAATGTGCTTGGAAAATCAGAGCGTTCTTCTGCCCCAGAACTGGATATACATACTGCAGCGAAAAGGGAAAGAATGGCTCCCAAAACTTTTTTTTCCTCGATTTTTACAAAACACAGGGAAGACCCCTGAGACTCACTGCATTAAAACAATCCTGAATTGCCTCAGAAATCTTTGAACAGGAAAAAAGTTTCAAAAACATAGTTAAGAGAACTCCCTCCCTAACTTTTATCTTTTGGAGAAAACAGTACAAAACTTTCTGGAATGCATTCCTTCTTGTTCCAAGTAGGGGATGTTCTTTATGTGTAGTAAGTGCACGAAACTCTCATTACTGTGAGCCAAAAAAGGAGTCCAAGACTCACGTTGAATTTGAAATATGGCCCCTCACACCCTGATAAAAGCAATCACAGTGCTGTCACTTGTGATCGATCTGGCGTGCTTCTCTGTAAAGTCGATAAAGCAATTTAAACGTATTATGTGTCACAAATGAGGTGCGCTTCGGTAAGATTGTTTTCTTATTTCCCTGGCTGACTACTCTAATTTAGTTACTTAAGGGGAAGCTTAAGACTTATTTAACCCATAGTGCATCTAATCACCTGAAATAAACTTGGGAGGGCTTTAATAATTCTCATTAGAAATGTTCTAATCAATAATAGTTTATTACGTAAATACATCTCTGTCTTCGGCCGGCAGGAAATGACCTAAAAGGGTAAGACTAATGGTTTCACTTGGAAAAACCTCAAAGGTAAACAACAAACTCTCAAGGTCTCTAAAGGAGGAAAGTATCTTCTTTCCTTGTGTTTTCCTCTGTCTTCAGCTGTGTTGTTTCTTAAATAAGGCTGTACATTGGCATCACATACACGCTTTAAAAAACGATGCCTCGGTGTCATGCTCCGAAATTCTAATTTAATCAGTATGGGGTGAAACGTGAGCATCAAGATTTTTTTAAACTTCCTTGGGTTATTTGCACAGGCAGCCGAATTTGAGAACTGCCATTCTACTGGGTGCCCGACCATGGCCCCTTTACCATGCTCCAGGGTGTCCTCCACACTTAACTACTTCTTCGTTTGCATCTTGGGTGTGTATTTCCCTTAGTTCTTAAAAATTCACCTTCCAATGCCTCGACTTGGCTCCACCTGTCCTTAACTTGTCCCATTGAGCAGAGGCAACTAGCTGAGGAGACAGACCAGGAAAGAACTAAATCCAAGGAAGTGTGATAACTGTGGCATGGGAACATGGGAAGAATCTGCCTAGCAAGGTAGGTGCAGCATCATGGAAGAGGTGATCTCTGAGCTGGCTTTTGAAGGTATGCAGGACTTCAACAGTGGGGGCCAGAGATATGAGACAGCTGAGCAGAAATGTCTTGGGGAGAGTGTGGTTAACTATCCTTGCGAAAAGGCACATAAGGAAAGATAAAAAACATGAAACGTTTATGCTAGCTTCTACTCAAATAACTTTTCTTTCTTTCTACTTTAGTAATAGATTGTCTAAGTTTTAGTTGTGCAACGGCCTTTGGGAAAGAGACTTTCATTTACCAGTCTCCCTTGCACCTACATGTATCTGTGTTAACAACTTCTGGCCATTGAGATATAGCAGAAGAAATGTTGTAAGGCAGTTTCTATGAAACGTAAAAAAAAAACAACAACTGGTGCATACCATTTGCTTCGTCTTTGTTCCTTCTTCCAGCTGTTGGGATGTGGATACAATGGCTGGAGCCTCAGCCACCATTTTGGCCCAATAGAATGACTGCTATACTCTAAATGGTAAAAGAATGAGCTGGAAGGAACCTACGTTGCTGAACTTAGAACTGCCGTAGAACTGCCATACCAGCCTACACTGTGAACCTCTTCACTTTAAAAAAAAGGTTTTTAAAATTTATTTGAGAAAGAGAGAGAGAGCAAGAGAGAACATGAATGGGGGGAGGGGCAGAAGGATAGGGAGCAGCAGCCTCCTGGCTGAGCGTAGAGCCTGTCACGTGGCTTGATCCCCAGACCTTGAGATCATGACCTAAGCTATAAGCAGACACTTAATGGACTGAGAACCCAGGTGCTCCTACACTTTTTTTTTTCAAGAGAGAAAAATAAACTTTTCATTTAGGTAACTGCTTTCTCCTTTGTAAAATATGATAATGGTACCCAATTCATCAGTTGTTGTGAAGATGAAGTGAGTCAATATAAGTAAAGCATTTAGAAAAGTGACTGGCATATAAGTGATATAATTATGTGTATATAATAATTTTATTGAAGTGCCTTAGGCTTTGTCTTGGACTTTCTTTTTGGGTCTGCATTTTCACTCTAGGTTAGGAGTCAGCAAGCTTTGGCTGACAGGCCAAACATGGGCCACTACCTATTTTGTAAATAAAGTTTTATTGAAATACAGTCATGCTCATTCATTTACGTATTGTCTATGGCTGCTTCTATATGTACTCTGTGCTACAATGGCAGAGTTGAGTAATTGTAATAGACCATATGGCTTGCTGAAAATATTTAGTATGTGGCACTTTAGAGAAGAAGTTTGCCAGCATCTGTTGTAGGTGATCTCATCCAGTCTAATGGCTTTCAATAAATAGGTAAATGACATCCAAATGCATCCATCCCAGATGTTTCCTCCAAAACCAGAATCTCCTGTCCAGCTGTCAACCTGACAAGTCCACTGGCACACCAATAGACACCTCCAACTTCATGCTTTCTAAAACTTGTTCTTCCTACTGTCTTCCCATCTAGGTACCAGCATCCACCTGGGGGTTTAAGCACAAAGCCTTGGCGTCTCCTGGACTGCCTACTTACCCTCACTGTCTACCTCCAACCTAGGAGTAAGTTCATTGGTTCTTCCTCTAAAATCTATACTGCATTAGAGGAAGGGAGAGAATTACGGGGATTTGGTCCAGGCTTGGGATTTGACACTCCCCTTAAGAATAATATAAGACCTTGAGTCAATGAGATCATGTACCACTCAAACCATTTTGGAACTTTTTACTTCCTCAGTCCCAGGTGCATTAATTAGCATGAGTCAGTCTCCCCTTGATTATTTCGATTGTGTGATCCTCATTAAGTGGACAACATACCCTGAGATTAACATTCAGGTGATGTTTCCATAGCAGTCCACAATACCAGTCCCAAGAGATGCTTTGAAGAAAAAGCAATAAAAAAAGGTTCTATGGTCAAATAAGTTTGGGAAATATGCACTGTAGATCCCTCTCTGAAAGAATCACAAATGAAAACTGTCAAACTTCAAGTGACTCAGCATTTCCAAAACACATCTGATCATAGAACACTGCATGTCTTATAACATCTGTTACAACTGTTTCATGAAACACACTTTCAGAAACACAGATTCTGTTCTATGAATATATTGCTGGAGGTAAGGCCATTTGTAGGGATATCTCACCTGGAAGAGTAGTGTTCTCAGATTACACACCAAGGGCAGAGAGCAGGGATCTGGGGAGCTGCCAAGGGGAGTGTCCCATTTTTGGTCTTTACCAAGGAGGAAAGCTACTGGCCAGAAGAGGCAGGCCAGACACGAGGTAGTAGTACAAATCCCAGGTGGCCACACAAGACTGGGGTCCCTGGACTCTGCGACTGAGTCTGTTTGGTAGGAATAGAAACTTAAAGCCCTCCTATTTTAAAACAACTTGTACTCTGACTTTGTTTCTAATTTGCTTTTTTCTCCTTTAGTATTTGATAAAAGCTTTTTGATGATGCCAGCCTGTTACAGCTCTGTGAAAGGAGAGAGAGGGGAGGCTTAGGCTTTTGTTCGCAATCCATCACCAAACAGAACTTGTTTTTCCAAAAATGAGCTTGAAAAGGTGACAACATGGGTTACTAGTGTGAGGGGAAGGGATTGCCATCTGGTCTACTGGGAAAGAAAGGGCCCTGATGAGAATACTGAAGTGCGAACAAGTCACTCCCAGGACCCAAGACATTGGAAGCAGCCCCAGTAACTGAACTGAGAGCTGTCCAAGAGGAGGTTCTCACAGCACAGTCCTGGTGGCTTCCTCCACTTGGCCACTCTTTCCAGGCCTAAGGTCTGGTGGTTGTGTTTTATTTTATTAAGGTGGAATGGCTGCCCTAGCACATACATGCAAAAGACACCACAGACCCAGGTACAATAGCTTTCTTCTAGATGGAATACATCAATTTATAGAATAAGTGGGTTAAAGAAAACAGGCCTTGGTAGCTCCACAAAGATTGTAAAATAGACTCCACATAGGTCAGCGGTTCTAAAAGTGTGGTTCCTGAACCAGCAGCATTTGCATCTTCTGGAACTACTTACAAATGCAAATTCTCCAGCCCCACCCCAGACCCACTGAATCAGACTCTGTGGGGTGAGGCTGCACCCCCAGTGCGTGTGGGGACATGTACTCTCGGGGATTCTGATGCAAGCTAAAGTTTGAGAATCAAGATCTAGACCAAATGAAAAATGTATATACAGATGTAAAAACAGACTAGCACCCTTAAGGCTGGTGGTTGAAAGAGAAGTAAGGCTTTTGAAATATATTTTAGAGCAATGTTATGAGCATTGAATTCTTCTCCTTGCAAAGCCAACAATGGAATGTTTGCTCCTTCCCAAGAATGAACATCTGATTCAAAAGCAAACCTTTAATGGCTGATACAGTCTGATGAAGCTTGCACCATCATCTAGAAAACATACAATAAAGTTTCAGTTTGGTAAAACTTTAATTGGAACACTGGCTAAATAATAATGACGAGGTCTACTGCATGTTATAACAAAACAGTACGACTGGTGGTGAAGATACTTCCATTCATTTTACAGAGTGGAGACTGAGGGGTTGGTGTTCTCACCCTTCTGTAACTGCCAAGAGATGTTAGTATAGAGATTTTGGCTCTTGATTTGCTATTCTAGAACTTGCTTGTCACATTTCCCCACACTGCTTTTCTAAGAGAAAATTATTTTGATATTTCGAAAGTTCTGGGCCACTAATTATAGGATTCAACACAAATTCAAGGTTATTAATGATTTATTTGTTTTTCCAAAGATGAGTTTAATGTAATGCCTCTTTATATATTTATTTTGATTAAAATATTTCCCTCTGTCTCTAGAAAAAAACCTCTTCAATATTACACGTTTTTATGAATATCACTTATGCTTTGTGTGAATAGCATATAGCCACTCATTTTATGTACTTTTTTTAATTAATGAAAGCAAGTAGACCCATTTCAACTTACTTTAATGTGTTAAGGTGATTATTTCATTGTAGTTCACACTGATGGCCTTGATTTGAAAAGTTGAGTGGTTATTTGAGTGGAATGGTTTTGACATTTAACAGCTGGAATATACTTTCTTTATTCCAGAATAACATGTCAGAGTTATTAATTTTAAAACCGATTTCCCTAATAATAGGAATAATGAATGAATGATTGAGTCATCTGCATTTACTTTGTTTTTCATTTTTAAGAACAACTACTGCAAAATCTAGGCTCTGTTGCAATTCACGTAGTTTTCAAAAGATTTATTCTTTGTTCATTAAAAGCTTCTTTCTTATATTCATACTTAAAAATGTTATGAAGAATAATTAAAGGTAAAAAGTTCAAACAAAGTTATGATACATGCTGCGATGTGGATGAACCTCAAAAACAATATGCTAAGAGAAGGATGCCAGTCCTCCTCTATGATTCCATTTTTGTGCAGGGCAGTGAAGGCACATCTGTAGGGAAAGTAGATGAGTGGTTGCCAGGGACTGAGTACAGTAATGAGGAGTAACTGTAAACCAGCTGAAAGTTTCTTTGGGGTGATGGAAATGTTCTAAAATAAGATTGTGGTGATGATTGCAAAACTCTGTAAATATACTAACAATTATGGAACTGTACACTTAAAACAGAGGAATTTTATGGTATGTAAATTATATCTTAATAAGGCTTTATGAAAATAGATGTGTGGTTACAAATAGCTTGAGCCAATTAAAACCGATTATCAAAATAAAAAACATTTCAAAGTTCATGTTGTTCATGTATCAATACCACATACAGGAGGAAGACATGGCCTTTCTCTAAAATTTGCAACAAGCAAGACATATCAACAAGCAGAAGGCAGTATCTGATGCACCAAATACTCCATGTGTTAACTGAATATTGAGTGAAGTGGAATTATTATTTCTGAAACAGCATAGGTTAAATTCTTTATTATTCTTCACTAAGACAAATGTCAGTCAGCTAATAGAATTATTGCTTGATTGTCAACAGAGTTGATGCTCATTTCAAGTCTAGACCCAAAGTTCATCCAACATGTCTTATCTGGAAACCCCATACTGGAAGCAGTCTCACTGAACTTTTTATTCACAACACACACTGCAGCCTGGGTGCACAGAATACACTTATGAACATTTTTGGTATAAATCAAGATGATCTCAATCTGGTAAATTACTCAAGCATGTTCAGAAGCTGTAGCAAGTAAGGCTCCGCACAATAAGTACTTTAGTATAGTAACATTCCAAGACAGCTTAAGGAAAGAAATGATTCATTCTGGGGGGTGGTGGGGGGGGTGGGCAGTGGGGGAGGGGAGTAACAAGTAAAGAGGAAGTGATATTTGGATTGGATCTTCAAGGAAGAGGTGAATAAAAGAGCATCTGTAAAGAAGTAGTCAAAAGCTGGATCTACTTCGTGTTGGTATCCTGAGAACCACATCTATAAATGGTGAACTGATCTTCATTTTACTTCAAATGTCAAAATAATCTAAAAAGATACATAGTTGATACCAAGATTAACCTAAGATACATTTTGATCTTAGTTGTTTTGTCATTTAAGAGGACTGGATGGTGGAAAGAAAAGAAGATCCAATTAAAGCATGAGAAGGTGAATAAAGAGGGAGCATCTACATGTTATCCTCACAGATCTTCAGACCCCAGAGAATCTGTTTTCTGTTCCTCCTACAAAGAAACATGTCTCCCAGGGAGGTATCATACTATCCTTCCAGCCTTAAAAATATCATAGGTGATAGAGAAACAAATAGCTTTGACTCTTGAGACATTGATCCTCAGACTATTGAATGGATGCTTAATAAGAGGGCTTCTTAAAAAGATACGTTCTTCCAATCCCATGAGATAATGAACAAGCCCATCAATAATGACACAAACCTCCTCACATGAACATGTAGGTGGTTTGGAAGATTGGAAACCATTTCTGAATCACACACTTAAACTTTTATAGGAATAAACATCATGGGATACAATTTTTTTTCCAGCATTTTTGCAAAAATGCATAATCTGATCCTCATCATGAGGAAACATCAGTCAAACCCAAACTGAGGAATGTTCTACAAAATCATAGGCCTGCATTCTTCAAACATGTCAGTGTCATGAAAAACAGAAAGATCATGAAACTGTTACAAATTAAAGCAGGCAAAAGAGACATAAAAGCTAGACAAAATACATAATCCTAGCCTAAGTCCTGGACCAGAAACAGAACTGGCAAAAGGAACAAGTGGTGGTGGCCCTGTTGGAAGCCTCCAGAGACCATCTTTTCTCCGGCCCCGGTCTCAACCTCTACCTCCCCTCCCAAACAGGGGACAATTTGTTAAATTTACATAAAGCCTATAGGTTAGGTAATAGTAGGCACCAATGTTAAACTTTCTCATTTTGAGAATTGTATCATAGTTTTCTAAGAGAATTTCTTTGACTTTAGGGGACACTCTGAAGTATTTAGAGTTCAAGGGGTATGATGTTTGTGACTTATTCTTACATGATTCTGAAAAATAATAACGTGTGTATATACAAACAGATGCATACATACACTCACATATATTGTGATAAGGTGAATGTGGCAAACAACTGATGAGTCCAGATGAAGGGGATGTGGAAGTTCTCTGTATTAAACCAACTACCTGGGAGAGTGAAGAGTACTTTAAAATCACATATAAAATTGAAATATAGGTTTGCTATAGCAGAGCAAGAAAACACACAACTCACTCAAACTTGAAGATGGTCCTTTTCTATGCATTTCGTTTTTTCCAGTTCAACTCTTAAAAGCAGAAACCAGCTAAAAAAGCAAGCAAATTTGCAATAAAACAACAAACAAAACCAAACCCCCTCAATTCATCTAGGAAAAGCGTGTCAGATTGATTAGTGTTATTTTTTTTTCCTTTTAGTGGTGATCACCAGGCTTCTATCCTTGATATTACAAAACTTTTTTTAATCATAGAGTACACATTTGTTTCCTTTGTTTGGGGAAGAAATAAGACTCAAACATAGAATGATCACTTCATAGGAAAGTTAAGAATGAGCCTATCATGTGTAACCAGAAACGGATAATAAGAAAGCACTATGCCCTATGTTTGGCCATAAATATTAAATGAGATGAACCCATTGCAGATACCTGTTTCCTTGGAAACCATTCAATTGAAACTCCTGCAAAAATTAACATGTATTTTTTTTTCCCTTAAAGGGCAGGAGCTTCTTTTACTTACACATTTTTGACCTTTAGTTTTATATCTTAAGCTTATTATAAGAAGTTCTTCCCTGGTCTAGGCAAACAAAGAGCAAAATAAGTATCTTTTCATTAGTTGTGACGCTGGGCTTATGACAGTATGGCCTCTATAAGCTGCACATTATGGGGCAGCTATGAGTAGTTGGGGTAAAATTTGCTACTCACCAAATATTGCCCCCACATGGTATTCTAACTCAAATGCCAAGTAAATTCACAATTGAATTAAATAGTCATATTTGCAATACAGTTTTCTGTTTTAAGAAGCAGTAAAGTTAGTAAAGTCAAGTCTCTTGTATAAGTCAATACTGGAAAATATCATGGCGATAGAGATTCGCCAAAGATAATAATTCTGTTTCAGGTCAATGCCACGGAGGATGGCTTTGGGCCATGGAGGATTTCTGACTCTTATTTCCAAAGCTCAGTTGATTTTGGATTTCTGGTATCTTTGCAGTGTGGATAGAGAAGTGGGATCATATTTATTTCAGTCCAAATCAAAATGGCTGAATTGTCCCAGGACATGAAAAATTGATCTCTAAAAATAGTTCATATTAGCATCAGCTACAGAGTAGTCTAACAACAGAGAGAAACCATCCCTGTGTCAATATAGGTCATACATACAGGTGAAATGGCTTCCCAGGATACTTGCCTATTTTGTCTGCAGTGTCACTATTATGCAGGCTTACCCTTGGTATGCAGTCTCTGTACCTCCAGAGGTACTCAAACCCAAAGCCTCTGTCCTGGAGAGGTACGGATATACTGGTCACCAACACTTTCAGAGGAATAAGTTTATTATGGAGCATGAGTATGTTTCCAGAAGCTGACAGGGGTTTTAGAAGCCCCGACTTACTGGGGAATCGAGAATGGGTGTCTGCCTAGTCTGAAGTCTTCTGTTCCTGGGGGAAGCTGTCCAACAAGAGAGATAAGACCACTGAAAAAGATGGTGAAAAGTAACCGATTGCCCAATTTATCTGGGAGTTGCTATGTTTTCCTGATAATCACAGTTTAGGTTTGGGGGATCAGTTCTAACTTAATATATTTTGTCCTGTTTTCCCCACAAGGGGGAAATATGGTTATCGTATTAGAGAGGTACTTTAAAATGGATTGTAGATTAATATCCTTGGTTTCTTTATGGACAATTAATCTCTGAATACATTCTTTGCTGGAGAGAATTAGTGATTTATCCAAGGTTAAATACTTGGTAAATGTCAGACTTAAGAGCCCAGCCATAGTCTTCTATTCTCAATATTCCCTATGTTCCTACCAAGTACTGGGGAGCATTCCTAAGATTTAATGCAGCAGGCCACCTATGTAATTTGAGAATTCTTGAAGTACTTTCCCCCCTTCCTCCAGCTTTATTTTATTTTATTTTTAAAGATTTACTTTTATTTATTTATGATAGACATAGAGAGAGAGAGGCAGAGACACAGGCAGAGGGAGAATCAGGCTCCATGCCGGGAGTCCCGATGCGGGACTCGATCCTGGGACTCCAGGATAGCGCCCTGGGCCAAAGGCAGGCGCGAAACCGCTGAGCCACCCAGGGATCCCCCCTCCAGCTTTATTGAGGTATATTTGACAAATAAAATTGTAAGACATCTAAAATGTACATTGTGGTGATTTGATGTACACATACACTGTGACAGGATTTCTCCCCTCTGAGTAATTAACACATCCATCACCTCAGGTATTTTATATCTACAATTGTATGTAAATGTATATAATATTATATATGTATAAATATATACAATGTATACATACATATATATATCTTTGGTGAGAACATTTAAATTCTACTATTTTAGCAAGATTTCATTTATATATTACAGTGTTAACAATCTTGGAATGTCTCCGTAGCCCCAGATCAACATGTCATTCACACATTATCCAAATTTGGCTGGAACCTCTGTGTTCAGTAGTCTTTCTTGGCAAGGTGACATTTGTCTTTAGAACACTGTGTCACAGACTTCACGGTGGGTTAATGCTGCTCCTACTGCCCAGCACACAACTGACAGCATGCACAGTGGCATGTGGCAGTCCTGCTCCTTATTTTCTCTCTCTCTCATCCATTCCTTGCTATTCTCACCCCTTCATGGCTCCTTCCAGTCCATTTCTTCTATTGGCATTACAGGACCTTGTCAAGGGAGAAAGGAATCTGACCCAATCCATCCACTCGGAGACACTAGTGACTTGATAAGATATCCAGCTAGGAGGTTTGCATTTTAAAGGGCCACAGAGAATTCATGACAACCTGTGGGGGATGTCTGAGGAAAGGAAAGGCTTTGAATTCCAGTGGTTACTTCTGATATCTCTGTAAGGCTGACTCTCCCAACAGTACCTTTCAACTTCATTGCCAAATTCTACAGGTTAACCACCCACATCGTACCCTATTTTGTCTGAAAACTACCTGTTGGAAGTATCAAGGTATTTGGTTGTTGTAACTATTCCCCCTGCATCTGTAATATTCTGAGCTTGCTTGCTTGCGTATTTATTCATTCATTTATTTATTTATTTATTTATTTATTTATTTTCTGAGCTTTAGAAACGTCAATCCTGTCATTATCTACTTAGTGGTTATTTTCACATGGGCCTTCTATAACCCTAACATCCAGTCTGCTTCTCTTCTTTCAAAGCTTCATTGTAAAAATAACACACACAGAATTCCACAATTCAGTGAGAGAGGATTCCCATTTTACAGATGAGGAAACTGAGGCTCAGACAGGCTAAGAGACTTGCTCAAAGCTGGGTGGCTGTTAGAGCAGCACCAGAATTTGACCTTGGACCTTATGACTAGGTAGGTGCTGAAGACCACGCCTCCTGTCACACCAGGTCTGACTGCATTGCACCTTCTTCTGTGTTGTAGACCAGTGCTTTCCCTGTGCCTTAGATTCCTTCCATGGGGTGCCTGGAATTCCCTTGCCTTTTTGTGTCATAAGAAAGTATAATGATAGGGACGCTCAGTGGTTGAGGGATCGAGTCCTGAATTGGGCTCCCCATGTGGAGCCTGCTTTTCCTTCTGCCTATGTCTCTGCCTCTCTCTCTCTGTGTCTCTCATGAATAAATAAATAAATATAATCTTAAAAAAAGAAAGTATAATAATACAGAGCTCTAGTGTTGGAGCTGGACTGCCAGAGTTTGAATTCCAGTTCAGCTTCTTCATACTTTTCTTGGTTTCTTATTTACATTTTTAATTATCAAAAGGGTTTGAAAATTATCTTGGTTGTTTCTATGGACTCTTCTTTCCATTGTTTATGCCTCTCTACAGCTGCGTGTGTAGTAGATGTTTGGTTTTGCTTCTCTTTATGTTTATATGGTTGTGAATGTATTTCAAGGCCAGGAAGGGCAGCAAACATGGAGAAGCAGAGCCTGAGGCTAAGAGAATATTTCTATCCCCAAAACAGTTATCTTGTCATCTCTACTAAGTGGCAGGCACTATGCTGGGTGCTTTACACACATTAGCTTTCATCTCTACGATGAAAGCCAGATAGCATGACCCCATTTAAAATTAAGGGGACAGAGGGTCAGAGAGGTTAAAAAAAATCTGCCCTGAGTTGGTATATTTAAGAACAAGGAGGCCACCTAAGTATGTCTGACTATAAAGCATATGAACTTAACTTTTAAAGAAAACTGCACAGGGTATTCATAAATGCATTCTTATTGTAAAAAAAATCTTGCATGCAGTTGTATTTGGAGTTAGAGTTAGCATCTCCTCCTTTACTCTGCTCTTTCATTTTTGAGCTACCTAGTGTCACGGATTGACCTGTACCCAGGGCCTCTGGTCTATGCACATTTGTGCACCCGCAGTGATACAGACTTTTGAAACTGTAAGTGGAAGCCCACTGTACTTAATGCCTGGTGGCTTCTCTATTTTGTGTTCCTAAAAGTGCCTTTTTTTTTTTTTTTTTAAAGATTTTACTTATTTACTCATGAGACACACACACACACACACACATAAGATAGGTAGAGACATAGGCAGAGGGAGAAGCAGGCTCCTCACAGGGAGCCTGATGCAGGACTTGATCCCAGGACCCCAGGATCATGACCTGAGTTGACCGCTGAGACACCCAGGCATCCCTAAAAGCACCTCTTTTTAAGAGGTGTTTATTTTTTAAGAACCTGTGTATTTTTTTAGTGGATACTTTAGATATGCTGTCGTTTATCTGAACATTCTCCTATGGATAGATATTTGGAGTGTTTTTATGTTTTCAGTAACAAAAACAAAGGTGCAAAGAAAACAGGTGAACACGGATCTTCATTCCTGTGGGTATTCTATGGAACAGAGTATTGTAAGCAGGACGGCTGGGTCAAAGCATATCTTCATTTACGGTTGTGATAGATACTGCCAAAATGGCCTTGGAAAGCCTGTGGTCCATCTACTGCTCCATGCTGCATCTCAGTGAAAACTGAAGTTGGATAAAGGAGCCTTGACTTTCTGATGTTTGCCTCCTTTGCCATTGCCCTGTTTCCAGTGTTTTCCTCCTTTCCACTTCAGCTGATTGCTTTTCTTTCATTTCTTGCCCTCTATTTCTTTCTGTCCTGTTCTACTTATGGGGTGCTCTTTCCTGCCTTTGAAGTATCAAATCTCACAGCTCTCTTGCAGATACCAGAAGCTAGTGGAGAGCACTTATTCTCATGTTGATGGCTAACATTCTAAGAGTGCCCTTGAGGTATATGAATCACACTGGCACTCTCAGCTGGGACCTCGCATCCTGATGTATGGCGAGTAGGGGCAGAGTGGAGAGCTGAGATGGATGGAGCAGATGGTGGTACTAGTGGAAGGGCTCAAGCTTTTTAATTCTCCATCTTCTAAAATACTCATTTACCTGAAGATGTCCTTGTATTTTACTTAAGGACAAAGATAGCAATCACCCGTTGAAAATGTGAATGTCTAACTTGAAGGATTATAATGCATACAATGACTTGGCTTTACATCTCTCATTTTTAGAACACTTTGTTATTTTGGTAAATGAGAATTATATATCATTTAAAATTGTCATCATTGATTTGATTCATTTTTTCCTCCTTATGAAGAGCATGAGTTAATAGTCTGCCCCTTTACTGACATAAGATACTGTTTTAAAAATTACTTTAACTTGTCTAAATCTTGAGGACTGGCCTTAATAAATTATGGTATATCTATAAGCAAGTATAATTTATAGCTAATAAAAGTCAGGATTCAGAGGAATACTTAATGACAAAGGAAAATGTTCATGATATGTCATTAAGCATTAAAAGCTGGTTAAAAAATGGTACGTCCGTCTAGTATGATCCCAAGTTTGTAAAAAATAGATACATACAGAAAAAAGACTGAAATAGTGTAAAGATTTTAACACTGCTTATCTTTGGATGATCGAAATACAAATGATTTCTAAAAAATTTTTTTGTTGAACTTTCGGGAACTTTTCCATTTTGTACATGAACATGGAAGGCTTTTACAATGCGAGAAAGTAACTTTAGTAAAATTATTTAGACTTTTTTTCTCCTTGCCTTCCTCGGATATAAGACTCGGTTCTCTTGCTATTAAACATAGAACTGATCTACAGAGAAAATTCAGTGAGATCACTAGATTGCTCTCCATCTTTTTCTGATGCAAACCAGGGAGATGGGTCAGTCCCTGTGTTTTTTTCTACTACTAGGTTTCAGCCTATCAGAAGGTCCCTGATTAACATTGAGCACAAACATCCAAGTATGGAGTCTGACTGTCTGGGTCCAGACCCTGTTAGATCCAGGTACAGGGGTGCATACATCTAACTAGGACCCATCCTTGTGGAACTGGTGGGACCCTGTGGTTCCAAAGAGAAGTTCAGGAAGGCATGAGAGATCTGCATGAAGAAGTCTTCTAAGTACTTAGAGGAGGATCAAGGCCCCAGCCAAACAAAGTGGGATTCTCTGAAGGGCTCAAGTCCCAGAGGGATGTGTTACCAAGCCGAGTGATTAAATAGAACATCCAGTTGGCAATTAAGATAAACCAGGCCTAAAGGAAGCCCAGTCAAGAACAGCGACTTAGGGGACTCTCCAGGTGCAATCAAGGAAGGGAAGAAAAATGCACATTCCCTGAGTGTCCACTAGGTGGCAGGCCCTTTCCTACACTAAGAGCTTAAGTGCAGTCTCAGGCATTTTCTGATACTCAGGTTTTTAAGAATCCTCCTGTGGGCTGGTTAAAAAACACAGATTTTGATCCACTTTTCAAAGCTTCCAGTTCAGCAGTCTGAGGTGAGGCCTGAGAATCTGCATTTCTAACAAACTCCCGATGAGGCTAGTGCCACTGGCTGGTGCACTTCGAAGACCACCAAATACATCATCCCAGACTCTGGGAGAGAAGGAGGTAGGCAGGAGTAGGATGTGGTCCTTGTGCCTGAGCAATCAGTTCAAATTGTGACAAAAACTCCAGGGAGGTGTAGTGTAGAGATAGCAGAGTGGCTTGGGGTCATTTGATGCTGGTTGGAAACAGCCTCTAGAACTCGAGCAGACTGGAATTATGGGCTCTACAGCAGAATGTCAGGTCTCCAGAGCTCTCATTCCAGATAAATGTGCTCCCAGTTAATTTCCTTAGAATGACCATAGCAGACAGAAATATAGGTATATGCAGATTAAAATGAAAGCTGTCTTCAGACCCAGACTGAAAAACAAAACATGAAATTTGTACCAAAAATAAGCCAGAAGGAAAACAATAATTCTATAAAGCATACATTAGTGATTCTCAAATTGTTTGAACTGAAGGACCATTTAAAAACATATCTGGTCCATTATAGTGTAGTACATGGTTCTTTTGCATGAGACTTTTTTATAGCTCTGGCCATGCATTACTGACCAGGCAAGTGGGACAACTCTCGACTGGTCCAGACCCTGTTCAGTGAGGTGAGCCCACTGATCATGCATGGGAATGTCAGTGGTTAATGACAAATTGCTATAAAAGTTTTTAAAGCTTACTCTTAGTTTCTGTATTTGCATCAATAAAGAGGAACAGAGCATCTGGGTGGCTCAGTAGGTTAAACATCTGCCTTTGGCTCAGGTCATGATCCCGGGGTCCTGGGATCAAGTCCCCTATCAGGCTCCCTGCTCTGTGGGGAGCCTGCTTCTCTCTTTCCCTCTGCCTGCCACTTCCCCTGCTTGTGTTCTCTCACTCTCCATCAAATAAATAAATAAAATCTTTTAAAAAATAGAGAGGAATAATAGCAATTAGTAGGAGGGTCCCCAACCACAAACCACACTTCGAGGTGTGCTGATTGGCTAGATGACTGACCTGACAGATGGGCTCACTGTGGAACTTTGAGAAAGTAATTTGTTCTTTTGGTTCTGGCACTGCAGATCCTTAACTTTTTGTATCCTTCAGGGCTATTTGGTTCTTATCAATTCAATTGGGGTCCTTGAAATGGGACTAGTTAGATGTACTTTTGGCCTTAATGCTATTGCTTCATGCTAGACATCAAGGGTGTTATCCTGCACAGGGTAGGCACTTAATAAACACTTATGGGGTGCATGCATGGATGGCAGCCCAGGACTGAGATATCAAGCATACTTAGGCGTTGGACAGAGATAGCCAGGAAGTAAATGCCTGGCATAAATGGGCATCAAAATGGAACTCTCCTCACAGTGATTTTATACGGGTGGCAAACAGGCAGAGCAGATGGAGAAGAACCAACTTGAAAAAGAAAAAAGTGACTAATTGAGTTGTTTCTCTGGCCTCCCTGGTGCCTCACTAAGTACAGGTGTCCATTGTGAATGAGTAAGATTCAGTTCATAAGGTTCATGGGCCATGACAACTTAGGCTTTCCCATGACATTTTCATGTTGAACCAAGCCACTGCCATCCATTCATGCCAAGATGAACCCTGATGGTTACTTAGAAACTACTGAAGAGTTTTCCTTAGTTGTTTTTCTTTTAATACTAGAATCTTGAGGAAGGACCTTAATATAATAATTTAATTATATTTCCTTATTGAACAGTTCTCTGACTTTAAGCAAAGGAGAACTTAATGAACGCAGAATGGATTATCAACTCTAATCCCCACCCCCTTCAAATGTCATGCCCTACCTCGCACTCACCTGGCCTAATCTCCTTCTCCATTCCTTATCAGACACACAGTGCAGCACCAGGAATTTATGTGATTTAATGATGCATAGCTAATTATACTGATCCCAGTTATAATGATAGCTGCTATTTAGAGAGCACTTAGGACAGGTACTATGCTAAATGCATGCTTAAATATATTATCGTATTTAATTCCATCAATAGTCACATAAGTTTGCTCAAGGGACAGAGTGGAAGGATTAGGATTCTAGCCCAAATTTGTGGTTTTAACTACCGTACTACATTCAGGGTCTTGGGTCCAAATAGAGACTGTTTCCTTTTGCTTTTAAGGTATAACAACAAAGTGAGAAGTATACAGGATTAGGAACTCTGGGTACCCAAGGCCAAGATTTCTTGTAAATGATAGACATAGACAGATCCTATGAATGAATGAATGAACATGGGTACCAACTGTGAATGAATCAAATTTAGTTTGTGAGTTTTTTAGATCATGAAGACACTACAGTTTCATGTTGGTATTTCACTATAAACCAAGGACTGACATGGTTTTGATGCCAGCTCATAAAATCTGAAGATACAATCTGGTTACAAATTCTAAGACTAACTCTCAATTATATCTCAAACAAATTTGCACACATATACACCACACACACAAACATACTTATATGGGGACACTTTAAAAAAACTTATTTTGTTCTTTTTCTAAATATCTTTTCAATTTCTCAAATCTTCCAAATAATAAAGGTGAGAGGCAGTTCAAACACAAATCTCAAAGAGAACATGTATAGTTTTGACTGCACTCAAATCAGAACTCATGCTATTTTATTATTTTTAGATAATTCTATTTTCAACTGACACAATCTATACACTCAACTTCTCAGGTCAATTGGCAGTTCTAAGGAGCTTTTGATATGTTTTCAGAAAAGCTAAAGGACCAGCACTTTTTCTGACAGGATAAATATAAACGTGTTTACGTTCAAGTGAGAACAGTATGCAAAAGTCTCTCATGGCTCATATACAGGAGTCTTTACAAACTTTCAGTAATATATCTTGGTGAGTGACTGCCAGATTTCCAAAGACACAACTTAAAACTTTATCAGAGTCAAAATCTTTCAAGAAGAACCAAAAAGACCTTCTTTTCCCTACATGCTAAATTGAAAAAGAATGGAAAGTTTCATGAACATGGACATTTTAAAGCACAAATGAATTTACAAAGCAAACATTTTGGGGAGCCCTAAGACAATAAAGCGATCAGCACAAAGACATCTGTCAGGGTGGAGGCAACCTGAGGTAAAGACCAGTTAAATCTAATGCAATCAGGAACTTAGACCAGTTTAACACTTTTTTTACGAGGTGACAACCTCCTAACACCATAATCTTGCCTTTCAGGAAGATGACACAAGGATTTAATGAGTAAAAGAAAACAACTTAAAACCTTTCTTTTGAATGTGAATTGTCTATTTGGGTTAGAGGTAGTCTTTGAGATCCCATTAGCTACCGGCACAATTGGGATCTCAAAGTAAATAAATGCACACACACGCGTGCGCGCACACACACACAGGTTTCAAAGCAAGTAGTTACAGAACAAGAGCAGTGTCTGTTTCTCCTCAGATTCAAAAACAGAGTTAAAGCCAAAACCAACAACCCTTCTGCTAATTAGAGAAATAAAAGTCTTCTCCCCGAGTGTCCAATGCAACACGAAACTGAAATTAACTGCTTCCCTTTGGGACTCATTTATTTATGTTCAAAAGAAGACACGGGGATAAAGAGACCTTGCAACGGAACAGTTGGGGAAAACACATGGACACCATACATTGCAATAAACGGAGCTGAGCACACAGTTACAATAGAGATTTCTTTTTCTCTTTCTTTTTTTTTTTTTTTTTTTTTTTTGCTGGTTGAAACACTTGATATTATGGTCTAATAAAAATCGGGTTACCTTTGCATTTCTTCTCTTCGGTTTGGAAGGTCTGGGCACTTGGAACACTTTGATCGTTCACATCGTCATGGTCCAGATGGAATATCGAGCTAGTCCAAGTGGCCTGAATGAGATGTGGTGACGACTGTTCATTTTTCAACGTGCTACGCCTCTCCGCATGGTTCTTCCTATGTAGGCAGGCTTCAGACATTCCTACTAGCTTCCAGTCTTGTTCTTGGTCTGGACAGTGCTTTGGTTTGTCCCAGGCTGGAAGGCCATTTTCTGGAGGGTTGAAAAACATGAGATGACGAGCTGTTGGCATTGTCAAGATTCTGTTGAGATGCAGTTTTTGGAAGGCAAGTTGTTTCTCAATTCTTTGGGGCTGACAGTATTCACATGCACCTCCACTTGACGGCAGTGATAAGATGCAGAATTTGTCAGCCTTGGGCATTTAGCCACCACAGTTGGATTGCCTGTCGGAGTAATCAACACATTCCCCCTTATTTTTAGTGCCTAGAAAGACATTAGTTCCTCCATGGAGAGGCTGTACTTTCGCCAGCCGGGCTTCCACAGCAATGGCCCAAAGGCAAGTTTACACCAATTTATGTTACTGCTTAGACGATCGTTTGAGGTCTTGGGGGTCAGGGCTGGTCGTGAACACTTTTCAGATCCTTAGGACATAAAACATCCAGGATTCAGCCTTGTTTGACTTGGGTTTTATCACAGGCTGACCTGAGGGGCACCCTGTTACTTAAGTGGGACATGCTCACGTGGTTCCTCAGGGAGTGACAACTTAGTCCTCCCCACAACCTTCTACTCCTAACAGTCTGACAAAAAGAGACTGGATCTTCGAAAAGAAATTTGTAAATGGTTTGAATGTAGTTCCAAATTGGCAATGAGATCCAGTGAAGGAAAGCAGACAGTGCTTTAGTTGTGGGGCAAATCAGCAGCCCTAATGATAGAATGAGAAGCTCCGAATCTCTTTGGATGAGATATAGTCAGTGAATTATTCATGTATAATGTGTTGTTTTTTTCTATTTAATTTATGAGGACTTGCACATCTACCCTCTAGAAAATGGGAAAAAGTGGAATAATATAATGCAAACTTTCTTACACTAACCTTCCCTGGTGGCAAACTTTACTTCCTTAATTATCTTTACTGTACATGGATATAAGGTAGAGAGCAAAAATGAGCAGACTAATGCATATATTTGTATACGCATATACATTAAAAAACATAATCCATCTGGTCATCCATATTTCTAGAAATTCTTAGGCTACTGTCTGTCAAAATGAGAAAAATACAATATAAATAGAGTTCTACTTTTAAAGTGATCATATACAGTGATTGAAAGACTATAATTTAGTTGTGAATTTTCCTTTCTGCTGAAATTAGCAAAAGAGCAAAGATATCCATATTAGAGAGACAAGTCCATCCCGATCTGTGCATAGTATTGGGAATTTGAAGCTGCCTTTCCAACATTTAAAATGAATTTTAAGTTACTTAATGCAAGGGCTCAAAATGCTTTATGTTTTCATCAGTACCCTCTGTAAATAACCATTGTCTTTAGTTGGTGTTGGCTAAGGATGGTTTCTCTAAAAGTGTGATCTACTCTCAGTCATTTGAAGGTTGAATTTGCCTTATGAGTCTTCAGGTTACCATGTGGAAATTCTCATACACATATACTCTCCTTCTACTCCAGGAGGAGACTGTGAACAATGACTACAAAGTAATAATCAACTATGATTTCTTTGTCACAGTAAATGGAAATGCTGTGGCTTGAAATAACATGGACAGTAAGTAATAAATCCATACAAAAAATTCTATAATGTGACAGCTCTGGGATACAACAATTGATCTTATTCAGAGAAGAGCCCCCAAAATTCACCCTATGCAAATGGCTATGCTAGTTCTTTCTCTTCAGAGGTTATATGGCATTATTCACTGCATGGTGAATCAAAAATTCTGGTCTCAACCACACCTAGCTACTGGTGCAGTTATGGGCACCATATCCATTAAAAAAATCCATTAAAAAAAACCCCAACAGATTCAAATCTTGGGAGATTGTGTTGCACTTCAAATTAAACACATCTATGTAGAATCCATTCAGGTTTATTATACATTAGGGTTTGAAGTTTTCATGAGCTAAATATAAAGCTACAGAATGCAAGAGTAAATTCTGGGTCTAAAGAGATTCATTTGATTTCTACAGACATGAAAAGCTTTCTGACCCATGTATGTTTCTATGATATCTATATTTTCAGGGACTTTCTAAATCCTCAGTAAATAGTATCCTGTAAAGCTCCATTTTAAGTAACATTACAAAATCACACTATTTTGTAGAGCCTCCAACATTTGATTTTTCTGCAGAAATTCTTAATGTTTGATATTAATTTCCCTGATTGAAAAGAAATTAAGAAGTATCGCCAAAATGGATAGTAAATGCTCCCCAGCAAAGGGAACTAGTGGTCATGCTTGGATGAGAGTTGTGGAAAGGGACTCTACCCAAGGGGACGTTTCTCCTTAAAGCACAGCCTATTAAAGTTTGCTCAGCATGTCCCCTGGGCCACCAAAAGCAGAGATTTCTTCTAAGCAAGGGAGGTTATGTTTAGGGTGAGGCAAGGGATAGGATTGCCTTCCATTTTCCTCAGAAAAGAAGTTGAGATGGTTTAAGGAAAGGGCTTCATTCATGAAGGAGGCATTTACAGGCTCGTAATTACCCTCTGTAATTCCATTCATGATAATGATATTCAGTTGCTTAATTGGCAGGTTTATTGGTTGGGGCACTGCTGGGAAACCTGGGGACTGTGAAGTCTTGGCTGGGTCATGGGAAAGCTCAAAAGGATTTTATTTAATGAGGATTCTTGATTCTTATCCTTCCAAGAACAGGGAGTCACATTCAATTCCTATTCCATTCCCAAGGAGGGATAAGATACCCACTATACGGAGCTCCTTAAATTCTTCCTATTGAGAATGCTGTTGTTGGTGAGAGCTGTAAGTTACCTCCACATGTTTTTGCTTAGCAGTACTGGTTTTCAAGGGTATCCTGCTATTTCTATGTCTAATGCTTGTATTCTTTGGTTCTCTCCAAACTCAAACCAATGAGGTATTTCTTTGTAGAGAGATTGCAATATCAAAAGATTAAGTCAGTGATTCCCAAACTTTGGTGATTGACAATTACCTGAGTACTACTGTTACTAAAGAACACAGAAGACCAGGCCTATGGAAGTGGGATGGGGTCAGGGCATTTGTATATTTACTAAGTTCTCCAGATGATTCTGATACCCAAGAGAGACTGAGATCCACAGGGTTAAGAAAATTGAAGGTAGGAAAACAAATTACTGGCAGGTTTCAGGTAAAGGTATAGTGTCCTTCTTAGACTCAAATGTTACCCAGCCTTGGAGTAAATTTACTTTAGAATTAAACAATTCATCAATGTTTTGGGATCAACTGTATGAAGATATAAAAGTCAGATAACATGAAGGCGCCTGGGTGGCTCAGCGGTTGAGCATCTGCCTTCGGCTCAGGTTGTGATCCCGGGATCTAGGATTGAGTCCTGCATCAGGCTCTCTGCATGGAGCCTGCTTCTCCCTCTGCCTATGTCTCTGCTTCTCTCTCTCTTTGCGTCTTTCATGGATAAATAAATAAATCTTAAAAAAATAAAAGTAAGATATTACGAAAAGATGCTCAACATCATATTCATCAGGGAAATGCAAATCAAAACCACAATGGGATATCACCTCACACTTGTCAGAATGGCTGAATAAAAAACACAAGAAACAAAAGGTGTTGGTGAGGATGCAAAGAAAAAGCAACACTCATGCACTGCTAGTGGGAATATGAATTGGTGCAGCCACTGTGGAAAACAGTTGTAGATTCTTCAAAAAATTAAAAATAGAAATATCATATGATCCAGTAATTCCCTTACTGGGTACTTACTAAAAAAAAGACCACAAACACTTATTAGAAAAGATATATGGACAATATACTACCTACAATAGCCAAGATATGGAAGCAGCCTAAGTGTTCATTGATAGATGAATGAATAAAGACGTGGTGTACACACACACACACACACACACACACACACACACACACAGGGGAATATTACACAGCCATAAAAGGGATGAGAGCTTGCCATTTGCAATAACACAGATGGACCTAGAGGGCATTATGCTAAGTGAAATAAGTCAGACTGAGAAAGAAAAATACCATATGATTTCACTTATGTGTAAAATCTAAAAAATGAAATGAATGAACAAACAAAAAAAGAGACACATAAATACAGAGAGCAAACTGATGGTTACCAGAAGAGAGGAGGGTGTGGGTTGGGTAAGATGGCTGAAGGCGAGTGGGAGATACAGGCTTCTGGTTATGGAATGAATAAGTCACGGGGAAAAAAGGTACAGCATAGGGAATATAGTCGATGGTGTTGCAATAGCATTGTATGGTGACAGATAGTAGCTATAGTTGTGGTGAGCAGAGCAGAACACACATATCTGTCAAATCACTATGTTGTACACCTGAAACTAATGTAACATTGTGTGTCAACTGTATTTCAATAAAAATGTCAGATATTGGAGTGCCTGGGTGGCTCAGTGGTTGAGAATCTGCCTTTGGGCCAGGTCGTGATCCCGGGGTGCTGGAAGCGAGTCCTGCATCAGCTTCCCCACAGGGAACCTGCCTCTTCCTCTGCCTATGTCTCTGCCTCTCTCTGTGTCTCTCATGAATAAATAAATAAAATCTCTAAAAAAATGTCAGATATTAACTGAGTGTTATGTAGATTGTGGGTATGGGTGTAAATAAACATTCACCTACAAAGTCTGCTGTTCTGGACATAATGTGCAGTCATAGAAATACGTTTTTTAAGATTTTAGAATTTTTATTTTTAAAAAAGATTTTATTTATTCCTTCATGAGAGACACAGAGAGAGAGGCAGAGACATAGGCAGAGGGAGAAGCAGGCTCCATGCAGGGAGCCCAAAGTGGGACTCGATCCCAAGACTCCAGGATCACGTCCTGAGCCAAAGGCAGACACTCAACTGCTGAGCCATCCAGGTGTCCCAAAATACATCTTTTTTAAAAGGAGGATTCTACAAATGATCATACCTTATTACTCACATGAAGTGTGAATCCTTTGCTCTTCAATGGATCCCAGCTAATACCTGGCTTTTAATACTCCATATTCTAGACATCAAGACAACCAATTTGTCAGTTATGATGCAAATTAATAACAAGTAAAATTAAAGAAAATAACTAGATAGGAACACGTGAACTGCTACTAAAATAACTAGACACACGCTGGCCTGTATCTCTCAAGAATTTAGAATCAGATGATTGAATTTGTGTTAGGTGATTATAAATAATTCTTTTGGCTTTGAATGACACAACCCTGGTCTAAAAAGTTATTTTGAAAAAAGAAACAAACCTAAATCTCATTAACATAATTACATAGAGCCTATCTCTGGAAATTATATTAAATATGATAGGAAAGAAATGTGTCCATCAAAAAAGAGAGAATTGTATGAAAATATTCAAGTATTTCAGGACACAAAAGCGAGCTGATACCTTAGAAAAGAACTAAGGCAAAGGAAATAGGATTATGACAGAGTGGTCAGAGAGGGTCAGTTGAGTGGGCTGGGATTTAATGGCACTCATTATTAAGAGTGTTTAGTTTGTAGTAAAGGCCATTAATATTAGGCAGTGAGACCCCAAACCATACTCCGCATTATGGGGATGTATATCCAATGTGCTTTGCAAGCCCAGGAAGTGTGTAGAATTATCACTATATAGCTCAGGCTATTAGCATGATGTCTTTAATTTCCATTCTAATTTTTTACTTGAGCCTGGAAGTTTTAGCTTTGCGTAATTCTCAGGCTATGTACATATCAACTGATTTTTATTTGTGGAGTCATATAGAATAGGAGACTAATGTTTGGCTGAGCATGTACTAAAGCCCAAGTACTGAACTAGACACTTTTATTTATCTTCATGAACAACCAACGAAGTCTAAAGTGATACACTGCCTTGATTTATAGGAAACCTGAAGTCCAGAGAAGCACTTCATCTGCTCTTTCATACCTTTTGTGCTGTTAACAGATATATTATCATTATCTGCCTTAGTTTGGTGAGTAGCCATTAGCCTATTAATAGCTATCATTTTATCAGTTCTTTGAAAGTTCTTTATCAGCTATGTTTTTTATCCTATTATTTTCAATTACTCATTTATATCCACAACTGGTCTGCCTGCTTTCACTCTGAGCCACCTACACCCATTGTTCATTGAGCAGCCAGAGTGAGCTTTAAAAGTACACATCAGAACATTATCTCTCTGTGCTTAAAATCTTCTGATGACTTCCCATCAATATTGGAATGAGGGCTTGTGGCCTTACTGCAGCCTGAAATGCTCCAAGGGATTTATCCCTGGACCATCCCACCAAGCCTCTCTCCTGTGGCTCAGCCCCTTGTTCTCTGTCCTTTGGCTGTATGGGCTTCTTCTCACATGTGACGCTCATTCCTACCAGTGTCTTTGCAGAAGCTCCTCCCAGGACTTTGCATCAAGTCCTCCTCTTGATGTACCAGGAACAATTACCAGGACCCAATCTCACATCCCCTTTTACAAGAAGATTGGATTTTCCCTTTTAAAGAACCTATCAGGGTTGCATTTCTCACAGGAGGATAATCAAAAGTAAAAGTAAGGTTGGATCCTGTACCGCCCTGGAAGAGGCTCTGTTTTAGAGGAGCGAGGAGAGGGCAAGGTTGCAAATCTCAGTCTCACTCTTCCACGTAGTGACTGAAGGGTCTAATTTTGAAAATCATTTCCTCTTTCTAAGCCTCTGTTCTTTTCATGTGTAAAGTGGCAATATAATGTTGCTCATGGGATTTCATCCTTTTGCAGCCTTCAAGGCCTAGATCACTATGTAAACTTTCTTGAACCATCCATCCACCCTCCAAACTTCCATTAACACTTTCCAGGTATCTCTCTCTGCCCATATGCTACTCCATACTTCATGATCTAATCATTTACATACAGTTTTATTTATATATTTGGGTAATACAGTGCCTAGCATAATGCCCTAGTTATTATTATCTCCCAATAATCCGGTAGCTTTGCAAAGAGAAAATGATTTCCTAAGAACAGACTTACTGCCTATTTTCCCCTTTTTTGATTATATATTTTAAATTTAAATGTACTTAATTAACATATAATGTGTTATTAGTTTATGGGTAGAGGTCAGTGATTCGTGCCATGTAATGAACATTGGGTCTTGTACAAGACTGCCCTCCTTTTTTTTTTTTTAAGACTGCCCTCCTTAATGCCCATCACTCAGTTACCCCATCCATCCACCTCCTCCCCTCCAGTGACCCTGTTTATTTCTTATGACTGAGAGTCTCTTGTGGTTTCTCTTCTGATTTCATCTTGTTTTATTTTTTTCCTTTCTTCCCCTATGATCCTCTGGTTTTGTTTCTTAAATTCCACATATGAGTGAGATCATATGATGAATGGTCTTTCTGGCTGACTTATTTTGCTTAGTACAAAACCTTCTAGTTCCATCTATATTGTTGCAAACGGTAAGGTTTCATTTTTTTTGATGGCTGAGTGGTATACCACATTATCTTTATCCATTCATCTATCGAAGAACATCTTGGCTCTTTCCATAGTTTGGATACTGTGGACATTGCCACTATAAACATTGGGGTGGAGGTACCCCTTTGGATCACTACATATTTGTATCTTTGGGGAAAATACCCAGTAGTGCAATTGCTGGGTCATAGCACAGCTCTATTTTCAACTTTTTGAGAAACTTATATACTGTTTTCCACAGTGGCTGCCCCAGCTTGCATTCCCACCAATAGTGTAAGAGGATTCCCCTTTCTCCACATCCTTGCCAACATCTGTTGTTCCCTGACTTCTTAATTTTAGTCATTCTGACTGGTGTGAGGTAGTATCTTATTATGGTTTTGACTTGTATTTCCCTGATACTGAATGATGTTGAGCATTTTTTCATGGGTCTATTGTCTATGCCTATTTTCTTATCTAAAAGCCACTATTAAGTCATAAAGAGGACTCAAAACTTTGAAGACCAATTCAACACAGATTTTCTACTACCAGTAGTATCTTCTTAAAACTGCAAGAGAAAATGAAAACTGTTTTGCTTTTTAGAGGCAGCATAGAATAAGAATTTGGGCTCTGCTAGTCAAGGTTCAAATTCTGGCTTTGGCATTTATCAGCTGTGTAACTTTGGGCAAACTGCTCTACCTCTTTGGATCTCCCTCCTGAATATTGATAATACTTGTCTCTATCTCCTCTGCAAGGCAAGAACTCATCAAGTTTTCCTTGTATTATGTCAGTTGTATCTATACTCTTTCCCCTCCTCTATTGGACTCTGATCAACTTATTCATCTTTCAGTTCCCACAGCTCCAGGCACAGTGCCTTAACATGACGGGACCTGAATATATATTACTTGGAAACAACTGGAAATAATATAGACAGACCAAAATACTCCGCAAGCTAAACAGAACACGCATGGACTTTCATCTATCTAGGAATTTCTATGCACTGAGCAATAACGTGCTCTACACGAGACCCAGTTGGCCAGAACTGGTTAGCATCCCCATTCTGCAACAAAAGACAGTTTGGCCATAACCAGATGCTGCTGCACAGCCTTAGATGTATTCTGTGCACAGAGATGGCAGAAAGGGAAGCTAGATGACTCTATTTGTCCCAGTCCTCTTAGACTAGGTAAACTCACCATTTTTACTGTGGCATTTTTATTTCATGAAATACTTTGCCTAAATGACAAGTGTAGCTTGTTGTTTGCTGTCCAGACAAGTATCTGGTGAGAGCTTCACATGGGACACCAGACTGTGGCTGTGGATGTCCCAATGCCATCTTTTCAGGCCCTCTGACATAATAATATACTCTCATCATCTGGGACGGGTGTGCCAGTCACCAGAGGGCAGGCTGCTGGCTTGCTTTGTTGGTGCTCTTGGATCCTCTAGGGAGGCTTTGCTCTCCAAGAGTGGACTAAGCTGCAGTGCCTGGCTTGCCACTTCTAGTTATGAAGGCCTTTGGGGGCAGCCTTAGCAGAAGCCATGAGACTTGTGAATTTGGAATATTTGGGCAAGGGAGGGAGATTTCTCCAAAATTAGAGAAAATTCAAATTATTGACTATTTCTAAAGGAAATTCACTATTACTACTTTCAAGAATTGTGAGGAAAGGGTTACAGGACTACTGAGTCTCAGTAGTAAACTAGAGTAAAAATTCCTTATAGCATTGGTGTTGAGATTACATGAGCTGACATTTATACAAGGTTTACTACTGAGCAGAAATACAGTAAGTTCTTGAAGTGTTGCCTTCTTCTTTACACTGATAACTACAGAGAGCAAATCCACAGTTCTCAATGGGTAGAAAGGAACCTGGAGGATCCATTCTTATGCTCCCTCCTTCCCTCAACCTACACAAACATTTTGAAACACTCCCTCCCCGGCTCCAGCTCAGTTTGGTTCTAGCTACATGGCTGCCTTTATTCCAGTGATGAGTTCCTCTTTCTTTGGAAAACATTTATTATTTGTTCTAATAATGCTTAATCACATGTTGCTTCTGAGATCTTATTGATGTATGTTAGGATTCCTGATATGAAGACCCAGATGGTCCCTGACATTGTGACCAGCTACTGCTTTGGTATTCTCTACAACTTAAACCTGCAAAATGGAGTGGAATGTTCTGGTCACTGTGGGGCACAGGGGGCATGGGTCACAGCTGGGGAGCAGCCTTCTGGGTCATTGGCTTCTACAAGAATTGTGACTAAGGAGGATGAGAAAGGAAGGAAACTATATTATTATGTAATAAGGTACTTTATGTGCATAATAGTAGTAATAATAATATTGACAGCTAAAGTTTCCAACATAGTAAGATTTCTACATAGTAATGTGCCAGCCTACCAGACTAAGCACCATAAATAAAAATCACTATTAACTGAGCACCTAGTATGTGCCAGGTAGCATCCTAGGCATTTTTCATACATTATCTAACTTGCATTCTGAATACCAAGAGATGGGTATTGTGTCCATCATTTTAACCAATGAGGAAATAAGCATGGAGGGAAGATATTGGATTCCTGTGTTTCTACTTAGAAGATGTTACAGTGTATGTAATTATGAATTCACTTGTGTAGGTCAATGAGCTCCTGGATAGTTGGGACCGTGGCTTGTTTGGTTTGTGCCCCGGCAGGTTAGCATGGGGCCTGGAACATTGATAAATGCTCATGACCTTGCGTGGAGTTGAATTAAACTCAGCCACTCTCCATGGCTCTCTCCTGCTTCTCCACAGCCCCATGGGAAACAGGAAATGGTGAGAGAGCTCTTCTCTCCTTTGTGCTTGTTCTATCCTCTTCCTGCTCAGCTAAGTGTCATTTCTCATTATCTTCTCTTGGTTCCCAGACTGGTTCTCCTGAAACTTCTCTCCTTTGCAACCTCCCCTTACCAAGTGCTACGTGTCTAAGAATATTTCAAGATATGGACCAGAGGTCTCTAAGGAAACTTGACTCTAGCATTTGAGAGGAAAATAATGACCTTTTATTTGTATTTTATTTGAAAATCTAAAAAGAAATTTTTACTAGCATTGTGTTTAGGTGTGTATAGAATGAATGAATGAATGAATGAATGAATGAATGAATGAATGAAATACAGAGGGCCACATATCGTGCTCAAATATTCTAATCAGTGTATACTCATCTGGACAACAACTCTGCTTCACTCATGAAACTCTATAAATGAGGACCTACTGAGGCCCTGGCTCAGCCTTTGGTTACATGAAATGCATCCTCAGGAATATCTTCTTGTAGGCAAAGTCTGGCAAAATTAGCCTCTTTGTTCAGATAGGCGGCCTCCCTTTGCTATATGGTTTTGTCTTTCATTTATAGAGCACCTGCCTATTGATTTTCCCTTTTGTTGAGACTGGACTTCTCTGCCCCTGTGAGCAGGTGAATTTAAGTTTGCTATCACAGAGGGTTTCTCTGGTTTCATTGGCAGGGATTCTCAGTCCATTAAGTGAGTGAGATCTGGGAGCTGCTAAGAGAGAAACAAATCTTTTTCTTATCTGGCTGCTCCTGCTTCTCCAGTTTTCCTGTATATTTCATTAGGCAATCATTATCCAAATGAAAAACAATCATCATAGCTATAGAAACCTCACAGTTATTCTGAAACTAGAAACTACAATGATAACCTCTTGATAATAAGTTAAAACCATTAAAATTTTTTAAAAGTGTACGATTAACACCTTTAAATGGGATGCACATTAATCCATTTTAAAGTTGAGCTGAAAGAAAGTTAAAAACAGAACAACAAAATGTGTGTTCAAAGACCACAGTGGAATCTCCACATGGAGTGGCAGTGCATGAAAACATGTCAGCGGCTTGTTCATGAGCAACATCTTACAATGATTTAACCACACAGGAAAAAGCTGCCCTCTGGAACCCTAGTCAGAGGCCCCAGAGCCTCAGAAGGTACTTTCCAGAGGACACAGTGGAATCCTCCCCCTGGACCGGTCATTTAGTTTTCCATAATTCATACTGGATTTAATCAGAGAATCCTCAGGTTGGATGACTTAAACTTTGAGGCAATTACTCTAAAGGCCACAGAGATTCCATTTAGGATATTAGACAAGCTACAGCTATAACAAAAACATTCATATTAAAGAGCTGTGAATGCACATAAAAGGGAGCAGATGTTTGCTGTCAGGATTAGATTTCTCCTGGACGAAAGTTCAGATCATCATGTTTATTCTTGTTGCCAGTCTGAGCCCACATTTTGGAAAAAAAACATAAGGTAGTCTGTAAGATTGGCCTCATTTTATGTTTTCAAACTTGAAATACCTCTTCCTAGAGTAGGAAATACATGTGAATCTTTTCTAACATTGCAAACAAGGACTGGGGTATAATTTGTAGATAAAGAACATATTGAGATTTCCAATTTCTCAAATAAAAAGATAGAACGTGCCTCTTGGGTAATCAGATCAATTTTATAGACACACTGTATATACTTGGTAGCAAAGCACACAGTCTTTCAATAAATTAAACTCAAGGATTAACAAAATGGACAAAAATAGATGCTGGTGTTAAAAAAAGTAGAATAATCTACAGGGTGATGGATTGACCCTCCTCTGAGTTTTCATAGAATCTCATTATCATTTTTCATATTTTTCTGTGAAAATAAGTAGGATCAAGATCAATGTAGACATTTCCTTCATTTAGGGGGAAACATTTCAATCTGAAGAAGTTTGCTTTTTCCCTTTGTTCAGGAATAGCGGCCCTGCCATGGTATGTACACCTTCCTTAGTCTTGGTTATGAGAGCAGGCAAGATTTTTTACATACTGAGGACTCCTTTGGGGATGTTTTCAGGCCCTCTGAACACTATTAAATACATAAACAATTTAGTTCATTAAATCAGCCCCAGTGGTATGACACAAAGCCATGCAGCATGCGTCCTGTTCCCCAGGAGGGTCTGGCTGAGCACCTCATAGGTCCTGTCCCAGCAGCAGGAATGAATGGGAGAATTAAATTGTTTTCTACCTGCCTGTCTTGTGGAAGATATTTAGCAGTGCAGACGGGTCAAATTGCTTGGTGCAATCTGTTCTACAGTGTTTGTACAGTGTGGGAAAATCAAGAGAAGTAGGTGTGATTTCTACTGTCATTTTAACACCTTCTTGGTTTTTTTCCTTAAACTTTTCAACTGCTTAAAATTGGCAGGATGGGGGCTAGAGGGGGTGTCGGGCACTGATTTCCTGCAGGCCTGCCCCTCTCTAGCCTGTCTGCTCCCATTGAGGGCCGAGTGTGCCCCCATACCTTCTCTATCCTCAGATGGCCCGTGAATATCTCTAAAGGTAGTTGGGGACCTGCTGCATCTGCATCACCTGGGAGCTTGTTAGAAATGTAGGATTCTGGCCTCGAATATCAGAATCTGCATATTAACAAGATCTTCATGTGATTCCCAAGCACACTGACGTTTGAGATACTTTATTCCAGGGGGCACAGTCTCCATGTAAAGTAGATAGAATTTGTTACATGTGCAGTTACTCAATTTGAACTTTGGTACGATTTAATATTCACTATGTAGAGAGAAGATTTCATACTCAGGAATCAGAGGAGAAAATAGTATTTGGTGGTTGCAGTTTAGGGAAATTAAAGGAAGTGCATTTAACATCTTTATTTCTTAAATGGTTAATTGGTAAATGTAGTATATGAAATGGAAAAATCCAAACCAAAAATTTAAAGATTCCTGGTTATAATTTCACCTTTTTCCAGGTCTTCCTTTCTAGAGACATCCAGTAAGATAATAAAAGTAATTGCTAACATATGTGCCAGGCACCTGTTCTGAGTATTTTACATTTAATCTTCACTGTAACTATATGAAATAGAAATAGAAATATTATCCTCATTTTTCAGATGAGGAAACTAGGGCACAGAGAGGTTAAACAAATTATCCAGGGTCACACAGTAGTAAATAATAAAGTCAGGATCCATATCCAAGTAGGTCTAGCTGACTCTGCCATATTCCTGTTTATGGCAAGTCAACACCAAATGACTTAGATGATCACTGCAGGCAAGAGAACTAAATTCTATCAACTAAAGTATGTAATTAGAGGTTTGAAATAAAGAGACTAAAGCTCAGAGAGGTCACTTTCTTCCTCAAAGTCACCCAGATGGGCAAAGAAGCGAGATGGGTATTTTGATTCTTCGTCCCAAGATCTTTTAACTGAAAACATATGTTTTTAAAGTATACAACAATGATTTGTTGCTCAATCTCAATGCTGGTTCAAATTCTGACATTTTCACTTTATACCTCAAACATTAAGAGCTGTTTTTCTAATTAAAAAAATTTTTTTCCAGTAAATTTACCAAACAAGAGACAGCTGTGCACAAAATGATTCTGTTTCCCCCACTGGCTGCTGTTGCTGATTGTTCATAAAGCTCATGTTTATGGTGGTATGGGCTCCGGTGGTATGTGGCCTAAGAATGCAGAAAGAAGGCAAAACCAATCAACCAATCAAAATGACCAAGATAAGGAAGAATCGGTTTGCTTACTAAGCTGCCCATCTGGAAGGTTAAAAAGCCACCAAATAATTTAGAACTGACAAAAAGATAATTTCATTTTGAGTTTATGTTCCTGAGAGCCAACCCTTAGAGAGGCCCTGCTATGTGCCAGGCAAGATGCAAGCTGTGTTTTATTTATTCATTACAACGATGCAGTGAAGGTGATACCACTATTCGCCCCATTTCACAGATGAGGAATCTTTGGCAGAGATAACTGAAGATGTTGCTCAAAGTTACAGGTAGTAAATGGGAAGCTGTTCTCATACTCGGCTATGCTACTTTCCACAGATGAGGCAGTTGCAGGCCAGAGTATCACATTTGCCCAGTCACAAAGCTAGCTAGAGGGCAGTGCTGTGCCTGGAATCTTCCTTGGGATGGGCCAAGCTGGCTTGATGACAAAGGGGGAATCCTATTAGAATCATTCACCTCTTAGCAGAAATATTGCTTTGAGAGAGGTTCATCTATTTCTTTAGGAAACATGGCTTCAACAAACAAAACCTCTTCTCACAAAGAATGAAGTCAAAGGTATATTTCTTTTGAAATGTAGGAAGGACATTATGCTCAAATGAATAGCTTGTCTGATTTCAGCAATGGAACAATAGTGTCTGAGAAAACCAATGCTTGGGAACTTGAAAGACATGATTTTTGGAAGAACAGTTATAGTTTGAGATACAAACACTTTCGGTTTTATGCAAGTCTGGCTTGTGATACTTTCTGACCAAATAATAACCAAAAGAAGAAAAAAATTGTGCTGTCAGCAATTATCCCGTTTGTCTGGGATTTGTCTGCAAATGACAGCTTCTTGCAGAGGGACCTGTACTACCAAAATGGTGATGTCAAAGCACTCTGCAACTTAAACATGGCCTGTTCTCTTGTGTGTTCTCTTTGTTATTTTTTTTAGGACCATGTGGCACATTAAGTGGAAGGTGTCACAAAATGACTCCAACTCGCTACCTCAAGCAGAATGGGCAGTTTATTTCCTGGGGCTGCCTTGTCTACAACTGCCTCAATTCTAGGAATACGTTTGCCTGGAAGATGAGCATAGTGGGGAAGAGGAAGGAATTTGCCAAAGTGAGGAAGATGTTCTGGAAGAAAAAATCCCATTCTTTGTACATTACCTCCATCTGAGGGTTATGAGGTGAATCCATATTGTGACTCAGAAAGAGCAACAGAGACTGGAGTTAACACGGATGCTTCAAGGGCTGCTCCTAGGCTGGCAGTCCTCACCCAGGCTTCTTGCTTCTCTGGGAATAGTGGGCAATGACTGGAGACATTTTCAGCAGTCACAACTTGGGGGAGTGTGTGTGCACTGCCAGCATCTAGTGGATATGGGCCAGGAATGCTGCTAAAACTTTTAGCACCACAGGAGAGCCCTCTGCAACTGCAGTGGCCTCTGATTCAAAGTGCTCTCACTCTGACCCTGCTTTTGTCTCTTCCCAGCCAATTGGTGTCACTGAGGAAAAGTCTGATTAAGTTAACATACCCGAAGGTATGAATGACTGACAGAGTCAGCAGTAGCAGGATCACCTGTGTTTTAAGTGACATTAATTCAATCTAAACTCACCCCCAATTTGTGAAATTTTAGTGAGGGTGCTGTAACAACACGGACATTTATTTTTAGTGGATGGGGGAAGATGGTGAAATTTACAAAGCATTGCTCACCTTTTAAAGTCATAGTATACATAAGGCAAACCTGTGATGTGATCCCACTGGAATATCATCATGAACACTTTTCTATTATCAGCAATTATTTGTACTTAGTATTGATCACAATTCCTTCCCAACAAGAAACACTGGAAGAAACTTGCTGTGCTTCAAACAAGCCTTATTTACTTTCTCTTCACTGCTATTATTGACCTGTGGGTTTTGATATGATAGGACCATTTATTCGGTATTTGAAATATCCCTGTCACCATAAGTCCCAGGCTGTCTTCTCTCTGGACTGCTGTGGATCTATATTTGGATGGCATGCTGCATAGGCTTTTATTTAAAGCAAATGAAGCAGACACAGCATGAGCAAGATAATTAGCAGCAGGGATGAGCTTTAGAGTCATTTCTTCTCATTTTCAGGCTTAGAAGTGGAAGGCTTTACTCTTCTTTATGCCAGTGTATGATGGTGCCAAACCGAAGTGATCCTACGTTGGCCATCTCACACTGCGATGACTTCATATATCACTTTGCCCTGTTCTCCAGACTCTTTGTCCTCCTGACCATCAGCCAGGAACATAAGGTAGGTTGAAACACAGCAATATGCCAGGCCGAATTTCAGGCAAATTAACTAGCTCAACTGCTCTTCATCCAGTGGGCTGTGAGTAGTAAAATACAGAGAATAGTTGGGGCTAAAGGGATCTTAGAACTCACACCAGTTCAAAGACCTTTGGACAGTTACAAGCAAAACCAAGCATCACTACCGCCCCTCATCCTCATGCGTGCACACCCTAAATACAAACAATACCAACATGACCCAGGGAGAGGTGAGACAGTCTGGGGTGGAAGTGGGTGAAGGCAGATGGTCCTCATCCAGATGAAGCAACCTCCTTGTTTCCAGAACTAGCTAGCAGACCCTGTCTTCCATGTCTCTCAGGCTTAGGCTGGGGCATGTGGTGATCAAAAGCTTTTCTTTAACGAATTTGTGGCACATGGAAAATTCTTGTGAAGGGTTGGGGCTTGACAGGGGTCGGGAAACAGCATATTCTTCATCTTGGAAACACAGAATCTGAAGCAGGTCTCTATTAAATAAACTTGCTATGGGATGTTAGTTTGAAAGGAGAGGAAATTTACCGTGGCTACAATTGCCCCTGCCTAAAAATAATTAGGCTCATCACAGGCCTGGTCAGTATTTCATGAGTTCTTCCAAGACAAGAGACTACATCAGAACCATGCACAAAAGAATCTTTAAGAAATCCTCGTCTGGAAAGGAGGAAACAATACAGTTGGATGTATTGTGGAGGCAGACCAGCAGCAAAAGGATTCTAGAATATCTAGTGATAGGTTTCCAGTGGTGTCTTGTTCCATAAACATCTGAAAGGGATATTTTAAATAAATGGACAGTTCTCAAGGATCACTCCTGGAAAGTGGGACTGGAATACCCATTTCTGACTTGCACCTAGGATTCTTTATTTCTTGGACAATGGAATGGGTTGTTCAAGAGAGCTAGTTGGCATTTGATTATGGGATGTATCAGATCCATCCTCTAATGTATTTGAAGCAAGATAACAAGATGGCTGCATTTCCCTAAACTGTCCTGACAGGGGTGGTTATTTGGCCTGGAGATATTGACATGGTGGTGGTTGTGATGATGATGGTATCTGTCACTGATTACTTGAGGCTCACAATGTTCTAGTCATACTGCTAAGCACATCACATGATTTCTTTTTGACCCTTACACTAATATTAAGATGAATAATGATCCTCTCTATTTCACAGATGAAGAAACTGAATGTTATGAAAGGGAAAGCAACTTGCCATAGGTCACAGCTATAAAAGTAAAGCCACACTGAACCCTAGGTGAATTTGACCACAGGCCTGTGCCTTTGGTCCCTCTGTTGCATTTCAATGGGTCAGCAATACACATGTGGTTTGGGCAAGATGGTATATACTTTCCTGGTTTGCAGACATATTGTCCTCATTACTTGCCTGCTCCCCCCATCCTATTCTGCACATAAAAGAAAAAGATAAAAGCAAAGACAAAACAAACATAAAGCTTCTCTGTCCTATTTGGAAATCATAGGAAGCAAAAAAACAAGAGCCGAAGGACAAGGAGTCAGGGAGGGCCTGAGGTGAGGGTTCTCCCAGGTGGGGTCTCTGGAGAGAGCCTCAGCATGAAGAGCAAGCCCTCAGTAGTGGCTGCATACAGACACTGTAATCTTGCTTCTTGTGGGGGTCCTTGCACACTTTCCCACTGGGCAGCCAGCAGGAGGGGCCGCTACACCCTTAACTGCTCTGTGTCCTTGGGAAGACCTCCTCGGAAGACCCTCTTTCTCTGGTTTGTAAAGGATCCTTTGCAACACAAAGGCCACCAGCCTTGAAGACAGCTGTCTGCTTTGATGTTTCTCTGTTTGAGGAAACTTGCTGGAACTGAACAAGTATTTACGTGTAGCACAAATCATTATATTTCAAGCCCTTGCATATTAACATGCTTCACAGAATTCTCACCATGTCAATTCACTTCCAAACATCAGGAGCAAGTGAAACGTTTTCCACTTGACCTCTCCATTTCTCAGATGCATCATTTTCATTAATTTATTCTATCTGGAATTTCTAGGGATAAACCTGTCCTCACAGATGCATAGGGCCAAAAGCAAATAAACAAAATTATGACAAATTTGCAGTGTTCAGGAGAAGGTGGTCAGGGGAATCCAAAGCACTCCCTTTTATTGAGTGCCTGCTAGTGACAATGACTGTACACATATTATTGATCTAGATGCCCCCCCCCCCCTTAATCGCTGCTGTTTCCTTATAGTGTACCAAAAGATTTGTCGTGTAGGAGACTCTCAATAGATGTTTGCTGACTGGTTTAAATAGATTCACCACAATTCCAGGATGGTTTCCTCCCTCTTTTTACAATAAAGGAATTGAAACTGTGAGAGCTTTAGCAACTTGCTCAAATTAACAAGGCTAATAAGTGTCAAACTGGGGATTTGAACCCAAGGACACAGGCTCCAAAAATATATATTCTTTTCACAATAGCATGTGAACTCCAGAAGCAACTAGAAATGGTGGTCAAAATAGATCATCCTCACCCTGTCTAGAGATGGCTGATAGTACTTGGAGGAGGTTCAAAGGACTGTACCAGACATTTTTAAACAAAAAGATGACTTCAATATAAAGTTCAGGTCCCTTCCTGACCTCACGTACTTCCATAATATTCTCTTGCACTCGTATAGCCCTTTGTGACACAGCCTCATCATCAAAATCGGTATGCTCTCTACTTCCGGGACACATGGCTAGACTGCATTCAAGCCTCCCTCACAGTCACATGTAGCCATGTGACTGAGTTCTAGCCAATGGAAGGAATATGAACATTGGGCACCACTTCCAGGCCTGGCCCAAAAAACAAGTCCATGCATCCTTTCATTTTATTTTCTCCCTTCTTCTGTTGAGTGGAGAAAATTATGAAGTCCTAGAGGTGAATGGAAATATAAGAAGGAAGGAGCCTGGGTCCCCAAATGACCATGGGGAATGTTACCCACCGGCCAAGAACATGTGGCACTGGACTTCACATAAACCAGATTTAAAGTTCTGTTGTATGAAATCACTGAGGTTTTGGGTTCTCCTTGTTGCAACAGAGAGCATCATTTTACTAATAGGCTCTTCATGATTCTGGATAGTTTTCTTATCTATTTTGTCATTAAAGCTTTTACAAATGCAACCAGAGCCAATGGAAGCTCAAGGAGTGAGAGGTGTGAAGAATCATTTAGAGAAGATCCAAGACATCTGTGCAGTGCATTGCTGCACAGCCGTAAGCATGTTACTTGGAGTTCATGCACTTCGTTTCTCTACCTGTAATTTTAGACTGTTGGAACAGATGGTCTGTAAGATTTCCTTCTAGTTTTAAACCTCTTTAGGTCTCTTTAGTTGATAAAAAATAGGTATTAATGTGTTCAGAAACTGTGATCTCTTGAATATGAGCTTCTCAAAGGTAAGGATTATTATGTTTATATGGCTAGGATCCAATATCTTAGATGCTCTAATGTTAAATTTAATTAGAATTTTCTGTTGAAAAACTCAAAGACTTTGCTAATGTTCTGATTTATGCCAATGATTTCTTGATCTAATTTGGAGCACAATATCAAATGATTGAAATTCTCATGAATATTTTCATTATGCATTAGTGAGTATGGTAGGCTATTTTATATTCATTTACATAGACTTAATCTTTGAAGAATGATTTTATAATAATACTGAAAGACTTTTTTGATTAAAGTTAGTGCCAGCAGTAATTGGTATTCTGATGGCTTCATTTATACTTCTATTTAGCTAAATAATATAGGAGTATAATTCCTACTTAGGGTTGAGAAAATTGGAGTACAGAATATTCAGAATTTTCTCATCCACATGGGTCTTAACTTGAGGTCCATAAAAGTAGTATTGGGGGGAAACTATGAACAATTAAAGAGTTTGGAAAGGCCCAAGAAAGATGATACAATGATGTGATGGAGCCTATGCCACTTTCATGAAAAATCTTATGCCTTCTGGTTTTGGAAAATATATAGTAATTTTTCTTTATATCTGTGTAGTGTGGGGTCATTGTTCATTTTATCCTGCTCAACAAAAGTATCAGGTTATATATGCTTTGATTATTAAAAACAGGCAATGAATTCTATTATTTAATAAATACTGTTTGGAGGTAAAATGTTTGGAAAAACAGGGCTTATGGGAGGTATGTGTGGGGAAATAACAAGAGGGTCTTGGCAGAAAAATGGGAACCACAATTTGACACTGTAAAAAAGAATGAAATCTAATGATGGGAGACCCATGTTCTTCTTTCTTTTTATTGGCTGCAGCAGGTGTATGTCATCCCCCATTTGTTTTCTGCTGTCACTTCCTGCCTCATGTGCTTATGTCATGTAACGTCCTACAACCTGGGGAATAAGCATCCAGGGAGATAGTGTGTTAGTATGGCCCCTCAGCCTTGGCTGGCATAGGAACTTATGTCTATTAAAAAAATGAAGTAAAAATAGTATCAACAAATATTTTAAAATGTTTATATTATCAAGGATTGCAGAAATGAAGAGACTGTATTAAAAATTACCAAGTACCTTTTGCGTGAATTGTTTGCTTCAAATGTTATGTTGAGATTACTGCTTCATTAAAAAAAAATCTTTCCATAAAATAATAGGACTAACAAAGGCATTTCTTGTCTCTCATGTTTTAGAAAAAGAAAGGCCTTAAGTCATATAGAAAATTCTTTCAGGAAATCCTAAGTAGGATGCTGAATTTGAAGGAGACACTAAAGAGAAAACATGAATTACAGGAATGAGCTAAACAAAGCAATAAAGATGTAAGCTTACCAGCAAAACGAATTAAAAAAAAACTACAGACATTCATTTACATCTGTTTTTTTGCCCCATGGTAGTTCAGTTAAATGTATGTGACATTTTTCACAATTAAGTTAACGTTACCAATTCCTATGACATACCTGGTGCTCCCTCAGAACATCTGTGTTGTGTTTCAATGTGCCACAGCATGTGTTAAATGATTTATATAAATCTTATATCCTCACCATAATCTTTTGTGAAAAGTTCAGTATTTTCAGCATCGGGATTTTTTTAAAGGTCCCCAAATAAGCAGTCCAGACTGAGAACCATAACCTGTGGACCCTACTCACCAGACAGCTACATTCTTTTGAGGGCCCAAATGGAAGTCATTTAATTTATTTAAATAACAACAACAGCCCTTTCAGGAACAGCAAAAAACAAACAACAAAACAAAAAAACTCCTCCCATAACCAAAGGCACCTTATAACTTGAAAGCAACCTACTAAAGACAAACGTCCAATAAAATTCCATTTCTTTGATGAAAAATGCTGTCCTAGGAGTGCATTCCTGAAGGACTCTGTGATCATTTGACCTGGACAGGTTGCCATCGTAATGGGCTTTTTTTTTTTTTTTTTTGAGATGTTATTTATTTATCCATGATAAGGTGCACGCACACACACACACACACACAGAGAGAGAGAGAGAGAGAGAGAGAGAGAGGCAGAGACACAGGCAGAGGGAGAAGCAGGCTCCACGCAGGGGGCCCGACGTGGGACTCGATCCTGGCACTCCAGGATCTCTGTCAAATACATAAAATCTTTAAGTAAAACCACAAAATTTTCAGTGATACTGATAACCTCACCACCATGTTTGAAGACAACTGTACTTTCCTCAACACTGGATGCACATTAGAATCACTTGCAGAGTTAAAACAAAACAAAACAAAACCAACAACACTCCACTTGTGAGAGGCTCCACCCTAGACCAACCCAGCTGGAATCTCTCTGAGTGGGGCACAGACACTGATACCTTTTGATTGCTCCCTAGGTGACTGCAATGGGCAGCCTGGTCTGAGAATCTCTGTGTCCACATCATGGCTTTCAGAATGGGCTATACTATGGAATCATCTAAATAGTTTTATAAGGCCACTGAGTCTTGCATCTGCACCCACATATTCTGATTTAAGTGGTCTGGGGTAGCATAGGCATCAGGATTTTAAAAAGCTCCCAGGATGATGCCAATATACAGGCAAGTTTGAGCAGGACAAGGCTAGGTCCTCTACCAAAGAGGGGGTTTCTGCCTTAATAAGTTGAGCAAAGACTGCTCAATTTATCTCCTCTGGAGGTGAGCATGATGAAGACTAACAAAGAAATGAGACCTATCACTATTTAAAGTCATGTAGCCCACAGTTTCCCAAATTTTGAGTCCACAGTCTCAACAGTCTGCTCTGGTCACCTTAGGCATGTTATCTCACCACACTGGCCTTTGCCTGCTGCTGTGTACAATGTGAGGATTGGTGGGGGGGGGGTGCCCCCTAGCTCAGCAACAGCACCCCAACAGGAATCATCTGCACTCTCTAGGCTTGGGGAGCTGGACTTCTGCACTAGTTCCCTAGCCAGGGGCTTGTCAGCTGGTGGTGGGGCAGGTGGTGATGGCATAGAAAGAGAACTCTCAACTCATTGCAAACAAAATAACATCACATATTAATTAGGGACTAAACTTTTCTTGGGAGAAATTATTTTCAATCCTTTTGAAGGATCTTCCACCTGCCTATGTGCCACTGCTATGGAAATTCAGGCATCTGGGGGAATAGAGAGGAAGATACTACCACCAAACAGAACCCTGTTAGGTTACATTTGTTTATTTGTGGCCATTAGCAAGAGCCAAATAGAGATATGCTAGGCAATTCTTAGTTATAGTAGGCTTGAAGGAGGTAGAGATGAGTTTATCAATAATGAAGGCATGATGGAGGGGTGGTTGATGAAGGTGCTGAGAATGGGGCTGGGGTGGGAGGCAGGGACAGTGGGGGTGGAGGAAGGGTAGGTCCCTAGGAAAAGCCAAAAACTGTAATGTGTGGCTTCTTGAAATACAGGAGTTGTTAAGGAAATAATTTTTTTCTTTGCTCTTGTGCTTCCATCTTTCATTCTCTATAAAGCCTTGTCCTTTTGACATTTCAACATCTTGATCATCTGGTTGCAGCTCAAATTTGGAAAGTGAAGTTGTTCTAGAAGCAGCTCTATTGGAGGCCCTAGAGCTTTGAGGGAGGATTTTCACAAATCTGGCTGGATTTGGTGAGATTTAAAAAATCTTCTTTCAGAAAGTTCCATACTTTTCAGTAGAAAGTTTGTCCTAGGAAAAGTTCAGGAAATTAAAAAGAAGTGAGTGATGGGAGTACAGAGACCATCAGAGTACAAGAGGGCCAGTTTTTCTTTAGGTAGACTATATGGCAAAGTCTGGCATCCTTTATCAATTTGTGCTGTGCAAAGGATCACCATTCCTTTTGTTTTCTGAGAAAAGAGAAGTATTTGCTTTTGTGTCAAAGAAAAGGGTGATGTGTTGTTTGTGCAGAAATTCATTCTCTCTCTCTCTCTCTCTCTCTCTCTCTCTCTCTCGGCTTTCTTGTTTTCTCCCTTCTTATGGGGAAAACTGGGAAAAAATCTTGAACTGTGGTTCTGGGCTCCTCCCCTGACTGAATACCATGCAGTGATTTTCTTCTACCAATTTGTGCGTGATGGGGGTGAGGGGATGTAAAATTATACGCATTTATGGTTTTTCCTTCCCTTGCTTTCTAAGGTGAGTTCCTTAGGAAGGAAGATGTATTTATTTTGCTCAGTGGGATGCAAATGGCGGAGGAGAGAGAGGAAGCCCACAAGCTTCAAAGGAAAAGAGGAGGTAGAGTTAACAGGGTGGGTAGATGGGAGGAGAAGAGGGAAGGGAATCCTGACAGGCATGGGGAGGGGAAGCAGCGTGTGCAGAGCCACCACACCAGGATTTTTAGCCTTAGGGGAGAGAGAGAGAGAGAGAGAGAAGAGGACAAGAGGTTTCAGCAGTAACCGTGAGGAGGGATCTATGGGAGAGACATCTAGGGAGGAACTTAAGGATTTTCTGTGTGTTACGGGTATAGTAACCTCCCTTCTGCCCTTAAGGCATTTTGGGGAAGACTGATGTTTCCTTTCTAGCCTGCTTTCAGGGCGATTTTTGTTTCTTGTAGCAGTGATACTGTGCTGAAGTAGGAGCAAAATGGTCGCCAGTGCTTCATGTGGGTAAATGCCCAAGACATTAAATCAAAGTTCCTTTTTGTAATTGGCTCCACCAACAGTGGAGCTAGCTATTTGGGTGAGTTGGTATTTTTCCTTCTCCAAAACTATTTGTGGCAACATTTGTAATGTGCATAGCAGGCTCTATGGAATCCAAGGCCATGTTTTATTTTTGGCCACAACCAGGGAAACAGGAACTTGGAAGAAAGTGAAATAAGTCTCTAGATGCTCTTCAGAAGAACTATACCAGGAGTGTACAAATCAATATAAAGTCTCCCAGCTCCTGTAGCAACGTGGGAAAGGAAGCAGAGTGCCATGTCTGGCTTCTGTGGTTGTGTTCTTTGCATGGGTAACCAGTACAAAGACGTGGGGTTTGGAGGTCCTGACTTTGGGAGAGGGGACAGAAAGACCTCCAGCACTGCCAGGCTTTCCCTCCCTGCCCTCAAAGGCTAGGGCTAGCATACTCTGGGTGGATGGTTGGTGCATAAAAGACAAATATGAGAAGGTATTTATTGAGAAAATCTTCAGCTTTAACCAGTCATCCCTGTGTCTCATTAAAAAGAACTGTATGTTGGAATAGAAATGCTGACTCATAACACAGATCCTGTTGAGCTCTGCCCATCAGTACTCACTAGAAGACATTTCTAAGCTTGACAACAAAGACATAAATCATAGGGTGACACTCCAATAGAGCTTACTGTATAAAAACGAAAAACTTGGATATGTTGAAAAATGCCATGCTATCATGTTTACAACTTATTTGTAAATGGTTCAAAATAAAAAATCATACAGGTGAGATAGAAGGAAAAGAATTAAGCAAACGTGATAAAATATTAACATTTGAGGACTCTGGGTAGAGGGTAGCTGGGGATTCTTTGAACTAATCTTATAAACTTTTCTGTTAGTATGGGATTATTTCAAAAATTTATTATTATTTCATTATTTTTCAAGAAAAATTAAGAAAAAAAATTTAAAGGTCAAGTATTACCAAAAATGAAAAAAATACTACAATTGGAAAATAATTATAATATTAATGACAATGAATTATTTTCTTAAAAAATATATATGTATAAATCATAAGAAAAAGATAATGGCACAATGGAAAAGTTAAATGAACAGGGAAGTTACAAAAAACTTTTTAGTGGCCAGTATGTGTGTGTGTGTGTGTGTGTGTGTGTGTGTAGTCAAATTCATTATCAGTAAGAAAAACATAAAGTTTTGAAGAGCTGTGATAAAATTTTGTCTAATAAATGACTTCAAAAATTAACTACCAAAAAGCTCCAAATTTGGAAGATTTATGATTACATGGATGCTGTACTACTGGTGGGTGTCTCAGCTGGTCTAATAATCTGGTTACAATCTGGCAACAGAAGAGGTTTTTAAAGATGTTTAGTTCCTTTAATTTAGCATTTTTTACTTAGTAGAGTTTTATCCTGAGGAAGCAATCAGAGGTGCAAATTTATGTACAAACCAGTACTCAAGTAACATTATATTAGAAGTCCAACAATCAGAGAGTTTACCAGTAAATGATGGATTACCAAATAGCCATGACCAAAATCCTATTTCAGAAGAGTAGTTATTGACAGCAGGAAACAGTAACAATATGTATACTGTTTGCATTAGTTATCTTTGAATAGTGTCTTATTTTGCTGACAGTAGCCTCCTGATTCCATGAAAAGATGATCTACTTAGATCACAGGACATAAACACAACTGTGATTCTCTTTCTGAAGGAATGAAATGGTTATAAGGAGCATGTGGAAAGCCTAAGGAAAACTTGGAGAGCCGCCTCTGAAAAGTGACGCGGGCTTACAATAAAATATTGTTTTCCCAACTTAGATGTTTTGTTTGACTCTGAAAAACTTGTTCATTAGGATAGTCTTAAAACACAGAAAACATTACTCCAGGTTACTTTTTTTCTTTACATGCAACCATCAATGCCCCCATGCTCTACTTTAAGAAAATGTGATTTATACATGTTCAAATGGGAAGTATTGTAAAAGTAGGAGAACAAGAGAAGAACTGGTCTCCCTTTCTCATTTAATAAGGAATTCCAGATCTTGACAGATTAGGTGATAGGCTCAGTTATTATTCTAAAATATAGTAAATTGCTTCTATACATCATGAGAAAAATATAAAATCCATAACAAGCATGTAGACAATAAATACAAACAAGTGAGTTATAGATGAAGAAATATAAGTGGTCAATAAACATGTAAAAAAAATTCCATCTCAGAGGTCATGAGAAATGTGAATTTTTTTTAAAAAATGCAATTAAAAAAAAAGTGTGTAATTCTTTCCTTTGCTTGACACATGAGCCCAGCCCCAAACAAGCAATCTGGAGATCATATGATGGAAATGTTGGGTCAAACAATGAAAACAGTCATATCCTTGCTAACAACCTTCCCTTAGTGCCTAGGATACACTCCATAGTAATAGCTAGAGAAAGAAAAAGAAAAAGGGCAAACATCACAACAGGGAAGTTAAATGGACAAGCAGGCCACGAAGAAGAGATAGAGTTTAAACAACTGAATGGGGAATATTTTATTCACACAGAAGGATTCATGATACTGGGACTTTAAATGACAGGGGGCCTGACTGGATGGAAACATTAAATTCTGTGCTAATTTTATGTCATATCCTAATTTCATAAAGCCTGGTTCAATGCAAACAACAGGTCCTTGTTTCGGCTTCTTCAGGCACATGTGGAGAAGTCAGGGTTCTTAGTTTTCTTTTGCACCAAGGCCAAAAGCCTCTAACTTTGGTATTTGAATTTTTAGGTATTCATATCTTGGAACAAACTCCCCTATATGGTGAATCATGGTTTTATGCAAAGTAGAGCTCATTATGATGCCATAAATGTTAGCAGAATTCCCCTCAGATTACTTAGGAAGCAGTGCTTAATTCCAGATTAATAAAATACCATAATAAGGCACTTTCTTACTTTCTCCATTAAGAATCAGTGTTTTTCAATGAGTGATTTCATGCAATCCTAATTTCAAACTAGGTAAAGCAATGAGAACATTTTGGCAAGACCCGACTCCATTGTAGCTGATGGATAAATAACCCCAGAAAATAACCAAATTTCCATTTGTGTTAATGCTAAACATACAAATTTATTAAGCATTCTGGCTGAGAGAGACTACATACCAACAACGTGGTTCTTTTATCTGAAAATGCTGGTCTGCTTGCTTTTAGGAAAACAGATTCAATGTTCTTATTCTTGTTCATTTAAAGAATGGCTTTATTTTCATAAAGGTTAATTGATAGCTGTATTGCATAACAGTAATATTACCTATTATGTTTTTCACAGAAGAAAATATGCACATTTGCCCTTTAACTTATACTCCTAAAGCAAGCACTTAGTTCCAATGGCTTACAACTTTGCTATGGTCTTCCATATAAAGAAGCTCTTTAGGTTTCTTAAAATAAACACAAAGCCTGAGATCATAGCAAAAGAGAGAGAGAAAAGGATACTGTTTTATTTCGTCCACAAACAAGGGAGTCTAAAGTAATAATTTTCTCAGCTGAGTCCATTAACATGCACTGAGCATATGTGTGTATGGAATAGATTTTCTTTTGCAAATAGAACTACTGTTAGTTTCCACACTATGAAGCAAATGCTGGGAAGGAAAAAATCCCTCCTCCATTGGAAGGCACCTGGGCTTCCAGCTCAGTATGCAAAGAAGGCATCTTGGCTTCTACAAAATCAGCTGAAAAGCTGGCTCAGTTTAGAACTGTCTTGGGGTAAGCCGAGATTCCTAGCTGAGTCTTGGAGATGAGTGGACTTTGCCTTGGGGGTTATGCTCAACAATAAGATGGTCTGGACTACTTTGGACTCTAGAAGCAGAGGTCTGTGAACTACGGTCCTTGGGCCAAAGCTGGCCTGCTGCCTGTTTTGTAAATAAAGTTTTGTTGACACATAAACAACCCATTTGTCTATACAGTCCATGGATTTTTGCGCTACAATGGCAGAACTGAGTAGTCAGCAATGCCCGAGATATTTACTATATTGGCTCTTTAAAAAGAATTGCTGACCTCTGTTCTATAGGAACCTGGAATGGATGCTCACTTCTTGACCTTTATCTGGAACCAACCCCATGGCAAGTAAAAACTATTGTATTACCCACTTCTATACCAAGCTTTGCAATTTCGTTATGTCTCAGATGGATATGTTCTCTGAGACTGTATCTTTGGAGGCTTTTTCTAGTGGGCAGATTATTGTGGAGTATCGAACCACCCTTGTGTTGCACTTGATCCCACACTATCCTATATCAGAGGGGCACTTTCCCTAGGTTTTGCAGTATGGATACCTGCTGTTGGGTATCTGTGCTCACATGGGGCTGTACCTGCCAAGACTTATGTTTCATTCCTTCTGGCTGAGATCCCCACTCATCAGTAAAAATGAAGGAGCTAGCTAAGGTTTATCTATACTAATTTTCTACTGAATGACCAGGTTTATGACATAGAATAGGTGAAATTTAAGTGGGAGAGGATTTTTGGCTGGGTCGTCAGTGGAATAGAAGGAGGTGAGTATGTTTTGATGTCTGTTACTGAGTAAAAATAGGGGGAAGGAGTGAGATGTGGTTCTGAGGCCCTCACCTACTGGTATGAATTACTCTGGTTTGTTCAGCCACTCCATCTTTTTTTTTTTTATAAGATTTTATTTTATTTATTTATTTGAGAGAAAAAGAGAGAGAGAGTATAAGTGAGTGGGGCAGGGAGGAGTAGAGGGAGAGGGAGAAGCAGACTTCCTGCCGAGCAGGGAGTCCAACACAAGACTGGATCCCAGGACCCTGGGATCACAACTCAAGCTGAAGGCAGACACCCAACTGACGGAGCCATCTGGGTAACCCATCTTTTTTGCTGTACCAAGAGCTCCAGTATAGGTGGGTAGAAGGGCAGAGCAATGATGCTGAGAGAGGCAGTGTATAGTCATTGGGAGGCTTCCAAACTTGCAGAAGGCTGAATGGCAACTCGAGGTCACTTCAATTTCTCAGGTCTCCTGGGTAATGGATTCTTGGAGAAATTGTCCTGAGTGTTTAGTCTGTCACTGGGTAAGGAGGTGACATGAATGGGTTATCAAAGGTCACGCTGTGCCCATGACATGCAGAGATCTGTGGGTATCTGCCCTGCTGCCATAGGAACTGCAAGAATTGGTAGGGGCTTGGTGCTAGGCTGGAAGGTAGGTAGCAGAGGTTGTAAACTGAGAAAACTGATAGGACATGGGTTTCTTCCAGTCAGCAGACATATTTTAATGGGCCCCTGAGTCTTTGACTTTTTTATAAGTTAATCGTTAATATTTGTGAGTGGGACTATTTCATTTAAAAGCTGGATTTCCAACTTCTTTTGAAAATTTGAAATATCTGCGCATCCTGGGCTTCATCCCTACTTGTCAGTGATCACCTAGATTGGAGGAAAGTTTCTCTCTGAAGAGTACTTCAGTTTTATTTGTGGTTTTCCCTTACACCGGATCTGTTTCTGGCATTAGTGTTATTGGCCTGGTCCCTGGGACCTTTGAGTTTGGAACCCCTGCTCTCTGTGTTGCACAAAGAATTCATGCTATTGCAACTTTATGTTCCTTGGGGGTCATTCTGTCTCCTTTGTCCCTTGCTAACAGTCGCTACCTCATTTACCTGCTGCAATCTAATCATATTCCATTCTGACTCTACTGCTAAATGGAATAAACAGCCCGTTTGGGAGAAGATGCCTGGACCCTAGTCATTAAGTGTATACAGCCATTTATTATATTGATCTAAGTGAATGTAAAGAGTCAATGTAGCTAGTGTGCAAGGGTTATCTCAGGATAGCTAAAAAGTAGCCTTTTGCTGTGAATTATCATTTCTTCACCATAGGTTTCAGGTGATGATGCATCTCATTTCTGAAGAAGATGAAAGCTCATTTGTTGGGATGTATTCATAGGATGTATCTGCATTTAGTAATACTGGAAATAATTGTTGCTAAGACTCTTAGGTTGATCTTTTAGAAACTCTATATTTCTCTTTAGGTGGAACACAAATGGAGACATGCAAAGAAAATAAAAAAAACATAGATACCTGTCATACTGTTGGGAGTCATAGGTTAGTAATCATTCTGGACCTTTTTTTTCACTGACACCTCCTACAAAGAAAAAGACAAGAAAAAAACCCACAGGTTATAACCTGTATTTTCCATAATGTTTTTGTTTCAAATAATATCACATACATTAATTAGTTTGAGGCAATTCATTACTCTCAACTCACAACTAGGGAAATTGAAGCATCGGTGGGCTCTGTGATACGTGTAAATTGACAAGATGTTTTAATTTTTAATCTCAGGTTTCCTTCTATAAATAAGTCTTCAACATAATATTTTATTAAAGATCACATGTCTCTTTTTCCATCTCAAGTTTCAAGAATGCTACCAGTACACTGACTTGCTGCTTTTCCTGAGAGTGGCTAGGGTATAGCATCTTCAGTCTATATCCTTGCTTCTCCAAGTGAGGGATGTCAATCTCAGACTCACGCACTGGCTCCAATCCCAGCTTCCAGCTCTTCCTGAGGGCAAGCTGTGTCCCTCCTGTCTCTCTGAGGGTTTGCTTCCTCAATCCTTCCTGAGCAAAACAGTCCCCATGTTTACATAAGCTGGTTTAAGTCAGGTATCTGCCACTTGCAACCAAGAGTCTCTACTGATAACACTAATATTAAAATACAATATTAATACAAGTGTGTCAAAACAGTTTTGTCTCCTTTTCATGATCTCAAAGGTGAAACTATAAAATCCCAGTTATGTTCTGCTATACCATCAAGTAAAATAATCTTTGTTTTCAAAATTTCAATTGAATAGGCTTCTGAATTGTGTGTAAAGTAGAAAGTACTCGGGAACAAGAGGAAAAAAATCTTAGTAAGGCTTTAAAAATATTGTCATCACAAAGTTTAATACTAATTTTCCTATGTAGTAATGTTTTCTTTTAGTATTACCATTACTACTACTATACGATTACCATTACCAGAGCATTAATAGTATAATAGTATTGCTATTATTATAGTATATGGTATTTGGTAGTATTTAGTGCTGTTTTCCTTCAATGACCTCTAGAGTTTTGTAATGTAATTGCAGGGAAGTCTAAGAACCCTCTAGGCAGGTGTCTGGGCCCTCTTTTCCTGGCCATTCTATGACACAGCGTGGGGTCAGTGAGGGACTTTGTTCTGAGGAGTGGACACAGAGAAGGTCCCCCAGAGCCTGGGGCTCACCAGGTGGTCATGGGGCCAAAGGAGAAAACAAAGTCCAAAGAGCTTAAAAATAAAGAAAGCTTGAAAATAAAGAGTCCTTCCTTCCTTCCTTCCTTCCTTCCTTCCTTCCTTCCTTCCTTCCTTCCTTCCTTCCTTCCTTCCTTCCTTCCTTTCTTTCTTTCTTTCTTTCTTTCTTTCTTTCTTTCTTTCTTTCTTTCTTCTCTCTCTCTTTCTTTCTTTCTTTCTTTCTTTCTTTCTTCTTCTCTTCTTTCTTCTTTCCTTTCTTTCGTCAGGAAAGGAAACAAATTCAGGGAAGGCTTTCACTGAGTAGGTCAGTGAGGAGGAAGGGTCAGATGGCAATGTGTTGGCAAAGGAGTGGCTAAGAAGTTGACAAGCAGCTCTCTGTCCTGGAAGGGCCGAGACACGGTCTATACAGCATTCCACATCATTCATTCAGCAAGTCCCACTGCTCATGAGCAGGAAAGAGCCTACTGGGAGACCCAGCATTGGTCCGTGTCCCAGTTGCTCTAGGTGAAGCTCCTCTCATAATGTCAGCATCTCAGGACCAACTGAGGGGGAGAATGGCACTCAGTTTAGTCTCCTGGGCAAGCTCTATGGGATGGAGAACATTCCTTTTGTATGTCATTCATTTATTTGGTTGGTCAGTCCAGAGGTCCTGATCGATGTCCTACTATGCTTCGGCTGTCCCCCAGGCTTTGCCCAAAGATAACACCTGGGCCTATCCACTGGAGGCTTCTAACCCAACAGGGAGAGAATCATGTTTAAAAAATGCAGAAATGTATGCAGCTTTCCCCTTCAGTGTCTCTTCAGAGCAGCCTGGGATTCAAAGGGGGCAGAGGTCACTCCTACCAGGGGCTATCCAGAAAGGCTACCTAGTGGAGGTAACTCTGGACCCGAAGGTGCTTGTCCTCTCTAGGCCTTTCCATGGGTCATGATTTAATGCTTTCTTCTCATTCTTGCACTTGGGGCACAGGGATGATTCTGGGTAATTCTTTTATTTACTTTTATTATTATTTTTAAAGATTTTATTTATTTTTGTGAGAGGCACAGAGAGAGAGACAGAGACATAAGCAAAGGGAAAAGCAGGCTCCCTGTGGGGAGCTTGTTGGAGGACTCTATCCCAGGACCCCGGGATCATGACCTGAGCCAAAGGTAGATGCTCAACCATTGAGCCACCTAGACATCCCTCTGGGTAATTCTTTTAAATACTGCAGTTTTAAGTGGAGGAGTTTGAGTACCTAATTGAGTTTTTAAAGCTGCAGAGCTACTTAGTCAAAGCAAACCAGTCAGAGGGCTACGGCAGGTCTAGAGGAGGGATGAAAGTGCCTAGAACTAGCGTGGTGGCAGCAGATGGTGAGGGACGCAAGTGACATTAAGGAAACAGAAATAAGACACTGTTATGAATGCAATGTGAGCATTTAATACTGGGATAAACACTGGGGATACAAATAGGTTAAGACTAGAGGCTCTTGGCCCTCCAGGAATTTATAATCCATTTTACAAGCTGGCTGGGAAGGCGGAGTTCCCTGGCCAGGAGCAGCTAAATACACAAGCCGCATGTGCAGTGTGCCAAGAGGTGGTGGGACAGTTTCTCGGGGCTCTCCTTCTTCTGCTCACTTAATCACTCTCTGTCTGATGCCATGTCCTGTAGGTGAAACTTGTTCCCCTTGGAAGAATGCAAAAGTGGGCATTCATCTCCAAAACATCTAAAACACATATATATTAAAAAAAATGGCAGGGAAGTTGTCCTTGAGTTCTCTGAAACTGGGAAGCAAATAGAATTATTATATTACAAACACGTAGGATGTAGGTCTAGGGACTCTGGAAGACACTGGGCTCCCTACAACCTTCTGGGAGCTCAGAGGCCAGCTTGGGCTGCATGGATGGAAAAAAAAGTAGCCTATAGGACAACAGCCAGGCCACATCTGGGCTGCTATATTTGAAGAGAAAGCCTCATGTAGAATGTCCAGGCTGATGGAAACCATGTCTTACAAGAAGTGTGGAAGGGAGTCTAAAAAAGTGAACAGTCATACGGTCTTCAAATATGTGAGGATCTGTCATGTGGGAAGCGTTAATTCAGTATGTCAGTGGTCTGGCTGGAGAGATGCTGCTGGGGCCCGCCAAGGAGACAGAGGACTTTCTCTGCTTGACCTTAGGTGGAAGAAGATGCACACCTATAGGCAGGAAAAAATGCACAAAGGCGCACCATCTCCCAACCTCAAGCTGCTCTTGTTCTCAGGACAGATTAAGCCTCTCTTGAGAAGACCAGAGTCTTCATTCTGCAACAAAGCAGATGCCAGGTGTATGATACGGTTCTAGGGATGTGCAAAGGCCTGCTCTATGCTTCTCCCTAAAATTCTTCTTTAAAGCTTCATTGCTTTAGCTTGGTGGATCTCAACTGTTTTGGGTTGTGGCAAGATCTGGTCTACTCAAAGAATATAATGGAAGTTATAGGACCCTTCCCTTGAAAGATGAGTACATGATTTGGCATATATTTTCAGGAGATTTGCGGGTCCTCCTCCACCAAACTCATGTGTGGATGCACATTAAGCTTTGGCTGCAGGCTTTGATGATTGTTAAAATGCAAAAGCTCATGGAAAAGACATAAATTGATATAAATGCAATCTATTGAATAGAATGAAAAAGAGATGTGCTGTTAGTAGTTAGTTGGCCAGTTCGGTAGTCAGCACCAGGGTCCAACAAGAAAATACGGAGTCAGGACAGCTAAAATAAAGCAGCACGAACATCCTGTTTTACAGCTTAGACAGGAATGCACTAGCGTTCTGCTTTGCAGCTTTTGCAGAAATGACTTCTGCAAAATGTCCTAAAATAAGACACTTAACACAAAACATTTGTCACTATCATGGGCAAGGGGCAGTTAAGACAAAAACCCCTAGATGTCAGCAAAAAAAGACCATTAGCACGTGGACATTAGTCTAATAGGGAGACAAATACATAACCAAAGCTCTGATTGGCATGACTTGCCACATTCCTGATTGCTTAAGATATTCAGCAAAGATGCTCATAAAAACCCTTCATCTAAAAAACTCCAAGGCCAGCCCTCTTGGGCCCCTATCCCTCTCTGAAAGCTTTATAGTCTTGCTCAATAAACTTTGCTTTGCTGCCCACCACTCTTTGTGTGGTCTACCTCTTTATTCTTCAATGCAGTGTGACTAAGAATCACGGGTACTAGAGGCAGAGAAATCCTGCAACACAAAAAAGTGTGAGCTATTTTTGGTCAGGGGAACAGCGAACAGGACCTACAAGCAGTAGTAGATTCCTTTTTGGGTGGAAGAAAGATGAGTTTCAGAGAAACGGCTAGAGGCTAAAGACAAATCCTCCAACCCAAGGACTTGGTCTAGGACCACTCCATTTATGCCACCAGACACCGTCGTAAGCTCTGGATCATCTGAGATGAATTATTCATGTTACCTGCCCCTGGGGGGCTTAGGTGAAGAACCAGTCTGTACATTAGCAGCACAAGAGTTGACCAGATGATAAAAGGTATGTTTGGAGGCACTAAAGAGAATGTGATGAATTCTATCTCTATAAGGAAGACCCACAGGGACATTTGAGCTTGGCTTTGAAAAATGAGACAGGAAAAAAAAAATGAGACAGGATATTTTCCAGGTGGAGAATAAAGAATGGCTCAAGAACAACAAAAGAACAAAAGGTAGAGCAACTTGGCAGAGGATACATGATTTGGGGTGGGGAGGGAAGAGAACATGGCCAATAATGAAGCTGTAAATGTAGTTAGGGGCCAGATAATGACAGGTCTTGACAGGTTTGCCATGGAATTCAGTCTTCATCATATGGGAAATAGGGAGCTCAGGAAGCTCCTTAGAGAATGACCCACTTTGAGAAAGAGAACTCTGCTGCAATGTGGAGGACTCCTCAGGAGGTTAACCCCTTGGGTGGCACCTCTTTGTGTGGGATCATTGTTATTTTACTGTCTTAGTGTTCTAGGTCACAAAGCTAGACTAGGGCCAGAGTTAATACCGTTTAACTCCATCTTGTAAACCCCAGTGCAGTTGCCCAGACTGCACACCCATTCATCCCCTTGTGTTTCCCTTTTCCCTCTAGAAATGACAACATTGAAGGGACAACTGTAAAAATCACCCCTTGAAAAATCTTTCCATATGGGTCCAGTGAGTCATTGCTTATACAGTCTGTACATAATTAACATGAAACATCACATCCTCCTCACGTCTTTACATCAACCTTTTCTGAGGAGAGTGTTGGTGGCCTTTTCAAGGCCATCTTCCTTGGCTCTCTTGGGAGTAAGGGTCTCGGAGTATTATGTGGCTTGATGCATCAGAACAGGAAGATATATAGGGCTTCTCTGTTAACACTTGAACAGGTGCTTCATTGGCTGTCCAAGGAAGCCATAAGTGCCCTAGGGTGGGGTAGGGGTAGCTTTCATGGACAAATCTCTTGATTCAGCGTAAAAGGTCAGATGCCCAAATGTTAGTTTACCACAGACTCTAAGTTGAGACCACTAACACCAGGAAGGCTCTCAAAGGAGGACACACCCACTCTCTCACCTGACATTGAACAAACATGGATAATCTATTCTTCCTGGATTTTAGAGGTCACAGGCAATATGAGTGGAGGGCAGTCCATGAGAATGTGTCTTGAAGTTGTGTCTACATAGCAAGCAACTGTTTTTACTAAGTTTATTTGGTATGGTGGGGCATTGGGTACTGCTGGGGTTTATGGGATGGGGCCAGAGCAGCTTGGCCCACTCTGGCCCCCTTCTGGCCTTACCATTACTCTGTGGCATCTGGAAACACTGCTGGGTGAAGACAAATGGCCATCCCTTCAGAGTGGGCTGCACCTCTCAAGGAAGGCAATGAGGTTATGGATCTCCATCAGGTGCCTCCACTTTGAATATCCTCTCCCTTCTGGAGTCTCCCTTTGTATCCCCTGCCCCTTAGAGGGAAGGGCCCGTTTCCATCAAAACTTTACTCTGCCATTTGGGAAACATTTTTAAGAACAAGTTCAAGCCCAGGTATAGAGGAAAGATTCCTGGACCAGGTATCATTCCAGATGGTTTAGAGTCTCAACTCAGTAGCTCAACCATCTCAGATGGCCTCTTTACTTCTTACCCCTTCAGGGTTATGATAAGGGCCAAAGGGATTTGAAATTGCTTTATAGATTTAAAAGTAGGATATCAACATAAGGTATTGGAAGAGTTCATCATTATTGTAGTCACTATCATTATGATCTACTAATCTTCTGGCCAGGCCCAAACATCCCTAAGGTGTGAGAAATTGGAGCTATTATCTGGCCTCTACTTTGAGCTATCCTGAGGTGGTTTGAAGACTCATAACAACACAGAAGTCCACCTTCCTAAACCCCATTATCACCAAGATAAAGTGGAAGTGATATTTCTCCTCTCTCCCACCTGCCATTCTCCTTTTTCCAGACTTAATTTTACCTTTTGAAATTTTTTTTCCCTTTCTAGCTTATCTTTCACAGTCATTTAAATTTGTTATAGAACAAAGAAGGTTGGGTGCCCAGATGAATTTGTTCCCATTTCTATAACTTCCTAAATGCTGTCCCAGTTATCCTTTGCTGAAGTCTTTGCATTTTCATAAGAAATCTAGGATTCAATGAAGTGAATATATAATGGTTAAATTTATGATGATAGTAATAAGAACTCAAATAAAAGAGAACAGAGGCAAAGTATATTCAAATCATACCACACTGTGATCCACCTTTTCCACTTGGTAAAACTAACCCTATTTGGCAGTGTTGTGTAAAAAAAAAAAATCAATAAGAGGAAACAATTTAAAAAGCCAGCACAGTTAGACTGGGAATGGGGCTGGTTAAAAAGGAACATAAGGCCGTGTTAAAGATGTGGAAAAACAGAAGTAGCTGGTACTTGTGCTGTGGCCCAGATGTTCGTCTGAATGGATCACCTCTAGGGGCGGAGGGCAGGGACAGAATTCCTCTGCTGGATATGGTGGGCAAGCAACTAGGGCCCAGCATAGGAGACAGCAGCAAATGACTATTGAATGGCAGAGCTATAATTTTCATTTGAGATTTTCAGCAGTTGTTGTGTTTTGCCTTCGGGGAATGAGACAAGACAACCAGGATCTGTGATTGAAATTGAGCCTAATTTGCTGTGGCTGATTTTTTTGTTCTTGGTAAAGTGATTAGACTTTACTTCTACCCGACCCACCCCTTTTAATTCATATTCAACAATCTCGTTGTGAGGCTCATTTCTGCTTTTCATTTTAACCTCTGTCCAAGCCAAATCCTTGTCCCCTTCTCTCCTTCTTCCATTCTCCTTTTCCTTCTCTCTCCCAGGCAAAAGTCACTGTGGCATAGAAAGAGTGTGGATCCTGCCACTTACCAACAGAATGACACTGGGGATGTTCAACGGTCTCAGGGTAGGGACAAGGTCACTAACATCAAAGTGGACGGTGACCCATGCTGTTATTCTTCCATCCTTGTGTGCTAGGTTCTGGGGCCACAGCCTGAGTAAAATCCTGTTTCTTCTTTGAGGACTAGAGGTAGACAGTGGTAGGAGTGGGGTTCTTGGGCTCAGACTGAGCTTAAAACAAACAAAAAGCTCCCTGTGAATCTAAAAGCATCCACTACGTTCATTTTATAATCACCCTGAGTGGAACTTGGTACTATCTGTGGCCACATAATGTAGTGCTAGAAAAGAAGTAACCAGCCAGTAAAAGTTTTATGAGAATCAACTTGACTGCCAGCTGTGTTTACAACGCACTTTCTTCTGAGCTACCTTTCTCTGCAGGTGGACCATCCGCTCTGAACACTTTTCAGAGTGGAAGCTAGTCTTTTAAGAGGAAGCAAGTGGGTGGTTTGAGGAAGTGTCTGACACAGCAGGAGAAATGACTCCAACAGAGGCCCTGTTGGCCAGAGTGGTTAAAACTGCTTCTACTGACACCTGGTGGAGAGTAGGGTAGCTTCCCTGTAGCAATGAAAATCAAGAACGTGTGTGTGTGCCTGTGTGTGTGGGTGTGTGTGTGTGTGTTTTGAAGGAACTCAAAACGAATTCATCATGCCAGGGGACTTAAATAGCTCCTGAGGAATGAAGGTACCATGCAGAACCACCAGATGCTTGAATATATAATTGTGGTTAGGTGACTCACTAAGACACATGCATGAAAAACAACAAATGAGAATGTGAAAATAAAACATTAGGACTGAAGCAAACGATTTATTATTGATTTCTTAAAAGTGTTTGATGATGAATAAGACAACACCAACAAACAAGAACCTACTTCTCCACTGCCACCCTCTCCAACAGCTTTTGACAGAGGGAGCATCCACATCCCAGAGGGATGGCTTTGCCCAGACCCAGCTCGTGCCTCTGGAATCTGCAGTGAGCTCCTTGTAGATTTTTAACCCTCAGGTAAAAAGAGTCCTCTTCCCTAAAGAGGTGTTATGAAGACTGATTTGTCTCTAAAATTCCTTGAAGATGAAAACAGAATTCTCCTTACAAACGTCATTATAATCGTTTTTTTTTTAAAAGATTTTATTTATTTATTCATGAGAGACACAGAGAGAGAGGCAGAGACACAGGCAGAGGGAGAAGCAGGCTCCATGCAGGGAGCCTGACATGGGACCCAATCCTGGGTCTCCAGGATCACACCCTGGGCTGAAGGCGGCACTAAACTGCTGAGCCACCAGGCTGCCCAAACATCGTTATAATTGTTAACCACTTCTTAAATGCTAAAATTGTGGGAGGCGGAGGAGGACTATGTTACAAAGTTCCTATAGAAATACTTCAAAGGGGAACCTGGGTGGCTCAGTGGTTGAGCTTCACCTTTGGTCGTGATCCCAGGAGCCTAGGATCGAGTCCTGCATCAGGCACCCTGCAGGAAGCCTGCTTCTCCCTCTGCCTGTCTCTGTCTCTCTGTCTCTCTCTCTCTGTGTGTCTCTCATGAATAAATAAAAATCTTAAAAAGAAATACTTCATAAACTTTATACTGTCTCCATTCTCCCCTTCCTTGGTTTCTTGCTTGATGAAGGTCTTTGGCTGACCTTAAATCCACAGCTAGATTTTGCCTTTCAACAAGCTGTTTTAAAGGTGATTTTCAGAAATGCACCAGAGCAATCATTAGTTCAAATTTGTAAGAATTAATCCACTACATTTAAGTCATAAAGGAAGAGCTGGGGCACCGAATGAGAATTTAGGTTGTTATTTCAAAATAACTATAGGAAGCCTAGTGAAGCACTGAGGCAGGGAGCTGAGATGGGCAGATCTAGGTGAGAGGTAAGAAAGAAAAGCCCCTGAAAGATTCATGCAGTTACAATTTTCTTATATTTTTTATTCCCTGATATTTAAATTAAAGCTTGAATATATATTTCCTTAAATGTCTGGCTAAAATATTCTGATCAGAAGGTGTAGAGCCCATCTATCCCTCCTCCAGGAGTTAGTGGCACTAGGACACAGAGATCCCAGCTTTCTCAGTTCATGACATGGTTAGTGTTTTGGTAATTTCTTCACAGCAACCCCAGGTCAAAAGAAACAATTAAACTTTCCATTTGCTAAGTAATAAGGTCCAAATAACCTAAGAATAGTATTTGTATGCTGATAGTCATTGCTGTGTTTCCCCTGAAAATTAAAGATGTTCCCTTGTGTAACTATGTGTCTGCCATGGCACTCCCAGGGTGCCTTTGTTAAGAGTTTGGGAACCATGGTGGTAACAGTTTCAGGACTCAGTGAATAGTTGAAGGCTGATGTTTACATGACCTCTTTCTACCCCTCACTCTTTGCGAGGCCATGGCCACATAATTTGACTTTTCAACTTAACGCTGCTAAGCAAGTCAACCTGACTTACTGCTATGGAGTAGAGAATAAGGGAATGAGACACAGGGCAAAGCCTTTGCAGGATTTAAGCCAGTGTTGGGAACAAACAAGATTTGGCCAACAGTCAATAGCATTTCCTGAGCCCTTGTCACAGGGGCAGTTGTGATGAAGTCTCTAAAAAGTGCACAGCCCTTGCATTGTATAAGAAAGGGAATGCATGAGCAGCCCTGGTGGCTCAGCGGTTTAGCGCCGCCTTCTGTCCAGGGTGTGATCCTGGAGACCCAGGATTGGGTCCCATGTCAGGCTCCCTGCATGGAGCCTGCTTCTCCCTCTGCCTGTGTCTCTGCCCCTCTCTCTCTCTCATGAATAAATAAATAAAATCTTAAAAAAAAAAAAAAAGAAAGAAAGGGAATGCCATAAAGTCACATTTTCACTGGGAGTTATAGGCATGCCAAAGGTAGCCAAGAAGCTGGCCTGGTAGTAAGTCCTTAGGTGGAAATCTGACAGATGAGCATGAGATGTTAAACATGCTGGAAGAGTTGTATGAGTATCTCAACAGATCTATAGATGGCAGGTTGCCTGCTTTTCCATCCTGTACTGTTTCTTCATATATGCCAATGAAGCAATGAAGCCACATATGACCTACACTAGTGGTTCTCAAACTTTGGCAAGCACCTGGAAGGCTTGTTAAAACAGATTGCTGGGAACCATCTCCAGAATTTTTGATTTAGCCAGTCTTGGGTGGAGGGCTGTGAGTCTGAGGCTCTGTGTTTCTAACTAGTTCCAAGGTGATCTGACTATACTTTCCAGGGATCATGTTTTGGGAGTCACCAGCCTACACCATTTGGGAACATGTGAGAGAAACTGAGGTGCCACCTGGGTAGGCTGCACTGCCACTGGGGAGGCAACCCAGCTACTCCATTCCTGACCAGCACAGTCAGCTTTGTCTAGAACATGACCAGTGAAAGGTGATTACCAAGGCACCCAGCTCTGATGGTGGACAGTGAGCTACCTCCTCTGAAGGCCACTAATGTTTTAAATGTCTCTCAAATCAGAGACACTCAAGTCTTACAGTAATAAAGTGACAACAAGACATGGAATATGAAGGAGCTTTGCATTTCCAAAGAGGATGGCTTTGCATTCTGCTTACATTAAGTATGCAGCTCAAGCATGGAGAAAGTGGTTCTTTTCTTTATTTATTTGAGAGTGAGTGAGAGAGAGCACACATGCCAGGAGGAGAGGCAGAGGGAGAAGCAGGCTTTCTGCTGAGCAGAAAGCCCAACATGGCCTGGGATCATGACCTGAGCCCAAGGCAGATGGCTTAAATGACTGAGCCACCCAGGCACTCCAAGAGAAAGTGGTTCTTAATCTCAAGAAGGAAGTGGTTCTTAATCTCACAGCAGAATCAGCTGAGAAGACTTGCTCACCATCTCCAGGGTTGGGCCTAGGCATGTGTACCTAAAAGAGGCTTCCCAGCTGATGCCGTTGAGAATTTCTGTCAGGAGAGAAGTGCTTGAGTATGAACACAACTCTAGGGGTAGGTCACCCTACTGTCACTCTCATTCCTTCTAGGCATTCACCTGCTGCTGTGAGCCTACATGCATGCTCGTTCATTAGAAGTCACTGGACACCACCCTGCTGTATATGTCCTGTTTGAGTTCACAGGCCTGCAAAGAACTTTCTACTCATGCTTCTTGCCACCCTTCCCAGTGGTGGCAAAGCCATGGCCAATGTGGTTTGTCCCAAGCATACTGCTAATCAAAAACCATTAGTTATGTACTGGAGAAGACATTTAAAAAGTGGCAACAAAACCATTGCATTTTCCCAGCGGACTTCTGTACTCAACCCACACTCACCCTCCTCTTCTGGTCAAGTGCTTATTTCTTTAGGTTCTCAAAGTGTGGTCCCCCAGATCAGTAGCATCAGCATCACCCAGGAACTCATTAGAATGTAGATGCTCAGGCTCTACCTCAGACTCACTAAATCAGAAATTCTGAGGGTGGAGCCAGCAGTCTTGTTTGTAACAAGCCCTCCAGGCGACGAATCTGGTGCATGCAGGAGTTTGAGAACCATTTGCTGCCTTATAGTATCCCTGTACTTCCCTGCCCATTACCAAAGATTAGAAGATAAATGGTAGGGACCACTTTTCTTTTCCCCACCACCTGGCCCAGGGTGGTGGGGACATAGCACATAGCAGGTACTTGAGAAACACTTGTTATTTACTGAAGCTAGGACAGCTCTACTTCCTGATCATGAGTGAATAAACACTCCCTTGGCATGCCACTTCTTAGGGGGTGCCAAAGCTGCATCTAAATCATCTCACATTTCTTACGGGTTGTATTTTCCATATTTATAAATCAGCTTTCCCTAAATTCTCTCCAAGATTTTTACATTCCTTTCAGCTCAGGAAGCCAAAAAACACGATGCTATGGTTTAGCCAGTGTGTTTCCTGCTGGGGGGAAGGGCATTTCTGCATGTTTCTTAAATTCCATTCTCCAGCATTGTGATTATTCTCTGAACAATAGAATGAGATTGCTGATTCATGCTCAGCTCACGGCTCCAGGCATCTTTTTTTTTCCTGCTGTACTTGTGCCGAATACAACACAATAATGTTCTATTCATCCCTCTGAATTAGAAATGCCAACAGCTCAGATATGCAACTGAGGGGTTCCCCCCCACCTTATTTAAAGGCTTTCCACAAATAACACATTTGGAAATATTATATGGCATTAACTTTGAGCCATCTGGATCAGGCAAGGATGGTTAGACCTTACCTTTTTATCAGCCACTCTGTGCACAATGCCCGGCACACTGTAACTATAATTCCCACACTATGCTTGTTGAATGAATCACATACTCACTTCCTGAGGTTCAAGCCTTAACCTTCTATTCTGCCCTGATAGATGACAACAAGTCCTCTGTTAAGAGCAGGGAGAAAGCCCAGCTCTCAGATTCAGACTCGGGTTTGGATCTAGGCAAAGAATGGGATGGACGTCCTCAAGTTGGGCTTCACGCAGCCTCATCCTGCTCTACACACTGCCTGCTGTTCCAACTCTGGCCCTCCCGCAGCCGTGAGATCTCCGGTCCCCTCTCAGCATACCTTTGCCAGGAGTGGCCAGGGCCAGCTGCGGGTTTTTGTTTCCCAGATGCAAAGTCGAACTGGTGAGACTGCTTAGAGCTCCTAAAACACTAATGTCAACCTGAGCTGTGTATCAAATCACCTGGGTGGCTTTGCAAAGTCCCAAGGCCCAGACTGTATCCTAAACCAATTAGTATTGTATGACTCCGGCCTCAGTTTTGTAAAATTGCCCAAGGGGTTCAGATGAACAGCCAAGGTTGAGAACTGCTGCTCTAATGTGGCCTCTAAAATAGTGTCTGGGAAGCCTCCCTGTTCTGCTTTTGCTCCCTCTGGGTCTCCTTTCAACATGGCAGTCAGAGCAGTCCTTTGAGAATATATGAGCCAGCGGGTGAACTCTCTGCTCAATACCCCACTGGGGCACCAATAATCTGCCCCATTTGATTCTCTGTCATGGTCTCCTACTTCTCTCTCTTCAGCTTCACCAATTCCCTGCTCCCCTTGTCCCCATCAGAGAGCCTTTGCACTGGGATTGTTCTCCTGCCCAAAATGCTTGTCCCTTGACACATGCTCAGGTCACCTCCCTCACCTCCATGAAGTCTTACAAACTTTAACCTCTCAGAAATGTCTGCCTTGACCACCCCACTCCCTGCTGTAACTTGCCCCTTCCCTGTGCACTGCCTTCCCAATGCTCCTTATCCTACTCCACTCCTGCTTTTCCCCATAGTACACAGCACATCTTAACATGCTGCACACTTCACTTCTTTTCTTCTTGTTTTTGCTTATTGTTCTGTCTCCCTGTGCTAGGAGGTCAGCTCCATGAGGCCAATGGCCTTTGTCTTGTTCACTGACTACCCCAAGTGTTCAGGCAGTACATGGCAGGCATTCAATAAATACTCATGAAATGAAGAACGATGTTCTCCTCTGTAGGTGGTGGAGGAGCTGGGGGCTGAATGGAGGAGGGAAGGCTCAGTGATGCATGAAGAAAATGAATTTTCTCAAAAATGACAGATTTTGAGGGAACACTTATCATTTGATTCTAATTATAAATCAAGGGAAGGGACCGCTAGGCAATGTCTAGGTTAAAAAAAAATCACACAGAGACAGGAAGTGGATTAGTAGTTATCTCAGGTGGGGCAGTGGGGATGAGTGGCAGGATAGATGCAGGGACAGGAGGGACTGCTAGTGGGAGCAAGTGTTCTTTGGGGGTGATGGAAATGCCTTAAGATGAAATTAGGGTGAGAGTTGCATGATTCTGTAAAAATACTAAAATCCACTGAATGGTACACTTTCAGTGGGTGGACTCTGTTGTGTGAATTGTGTCTCAATAAAACTGTTAAAAATGCACCTTTAACTGATGTATCATACAGGTGTCAAATATAAAGCTGAAAAAGAAACATAGGCTGTTATAATTTCTTATTAATCATCTGGATTTTCCCTGGCTTGAGTTTGGAATCGGAGCTGGGAGAGCCTTCCTTAGTCTTCATTGGCTGTCAGGGACATCTATTAGTAAAGAAATGTAAACAGTATTTTTTTTTTTTTTTTTTTTGCGATAGTCACAGAGAGAGAGAGAGAGAGAGAGAGAGGCAGAGACACAGGCAGAGGGAGAAGCAGGCTCCATGCACCGGGAGACCGATGTGGGATTCGATCCCGGGTCTCCAGGATCGCGCCCTGGGCCAAAGGCAGGCGCCAAACCGCTGCGCCACCCAGGGATCCCGTAAACAGTATTTTTGATCAAGGTTTAACTCATGAGTAATTTATTTGGATTAAATGCCTTTCCCCTAATAACTTCCACACCTCCTCAAATTTTGGTCTTTTTCAGGACCGGCCGTTTTGGAAAGCAAGCAGCCACTTGGTGTGAAACAGAGCTCTGTACAGATTTGACACTTTTGAACTTAAAATGCCAAGAAAGACTCTAGCCATGTTGACATTTACCATCTACTGATGGCCACTTTTCCCACACATCACAGAGTTCTATTTGTCTGCAGCTGTGAACTGAGATGCTGCTTGGCTAGCAGCCCTGTGAACCTTCTTTCAACTCACTGATGTTCTGGTTATCTAGTAACATGTATGGAACAATGACAGCATGTTATGATTAAAATGATGGATAGCGACTGCTCAATGAGGACCCTTCTTCCTCCTCTGGGAGCTCAACAGCACATTCCATTAGGTAGGAAAAGTGAAACCTTCCTTCGGCTCACCTGCCCATTTCTCTGCTCACAATCTTGATATGTGCTTTCCCAAGCACAGAGGATCTGGTTTAAAGGTCAGGAGGCTGCTCAGAGTCATGGCTTCAACCATTTCACTAGGCATTCCCTAAGATGTGAGCAATGCTGTGATACAGAAAGATTCTTGGGGACTGCTATGTCTTTAGGAAATTTCTGAAGACACAGCCAATATCTCATCAATAGCCAAACTGAAGGAAGAGACACTCACAGTTGTTTTCTGCTCATTGATGAGACAGAGGGTTACAGAGAAACTTGCCCTGTATCTCCCAGCTGGTGAGAGGAGGAGTTGGGATGCCAACCCAGAGCCAGTGCTTTTGATTGCTGAGACTACTGCTTCCCACCTGCCATATGCACATCATTCAGCTGGGTGCCATGATGGGTACAGGGATGACTAAGCCCTCCTCATTCCCTCTGCTAGCACTGCCCAGTAGAGAGGACATGACATAGCAATTTTAATTAGAGGATGTTGTATTTGTTACTCTAGGAGAAGTACAAAGGGCCATGAAGGTGTGTGGGATAGAAAGGTTAACTAAAAAAACCCCAACTCTAAGGAACATAGACACTGCAAATCACTATACCATCCTTGCAATGAGGGTCAGTCATGTCAGTCTTCCTGGTCAAGATCCAGGTGTGAACTGAGGGTCTTTTCAGATCTTTGCACACTTGTGCAAAGTGTGGTTGATTGGGCTAAAATTATTCTAACCATGCAGTTTGGATGCTTGGATAGAGTATGTACATCAGCTTGTTTTAGTATCATTTGTACACTTGTCCTATAGGACAAAGACAGTATATCTCTTACAGAGATGTTATGAAGATTAAATGAATTCATAAAAAAAGAAATGCTTAGCATGGGGCCTTATATGTAGTAAGTGCTCAATAACTGTGAGTTGTTATTGTTATGCATCATTAATCACAGATTCTAGAGAACTGAGTACCAGCTACTAAGGACTTAACTGCATAGGGTCTTAGTTATTTTGTTGCATGATGAGAGAGGAGCTGGCGTGTTAAGCTGTGTTCTCTTGCTGCGGTAGGTGAAGTGGGTTGCAAGGGGGTAACGGAGTAAGTAGAGTGTTCACCAAATGCCATTGCTATCTGTGGAGAACTTGGTTTACTCCATGCATGGATGTAGTTTACAAAAAGGTCATAGTATAGACATACTACTTGTCAGGGCACAACTATTTTTTTACAAAACAGTTAACAACATTAGGAAAGGATGAGATTTCCAATCTTTAGCCTGTTACTGTGTAAAATATTTGATAAGAGGATAACCCACTTCTTTGGGGGCAGTAGCACTTGTAAAACTGACTCTTTTAAGCAGCACTGAGACAATTAATGAGAACTATTTGGGTGTTCTCTGTTGGGACTTAACTAATGCTTTCTCTGTGAGAAAAATCAATATTTTTCTATTTTCCCTCAAAAACATTGTTTTGGTCTAAAAATGATAGTTTTAACAGATGTGATTTGGTACACTTCAGTTGTACCATCTCTAGAGTCATAGAAAAGTTTATTGTAAACAAGACTCACTTGCCTCTCCATTTTCTTATATGAAAGACAGTAGGCCTTGGTCATCAACTAGCATTGTTGATTTGACCTGCCTTACATAGCAATGAATCACATGGTTTTCAGGAGAAACACATCCAAGTGATTGGAAAACAAAGATTTCAGTAAAAGAGAAATCAGCCAGTTTCTAAAACACCAAATAAATGATGAGATCCCAGATGAAATGTACAAATGTGTACAAAGAGCTACCGGGGACTCTTAAGCTCCAGTACAAAGATGAGCTAGACCAAACATGGGCTTTAGCTTTGTGATACAGCAACAAATATAGAGTTTCTATTTACATTCAATGAAATTGAGTAGAGAAAAAAAGAATATGATATTTATGTTCATATGTTAAAATATTACTCACCATACACCTGTACCTGTATATATGGTTCCCTTGAAACTAAGGATTATAATAAAGGCCAGCAATAGTGATAGCATGTAACATTTATTAAGTGCTTATTATGCTTGCCATTCTGCCAAGTGACCTGCATATACTGCCTCTTTTATTACTCTCAACAAACTGTGATGTAGGTAGTCCTATCACCATTTTACAGCCAAGAGTTCTAAAGTTAGCAAATGTGACTCCTTTGGCCAAGGTCATATTTTTAAATGGGAGACCCAAGAATTGAACCCAGGTTTTGTGGTTCCAGACTTTATGCTGTACATCACTATACTTGTCTGCCTTTTATAAGAATATTGGTGGTTATATGCATTTATAGCACCTTTAAATAGGTTATATGATCCGATGTTCACAATCTTCTTATTGTATCTTTTACAAATGAGGGTGCTGAGGCACAGATGTTAAATGTCTAAAGGTAAACACTGCCATATGAGAAAAATCAAAGTTATGCCCTCTGACCCCTAAGCCAAGTTTTTTTTTTTTTTTGAAGTATCTGAGCTTAAATCTTCTCTAAATGGAAGGTCCTGACCATGAATTGTCACTATTGCTACCTATGAAGTCAAGAGCTGAGCAACAATTGTACCTGTGGGTTAGTTTAAAAAAACACGATTTCTAGCTCAGAATATTAGGCAGTTGAAATTTTAATATATAGAACACAGGGTTTGGACAGGTTGACACAAATGATTTGAAAAGTTCACTTGTAATGAGTCTGAAACTCTCTCACATGCCCAGCACAACATCAGTGAGACACATATTCCCTAAGTGGCAGGCAGACATTTCTTGTTAGATACGAGACATTTTCCGAGTTCAACAAAGGTTACGTGGTTGTTCAGAAAATTAGAAGTTCTATTAATAATCACTGCTCCATTTGATTGAGGATATTGTTCCTATTATTCTGTGGTTGAGTTCATGAGAATAAGCCTTACAAATATACCAACTGGATAGAAGTGTGTGCAAATGAACTGCCCTTGAGTTCTGACCCCTCTTACTCTACCAGGTTCAGTCCCATATCCATGCTGCCAGAAAAGTTTATAAAGGGCTCACCAGTGAATAGTTCCTTAATAAAGGAAAGGTGCTTTTCGTAAAATGCTATGATAAGTGGGCCATCCGTAGTTGTTCAAACGGAAAGTCTGGAACAGTACAATGGACAAAGCAGGGTGGCTTGTTCCTTACAAAATGGCAGTCTTTCCAACCCAAAAGCCGAGTGCCAGTTGGTTACCAATTGCCCCTCAGCTCCAAACCCACTCTTCTATTTTCTGCTGTGATTCTGGAGCTGGGACTTTGTAAACTCATTCCCACAGTCCCTTGCCAGAGGGCATTCTATTTGATTCTGCCTATAGGAGGCACTAGAGGGAGAGTGGAAGGTAAGAAGAGAGAAAGCATCTCCTTTTTCTCATGACCTCTCCTTCCCTCACTTCTGAGCATCTGCTAGCAGTGACTACTGGCAGTGGCTAACCTCTTATGTCTTTTGGCATCTCCAGAGGTACTCTCTTTGTAATCCACAGAGGTTCTAGCAACAGCTGGTTGGAGTGCCGGATCCATAGGACTGCTTCTCTGAGCTAGATCCTAGTAACCACATATCTAAGGGTGACAGCTACTTCTTGCAGCTGGGTTACTTCAGTGGTCCTTTTTGCTCTTTTGGTGCTCCAGCACTAGTACAATAACCAATTAATTATACTAAATCCTTCTGTTTGAATTAACTACTATGATTCTGTTTTCTTCCCTGTACCCTGGTGGTTGGATGTGAATGGCATAACTTGTAGCATGTTGCATGTTAGCAGCATGTGCAATGTTGTACAACACTGCAGTACCAGAACCAGCAGCAGTGACTGAATTCAAACCTGCTCCTGCTAAGTGTGAGAAATTATTATTATTTCCAGCCAGGAACTGAGCAAGTGTGAGAAATTACAACTCCTGAGCTGAAGGGTAGTTAGAATGGAAGACTTCAAAGAATTACATTTCTAAACTTTTTTTTAAGTATAAGAATGATACCTGTTCACATGAAAATGTTTGCAAACACAGAAAGTATAAAGGAGAAAAAAAATTAAAACCTGTGCTAGAGTTAACCACTGATATTTTGACATTTTCTTTCTGGTCTGCCCCCATACTGCTTCATATTTTAAAAGAATTGTTATTTTTAACTGACACTTGGTCTCTAGTATTTTCACATGACAACATGAGGAACTCAATTCTCAGAGGGATGTGACTTTGCTTCATCACAAGTACAACTTGTCATTTCTGCTTTGGGATTGAATCTCTCTGGCAGGGGCTGTTTACCTCTGACCCAGAAACTAGACAAAGGCCAGGGCTACAAAATCCCAACTCTGGTATGCCTGTTATGCCTTCTGAGTCGGGATCATAAAGTAAGTAAGAAATCTGTACACATTCAGGAGGAATGCTTAATATATTATGTTCTGGCTTCTGGGGTAAGTCTATGAAAATTTTTGAAGGAATATAAAACACAACTGTCTGCTTTGTAAGAAGTGGCATATTTAGATGCAGAGGTAGGACAAATGCTGATACCAATTACTGGGGTCCGTAACACATATTTGGAATTTTGGTACTTCTGCATTAGTTAATTAATGTATTTTGGCATCTCCAGAGGTAGTCTTACCTCTAATTATTTAATTAATTCATTAATTCACAACTACTTCCCAAGTATCTACCAAGGACAAGGGCAGAGCACTGTGCTAGTTGCTGGATACACGGATATGACACAGTTGCTGCCCTTTCTCACAAAACTTAGAGTAAGAAGAATCAAACTCCAGGAAGAAGTGATTAGAAGACCAAGCATATATTCTTGGTCTATTCTTATGTCACTTTTCCTCATTAATAAAGCATCTTATTACTACATGCATTTGTCCCTGGCTCATTCACGGGTACACCTGTCACCAAAAGTCTTTAGTTTTGAGATTTGCTTCAATAAATTAGGGGTAGTATTAACCACCTGTTGGTCCAATGTTTCAGTCTCCATCTGTCTTTTTTTTTTAAGATTTTATTTATTTATTCATGAGAGACACAGAGACATAGGCAGAGAGAGAAGCAGGCTCCATGCAGGGAGCCCGATGTGGGACTCAATCCCGGGACTCCAGGGTCACACCCTGAACAAAGGCAGATGCTCAACCACTGAGCCACCCAGGCGTCCCTCCATGTGTCTTAAAATTATTTATCTGGTAGAAAATATAACCATCATGAATCTTTAAGCTTCAAGTAACACAGCACTGAAATATTTGAAGTTAAAAACTACAGAGTAAAAAAAAAAAAAAAAACAAAAAAAAAACTACAGAGTACAAGACAAAATAAATGGAAGCACAATAGTAGTTGAAGACTTTAATATTCCTTGCATTCCTTGAAAATTTAAGTAAATATAAAGAAAGAATATCAGAATATTATTAATAATGTTAATCTAACAGTATGAAATTTTATACTTGAAAAACATAATAATTACAGAATAACAGAAAGAAACCCAAATCATTATAAAATGTGACCAATAGTAGGTGATAAGGAATCTTCCCTACAGTTGAAATATTAAAGGCAAAATAATGTTTCCACAATATAATCAACTTAGAAATTTAAACAAGAAAAAGAAAAGCAGTCACATACAAACTACAAATGCTTAAAAACCAAGAAAGTCCTCCCCTGAAAAACTCAATTCATCAAGAAGATATAAGTGCAAATATATATGCACTTAACACTGGAACATCTAAATATATAAAGTAAATTTGACAGAATTAAAGAAAGAAATGAACAGCAATATAATGACAATAGGGGACTTTAGTACTCTACTTTCATGAATGGACAGATCACCCAGACAAGAAATCATGGGAGAAAATTTCTCAACTATGTGGAAATTAAACAACATGCTCCTGAACAACCAATTGGTCAAAAGAAATCAAAAGGGAAATAAAAAAGTACCTTGAGATAAGCAAAAATGGAAATTCAACATACGGGCTGTAGGAAAAGCAGTTTTAAGAGAGAAGTTTAGAGTGATAAACAGCTACATTAAAAAAAAAGAAAAATCTCAAATAAAAAACCTAATCTTATACTTCAAGGAAAAAGAAAAAGAATAAACTAAGTACCAAGTTAGCAGAAAGAAAGAAATGATAAAGATAAGAGCAGAAAAAAATGAAGTAGAGAATAAAAAGACAGTAGAGGGACTCCTAGGTGGCTTAGTTGATTGGGTGCCCAACTCTTGATTTCAGTTCAGGCCATGATCTCAGGGTCATGGGACTGAGCCCTCCTTTGGGCTCTGCACTCAGTGTACAGTCTGCTTGTCCTTCTCCCTCTGCCCCTCCCACTGCTGGTGTGTGCTCTTTCTAAAATAAATAAAATCTTGAGAAAAAAATAGAAATATTGACAAAACCAAGGGTTGATTTTTTAAAAAGATAACAAATTTCAGAATTATAAGTAGATTAGCCAAAAAAAGGACTTAAATAAAATTATAAATGAAAAAAGAGACATTGTACTGGATATCACAGAAATACAAAGGATAACAAGAGACCACTATAAATGATGATATACCAACAAATTGGGTAACTTAGAAGAAATGAATACATGTTTAGATACTTACAACCTATCAAGATTAAGTAAAAAAAAGTAAAAAATCTGAACAGACCAATAACAAGTAAGGAGATTGAAGCAGTGTTTAAAAACCTCCCCCAAAATAAAAGCCCAGGACCAGATAGCTTCATTGGTGAATTCTACCAAATATTTAAAGAATTAATATTAATCTTTCTCAAAATTGTACAAAAAATTCAAGAGAAGGGAACACTCTCAAACTCATTTTATGAGGCCATCATTACCCTAATACCAAAGCCAGACAGTGACCCTGCATAAAAAGAAAACTGCAGGCCAATATCCCTAATGAACATAAATGCAAAAATTCTAAACAAAATACTGGTAAATTGAATTCAACAGCATATTAAAAGGATCAAATGCTATGATCAAGCGGGATTTATCCCTAAGATATAAGGATAGTTTGACATGTGGAAATCAATAAATGTGATATATCACACTAATAGAATGAAAGATAAAAATCATATGATCATCTCATTTGATTCAGAAAAGCATTTGGCAAATTTCAATATTCTTTTATAATTAAAAACTCTCAACAATTTAGTTAAAGGAATGCATCTCAACATAATAGTGCCATATATGATTAGCTCACTAAAATCATTGTCAATGGTAAAAAGCCGAAAGCTTTTCCTCTAAGATCAGGAGCAAGACAAGGGTATCCATTCTCATCACTTCTAGTCAACATAGTACTGGAAGTCTTAGCCAGAGCAATTATTTAAGAAAAAGAAATAAAAGGCATCCAAATTGGAAAATAATAAGTTAAACTCCTTATGTTTGCACATGACATGATCTTTAAAAAAAAAGATTTATTTATTTTGGAGAGGGAGAGATAGTGAAAGAGAGTATGAGTGGGGTGGGGGCAGAAGGAGGGGGAGGGCAGGGAAATGGGGAGGGGCAGAGAAAGGGGGAGAGGCAGAGAGAGAGAGAGAAGCAGGATCTTGGAATCATGACCTGAATTAAAGGCAGCTGCTTAACTGGCTGAGCCACCCAGGAGCCCCTGACATGATCTGATATATAGATAATCCTAAAGACTCCACAAAAAAACTGTTAAAACTAATTAATGAACTCAGTAAGCTGCAGGATACAAAATTATTTTTATACAGTCACAGTAAACTGCCTGAAAAAGGAGTTAAAAAATGTGATTTATAATAGCATCAAAAGAATAAAATAATCAGGAATAAATTTAACCAAAGGAGGTGAAAAACCTCTACACAGAAAATGTCGAAATAAATTGAAGAAGACAGAAGTAAATGGAAAGATATCCTTTGTTTATGGATCAGAAGAATTAATATTGTTAAAATATCCATACTATTCAAAGTCATCTATAGATTCAATGCAATCTCTATCAAAATTCCAATGGCATTTTGCACAGAAATAGGAAGAAAATTCTAAAATTCTCATGGAACCACAAGAGACTCCAAATATCCAAAACATTACATTTCCTGATTTCAAACTATATTACAAAGCCATAATAATCAAAATAGTATGGTACTACATAAAAATACATAGACTAGTGGGATAGAATAGACAGCTCAGAAATAAACTCATAAAGTCAACTAATACTTGACAAGTGTGCCAAGAATACACAGTAGGGAAAGGATATGCTCTTCAATAAACAATGCTGGGAAGACTGGATATTCTTATGCAAAAGAATGAAATTGCATCCTTAAGTCATTCAAGAACCTCAACTTGAAATGGGTTTAAGACTTGAAATGGGTTAAGACTTGAAACTGTGAAACTCCTAGAAGAAAACGTAGAGAAAATGCTCCTTGACAATGACTTATTGGATATAACACCAAAGGCACAGGCAACAAAAGCAGAAATCAACAAGTGGGAATATATATCTAACTAAAAATCTTCTGTATCTTCTGTACAGCTCAGGAAACTATCAACAAAATGAAAAGGAAACCCATGGGATGGGAGAAAATATTTGCAAACCGTGCATCTGATAAGGGGTTAGTATCCAAGATATATAAGAAACTCATAAACTCAATAGCAAAAAACCTAAACAATCCAATTTAAAAAGTGAGCAGAAGACCTGACAGACATTTTTTCAAAGAGAGCACATCAATGACCAACAGGTACTTGAAAAGATGCTCAACATCACCCATCATCAGAGAAATGCAAGTCAAAACCACAATAAGATATCACCTCACAACTCATAGTGGTTATTTTCAAAAAGACAAGATAACAAATGCTGCTGAGAATGTGGAGAAAGTAGAACTGTGATGCACTGTTGGTGGGAATGTAAATTGGTAAGCAATTATGGGAAACATTATGGAGTTTCTTCAAAAAACTAAAAATAGAACTGCCTTATGATATAGTAATCTTACTTCTAGGTATATATCCAAAGGTAATGAAATTGATATCTTGAAGTATCTGCACTCCAATGTTCATTGCAGTATTATTTACAATAGCCAAGATACAGAGACAATTTAAGTGACCATCAATGGATGAACAGATAAAGAAAATATGGTATAAAGGGGGTGCCTGGGTGGCTCAGTCGGTTAAATGTCTACTTTTGGCTCAGGTCATGATTCCAGAGTCCTGAGATCAAGCCCCACATCAGGGTCCCTGCTCCATGAAGAGCCTGCTTCTCTCTCTCCCTCTGCCTGTTGTTCCCCTTGCTTGTGGTCTCTCTCTCTCTATCAAATAAATAAGTAAATAAAACCCTTAAAAAAAGAAAATGTGATATATATACAGTGGAATATTATTCAGCCATAAAAGAGAAAATCCTGCTATTTGTGACAAAATGGATGATACCTGGAAGCCATTATGCTAAGTGAAATAAGCCAGATACAGAAAGCCAAATACTGTACAATCTCACTTATATGTGGAACCTAAAATACTCATAGAATCAGAGTGTAGAATGGTGGTTGCTGGGAGCAGGGAATGGGGGGTAGAGGAAATGGTGAGATGTTGGTGAATGGGTACAAACTTTCATTTATAAGATAAATATGTTCTGGAGCTCTAATGTACAGCATGGTGATTATAGTTAATAATACTATATTGTATACTTGAGATTTGCTAAGAGAGTAGAGTGTGTTTTCACCATACACACACAGACACACACACACACACACACACACACACACACACAAATGATGACCATATGAGGTGATAGATATGTTAATTAACTTGATCATGATAATCATTTAATAGTGTATACATATATTAAGTCATAGCACCTTAAAATCATGTACAACCTACATATATATAATTTTTATTTATAAATCATACCTCTATAAAGTTGGAAGAAAACCCCCAAATACATCATGTATTTAACAATAAGTATGTTAGAAAAAGAACACACAGTAAAGAAAAGCTGAAAGAAGTCAGAAAGTAGTGTAACAGTTAGAAAATAGTGTAACATGGGACGACTGGGTGGCTCAGAGGTTGAGTGTCTGCCTTTGGCTCAGGGCGTGATCCTAGGATCCAGGATCGAGTTCCACATCAGGTTCCTTGCAGGGAGCCTGCTTCTCCCTCTGCCTGAGTCTTTGTCCCTCTCTCTCTCTCTCTCTCTCTCTCTCTCTCTCTCTATCTCATGAATAAATAAATAAAATCAGGGCAGCCCTGGTGGTGCAGCCGTTTAGCGCCGCCTGCAGCCCAGGGCATGATCCTGGAGACCCTGGATCGAGTCCCACGTCAGGCTCTCTGCATGGAGCCTGCTTCTCCCTCTGCCTGTGTCTCTGCCTCTCTCTCTTTCTGTATCTCTATGAATAAATAAATAAAATCTTAAAAAAAAGTCTTAAAAAATAAATAAATAAAATCTTAAAAAAAAAAGAAAAAAGAAAATAGTGTAACAAGACTATGAATAAAGATATCCAAAAGTTAACTCTTAGGAAAAAAAAAAGACAAAATAATAAGTAGATGAAGTATTACCTGATCTAATTTAAAAAAGAGAGAAATAATAATTCACAGAATTAGGAATAGAAAAAATAATTAATTAAATATCTGAGAATTAGAACTATAATAGATGACTTTGAATAACTTTGTGCAAATAAGTTGATAACCTTGATTAATTCATTTTCTTAAAAAATACAAAGTAACAAAATAAATAAAAGAGAAGGCCATACTGACTAATAATGATGGAAAAAATTGAACACTGTCAAAGAATTCCTCTACCCTCTCTGAAAGTACCAAATCCAGATGATTTCATGTATGGATTATTTCATAGACCAAAAAAGAAAAGAAAAGAAAAGAAAAGAAAAGAAAAGAAAAGAAAAGAATAGAAAAGAAAAAGCTCTGAAAAATTTTGAAGGCACAAAGAAAGAAGAAACATTCCCAATGATTTCTGTGAAACCAGTATAGTATGATATCAAAAATATGAAAAAGACAACGTAAAAGAAGAAATCTGCCCATATCACATATTTATATTGATGGGAAGATCTTAAGGACTCTATCAGTAAATAACTCTTGGGAATAATCGAAAGAACAACAGATTAGATAAAATGGAGTAGTACCAGGAAAGCAAGGATGGCTCAATATGAGGAGTAGTAAAATTGCTAATCATAGTAATAAGTCCACTGAGTAAAAAAATTTTGATCTTGAAGCCTGCCAAAATGGAATGTTATATTCACTGCTTGTTCCTGACAACTCAAAATTCCTACAGGGAAGCAAGACTATGTGAGTATTACCTTGACATAATATTAAATATGTGCAAAATTTGGAAAAGAAAAATGAGGGGGAATTAGCCCTATCACATATTAAAGCATACTATAATCACTTCATGATTAAAATAATGCAGTATTAGTGCATTAATAGATAACAGATGAATGGAACAGAAGTTCAGAAAATAAAGAAAATAAAGTTCAGAAACCTCACTATGTAGAAACTTACAGTATGATAAAAGTGGACTTATTTAAGTCATGGAGATGGAGCAACCAATAAACCCATGTTGAATCCATAATTTATACCTTATAAGATAATTTGGTTAAATGCCAAGTAGATGAAAGATTTATTTATTTATTTATTTATTTATTTATTTATTTATTTATTTATGATAGTCACACACAGAGAGAGAGGCAGAGACATAGGCAGAAGGAGAAGCAGGCTCCATGCAGGGAGCCCGATGTGGGACTCGATCCCGGGTCTCCAGCATCACGCCCTGGGCCAAAGGCAGGCGCTAAACCGCTGCGCTACCCAGGGATCCCCTAGATGAAAGATTTAAATGTAACAAATGAAAGTCTTAGAAAAACCATGTGAGAATCCTTTCATAGCTTTAAAATAGGGAGACTTTCTATCTACAGTGCAAAATATAGCAACTACCACAATCTTATTTTTTAAACACTTGTAACACCCATATCTTGAACACTTATAAAAGGAGATATGCAAAACATAAATATCCATCAATAGAGACCAGGTAAGTAAAGGATCTGATAGTCACCAATAGAATGTTATATGAGTGTAAAATAAGAATAATGGAACTCCTGATGAGTCGGAATTGAATAAACTTTAAGAAATATTCTTATGGGGCAGCCCCAGTGGCTCAGCGGTTTAGCACCGCCTTCAGCCCAGGGTGTGATTCTGGAGTCCTTGGATCGTCCCATGTCGGGCTCCCTGCATGGAGCCTGCTTCTCCCTCTGCTGGTGTCTCTGCCTCTCTCTCTCTCTCTCTCTCTATGTCTCTCATACATAAATAAAATCTTAAAAAAAAAAAAAAAAAAAGGAAATACTGTTATGTGTGCCTGGGTGGCTGACTCTTGATTTCAGCTCAGGTCATGATTTCAGGGTTGTGAGACTGGGCCTTCCATCAGGCTCCATGCTTAGTGCAGAGTCTGCTTGGTATTCTCTCTCTTCTCCCTCTGCCCCTCCCCAACCCTCCACCCACTTTCTCAGGTGGGCATACACACACACACACACTCTCTCTCAAATAAATATATAAGATTAAAAAAAAAAAAGAAAAAGTGCATAATGGTGTATATGGAATGAAATATCTATGAACACAAAGAAAGAATATGTAAGTGTATATATAAAGAATATCTATGCATGGATATCCAAGAAATGAGCACCATTCCTGGCCTTGATGATTAAGGTATGGGGGTTGGAGGACTTCACAGCAGTCTTGTTATTATACTTCAGATTCTGAACTACGTACAGAATTTAGTATCTGTTCAAAAGAATGAAATGATACAATTCAATGAAATGAATACAGCAGAAAGGTAAAAGAACTGGAAGGAAAATTCAGGGGTAACACATCCTTCACAAAATTGTTGTGAAGACTAAATGCAACATGACAGGGACATAGAGTAAATAATACAGAAAAGAAATAAAATATTCTTGATTTTATACCTAAAATCTTCTTATTTACTAAGTGTGACTTTAAAGAATGAATTGTAAATACGAGTGCCCACAGGGGCTAGACATTCATTCATTCAGCAGATATGTATCAGTGCCAGCTCTGTACCAGGCACTGGGTATATGGCAGTGAACAAATGCTGGAAAAAAAATCCCCTCCTTCATCAGCTATCAATCTAGAGAGTGATGCTTAGGCGATCAAATGAACAAGTGTCCTGTAGTACAATAAACAGTGAAGGGGCAGGGGTGCAGCCATAGTTAGTGAGGTTGGGGCAGATGATAATGGCAGTGGGGGACACAGGCCTGGCTGTTTCCTTTATAAAGGAGGTGACAGGTATTCTGATCCAGGAGGGGACTCTCCTGTAGTGTTGTGGGAAGAGTTTTGTCAAATCTTCAGATTTTCTGGGGGACATCAGAAATCCAAATTTGTACTTCAAATCTCTTGATTTTTAAATCTTGACTCAATTTTTAAAGAAAACCACCACATTATCCAAATAAAACACATCTCGCTGGCCAAGACTTGCCTGGGGGATGGCCAGTTCAAATCTCTAAAGAAATGAGATTGAGTTTTAAAACAAACACATCAGAACTTGTAAGCCCTGTCATCTTATGAAGCTATGCATGTTTTCCATTTCTTAAAACATTTCTGGAAGTCCTCATTGAGAACTAGTTGGCTCCTTAGGTCCATTTCTTTTTTTTTGTTTGTTTCCTATATAAGAAAATCTGTATCATTTTGGATTTAAATCTTATTTGGAACAAATGCTATTACTTAGCTTGATCCCTGAATTTATTCACCAGACTTGATTCTTCATAACATTGGATTTTTCTAAAAATCAAATTTTACTCTCAAAAGGTTGAGGATGCATTTAATAATATACTCTTGACCTTGAAGGCAGCCCCAAAGAGGAGTTGCAAATAATTTAGAGTAAGGACAGTGTCACTAAAATAAATATGTTCCCTTCTAGGATAACTGTTGAAGAGGATTGCACTTAAGGATGTAGGAGTCAAGGCAAGGGTTCTGGTCTCACAGGCATTTAGGAAAATGGTCAGTAATTTAGATTCAGTTGATTACTATAGGGTGTTGTTTCATTTCGATTAGGGCTCAGTTCTTTGGACCCTATTGCATGCTATAACGCAGTTCATTCTAGGGATCCTTGGCATGAATATCTGCCCCAACAAAGGCTTCATGCCAAAACAACCAGCACATACACCATTTTTATTTTCCTATGATCAATGGCTTAGTTTCTGCGGTTGCCTAATGACATTAGTCATGTAGAATCACAGTGAAGAATGTAGACAGCTTGGATTTTCCTCCCTAACAACATGTATGAATCAGAAGCCACAAGTTTGCATTTTAGAAATATTTGTGGTAGTTAAAAAATACACACTGCACTTGCTATTATATTCCCATAGAAATAGAGGGTTGCTGGGAAAAGTATAGAAGTGATATAGAAAAAAAAAAAAAAAAAGAAGTGATATAGAGATGTCCACCAAGATACTGACTTCCCATTGTTGTCAAGCGCTTATATTTCCCTTGCTCAAGTTAATGGAAAATCTGCACAATTTTCATCCCATCAGCCTAGAACCTATGCTAAAGCATATATATAAGATCAAAGATGTCATAACTGCTGGTCCACCTATCTATCCACCCACTCACTCTATTTCCCCTTTCCTTCATCCCTGTATTGTTTCATGAAATATTTATTGAGTACCTACACTGATTACCCACTGCTAGGCACACAGTATAAAACAAAGATAACACACGATATTTGTCCTTATGGAGCTTACTGCCTTTTGGGTGAAAGCATTAACTAATCAAGTTAATAATGGAATTCAAGGTAAAATTATAATTTTAAGTGTTTTAATTTTAAGTGTTATAAGGTTACAGACTAAAATGCAGGCTTTGACTTAGCCAAGGAAGTCTTGGAAGAAATGTGAGTGGGATGAAATTCCTGTGAGTGCCCACAGGGATGAGATCAAAGTGTGAGTAGGGGTTGTCCAGGTGGAAGGGGAGAGAAGGGCAATGCCAAGCATAGGGAGACAGTGTGCACAGCCTTATTCTCAGAGAGGTGAAAGACCCTGGCCCATGTAAGTGGTGACAAAAAGTTGGTGCAGGCTGAGGGGTGAGGGCAGGGAGCGTGGAATAAGATAGGGCCGGGGAGGCAGATAGGAGACTGGCCAGTACATAATTTTAGGCCATAAACATAATTTTATTTTTATCCTAAATGAGTGTAGGTTGAAGGCTCTGAAGTAGAGGAAGTGGAAATAACTAGATTTGCCTTTTAAAAATCGCTGTGACCATTTGTGTTCAAAGACTCAGAGGACGCCTATAGATGTGTATGTAAATAATTGGTAACTGAAGGCATTGACATGGATGAGATGCTTTACAATTGCATATAGATCAAAAAGAGGAGGATCTACAATCAACATTTGAGGAACTCTAATATTCCTCCAGGTCAGGAGAAAAATGTGAGCTAATGGGGGAATCTGAGCAGCAAGAGAGCTAGTGAGAAAGTCTGTGAGATACAAAGAAATCCCAGAATTTTGTGTCTTGGACTCTAAGGGAAGAGTATTGCGTCAAGGAGAGAGTGATCAATGGTATTGAATGCTGCCGAGAGATCAAGTAAGATGAGGCTGGGAAAATGTTCACTGGATTAAACAACATGAAGATCATCAATGACCTTAATGAGTGTTATTTGCTTTGCAAGAGGGGACCTGAAACCAGACAGGTCAGGTTGTAGAAAAAGATGGGGACCCAACGACAGTGAATATTGATGACACTTTTGAGAAATTTGGCTACAGATGAGAGAAGAAATCTTTGGGAGTTAGCTGTAGGGAATGTGTGGATGATAGGCATTTCTTTTTTCTTTTTCTTTCTTTTTTTTTTTTTTTTTTTTTTTTTTTAGGATGCAATATATGAGAGGGAGAGAGAGAGGAGGAAAGGGGAGAGAGGGAGAAAGAAGGGTTAATTGATCCTGAAAAATCCTTGGGCAGGGATCCCATCCAGAGAAGGGACAAAGCTCCCATTGCAAGGGAGGAAGACAGGATGGGCACAGACACAGGTGGCTTCATGTGTTTGATGTCAGGATAATTCAAGTTTGTGTGTGAGAAGTTTTTCTCTAGAGCAGTAAGTGAAGTCTTTGAAGGAAAGCAAAGGAAGACGGGAATGGTAGAGGTTTCTGGAAGATGAAATCTGAAACAGTCGTTACAGAAAATGGAAAGGTATGTTGAACAGAGACACTTAGTAGGACCTCAGGGCAATGTCTGATGGCCCATCTGAGGTTGGTTATTTGAATTCATAGCAGCAACAATCAACTCTGTTCAGCGACTTTGTTTGTTTGTTTTGGTCTAACAAAAAAAGCCCTGGGCAGGAAAGTCTGGAAAAAGCCCTAAGCAAGAAGTTAGAAGCCCCAGGTTATGGGTTTTGACGGACACAACTTGTCATGTGATTTCAGGCACAACCATCTTTAGGTTCCTAGTTTCTTCAGCTTATCCAGTTGATGAGGAGAACAAAGGCAAAAGAAATGTATATAAGATTAAATTTTCTTACAACTTGCCATCTATTGATAAACAGTCTGACATTCCTCAAAGCACTTGCAACTGTCTTAATGGTTAACGCTTTGCCAGAGGCAAAAATTAACCACAGCGGGATGCCTGGGTGGCTCAGTGGTTGAGCATTTGCCTTTGGCTCAGGACCCCAAGTTCAGAGTTCAGGGATGATTCCTGCATAGGGCTCCCTGCATGGGGCCTGCTTCTCCCTCGCCTGTGTCTCTGCCTCTCTCTGTGTCTCACGTGAATTAAAAAAAAAAAAAAAAGCAACCATAGCTTGAACATAGCCAGACCTCCAGGATCCAGTAAGTCTTCTTTAACATACGAAAATCCTTTCAGAAACTTTTGTCTCTACCCCTCCCAATTAAAAGTATATAATCCATAGCTCAGTAAATAATCCATAGCTCCTCACAATCCCAGTGCAGCTCTTTCTGCTCATGGTTAGTGTCCCCGCGCTTTAATAAAAGACACCTTTTTGCATTCAAAATTTCTCAAGAATTCTTTCTTGGCTATTCACTCCCGACCCACATCACATCAAAATGATGAGATCAGGGCAGCCCGGGTGGCTCAGCAGTTTAGTGCTGCTTTCAACCCAGGGTGTGATCCTGGAGACCCAGGACTGAGTCCCATGTCAGGCTCCCTGCATGGAGCCTGCCTCTCCCTCTTCCTGTGTCTGTGCTTCTCTCTCTCTCATGAATAAATAAATAAAATCTTTTTTTTTTTTAAAGATGAGATCAGATTATATGCTACCTAAAGTCCAAACCTTTCCAGTCCGAAACTTCCATGAATAGCCTCAATATTCATAGAGAGACCTTCAGAGTTTATCAAGATTTTTCTATTGATACTTTTGGTTTTAATATAAAAATTAAATAGATCTTTATAAAATCTATAGGAAAACACATGCTTCATAGGAAGAAAGAAATCTAGATAATTTATTTGGCTATATTCAACGGATCCATCATATCTGATGTCTCTACATCTGAATCAGGGGTTGGCACAATTCATCTGAATGGGGCCAGCTAGTAAATATTTCAGGCTGTTGGGTCAAATAGTCTCTTTTGCAACTACTCCAGCATACCATGTAGTGTGAAAACAGCCACAGAAAACACATCAGTGAATGAACATCACCCAATAAAACTTTATTTATGAAGAGAGGCAGTGGGCTGGATTCAGCCCTCAGGCTATGGTTTGCTGACCCTCTGATTTAAACAGTGGGATACTCCTGTTTTTTTTTTTTTTTTTAAATTATTGGGAAATGTTCATTCTTAATCTGGCCCCAAGAACAAAGCCCTTTGTGCAACTGATATGCACTGATTTATGTAATGCTTTGAACACAGAGACAAAGCAAGTGAAGATAGCTTTTAGGCACAAATGGGGCAATCGCCCAGCCGTGATCCTGCCTTGGGAGTCAGAGCTAAGCCCAACGTTCAGCAGCTGTCCAACCAGCTTCAGCTCGGACAACTCTGCAGTAATGCAGTTTGGCACCTCAAACCCAGAGCATGCTTCCAAACCAGCCAGGGCACCGACAAGGAACTGGCTGCGTGATGAACCACATCGGTAGCTTGCTGAGATCAAATAAACAAGACCCTCTTTTTGTATGAATTTATTTACCACGGGATTGCAGAGGTGTTTTTTTGAATAGAGCAGGGTGGGTGGGAAGAGAAGGTGAAAGGCTGCATTCTAGGAGCGGGTTTAGGCACCAAGCCTGGGGCCTAGAAATCATTTTGGGGGAAGCTGGAAAACTTCAGAAGGGCACCCAGCAATGCAAGCGACGCCTGAGAGCCAACGGGGCGGGAGGGTCCCGCCAGTCTGAGGCTTGGAGACAGGAAAAGTCTGAAGGATCTGCTGCTCGGTTAGCTCCCCTGGGTGGGCCTGGTTTCAAAACCAAAATAAACTTGGGAGAGCCAGAGGGGAGGAAGGAAAGAAACAAACAAGTATAGCTTCAGCTTACGTTTTCTCCCAACCAACAGTTCGGGCCCTGAACTCAGTCGCCTGAAACTCATATTCTCCTGTGTGCTGTCCGAGCCTTTTTGGGACTGTTACTTTGTACTATGTGGTTAACAATCTCACTTACTCTAGACTAAAAGTGTGTGCAGGGCCATCTCTTTTGCTTGTGTGTCAAGTTGCATACAAACACACCATTAGCCTCTACTTTATGACCAGCCCTGTGATCAGTAACTTACAGACTGTACCTAAGCAGCAGGTATGACTCTCATTTTCTTCTTTGATAGGAGGGAACTGGGCAATAGAGACACTAAAGAATTAAAACTGGATTACTAGTAAATTGGAAACCAGGAATTCCAACCAGGTCATTCTGACTCTGGGGCCCCAGCTTTTCACCTCTCTGCTCATTGCCTTTTCTAGAGGTTAGCCTTAGAAAGAACTCCAAGATGCCTGATCCAGCTCCTTATTTTTAGATATGGAAATGGAAAATTAAAAGGCTTGCCCAAGGTCACCGAGCCACTGGCTGAAAAGCTAACTTGGCTTCCTGATGTTTCCTTCATGCTCTGACTGCACAGTCCTATGCTGCTCAATGAGTATCCAATAACTTCCATAAATATCTCAAAAAAATTGAGGGTGAATGATCAGTCACCCTCTGAATTTATTTTTGGATAATGGAAGACAGGAGTATGTGGTCTTAGGACTCCTCCTATACAAAGACATACTGACCAAGGTAAATGGTTAAGGAGTCACTTTATTTTTTAAAAAGATTTAAAAACATTTATTTAGAGAGAACTTGTGCATAAGAGCAGGGGGAAGGATGGAGGGAGAAAGAGGGAATGTTAAGCAGACTCCCCACTGAGTGTGGAGCCTACAAGAGGCTCAATCTCACTGCCCTGAGATCATGACCTGAGCTGTAATCAGTCAGATGCTCAGCCTACTGAGCCACCTAGGCACCCCATGGAGTCACTTTAAATCACCAGGAACATGAGGTAAATAAGCACCAGCATGCTTTAAAACAGGATCAAGGGGGATCCCTGGGTGGCGCAGTGGTTTAGCGCCTGCCTTTGGCCCAGGGCGCGATCCTGGAGACCCGGGATCGAATCCCACGTCGGGCTCCCGGTGCATGGAGCCTGCTTCTCCCTCTGCCTGTGTCTCTGCCTCTCTCTCTCTCTCTGTGACTATCATAAATAAATAAAAAAAAAATAAAAAAAAAATAAAACAGGATCAAGTTGTACATTTCAATGATGGTATAAAAAGAAGTGGAAGTCTCTAACCTTAGAATAAAAAGACAATGAAAGACATAGGACACTGTTCATGCTTATCCATGAAGCTGATGGAAGGCAGCAATGAACTTTTTTCTTAATAATGGCATATGCCATTTAGGAACAAAATAGATCATTATCACCCAGACTCCCAGCATTTGTTTTGATTGATCAGAGAGGATCTAGCCTTGAAAAGTAGAACTAATAGCAGTGTCAAGTCCAAGTTACTCACAACACAGCACTACAGAGTGGGAACTGGTGTTCTTTCTTCCTTCCTCTTTCTTTTTTTTAAGAAGAAAAAATAGCTTAACTCCTGGAAGTTACTTTTCATATCAGAGACTAGAAGTTGGTTTTTAAATTTTTAAAAATTATTTATTTTTAAAAGATTTTATTTGTTTATTCATAAGAGACACACAGAGAGATGCAGAGACATAGGCAGAGGAAGATGCAGGTTCCCTGAGAGGAGCCTGATGCGGGACTCAATCCCAGACCCTGGGATCATGACTTGAGCCAAAGGCAGACGCTCAACCACTGAGCCACCCAGGTGGCCCTTGTTTGCTTTTTAAAATCTATCAGAAGGTTCTCAGCATTTGAAGGAAGCTCTTCTATTTGTTTAAATTGGTGCAAAAGAATTCAGTTACAGGTTTAAATGATTTGGTTCATTTTCATTAATAAATTCTTGATGTTCATCCATAAGAATAAGTTATTAAATGTGTAAGTGTGTAAGTTTTTTTTTTCTAAACAGCTTTCCTGAGATGTAACTCCTAACCATACAATTTACCCATATAAAGTGTACACTTTCTTGATAGGATATTCACAGATACATGCATCACCACTGTCAATTCCAGAACATTTTCACTACCTCAAAAAGAAACACCTTACCTTTTCTCTATCACTACCCATCCCCCCATTTCTCCCTGCCCCATCAAATATTAATCTACTGTTCTGTCTCTGGATTTGCCCATTCTAGACATTTCACATAAACAGAATCCTACTATGTGATACTAATATGTGATCTTCTGTGATTGACAAGTTTATATTTAAATGATAACTTTGTCCAAGAAAGGAAAATATGGTGCACTGAGGAGGAAATAAAAAAAAAAAAAAACAGTTCTTTCTGGGCACACTATTGCTCTGAGCAGTTTGCCACCTAACTAGTTAGGCAGGCTTTGCTACACGCAGCGCCTAAGACTCATCCACTGTGTGATGTGATGGCAAGATTGCAGACGTGACTCTTTCAGGAAGTTGCTGATAGGTCAGGCCTTCAGGCAGGACCATGGATGTCCAGAAAAACAGGTAAGTTGGTCTTTCGGGAACAGTACAATTTCCATGCTGGGACATTTACCTATAAAGCTTCTACTTTTAAGATATTAGTCCTCCTATTCATTTATTCCTCTTGTGGATTTCTCTTGTATCTTATCAACTCCAAGTAACCATGGCTGGAGAAAAGACACCATCAAATTGACTGTCTCAGTGTAGACATGTGACCATGAGCCTCACATGAGCACTTACTGTTCCCGGTCACACACTCTATTCCCTGGATCCTTCCCTCACCCACTCTCCTAAACAACCTATTTCAAACCTTTCCTATTCTATAAAATCTCCAACAACTCTCTAATCCCTACTCTTAGGACTTCTTCCTATGTCCCTGAGAAAATAGCTACCAGAAGCTACCAGAGAGACTTTCCCATGCTCCCAGGGCCACATGTACTTCTTGACCATCATCACACCTATATATTCTGTTACTATAGACTAGTAGTTCTCAGACTTTATTGTATATCAGAATCACAAGGAGGGCTTGTTAAAAAGGATTACTTAGCCTCAACCCAAAGTTTCTGACTCAGGAAGTCTGGGGATGAGCCTAAGGATTTGGATTTCTAATAATTCTCAAGTGATGTCAATGCTCTTGGCCTGGGACTGAATTTTGAGAACCACTGCAGTAGATGCTAAGCTATCATCCTAACGAGGGTCTACTTCTCTGCTCATGCATTCCATCCCTGGCCCTTCCACTCAGGGACATTGCTCCAGAAATGCTCCTTTTTCCTTCCTGCCTCATCACTTGTTCCCTGTTTTTTTGGAGCAACCCATTGACTAATAAACCTGTTGTTATTTCTTGGAGCTTAAAAAATATATCTCTCTGGACCCTTTTTTACTCTTCAACGTCTCCTCCATTTCTTACTCCATTTTGCAGCAAAGAGCTGTCCTTACTCCCTGATTCCAATTCCTCTCTGCCACTTTCTCTAATCAGCCTTGGCCCCTACCATTCCCACAAAATTATCCTAGTCAAGGTAACCCATGATATCTCAAATCACTAAATTCTATGGTCAATTTGTTACTCTCAAATTGACTTAATCTATTAAGCATCATTTGACACAGCTGATTACTACCATCTCTTTGAAACACCTTCTTCTATGGCTTTCTGGGAAAAGACACTTTTCTGATTTTTCCTTTCAATCTTATCTGGTACTTTTCATCTATCCATTGAGACACCCCAAGATCTTATTCCTTGGACATCTTCCATTCTTTATTTGTACTCACTATCTTGGTAATCTTGGGCTATCTCATGGCTTTAGATACCATCCATATGCTGATAGTCCTCAAATGTATTCTTGCAGCCCAGACCTTTCTTTGCATATCTAATTGCGTACACTAATGGACATCTTAAACTTGACAGGCCTGAAACCAGATCATAGACCTTTCCCATGCACCCCCAAAATAACCTCAAACTTGTTTGTTGCACCCTTTGTCTTTCTCATCACAATAAATAATAATTCTAAATGATTCAGAATCAAAACATTCTTCTCACCTCCATAGTTACTATTATCATGTCTCACCAGGATCATTACAGTAGCCTGGTTTTCCTGCTTTTATTCCTGGCCCCAATGTTTAATTCTCAAAAAGAAGCCAGAGGGGATCTTTTTAAAACATAATTTATATGTCACATGACTCCATTGGTTGAATTATACATCAGTTCATTTCACCCCTCTGCAGAAATCCTGCAATGGTTTCCCATCACACCCCGGATAACCAAAGTCCCCTATGACTCCAATTTCAACTGCTGCTCTTCCTCACTCCACTCCAGGCTAACTGACTTCTTTGCTGTTTCCCAGACAAACCAGGCTTGCTCCTACCTCAGGGCCTTTGAATATGTTCTTGCTGGAAAGCTGCTTATTCAGATAATACATTCTTAAAGATCTTACCCTCACATTTTCCAAGTCTTTGCTCAAATGTTACCTTTTCAATATTTTACTTAACCATCTATTTGAAGTTATATCTGCCCCCACTCCACTTTCCTTCTTTCTCTCCATAGAGCTTTTTACCTTCTCATATAATACCTGATTTACTTCTTTATATTACTTATTACGCTCCCACCAGATTGTAAATGCCTTTAGGATAGGATTTCTCCCCTATTTTGTTCATTGCTATCTTCAGTGCCTACAACAGTGCTGGGCACATAGCAGTAAGTTGATATATTTATTTGTAGAATTTATTTCCTGCAAATCTATTTTTAGCCAATTTAGATGGTGGGTTAAAACTGAATACATTTCCTAGAGTATCTGGGCCCAGACCTGAAAGACAACGGCTATTAATTAGTATAACATAGAGGGGCAAAGCATTCCATTTTTAGTTTCAAACATAATAGAAGATGATATTATTCTTCAGCTTTTTTTATGACTTCCAGCCATTATATACAACAGCATTAAGAAACTTTGCCATTTTTGGCATTCTGCCAATCTCAGCTTGCCTCTTGGACTCCTTCCAATTTTCCTTTCTCTCTTCCTGTTCTTTTTCACTCAGCAGCTGCCATACATTGAGCTTGTATGCGAGACTCTTTGTACACATTATCTTATTTAATCCTTACAAAACCTCTGCAAATTAGGGAGTATTATCTCTGTTTATCAAGTGAGGGGACAGATGTGCAGAGGTAAGGTGGCTTTCTCAGGATCACACAGCTAATAAGAGGGTGGAAGGAAATTTGTCAGACCCAAGGCAGATGCTTTACTACCTACATTCTGATACCACCAATGTGCATAATGTAACAAATATATCCAATTTCCTAGCATTTAAATTTGGCATTTTACTTTCCAGTTATTTTTGAAGATGACCCTGGGATGACTTCATGATACACTGGATAGCAGATTTCGTGAGGATTGGGGTAACAGTTGTATCTTTTGCTGATATTTCCTCTGTACCAGCACCAGGGCAGAGTGGCTACTCAATAAAAATCTACAGAATAGATTCCTGTTGAATTAAATATAGATTTAGATTATTACATTAGTACATACTTAATTACATTTAGAACATACCTATTATTCATAAGTAAAAGATTACCTCTAGAAGCTTTAAAGAAGTAGCTTTGTTGCAAAACAATAGTTTTTCCACTATCAACTGGCAGGTATTACATGTAGAAATACCTATGAACACAAATCCTATGTCATCACCCAAAATGATGTCTTAGTTCTTAGGATTTTGGAGCCACCATTCCTGGGAAGGAGGAAGAAATGATGTTTTTGTCTCACCTTGGCATTGGTTGAGCATAATTATTGGATTCCTGGGTCTTCTGAAAATAATTCAAACTTGGAAGGACTCTCGACCTCATTTTACATTTGAGGAAACTAAGGTCTAGAGAAGATGATAAATCTCTAAATTACATACAATAATTAGTGTCAGAGTTGAGTCAAGAATTCAGACTCTTGGTGCTTAAAGAAACCCTCTATTTCATCTTTTCATTTTTCTCCCCTGAAAAGTGGCAGACAAACTTGGACATAGAGAAGCAGCTTTATTAAGAAGCTTAGGAAAGCTTTCTTCATATGTCTCAAATTATCACCTTGGTTTCTCAGTGGACAATGCTTAAGCTAAATGAGAAAATATATGAAAATTCCTTAGCACATTGGTTGGTATTGAGAAAATACTCATGAACTTAGAGACTACTGTTATTACAAACAAGATGATCTCACATTTTAGGTCATTACGGTTTCAGGTAGATTAAAAACTTAATCAGCTACCTGAAAATCAATAAGTCTCAAGTATTTGACAGTTGAAGAACCTCCTAAAACAATAAGCCTGTGTTTGCAAAAAATGAAACTAGTATTTGCGCCTCTAATAGCAATATCCTAGAAGTCCACAAGAGGGCAGTCGCCCTCCCAGCAGAATGGCACCAGAGCTGTAGGTGGGTGGAAGGGAATTATGGGTGCTGAGGTAAGCTAATAATAACATTAATCAGAGCCATTATTTTATTATTATTATTTTTAGAGCCATTATTAAGATACTTTTAAGTAATGAGAAGTACTATGAAGAAAATAAAACAGAGTAATGGAATAGAGAATGACTTGAGGGGAAAGTTAATGAGAACATTAGCTTAACAGAGAATGAACCCTTGAAGGAGAAAGGGTCAGCCATGAGTAGTCTGGGCCAAGACTGTTACGTTTGAAGGAACAGTGAGAGCCAAGTTGGGTAAGACCTTGGTCTACTTGAGGGACAGAAAGAAAGTCAGTGTCCTTGGAATATAAAGACATAGGTGAAGAGGGAGGAGTGGAGGTAGCACCAGATCATGCAAGTGACACAACTGGAGTTATAGCCCAGGTTTTCTGACCACAGAGTTTGTGTGTTGAATCACTATGCTACTCTGAACTCTGTAGAAAAAGCCAGAGGGCACTGATCAAGATAGTAAAGTTGTACTTTTTAGATACAATGAAAACAGTTTAGAAAATGACTCAGTAGCTTTCACTAAATAATTTATCATAATTCACATTTTAGACCTTGAATCTATGAGGAAAAAGCAATTATAAATACATAACTAAATTTATTTAAAAATTTATGTCCCAAAAGTTAATCTGATGCAAGATTTCTCTTTATCTCTTTATAGCAGTGTATAATAGTAACCAAGACTTATAATGATTAGTACTAACATGTTTTAAAGGAAATACATCCAAGGATTTCTGTAAAAATGTATCCATCCCAGCATTAGTATTAATAAAAATTATAAATAGCATAAATGTGCAATACTAGAGGACTACTTGAATATATCAGCATGCTTCCAAATGATTAAAATCTTTTATTCAAAGAATACTTAAGGCTATGTTAAATGCTCATAATGTACTGTTAGAGGCAAAACAAGCAACCAAATAAAAGCCATGTATGAAGTATGAATCCAATTTTTAAAACTATATGCAGATAAGTAAAATACTAAAAGACAACACACCAAAATTATATGAGAATGTGTGTTCTTTATAATACTTTTCTGTATTCATTTTTTTAAAAAGAATGCATCCTTTTATAATCATCAAATCAATAATGAAATTAAACATTTGCAATGGAAATTTTAATCTTCACTTAAAAGTTTTCAAAATCTGTGTAGTTCTATTTTTTTGTATAGACACTGATGTGATTTTTGAGATGACAGAAAATATCACTGAGCTGACAGAGTTGGACCATGGAGTCTCCCTCCTTAAATATTTATAAATGAACAAAAATATAGATTAAAACAAACCCAAACAAAATATAGTGGCTAGTAGCCACAAAGCAAAGAAAGGTGTATAACTCCATATCCTCATCTTAAAAAGTATTGGTCACAGGATTAGGAGTAGCTGGACTGAATGAAACAGTATAACTCTACCTCTCCCCTCTGTGACAATATAGAGGAAGGATGGTTAATGGACTGAATCCAGAAAAACTCTAATGGTATCTTTAGACTCAGAAAGTGGTGATCTGAAAGGAAGGTGTAGAGGTGGCCCTGGAAAAAGTATTCAAGAAAAATACCTTAGAAAATAGTAACTCAGGGTATGGTCATGGGATATTGGCAAAGGTAGGGCTCTGATCCAGCTTGGAGAAAGAGCTGCAGTGCACAAGCACGACATTCATTGCATTTGGTGGAAGAGACCCTGGTTTGGGACATCTAATGGGATTTAGAAGTGGGAACTAAGCCCAGGTTCTAAGGAAAAGCAACCTGCTATACTGGTGCTTCATTTGTATTTTCTGCTTCAAAAAAGCAGTTAGCAGTAAAGAGGGTGGAGGGGCACCTTGGTGGCTCACCTGGTTAAACATCTGCCTTCAGCCCAGGTCATGATCTCAGGGTCCTGGGATTGAGCCTGTGGCAGGCTCCCTGCTCAGTGGGGAGTCTGTTTTTCCCTATCCCTCTCCTCCTCCCCCTTGCTTGTGTGCTGTCTCTTTCACAAACAAACAAACAAACAAACAAACAAATAAAAAAGAGTTTGAAAGCCAACCGTCATCCCACAAACAGTACTCAGAAAGGAAGACAAACAATTTTGAGATGATATGGGAAAAATGTCAAGAAAAATTCACCTATACTCTACTTGAGTAGAAAGAAGGTCTGGGTAGGATTTCTCCATCAAGCGTGAACAAGGATATGCCCTGCTATAGAAGGAGGGAGGGAGATACAGAGATAGGGATTGACAGAGAAAGGGAGAGAGAACAGGTTAGTCCATGAGGAAGATATAGCCCATGAAAAATAAGAAAATTTTCTTTAAGTACTCAATTTATAAGGGATTAAACAAGATATTAAAACAAATTTATAAAAGACTAGAGTAATTAAAAGGGAGATGACAGAGCTAAGAAAACAAACTGAGAACCAAAATGCCACCATGATAGAAATACAAACATTGAAATGGCAAGGATATAAAACTAAAATATTGACAAGAAGAAAGACTTCATAAAATAGTCAGTGGAGAGACAAGAGAGTTTATAGCAGTTGGATAAGTGGAAACAGGCAGAGAACAAAGATAATAGAATATAGGGATAATTGGTGCTTCCAGAGAGGAGAAATATCACAGAAAAGGAATAGAATACTGGAAGCTTTTCCTGAAATGAAGGAAGACTTCATACTGCAGATCAAAGGGACACACAGTGTTCCAGGAAAGACTGATAAAGAACGATGGACCTCTAGCCATATCCTATTTAAGTTATGAGCTTGAAGGTTAAGAAAATAACTTTTTAGTCATTTAAGAACAAAAAGAAAGTTCCCTAGAAAGGCAATAATTTTGGCTAGCCTAATTCCTCCACAATGACATTCAACCTTAGAGACAATGAGACATTTACCAAGCCCTGAGGAAAATTACTGGACCTGCCAACATCAGTGATATGTAAGGGATATGCATTCTGAAAGATGTGTGGGGACTTAGGAAATTAAAGCACCCCAGAGTGATTCTACAAAAACAAAAACAAAAATACATTGGACAGTGTATTCAGTCAAGCATGAGATTAGCATAGGGAAGCCCAGGTAAAAAAGGGCTGTGAGTGAGCACCACACTTTACATGCAGAGTATGATTGGACAATTTGTGAAGGCAGATCTGAGTACAATGCATCTTGAGAAAGTAAAATAATATAACCCACAGAAGCTGCAAATATGGGAGGGGTTGAGGTGGAAAGAAACATAGTTGGTTTTTTTTAAACAGCTGTAGTTAACTATTTTTTTTTAATTAAAGCAATAAATAAATAAAAAAGAATGATCTCATTAAAAAAACCTTTTAAATGTATAGGAATCTTTTGAAATTGAATATCCCTTTGGTGAAGGGCTACTTAACCAAAATTCAGCAATTTTTTCAGATTCTTTTCAGATAAATTCAGGTAAAATTAAATTTAATGCTTAAAGTAGCACTTATAATGTGATTCCACATGTAGAAAATTGTTTCTCTGTTTCTTTCTATTGTCCTTTTCTCTTTTTTGCATAGATGCATGAGAAATGATCTAGAAAGAATGTTCTCCAAGATGATAGCGCTGGTTATTTTTGGATGGTCGAACTTGGGGTTATAGTTTGCTTTATTTCTTATTTTTGGTTATTTATAATTTTTTATAGTAAATGCTATATTTTACTATATAAGTAAACTATTAAACAATAATACATCATTATGTTTTATAAAAGCAATACTCTATGAGGAAAACGGAGTCACCTCTTACACATCTTAGCACTAGCATTATTATGTAAACTCTGGTAGTGGAGCAGGCACTCCTAGCCATTCTGGCTGACATGGCCCACATGCTCAGGAAATTATATAGTGTGTGGCAATGACTTAGTTTCACAGAAGGACATGGAACTGTAACACTACTGACATATTGCTTCATGACAAATATACTGTCTTGGTCATTTTTCTGCAAGTATGAGATGCTGCCTTCTTGCTAATGTTGCTGATTTGAATTCAAGTAGGAGAAACATGTAATGAAGGTGGGGTAGGGATTAAAGTCTTAATAATTTACTACTGTTATCTCCAGGGAAGAGTCAACATTGCCCTTTTTTTTAAAAGCAAAGGCAGAAGTTCCCACAGCTTATTAAAATGAGTATATGTGAATTTAAATAGAAGAAATGAAGCAAAAATATATTAAAACTAATAAAAATATAAAAAAATAAAAGCAAAATGTATATGTGTGTTTATATGTATATTTAAATTATTTCTGATTAAGGGTAACAATATCAATTCTGTGTTCCATCTTTAGTTTATTTGTCTTGATAAATACTTGAGAAGAGATGCCCACTTTATTGGTAAGAAAATAAGTGTAAAATTTATTTTGATATATATATATATATGTTCATGATTTTTTTAAAAAGATTTTATTTATGTATCCATGAGAGACACACAGAGAGAGGCAGAGACATAGACAGAAGGAGAAGCAGGCTCCTTGCAGGGAGCCTGATGCAAGACTAGATTCCAGGACCCCAGGATCATAACCTGAGTCAAAGGAAGGTGCTCAACCACTGAGCCACCCAGGTGCCCCTATACTTATGAATTTTGATCCTTCCCTGTTTGGCTTTTTCTGAATTATCTTCTCTCCAATCCATTAATTTGTTTTTCTTTCTTGCAATATCAAATGTATTTGGAGCATTGAAGAATTAAACAATGCTATTTAACTTCTTACAAATGGGTGGTATTTACTCAGATTGGGAAATGGAAAAGAAATATTTTTTAAAATGTGATCATATAGATCAGCATTTTATATTTTGGAAACATAGAAGATAACAGATGGTTCTGTTGAAAATGGCAAAAATTTCAAATTGCAACTAAGGCTGTCTTGCATCTTTATTTTTAATAATTTCTCTTGCTTCACATCTCTGAAAAACAAACAGGCCATTAAAAGCATTCATGACATGCTAGACACTTAACCAGGTTTATTACTGAATGGAGTAAAATTTTATTAACTTTAAACACATTTTAATGAGCTACAGGCATAGTTTGTTCTGCAAAACTACAATGAATTACTCACTGTCTGACTTACATTAAAAACAAAATACAAGTGTCAGGTCAGAGATGAGCTGGAAATCCCATCTAATTATCAAAATAACAAGAACGTAAAGGGATCCATGTTGCCATTTAATCAAGTGAACCTGCAGTCTTGGGTGCTAACATTATGAGCATCTATCTATAATGCCATTACTCAGGCTGGCTAGAAATTAGATACTTCCCAGCCCTTCCAGCTGGGGCTTAATAGAAGCATTGCTAGCATCCATGCAATTCTTGCAAGGGTCTGCAAAGGAACTAAAGTAACAGCTAACGATGGGTCAATTCCTCAGTACACGGAAATTTAAGTCAGATGGTGTTCTGAAAATCTCATTGGACTGGGAGTTGGCAGACGTGAATTTTAGCCTCTGCCTCCATCCTCCATCAGCCAGGCGCCCTTCTTGCCTTTAGCCTTTTGGATCCCTTTGTAAAATGTAGGAGCTCGATTGGGTTATTTCTAAATTTCTTTCCTTCTTTAACATCTTTTGGTTCTTAAAAAGCATGAGTTTTTGTCTAAACTTGCACATAAATGTTTATAATAAAATGTGTGGAGGAACACTGCCCATAGCTGGTCTAGTTGGAGGGGGTCCTTGGGAGAAGGAAGAGAACACACAGTGACCTCTGGAGCTAGCAGACGTTTATCCATACTCATCAGGGGAATACACTTGTATGGAGCTGGACCATTGCCTTTTATTTTCCTTTTTCTACTGGGCACCAGTGTTCCACTTCAACAAACAGTCATGCACCAGAACTTTCTGGAATTGATATAAAGTACCAGACAGGCTATCTATATCTTTGTAATGCACAGTTAAAAGGCTGTAGAGTCAGGTCCTTTAGCAAAATGGTGAAAAGCATAGATCGGAGCAAAGTTCTTGCTAATCTGCATGTTAGATTCCCCTCTCACTGCCAGAATGAGTGGTTGCCTCTGAGAGATAGCCTAGAAGATATGCTTCGACTAAGCCATTGCTCAAGAAGGTGTGATTCTAGGCCCAGAATAGTAAGGTTGGAGCTAGGCTTAGCAGAGACATAAAGGGTCACCAAAAAAAGGAAAGATGATCATAACAGATAAGTCTGAAGCACAAATGCAATGCAAATGGTAAAGGAGCAGATACTAAGGAGGATCATAGGACCCAGGCTAAATCAGCAGGAGAGAGAAGGGAGAGGGAAATTGCAACCACAGGGTGAAGGTCCTATGATACTGTGTGCTCTGGAAGTTCCAATCCTACGCAGTCCATATGAATTCTGAAGAAGCCAGAGAATTCTGCTGGCTGACCCCCTAAGTCAAAAGAGAAAAAAATGGGAGTTATTTTTAAGTGGGGTGCAGCAGAGTTAGGGTTTAGAGGAAGGCATGGCATAGAACCTGTTTGCATCTTATTAGCTGAAATGAGCGATGAGCAGATATTATTGTGAAAGCTACCTTTCAAAATGCTATGAAAAGAAATGGGCACTGGGCACTTCCTATTCTCCAACTAGCAGCATTGGGAGAGCTCCTGTGCTTAGAATCATTGTGGGTCACAGCATAGCAGGCAGCACATCCTGGGGCCCTGGGCACTTCCTATTCTCCAACTAGCAGCATTGGGAGAGCTCCTGTGCTTAGAATCATTGTGGGTCACAGCATAGCAGGCAGCACATCTCATGGTCCAGACCCTTGAGACAAATTTGTTAGTCATTTTTCCTCAAAAAGTAATAGTGTTATATGGGTGACAGAGGGGAGCTACACTCGTGGTGAGCAGAGCATAGCACAGGGAAGTTAAATCACTATGTTGTATACTTGAAACAAAAGTAACATTGTATATCAACTATATCAAATGAATACATTTAAATAAGGAATAAAGTTTAAAAAAAAGTAGTTCAGGGGTGCCTGAATGGTGAATGGCTCAGTTAAGTGTCAGACTCTTGGTTTCAGCTCAGGTTGTGATCTTGAGGTCATGGAATTGAGCCCCATGTTGGGCTCTGTGCTTAGTGCAGAGTCTGCTTCAGATTCGTTCTCCCTCCCCTCTTGCCCTTTCTGCATGTGCTCACTCTCTCAAATACATATAATCTTTTCAAAAAGTCCATTATTGTATTCTTTCTGGAATTGAGGCATTATACAGTTAGGAATCTAACAGGTTGAACTGCTGTTTTAAGCATACCCGAGGTCCTCCAGTGAAAGTGTTTTGGAGGAATCAATTGCCAGTCCCAGCAGTCCTCATGGTGGTTCACCTTCACAGAATCATGATACAGGGAAGCTCTTAAAGTTTTCCCAATTCAACTCTCATACTTTCTAATAAAGGAAACTGAGGACTTTCGAGGGTGAATGAGATGGTCTAGCTTACACAGTTGGCTGGTGAAGGACTGGTGGTTAGAACACTGATTTCATGACTCCATTTTTAAAGAATGGTCCTTGCCAAATGTTACTTATTCAAGTGTAACTTTCATAATTTGGCCATATCTGAATAACAACTCTACTTGATAGTTCCCTCCATATCAACTCACACTTTTTAAAAATTTAAATTAGTTGAAAAAGACAACTATTATTACTGTTGTAAAATGAAAAACCTGTATGCGTTATCAAACATATAGAAAATGAGATAATGCTAGGAACTGATAGCTGGATACAGGGGTTGGGGAATAAGCCAGTAGTGTGAGGCCCAATGTTGTTGGCAGGGATAGGCAGGAACAGAGAGTGGACAAGGGTGAGTAGCCCAGTGGCTGCTTTGGCCTGTGTCTAACCAACCTGGAAGTGAATTGAGAGATCAATTCACATCAACACCTCCTCCTCTTCTGCCTACAATTATTCTGGGCCCAACTAAAATCATTTCCTAGACCACCAGGAGTGCAGAATTCCCATCTTGGGAGCAACACAACAGTATTATAGATAACACATATTTTGGACTGAAGGCACAATCCCTAGGTTTCTGTTTGTGTGTGTGTGTGTGTGTTTTAAAATGGGGATTCTGAGTCTTATCTCTAGTTGCTTTCAAGATTTTATCACTGTGTTGGCTGATCTTCACAATATTTCTGGGCATGGATTTAATTCTTATTTATCTTGCTAAGAACTTCATTATGCTTCTCTACTATTTAGGAAAATTAACTGTGATTATCACTTTGAATATTGTCCCTTGCCCATTCTATTTGCCTTGCTTTGTTCCTTCCTAAACTCCAGTTATATTTATCATGAACCTTGTTATTCTATTAGCTATAACTCCCAATCTTTCATATTATTATGAAGATCTTTTTATTATTATGTGATAAATTTTTGTGAATTTCCTGCTACTGCATTAGTTCAACTGTTTCTTTTTTTATTAATTTATTTATTTATGATAGACATATATAGAGAGAGAGGCAGAGACACAGGAAGAGAGAGAAGCAGGCTCCATGCAGGGAGCCCGATGTGGGACTCGATCCCGGGTCTCCAGGATCGCGCCCTGGGCCAAAGGCAGGGGCTAAACCGCTGAGCCACCCAGGGATCCCAGTTCAACTGTTTCTATTTAACCTGCTTATCTTGTTGGCTCTTAATTTAGAAGCTACTTTCCCACAACTTCTATTTAGTTCATTTTCAAATCTATCCATTTTTATTCTTATCACAGTGGTAGTTCATTTTTTATGGCATTTATTCCTTATTCTGACTCTAATTATTTTACTCATTCCTACTTGTATATAGTCTTTCCAATTGTTCCCATCATATAAAGTTCTCATGGTGGTAATACTTCTTTTACAGTATCTGATGACTCTCACTTGTGGTATTTGCTTTTACTGTGATATTTCTGGAAACCTGTTATTTATCTTTTAGTGTCTTCCTTCATTTCTGGTTCCTGGTAACTTCCCGTGGTGTACTAGTATCAGCTGTACATTAACAACTTTTTGTTGTGGTTTACTTAGCTTGTCTAGAGTTTTGTGATGTGAAAGTTTCCATGTTAGCTAACTCTACCAGGTTTCTAAGACCAGAAGCAATGCAGACACAGGGAAAGTGAAGGACTCCATGAAAATCTGCTTTTTGCTCCTTTTCCTGCTTCTATTCTTGTGAAGACCTGTACTCCCTCTCCACTTTATACATGCCTTGTAATCAAATAGCTTATGGCCTCCATGGAAGGGACAAGGAGTTAATGATTTCTCTAGAGTAGATCTCATCTAAGGAAGGATAGGTGACAATGACCAGAAGAAGCTCTCATCATATCTGTATTTCAGACCACTGGGCATTAGGCATCTTGATTTCAAGGCTCTCTGGCTCCAAGGAATAACCCCTGGACCTTGTCTTTGTTCTAACCAGCTCCTGGGTACCTGAGGGACATGTATACCAAACTACCATCCTCAGTAAAACTCCCCAGACCCCCAACAAAGATGAGACTCATGCTTCTTTCCTTTCCGAGTCTCCAGACATTCCGTCTGCATCTGCTGTCTCTATATCTTCCAACAAACTCTGCTCTCACTTTCTGCTGGCTCGTGTTTGACTTCGTCCTACAAAAAGCCAAGGACCCTCCTGGTTGGTCCTGAAGGACTCCCTCTGAGTCCTTGGAACCAGCCTGTCAGCAACAATGCTGTATGTTCAATATTAAGAAAACTTAAAAATGTTTGTATGTATTATAATTCTTGAGTTGGTCAATTTTGCTGTTTTTACATTCTTATTTTATGTTTTCTTTCTTAATCCTCCTCTCTACTTCTTATGTATTTACCTCCTTTCCATCTCTTACATTCTGCTCTCTATTGCTTTCCCTCTGCTAAACAAGTTTATCAGAGGATTTCTGTGGAAGCAATCATCCTGTTCCATGAACAGTATTTTAAAGGATACTTAGTTTTTAGATGTAGGCAAGCACAGATTCCTTGAAAGGAGATAGTTTTTATTAGACATTAAATATTAATTATTAGAAAGTATTTTGTGTACTTATATAGTTATGATTAGAGACAAATTATTTTTGCCTATGTACTGAAGCTAGTGATGTGTTTTAGATGTTTGTGTTTAGAGTGTGCTGAATCAAAGGTTGGCAACTTTTTCTACAAAGGGTCAGACAGTAAATATTTTAGGCTTTGCAGGCCATACAGTCCCCATGACAGCTATCCAAATCTGCCATTATAGTGTGAAAACAGCCATAGACAATATGTAATAATCCTTTGCCTTTATGGTCTTATCTCAAACATCAGCCTTAACAGGATACTTAAAAGCCTCTTTTCACTTTAAAGATTCAGCCTCTTCTTTTTAAATTGTATTTTAGATCCCCAAAGCACCTACACCAATTTCTAACACATACCAGGGTACTCAACGCATTTGTTAAATGAATGAATTGATGATTTATGGTTTTAATTACACTTGACTTCTATGGCAGTATTTTCTTACTCTGGTTTGTTCATATGCCAAGTCTTTGCTTAAAATAAATTAGGTTGCATAATAGAAATTCTGTAATTCTTTTTCTGGTGGTGACTGGCAAAACTAACTAAAAGCTCCATTATTTAAGACATGACACAGTACAAGAAAACAATTAGACTATTAAAATCCCACAGATCTATTTCAGAACGAGCTATTTTAATAATGAGGTAAGAAAATAATAGCAAGTTGAAAAGACTGTTAGCTGAGATGAACTGCTCTTGACTTTATGGGTACCTTTATTGTCATAAGCAGAGGCAAAAGATGGAAAACACTCAGCAGAAAAAAATAAATTACAGTAATTGGAATTGCTTGTTGTTGGGTGTCAGTTACCTTTACATTGCATGTGACTAATGTGGCTGGAGGAGGGCAGAGTGGTACAGTGGATGATATATGGGTCAGATGGATCTGAATTACAATCTCCACTTTGCCACTTACTGTGGTATAAATTTAGAAAGTTATTGAAAATTTTTGAATTCCAATTCCCTCAATTCTAAGATGGCATTGGGGGGCAGTGACACCAATAAGTGTGTTAGATGGGTAATATTTATTGTATAGTACCCAGCAAATATTAAACACTAAGTGAGAGCCATTATGATTACAATGGTCAGAGGGTTGTTACGTTTTGAAGGTAATGGCTACTTACTAATAATTGAGCTCTATACTCTTTGGATGGATGGGATCCTGGGCCATTTAAAATTTTACTATATACTCTAGTTGGTATGTGCCTGTAGAATTTTGTCTTAGTTCTGAAAAAGATTGCCAATAATTTATGATGTGCTAACATGTTGTCTTAGAAGATACTGCCTTTCTTTTAGTTGGGGATAATTTTTTTCCTGGCAAAGAAGTTTTGCTCATTTAATCACACTTATCAAAACCATACCCATATGAGTCAAGGGAAGAGAACCAATTTAACTTCCTTTCTAGAAGTTACACTGGTTTCCTTTTGCCATCACATTTCGTCCAGCTGTAGTCATATTTTGTTGCCACCATGAAAATCAATTCAGATCCTTGGTTGCTAAGCAATTTCTTTTTAAAAATTCACTGTATTTTATTTTACTGAATTATTTTATTTCCACTGAATATCTTCCTGTATTCATGGTCTTTTTTTCTATTAAGGTTCATTGACCTTTCACCTATTTTTTGACCATTTGGATCCAAAATAGCAAAGAAAATGAAATCTTTTGTCTTTAAGACATAACCATTAGTATCAAATACTTATTTCTGTTGACTCAGGAGTTTCAGATGATTCAATATATGACATTAGTATCTGGAACTTTCTTATTCAAAGTCTGTTTACAACTGAATAACTAGTGGGAAGAACTATATATAAGAACTATATATATGTATATATATATAATATATATAAGAACTATATCTGTGTATATATATCATATATATTATATATATAAATATATATATCTTTTTTTTGTAGAAAGATGTAACAGACTGCTCTGAATTGACCACACACACACATACACACACACACACATACCCCAAAACTCAACTCTCTATATCCATGAGCTGTCAGTGTATTTGCATGGGTTGCTAACTTGCAAATCTTTCATTTATGTAACAAATATTGAGCACCTATACTGCGTCAGGCACTCTGTTAAGTGCTTGGGAGATATCAGTCAATAAAACTGACATCCCTGCCCCACAGAGCACATTCTAGTAGGTGACTATTTAGAAATCTCTTCAATAACACTCAAGTACACACAAATTAATATATCTCATCCCCACAAGGTTATGGTTCTAAGTGGAGAATTAAGTGAAGAAATTATATTATCAGAGGCCAAAAACACACTCCATGTGTCATCATTTCCATCAGTGATAGAATGCTCCCTGCTTCATGGTAAAATGAGAAGAAAAAGGACAATACTATATAATATATACATGCATAATTCCTTATCTATAATTTCAAAATATAAAACTGTCAGAAACTAAAAGTTTTTAAATAACTTATTTGGTGGTAAAAACTGACCTGATTTCATATGGGTGTTCGGCATTTATTGAGTCAACTTAGTGTGAATATTTTCATGTGTATATATTTATTTATATACAGTGTGAATATTTCTCTGCAGAAATATTAATGTGCTTCATATGGTTTGAGATATTCCTTCAGATGCTATAATACTACTTCCATATCTTCTAAAACCTCATACCCTCCAAAAATCTGAATTCTGGGACTGGTCTAATAAGGATTTTGGATAAAGGACTGTTGACCTTCATGTATATGTCTTTGTAAGGTTGCCAATCATATTTTCTTGGGAAGGCCTATCCCTTCTTTCTGCTACAGTCTTTTTTGCTTGTAGGGGTATTAAAATATTCTTTTATTTGGTGATAGTAGGTAGTAAATGTTTGTTCTGTTTTCAGATATCTTTATTTTGCAAAATAGAAAAGCTAGCTGTTCTCTATTTCTTTTTAAACATGATGCTCAGCTGTGAAATGTGAAATTTTGGGTGAGACTGACCTAGTCTAGGAAGCCCGCTTGCTGATCACATTCCACCCTCAATCTACCGGCCCTAATATTTAATTATTATAGTTCTTTAAATCAACCCACTTAAAAGCCTGAAATAAACTTCTTTTCAAAGCAAATATTTTATCACCAATGTAAATGAAAAAACCAGTACTATTTGTCATAAACAAGAGGTCACTAACCAAACAATATCCCTTGGCCCACCAAAAAATACCTGGGGATCTAACCCATGATCCTATCCTTGAATGGATCAGATAGAAAGCATTTTAGGTTTCTTTCTATCTGATCATTCACTTTCATTTCTCTCAAGACAATTTAAATTTCCTTTTGTTCTGACTTGAAAGGATAAATCATCAACCTCCTTCCAACTATTCCATGTATTCCACAATGATAATCAAATCACATCTTGAATTTTTCCCATTTGGGTGGTTGTGGTTATACTTTGATCTCAACTTCTCCAATGTAGCCTTGGCTTTCTTTCCCCTTATAAGGGTATAGCCTACTGCTTCTCAAATTTGAACATACACTCTAATCCCTTGGGCACCCTGATAAATGCAGATTTTGATTCTGGAGGTTTGGACTGGACTGTGAGATTTGCATATCTTGCAAGCTGCCAGGTGATGCTGATGCTGCTGGTCTCAGGATCACAATTTGAGTGGCAATAGTGTCCTTGGCAAAGAGTGTCAGGACTGGCTGGAGGGGTGGGATGGATTAGATTATCATTCTTCTTTGCCCTTTAATCTCAAGGAGTGCTTTCCTAAGAGTGATTGGGAGAGGACAGCCTTAAGTTATTTTTATTTCCATTCAGTAATTGGGTTTTCCCAATCTCTAATTCTCTGCATCTGATGGTACTTACAGAGGCTTAATGGTATATGCTACATTGAAATACTGTTTATAAGGACTTAAATTATAGAATGTTCAGAGCAAAAACCAAAGGGATAAACAGTTAAGGTTACCTGGGGAAGCGAATTAGTGTTAGCTATTTTAAAGTTCCTATGGATTCATTTGTGTTCTCTTTGTTTGTGGGTTATATACATGCATAATATTATCTTTTTATAAAAAAAAACTACCTCAAGAAACCAGGAATGAATGTATGCATAAATAATTTGTAAAGCCTTTGTAATGATCAGTTTTGATGACTCATTCCTTCTGTTTCCTTTTCCTTCCATTCTTTCTTTCCAATTTATCTATTTCTCTTCTATTATTATTACAATTACAAGCATTTATATCCTATTTGTGACATACAAAGCAGTCGACATTCACAGGGCACCTGCCTTGAGAAAATGAAGCAAAAATTCATCATATTTAGTTCAGTGCAAAAATACCAGATTGTTGCTGTCCCGGTTAGTGGTTATTGGTTAATTCAAGGTAAGAATCAGTGCTTGTTTTTTTTTTTCAGTGCAAAAATACCAGATTGTTGCTGTCCCGGTTAGTGGTTATTGGTTAATTCAAGGTAAGAATCAGTGCTTGATTTTTTTTTTTTTTTTTTTTTTTTTTTATTATTCAGTGTTCGCTTTGGCAGCACATATACAAAGTTAAGAATCACTAAGCCAGTCAGAAGACTGTTCTGGAAGCCAAGATTCCACTCAAATATCCTATATTGTTTGCTTTTCCATTTATTTTTCTCTGAAAGAGAAGGTTCTTATGCTCTTTGTTTGATTAGGCCTATACTTATATAAAGTATAGAACACCTAACCTCTCTCTATATGTGTGTGTGTATATATATATATATATATATATATATATATATATATATGTGTGTTTATTATATACACACACACACACATATATATATATATATTAGAATTTGGGCATCAATATATTATTTTTTTGAGATTTTATTTATTTATGAGAGACACAGAGGGAGAGGCAGAGACATAGGCAGTGGGAGAAGCAGGCTCCCTGTGGGGAGCCCAATGCGGGACTCAATCCCAGGACCCTGTGATTACAACCTGAGTCAAAGGCAGATGCTCAACCACTGAGCCATCCAAGTGCCCCCATCAATCTATTTTTTCTTTAGCTATCCACTTATTTGTTGTTTGCAGAGAAAAGTGAGAGAGAAAGCAACTTAGCAAGTAAGCTTGGGCTCTGGATTCACGCTGTAGCTTCTTCACTTAGTGGAGCATCTCTTTGAGCTGTTTACTCATCTGTGAGAGCAGAGCACCTACGTTATTGTGGGAGAATGAAATGATGTAATTCCTCCAAAGCACTTGACAACCAGCCCAGTTCATTGAGTTCAATAAAATGATTAATCTAATATCCCATGGGAACAGATGCTATCGTTCCTCCTGTATGCTCTGGGGCTTTCTTTTAAGGGAAGTTTGTGTCATTGTAGAATCAGATTTGGGGAGCAAATGGATTTTTAAGGGACAAAGTTGTTTTTTTAAAATTTAATTTTCTCAATTTATATTAAATAATAGTGCAATTCTGGGTTAAGTCACTTAACCTCTTTATTTATTTATTTATTTATTTATTTATTTATTTATATTTTCTAATTCTTTTAAAAGATTTTACTTATTTATTAGAGAGAAAGAGAGAGAGAGAAAGTGAAGTCGAGCATAAGCAAGGGGAGGGGCAGAGGGAGAGGGAAAAGCAGGCTCCTTGCTGAGCAGGGAGCCCGATGTGGGGCTTGATCCCAGGACCCTGAGATCATGACCTGAGCTGAAGGCAGATGCTTAACCAACTGAGCCACCCAGGTGCCCCCAGCCTCTTTTGGTCTAACTTTTTTTCCTGTCTATAAAGTGAAGGTATTGGACTAGATGATCTATAATGAGTATATTTTGCATTGTGACACTCCCCCCTCCACATACCCTAAATCAAGTTTCATGAAAGACTATTTAATCTTCCTATGAAAGATTTATTACACAGCTTCTGTTCTAATCTATTGTTTTTCATGAAAAAGAAAAGTACTGGATATGACCCACTTAATTCATTTCATGCTTACTACTTGTTACAACTTGCAGTGTAAAAACCCTGGAGAAGATCATCTCCATGATTTTGCCAGCAGGAACAATCTCCAATTCCAGTGGGTTGTGACTGGAACTCTTTTAAAGGCTAAAGAAGCCTCAACTCCACTATTCTTGAACCTGAATTTTAGTGCCAGCTTGACTTTCAGTTCAAAGCACTGTTTTCCTGCCCTCACATAATGTGCTGTTTATGGATTTGTAAACTAGGAGTCTAAGTGATACACTTTTATCAGAGCCTGTGAGTTCTTCCCAAGTCTGGTCCTCTGTTTTGCCCCGCACTTTCCTGGCACTTGGTTCCTGGCTGGCACTTCCTCTTCCAAATATTTCTGAAACAAGAAGTTTGCATCTTGAGTTTCTCAACAAACATAAATGTTTATTTGGAAAAGGAATATAGAAAGGAACATGTAACAGTCCTTTTAAATTCACATAAGGATAAATAAAATGTTACGGTATAGCCTTAGACAGCTAAAGTAATTTAAACATTATGTTGAAAAACTGCCCTGGCAGTTTACCAAGAGCATTAATCATCACCTCTTACTTTATGAAACTTTGAAAACTGAACACCACCACTGATCTCACTTTCTTAATCTATGAATGAAGAAGCTGAAATGGATAATTTCTGAGGACACTTCTGGCTTTTAAAAACACTGTTCTATTTTGAAAGTCCAGCCTGCTGTTAGGCACCTTTGCTGCTACTTTACCTGCTGCTGAAAACTTTACTGTCTGATGGATTTTCTCTTATGAGGGAGAAGAAGTCAAGGAAAAAGGAACTGCCAATGATTCCGAGGGTCTTGTTTTACGGATGTCATCATGTCACACTGCTTTTTGGGTCATGTTTGTATTTCTCATTTGGCTCTGTCTTGAGCAGGATGGAAATGTGCATTCTTGAGAGTAACCTAACTCTGTGACTGACTATTGTGGGCTTTCTTTTCTGTCCCCATTTTTGGACTTTAGGGGTTGCCTAGGAGAAGACAATGACCTGCAGTGGCTCTCAACCTTTGGTGTGCAGCTGAACCACCTGGGGACTTGAAAACAGAACTCAAAAGACTGGGCTATGCCCTTTGAGCCTCTGATTCACTAGGTCTCGCTGGACCTCCTGCAACCCTCTACATTTTGAAAATGCTCTCCCCAGGTGATCTGATATATATCAGAGGCTGAATAACTACTGGACTTAGTCACATCAATGGGCTTTGTACTCACCCCTAAACTGCTACTTCCCCAGGAACTGAAATGTCCAGGGACTGCAAGAGAAGAAAGGAACCTGGGAAACCTCTCTATATTCTTCTATTTCTTTTGTTAACCTCCTTTTCATGCTCTTATAGACAGCCTTCTGAGTTAAGCTGCTATCATACTTGGAGACTGAAGATCAACGAATCCAACTGTCTTTATTGCATATGACTTCTCTAAGGAGTAACTGTTTTGGGCAGTTTCAAAACTATTCTCCCAAATGTTGCTGGTTAGCATATAATAATTGATACAGGCACACATGGGAGATATTATGGGTTTGGTCCCAGATCAAGGCAACAAAGTGAAGATCATAATAAAGTGAGTCAATTTTTTTTGTGTCCTGGTGGATATAAAAGTCATGTTTACACTATACTATAGTCCACTAAGTGTGCAATAGAGTTATTGTCTAAAAATCAATGTATATACCTTAATTAAAAATACTTTATTGCTAAAAAGTACAAACCATCATCTGAACTTTCAGTAAGTCATGATCTTTTTGCTGGTGGAGGGTCTGTGTTGCCTCTTGCCTCTGTGTTGATGGCTGGAGACTGATCAGGGAGATGGTTATGGAAGGTTAGGAGGGCTGCGGCAATTTCTTAAAATAAGAAAAATGAAGTTTGCTGCAGCCAGTGACTCTTGTACAAAGGGTTTTTCTGTAGCTTGTGATGTCATTTAAGAGTGTTTTGCCCACAGCAGAACTTCTTTTCAAAACTGGAGTCAGTCCTCTCAAACCCTGTTGCTGCTTTATCAACTAAGTTTAAATGCTATTTTAAATCCTTTGTTGTCATTTAACCATCTTTACAGCATCTTCACCAGGAGTAGATTGCATCTCAAGAAACTACTTTCTTTGCTCATTCATAAGAAGCAACTCCTCTCCTCTTCAAGTTTTATCATGAGATCGAAGCAATTCAGTCCCATCTTCAGGCCCCACTTCTAATTCTGGCTCTCTTGTTGTTTCCACCGTATCTGCAGTGACTTCCTCCACTGAAGTTCTGAACTTTCAGTTTGTAAAACACTCAAATCTGTGAAGTTCAGTAAAGTGGAGTGCAAGAAAACATGGTGTGCCTGTATTCACATTGTATAATAGGTTGCTGAATAAACTTTTAGGTAATTCATCTGAAAGCTTTCATCATTAGCTTTAAATAATCAAGTCAATTATTCATTCATTTATCCTGCATTAAAGACTGAATGCATTTGCTAGACATTGAAGTACTTCAAATAGAGCACTGATTAACAGCCTGAGATCAAAGTCTCCCTTGGTTCAAATCCAGCTCCATCATTTCTCAGTTTTTTGATCTGGAACATAGTATCTGACTCAGTAAATCTCAATTTTCTTTTCTGCAAATGGGAATAATGATAGGATCTGCATTTTGGGTGGTGGTATGAAAAAAAAAAAGAACTTAAAAACACTTATAACAGTGCCTAGGACATGATGGGTAAGATTAAGGGAAAGATGGATAAGATCAGATGATTTAGAGTATAGAAGTAAGGAGCCAAACACCAATTAATAGGTGAAGTAAATGTGCAGAGAACACCTGAGTGGATCCAGTGTCTATTGTGGGTAGGGTGGGAAGTGGGGAGGGAGAAGTGTGTGCTTGGGGAAGCCTGAATGATTTGATGCTGAAGTAAAGTTCTGAAGAAAGATCAATAATCAAGCATACTTAAAAAAAATCATTCTTGGGGCACCTGGGTGGCTCAGTCAGTTAAGTATCGGCCTTTGGCTCAGGTCATGATCCTGGGGTCCTGGGATAGAAAGCCCTGAGTTGGGCTTCCTGCTCATCAGTGAATCTGCTTCTGCCACTCCCCCTGCTCATGCTCTCTTTTTCTCTCTCCCTCTCAAATAAATAAAATCTTAAAAAAACTTTATTCTTGTTTCTTATATAATTAACTGCATGCCACTTAAAAATCATATAGATACTTAGAAACTCAATATATTTAAAACGTTTAAGTTTTTAGTAATCACATTTTTTGGGAGGTGGTGTGAATTTATGAGTTCCATTGCTTCTAAGGGGAGGAGGAAAAGAAAAGAACTCACATCTGTAGTGGAAGTATCTGTCAAGAATGCTGTAAAGGAGACTCTTGTATCAGGCTTGGAGGGTAGTCCAGAGCAGTGGTTCTCAACAGGAAACAGGTGTGTCCCTCTCCACCTTCCCAGGGACATTTGGCAATGTCTGGAGACATTTTTCATTGTCATGATCGGAGATGGGTGCTACTGGCATCTGGTGGGCAGAAGCCAGAGATGCTGCTAAACATTTAACAATACACAGGACAGCCCCTCACAACAAAGAATGATCTGGATCAAAATGTTTAGAGTGCCAACCTGTCAGTGATTCTCAAACTATAGTACACCAGAATCGCTTGGAGAGTTGTTAAAACCCGCATTGCTAGGCCCCACACCCAGAACTTCTGATTCAGTAGGTCTGGGGTAGGACCCAAGAATTTGTATCTCTAAGTTCCTAGGTAATGCTGATGCTGCTGGTTTGGGGCTCTACTCTGAGAACCACTGGTCTATATAATCTCTATATTCATTTTCAAGTTTGAAATCCCAGAGAAACTTTTTTCACTTATACAAAGTTTTTTTTAAAGATTTTATTTATTTATTAATGAAAGGGGGAGAGAGAGAGAGAGAGAGACAGACAGACAGAGAGACAGAGAGAGAAAGAAGCAGGCTCCATGCAGGTAGCCTCACATGGGACTTGATCCCGGGTCTCTAGGATCATGCCCTGGGCTGAAGGTGGTGCTAAACTGCTGAGCCACCTAGGCTGCCCAATTTATACAAAATTTGAGTGGAAAGTTGCCACGGTTATATTTATGTCATTTACCAACAAGCCCCAGTTTATTATAGAAATGTATAGAATTAAACTAGTTATGAAATTTTAAAAGTAAATTATCACTGTGCTGCCCCAGATTTTCAGCTGCTGCCTCTGGATGTCTTTTTCCTCAATGGCTTTCTTGGCCAAAAGTAATGTCACATTTCAGTTCTAGATATAAAGAATTACTAGTACTTTCTCTAAAATTCAAGTCTGTTACAATAAATCAGTCCTTTGACATTTGCCAAATAATCAATGTTCTCAAGTAGTAGCATCATTAATAATCATTCATTTGCCAATAACCATGCTATGATACTTGCACCATGTATGTATATATTTTTATTAAGCTTGATTTTTCTGAGTAGGCGGAAGGCTTGTTCCATTCTTCTCATTTTAAGAGGAATTTAGGGATTTAAGGCTGCTTAAAGGAATCCATAATGATGTTGGAACACAGAGGATAGGCAGAAAAATTAAAGGGACCAGACTTACAGGGCACAAATTAGAAAAGATTTGTAATGCCTTGCAAGTACACTTATTCAGTCTCTTACTAACTCATTATGTTTTTATTTGATAAACCATATGAAGCATATAAAAGCTGTTGTGGTGTCTGGCTAATTTCCATTTCAGAACTGACAGAAGCAGCTATGAAGTATATACTATAAAGAAACTGGACAAGAGAAATGAGAAATCATTTGAACACCATTAAAATTGTTAAGATTTACTAAAAGAGCTTGTGTAATGTATAAAAAATCAAGCAGATTTCATTCTATTAGCAAAGTCCAAGTCCATCTTGCCCAAAGACAGAGAATTAGAAGACTTAGCATCTGAGTCCGGCTCAACATACCCCCAAAAAGCCCATTTTTGCTTCTTGAATTGGCAGCATAATATTGTACTGTGTGTGATATATGACGTACACAAATGCATTGTATTTTTCATTTAGAAACAACCTAGAATTATGAAAAGGAGGGCATATTATATCACAGCTGTCTATTGAAGTCACAACATTTGAGAACAAGCTTTAAAATGTCGGTAGTAACACTGTATTGAACATGTTTTTTACTAGTCTCTTACTTCCTCCAGACTCTTAAATTCTTGTGAGCAGGAACCTCATCTCAAACTATCTATAATTCCCACAACCAGTTTAGCACCTGATATGGTCTGTGCTCAGAACAGCTCACTAAATGACTATGCAAACCCCCATTTACATTTACATTATACCTTTTCCTTTAAACCTTAAGCTTTCACAGAACATGATTTGAATGGTACCTTGATTCTTTAAGTAGAGAACTGGGAATATCTATAATAGGAGGAGTGCATATGTGTACTTGTCTGAGAGAAAAATCAACACTCCCAATATGGAAAAACTTCTGGAAGCTTCATAAGAGAAAGAAGCTATAGAGTCTGCAGTCCCAGGTTTGGCCACTCTCAGGAGCTCTCCTCAAGCCTTGCGATGGGCTCTTAGGCTAATTTGAGATCAAGCCAGAACTTTGTATTTCATCCCCACGTTGTCTTGTGGAGCAGTAATAGTAATGCACTGAAAATTCTATTGATTCTGTTCACCTAATCGCCCTTTTTTACCCATCTTCTGGGCTTCAAGTAGGTAGGGTTCTTAATCTGTGGTCCATGGACCATGGTCTCCAAAGGGTCTGGAGATGAAGCTCTATTTCAGTATGATTAATTTCCTTTGTGGGACGCCTGGGTGGCTCAGTGGTTGAGCTCAGTGGTTGCCTTTGGCTCCTGCATCTGGCTCCCTGCATGGAGCCTGCTTGTCCTCTGCCTATGTCTCTGCCTCTCTCTCTCTATGTCTCTCATGAATAAATAAATAAAATCTTTAAAAAATTAGTTTCCTTTGTAATCTTATTTTATTTCATACATTGAAAGCAATATTCTGAGACAGAGTCTATAAGCTTCATCAGATGGCCAAGTGGGTCCATAGCACAAAAATGGTTACAAACACCAGGCTGCCTTGGCTGAAAGGTCCTTGTTTATTACTTTTCTCTCCTATTAAATCATAAAAACAACTTCTCATGCCACATATATTTTATTTGCTTCCCAGAAGATTGACTATCTAAACTTAACTTCCTGATTATTTTCTCGATCTCAGGCATAACAAACATGTCCCAGAAAACACTACTTCTGCTATTATTCAAACAATTGCTAAACTATTACCCCCAATTTACCTAGACTAAAAGTAATTTTGCATTACAGGGACCATTGAAGTTAGAAGCTTTTTAGAATTTTTTAATGTTCATTTTTAAGGTTTTACCTTGTGAAGGGATAAAGATTTGTGTTTCCCCTAATTCCTATGAAGCTCTAACCCTGGGACCCTCCTGATGGGATTCATGTCTTTATAAGAAGTGGAAGACAGAAAGATCTCATTCTCTCCCAGAGTGTGTACCCAGCAAAGGCCATGTGAACATAGCCATCAGCAAACCAGGAAGAGGGCCCTCCCCAGATATCTAATCTGCTGGCACCTTGATGTTGGACTTCCCAGATTCTAGAACTGTGAGAAATACATTGCTGTTGTTTTAGCCACCCAATCCATGCTATTTTGTTAACAGCAGCAGCATAAGCTAAGATGTGCTTCTTCTCATTTATAGGTGTTTATCAACTACATAGGGTTCACCAATACCAATAAGCTTTTATAAAATAGCAACTTCCTAAAGAAAGAATTTTTAAAGAAAGATTTATTTATTTATTCATGAGAGACACAGGAAGAGAGGCAGAGACACAGGCAGAGGGAGAATCAGGCTTCCCATAGGAAGCCTGATATGGGACTCAATCCTGGATCCCATGAGCTGAAGGCAGATGCTCAACTGCTGAGCCACCCAGTTGTCCCAGAAAGAATTTCTAATACTATTTTTTTTCAGCATGGTTCAATTAGATGCTTAAACACACAATGAAAGAAAGAAATCCCAGACACGCCATATTTCTTCACAGCTCAACCTTGTTGCCATCACTAGCTAAGAGGCAAGGGAGAAATTTTGTGTGCAAATGGCTTAATATTTTAGTCTCCACAATCAGGCTCCTCTCCTCTAAACATCTCAAAAGCCTGCATCTGGACAAATGGCTAGATGATTTGTAGACAGAGTTGAAGAACATCAATCCACTGTGGGGATGAGTTTACTCATGTCAAGCTCAATGCATTTCACTAGCAGCTTTGTTTATTTGTGTTGAAACCAGAAGAGTTTCAAGATTTCAGATCATGGTGTGACTAGAAGAAATAGAAATTTTATACTGAAACACCATTTCTTCATTGTGACATCTCTCTTTTCCTGTGGAAACAATTGTTCTTCACACCTTTTCTTGACCTTCATTTCTCTGGTAAATGTTTCTCTGAGGAAGCAAAATTCTACATTTCTCACACTAGCTAGGGTGGGATGGGATGCAGAACCAGGAGGAAAGGAAGAATAAGGTTTAAATGGCTCTTCTCACTTTCAACTTCAGTATATTCCTGTAAGTTAAGAAGTCTGACATAAGTTGGAGTTGAGTAAATTCCAATGAGTAACAGTCAACATTCATGAGACACAGGGCACTCAAGCAGCCCTTCAAAGGTTTAGCACTTGTAGAAATCCAGGCTCCTCCAGAGAATTCCTGGAATATGCAGTATAACCTACAGATGCACCTTTGACTGATTTCCTTCTCATAGTCTTTCTTTTGCCCCTGAATACCCCGTTTGGCTCTGTCCACCTGGTGCCTTTGATTTAAGCCCCTCTTTTATTCAGATCTAACCCTTGAACATTCTCCATAAAAACCAGACTCCTAGGGTGATGAGGACTTAAAAATATTACCTACCTCTCCATGCTAGGTCTGGACTGATGGAAAACAGAAAAGAACACAGCAGTTGGACTTTACATTTGTTGTATTTCCATGTGTATTATCTTATTTGACGGCCACATCCATTCTATGAGCAATGTAGGCCAAGAGTGGTTTCCTAACTTAGAGAAGCAGAAAATCAGTTGTAGGGCAGCATGACTTCTATGATCTGCTGTTTGTAGGTGAAATGACAGTCATCCTCGGGGGTTCTGATACCCTACTGAGTACTCTTCTGGCTATTCTTGCTCCATTTGAAAGAGACAAGAAAACTAACCCATCAGTGGAGGAGATGTCCCAGCTTTGTTCAGGATCCTTGAGAATGCCCAAGAAAATTATCCTTAGCAATATCTCTTGATGGCTTTTCAAAATGCTTTCTGAATGGCATGGGAAAGTATGGAAACTATGAAAGCATAACACCTGCGGTTGCCACTTCGAAATTAAACTTGATGTTGTCTGGTAGGGAAACAAAGATTTAGGTTTCTGGACTGATTAGATCTGCTCCACTCTCAGTTATCATCTAATAAATTACCATCTTACTCAGCATAAGCTTAAAAAGGAAATTTCAGTAGCCCAAGACCAGGAAGCGAAAGGACATTGACTCACATAACTAATGAAAACTGCCAAACACTGAATTAACTGCGCACTTATCCTGGATTTTCTCAACACTTACAGCTTTCACAAAAGCTGCAGCTCTGAAGTTGTACAGAATAGGATTCTGATCCGTACATGAACAATAGTGGAGTCAGAAGTATCTAATCTATGATTGCCTTCAGGTTTTCAGAACATCTTTTAGTTTGTCTCAAATCTAGAAAACAAGTTTTCACCCAGGTGGTCAAAGCACAGCATGTTGTGGCCCAACGTGGTAAGAGGGAGGCTGGGGAAAGGCCAGGAGATGGATGAAGACAATCAGTGGCTGGAAGCCCAGGGGAGACTCCATTCCTGGTCTCAACAGGAAACAAAGCACAACTGATAGTCACAGAGCCAGGCTTTCTCTCCATCAGCATCATGACTTTTCCTATCACTGCCTGCATCTGAAATATCTCCATTCCTCACGACCTGGAAAACAGGCCAATCCTCCTTTTTTTTTTTTCTTTTCTTAATCAGCTGAGAGCTGTACTTGGAAGCAAAGTTCTAGAAGTAGACTCTGTGGGATTCCACCTATGTCCTGAGAGTGGTTGACAGCAATTTTTTAACCTCTTCATATTTTTTGGCTGAGACAGTCCTCCATGAATAGACTTAATACCTGTTTATTCTACTGCTATTAAAAAAGTCTTCTGAAAGCTGCCAAAGGATGTTTTCACCATGTTCCTAGCAATGAATAGTTCTGCCTTTTCTGACGATATAAGCAAGCCTGTGATTGACTGCCAAACTTAAAATTCTCGGGCTGAATCAAGTACACTAAAGCAGTGTTTCTCAAACTATGGGTCTCAATCCATTAGTGGGTTGTGAAATCAATTTAGTGGGTAGCAAGAAGCATCTTTTAAAATATGAAAGAAAGTTGCCTGGAAGGAGTTCCCTATACTTACTAAGAGTAAGGACTGTTTTGTGGAACTTTTGTTTGAGTTTGCAGACACACACCACTCGTAGGCTCAGTAGTTATATAAAATGTATTTTTTACTGGGGACTGTGGTCATCCGTTTAAAGCCACTGCACAAAGCAATGCCAGAAACTCTGAAAGAAGTGACTTGCTTAAGGAAATAAAGCCCTTCTGATTTCTGACTGTCGTCCAGAGTGCTGGCTAAGAAAAGAGAGGGGAGAGGAGACTCACGAAAAATGGACAGGAGCCCAGTATGGGGTTTCAAGCCAGAGGCTTACTGGCCAAATGGGAGGGTTGGCAAGTGGACAGACAAGGGCTTTATTACTGCTGCTTATTAGCTGCATGAAGACTAGGGAATTTTTAAAGAAATCAAGCACATAGGATTTAAAATGCCAATAAGATCGCTAGGTATGCAACTTCACTTTGAGAGAAGTATTTCGTAGACTTAGTGGTTGATGGTTTGCACAAAGTTCTAAATTCTTAGTAAATACAAACAAGAGTTTGTGTGCTTGAGATGTACATTCTATTAGGTAGAAACATAAAACAGTGCCACAATCTGCTCATTTTAACTGCAGTTTTATATAGTTCTGACTTCAAAAAAATTGCATTCTAATTTTTGTTCAGGTAAAACAGCCAGTGTGTCTGTGTACATCCATCCATTTCACAATCTTTTTGTGAGGAGGGGGTTAGAGGCTAGGGTGCTAAGGACTAAAATACAACTTTGCCTTTCAGAAATAAAATTTAAAATATCACTTGCTTATTTATTACAATTGCACTTAAAGAAAACCTAATTATCTCCAGGGATTTGTTTCTTGGTTAAAGGATATTAAACGTGGCCTAGGCTAAAACATCTATAAAGACTCTTACTTTTTTTTTTTAAATAAAATTCCACTAAAGTATTTTTAAATACCTTGAGATTGAAGTCAGTTTCCTTACTTACTGGCATGACTAAAAATTCTCTGTCTTCATATAAACAAAAATTCTGAGTATTGGGATGTTTCCTATCATGCTGACAAATCTAAAATCTCCACAACTTTACCTACAGATTTCCCCATCTCCAGCAAAGATCTTTGATGCTTTTCATAAACAACTTCCTTATTTTCAAAGGCAATGCTTAGCTTCTTCCTCCTGATTTTTAACTGTGGCAGATAGTATTTATTTTTCTGGATACTATTTCCTAGCAAAGGAGAAATCAACTAGGTTGTGCTTCCTTTCATTCCCTCAGCTGCCCAGAAACGTGTCTGCAAGGCAATAAAGTTTTCCATAATGTCTGAGCTCAAAAAATATGAGCCAAGATAAACCCCAAAACACTGGCAGAGAGAAAAATAGCTGGTGCTTAGTTACGTTTCTTTTTAGATATGAAGGAAGGGAAATAAATCTTCCAGCAAGTTTGCTTTAATTAAATGCAATGCATATTTCTCTCTTCACGGGCCATGCAGTCTCAGAGAGCTGTGTGTCATGTTCTGGGCCCTTCTGAAATGTCTGAATTGACACCAGAGACATCTTGTAAACAAAATGTTCTTTCAAGTCAGCATCATATCCTAGGCATGTTCACTATAAACTTCAAAAACTATGTTCAACATTTTGAAACAGAATGATTATGGATCAAAGTTCCTCCGGAGATATACTCAAAGGACTTAAGTCATTAAAGGTGTGATTTTCTGACAACTTAATTCAGTTCCTGCCCCAAGAGATATGATGCACAATTAAGTGGTTAGAATACTCTAATTAATAAGAAATTGAAAAGAATCTTTCTGACGAGAGGAGCCTGATTTTTCTAGAATTGTTGATCCTGGGCTGGTGTTTAAATCATTCACAGCAGCTGAACTGCCTACTAATGACTAACCTTGAAACCTTTTACTTGGAGATCCCAAAGCAGTCATCGAGGCTAATATTTTTCTGTGCTCTGCCAGGCATGGAATAAAAGATCCTAAAATGATTTTTGAAATTTTTCTGACTGACCTGACTGTAGGGAAATGGCTTAGTTACCCGAGATGTCCCAGTCCTGTTCCCACAAATTTCCATATCAAAGAGGAGCAGTTAGACCAGATGAGCTTCAATTTGGGCTTAGTCTTGGGGCACCTGGGTGGTTCAGTGGTTGAGTATCTGCCTTTGGCTCAGGTTGTGATCCTGGGGTCCTGGGATCTAGTCCTGCATCAGGCTCCCCACAGGGAGCCTGCTGCTCCCTCTGCCTGTGTTTCCTCCTCTCTCTCTGTGTCCTTCATGAATAAATAAATAAAATCTTAAAAAAAATAGCTTAGTCTTAGGACTCCTCACGACTGTGTAAGGATGGGGGTGGAGTGGGGTCTGGTGGAGGGGGTGGCACTTGTTCTGGTCACCTGTGATTAGTGACACTTTCCCTCCAGAGAGCCTTCCCAAACTAAGAGAGACCCATAAAATAGGTTCCTGTTTCCCTTTTCCTCCTACAACAGGAGACGAAAAGCCCAGCTGTACCTGAACCCAAAGTTCAAAGAAACACTTAAACTAAATTCCTAAGACACAACAGTCAAAGGATTTTAGAATAAAGACTCTGGGAAAGGGAAGCATTTTGAATCATGGCTCTGCCATTTTCTTTCATTAGCAAATGACACAGGATCCTGCTTAGACCTATCTCAAATATGAGGTACAGGCTTCTTGCTTTCAAAGCTCCATCAGGCACTCCGAATGCACGGGTTATTGTTAGGTATATTTCATGCAAGAGAAAACAGTGGCTCTCTTATACACTGTCAATAAGGTGGTAAATCAGTCCAGCATTTTGGCAAAATCTGTCAAAATTCCAAGAGCATATATCTTTTGATCTTGCAAACTCACTTCTTGGAATTTATCCCACAGACACAATCTTTCATATAGATGTATCCACCGTGGCTTGTGTAAATGCTCATCAGCAAAAGACCCAGTAAGTAAGTTTTGTATAGTAATTATACTACAGACTAGTCTGTGGCTATTAAAAAGAATGAGAGGGAGTAAGGGTATACTTACAGTTTTATTTACACAAACAAAATCATCGCATCTATTACTTGTGAAGTATAGTTGTATAGAGAGGTATGGAAAGGTGTCAAAGTTTTGTTATTTAAAGTAAGTCATAGTATGATATATAGAGTACAACATAGCTTGTGCAAAAGATATATTTGGGTGTATGTGTGTGTATAGTAAAAATGCTGTGCATACAAAGTTTTTGATGGTATACAAAAAAATTTTACTAGTGGTGACCTATAAGGAGTAGGGTTCATATCCTTCTGAACTTCTCAATGTCATTAAATTTTTTTTTTACTATAAGCTTGCATTACTTTTAATAAAATACTTTTTAAAAAGCTCCATGGTCACAGTTTCTACAAAAATGATGCTTTTCAGCCCCTAAGGGCCATTAGGGATGTGTGTAACTGTTATATTTTGGGTGGAAGCATGGCTCTGAACGAGATGTAGACCCTGGCTCCCTCTTCTAAGTTTCCCATATATTCATTGCATTAAGTGCACCATTTTGCTCCTTGTCCTTCTCCCCGGCTGGACTGTAAACTGCCCTGCTCAGAGCCAGCAACCATCCCGCTCTCATTAACAAATCCCTGGTTCTCAGCACAGTACCTGGCAAATAGAGGGTAGCTAATAAATCTAGTTGTTAAAAAAAAGTCAGTGGCCCCACCTCAACTACAGTTGTAACAGGATCATTAAATGTTAGGTTTAAAAAATCAATAAAGGAAGGAGGGAAATTTGCTTTGAAGCTATTTGCAAAATTAGCTATAAACCAAAAATTCAAATTGCAAGGAATAGACTGGAGGCCTTCAAACTACTCTTTGGAAGACTTTGTCTACTCTTGTTCTCATTTTCACAGTTCCTTCAAAAGCCTTCTCTCGCTCTCATGATAAAGGACAGCTACTCCTGCAAAATGTGTTTCGCTAAGATTTAAAACTGCTTGCTGGAGTTTCTCCAGAAATTCTGAAAAAAAAAAAAAAAAAAAGGATTTTGGTGAAAATGTTCATTTCATTTGATTAAACTATCCATTTGTGGAATTTGATGGAGAGGGGAACAGGTGGATGGAAGAATCAGGAGTACACGGTAAGTCAACCAAAGACCACAATTGCTTTCTGGAATTGAAAGCTAATAGAATGCTTTGGAACATGGATGTCTGGCTTGGTAGCCCAAACTCTTCCAGAAGTCCTGAGTCTGCTAAAGGGAAGGCTCTCCTTGGCCTTCCTCTGAGAGGCAGTATTTTGCAGTGGTTTTGAAGTCAGGATCTCTGGGTTCAAATGCAACTCCATTATTTTACTAGCTGTGCAACCTCAGGAAGTTTGCTTCACCTCTCTCAACCTGTTTCCTTATCAGTAAAATAGGATAACATAGTTCCATCTCATAGACGGTTTGTGAAGGTTGAGTGAGATAATAGCCATAAGACATTTTATATGGAGTACCATAAGGGTTAACAAATATTACGGCTTTGTGTAAATAATATAGTAAGTACATTCTGGCAAAACAACACAAGAATACCATAAACACAGGATTCTAGCTGCAAATTTGGACCAGTTCCCCTGGCTTCCTGGTCCTTTCACAATCTATGCCAGAGTTCTCAGGCTATGGTAAAACATTCGTATCCCATAAACTACCCTGGGGCATTTCAATGCAAAAATGGAAGTTTTGCCAAAGCTATTTTAAGTTATTTAAAAAATACCAAGTTTTACCAATTTTCTAAGAAAAACATATCATTTGATAGAACTTCTTAGCTGTAAAATTTTCATTTGTTTCTTTCTCATAGTTTTCTATACATGCTACCACTCACAGTCTGTCCCAGAATCAAGTATAAAATATTAGTAATTTCATTCAAAATTAGGTTAGTTACCCTTGAAATATCCCTGTATCAATGTGTTGTGGTGCTCTGAAAGAGGATCATCTTTTCCAGACACTCTGACACCCGAATGGATGGAGAACGTTGAGATGTTGTTAAATCAGCTAAGCTGTTGAGCTTTCCCCAGAGTTTGGAGCCACTCACACCAGTATTATCCAACTACACTGAGAGCCCATGCTTCCGGTCAAATAACACAAATGTTGTGGATATGTGACTCTAAGAGAAGTCCATATCCATGAAAACATCTCCTTCACACTAGCTGTACATTGCTTTCTAATAAGTGACTGGCTCTCAGTAGTCATCCAAAACTTGAAAGGAATCAGGATAGAGATGTTCTCACTTAAAAATCCGAAGATAAATTATTTGCAAATTCAGGAAAAAGATTCTTGCAAATTCAAGAAAATCCTTATTAGTCTTCTGAAAAACCATATTAAAAAAATGCCCCTATACCTATGATAGTAACTCAAATTTCTCACATAATCTATTTTAAATGTTGCCCCAGGTCTGAAAACTTACCATGGTGGTTCTTGGAAATCCAATTTAAATGTATAAAGAAAGCTGATATTCTTTATAGGAAGGCATACATGGACACATTATTATATTATTGGAACCAGCTCAAGATACAAGAATGAAGTTTGAACATACGTAAACATAAGCAACATTTTGAAAAACCAAATCATTTATGTCAGTACATGATGTGTGACAGCTCTAACCACAATTATGTATACTTAGAAGATGCAAACATGGATTTTTCAGAGGTAGTATTTTATGGCACAACAATGTATAATTATACAAAAGCAGGCAGTTAAATAGCTACAAGTCTGTGCATGGAAGTTATTGATTAGCATGCAACTTCCTGACCCGATATTAAATTGAGTGATTTAGATGATGCTTTTTAAGATTACATAGCATAGTGTTTCACGTATAAAGATAAGTTTTGTTCAGAAGTTTTTCATTTAAGATAATTACTATATTTGAACTTTTTACTTACAAAATTTTATTTCAGTAAGTTTGCTTAATATAACAGCACAGAATGGTCACTTTGTACTTCTGAATTCAACTGGAATTGGCTAGCCTTCCTCATTTTGACTCACACAGACAAATTAGAGGGCAAAAGTAAGCAAATCTTATAGCATGGAGCACTGGAAAGCCAACTGGGGTTCCTGAAGTTTGGGTCCCAGGCCTAGGCCTACTGTGTGTCAGTGGCTAGTCTCTAGCCTTCTCCAGCTGTCACGCTTCCCATCTGTAAAAGAATGAGATTTATCCAATGATGTCTAATAAGACTTATTGTGATAATGGCAATGCTCTTTATCTGCATTGTCCAAAGTGGTAGCCATTAGCCATGTGTGGCTCTTGAGCCCTTGAAACATGGCTAGTGTGACTGAGGAAATGAATATTTAACTTTGTTTAATTTTATCAGTTTGCATTTAAATTAAATAGCCACTGGTGGCTGGTGGTTGCAGTACTGGATAGTACAGATTGGTGATTCCTTCTTATCTAAATGCTATATACTCCTCCGACCCCAACTTATCACTTAGTTTTCTCTTTGTACTTTCACCTCTACAACTCCATTTTCTTTTCTTTTTTTAAAGATTTTATTTATTCATGAGAGACATACAGAGACAGACAGACAGACAGACAGAGACAAAGGCAGAGGGAGAAGCAGGCTCCATGCAGGGAGCCGAAGTGGGACTCGAGCCTGGGTCTCCAGGATCAGGCCCTGGGCTGAAGGTGGCGCTAAACCACTGAGCCACCCGGGCTGCCCAACAACTCCATTTTCTTTTTTGTTTCAATTAGAATTAAAGGTTAGATATGCCTCCATTGCCGTTCCAGCTGAGAGTCAAGAGCTTAGAATTAACCTGTAGCTTTAACCCACTACTTGAAATGGAGAAAAGGACTAGGTATTAAGAGCCTCTTTGATCTTCCATTAGGGTCCAGTTGGAGAGTCAGCAGTTATTTGGATGGAATGAGAGCTGACATTTATCGAGTCAAAAGGCAGCATTGATGTGGCTTCCTATTTTAGGATAATGTCAGCTTCAGTTAGAAGCTTCACTGTCCAAAGCTTCTGCTAATAAATATGGCCAAACTGTCAGGATGGGCAATTCATTTGCCAAACATCTCAACTGTAATTAGGTGGTGTGATTCCTACCACGTGCCAAGGCCTCGGACTAAGTTCTGAGACTGGGAATTTGAGTAAGTTTCTCTCCTCCTTTAAGAAGAGCCCAGATCTAAAAGAGGAGCCTGGCCAGTAGATAAATATTTATAACACACCATGACACATCCCATAATCAATATGTGAACGGTGGGTTGTAAGAATACAAAGAAGGAGCAAATCTTCATCCTCAATTCCTGGCAAGCTAGGGAAGGTTTCAGAAATGAGTCATCATAGGGTGAACAGGAGTATATTAAGGTATCAAGGATGGAGAAGGGCATTTCTGACAGAGGAGCATGGTTCCTTCAGGGATGTCCATTGAATAGGGCTGTCTGGAAGATTTATGCTTAAGTTTATGAGAACCAAGTAAGACATTACATCTGATTTTGCTGCCTCTCACTAAAGAGTCTTTAAGCTAAACTATTTCTCCAATAGGTAAAATGATTCAAACTTTGGGCTCTGAATGTTTGCTTATTTCAAGGACAACTTCCACTTCTTTGATAAATGACGAGAGCCCTACAATTTCCAATCCCAATTAGCTCCACCTCTTGGACATAGTAAAGGAAATTCTAAGGCATATCTGAGAGAAGTCTTTTGTTTTTTAGATTTATTTATTTATTTATTTATTTATTTATTTATTTATTTATTTATTATATGAATAGGGAGAGGGGCATAGGGAGAGAGAAAATATCAAGCAGATTTCACACTCAGCATGGAGCCCAATGCAGGTCTCACAACTCTGATATTATGACCCGAGCTGAAACCAAGAGTCAGATGCTAAACCGAATGAGCCACCCAAGTGCCTTGAGAAAAAGTCTTTTGAAGGTACTGAGTGCAAGGTAGGATCCATGAAAGGAGGCAAAGAATTATGAATTTCTGTAAACATGGAGTATAGTTTTCTTGGGAACATTGAATTCCCAAACAAAATAGCAGCCCTTTTCATCACCAGAGTGATGAATTTTGGAATACAAGCCTTGGGAAAGTCCAATGTAAATCTCTGTGAAATCTCATAGTCTCCAAGAAGTGTTTGTTAACTGCATTTTCTTTTCCTACAGTGAAGTCACTGGGCCAGATGAGATATAAAATGCTGGAAGCTGCATCTTGGTGAGCTGCAGAAAGTAATTTCTGCATTCTTAAGATTGCCCATTGAATGGCTACACTTAGTTGTCTGTACAGTTACCCCACCCTTGCCTGCCATTTAGAAATTTACAGGCTAAAAGAAGGATGATGACTCAGACAGGATATTAAGGCCCTATAAACAAACACATACTCATCAGAGAAACATACAATAAATGTTTTCCTTATGTGAAAGCCACATGCCAGGGAAAATATGGTGGATGGAGTGCTGGTAGATTTGGTGTTCACCAATTAGATGATGCTGAGATTCTCGCCATGTTTTCACTGCTGTTCATAAACACCTATAAAAGCTTTCCAAGCTCCTTCCCTCTGTTTTAGATAGTTGTTTGCAAATGCTGTAATTGAAATCATCAGGGGGAGCTTTTGAAAATTTGGATGCCCTGAAAAAAAAAATCTAGATGCCCAAGTCACTTTCCACACAAAGTAGGAGCTCTAGGGGTGGAATTCAGCCCTCAATATTTTTTAAACTCCTTGAGTGATTCCAAAATGCAGCAAAGTTTAGGAACCTCTGCATTAGGTCTGAGAGCAGTTTAATATAATAGTCCTAATTTTGGAGTTAAAAAATATAGATTCCTGTGCCCCACCCCAGACCCAGTGAATTATCTCTAGAGGTGGGAAGATCTTGATGTTTACTTTTCTTTTTTAGGATTTATTTATTTTAGTGAAGGAGAGAGAGAGAGAAAGAGCATGTGTGCAAGGGCGAGGGGTAGAGAGAGAGAATCTCCAGCAGACTCCCCACTGAGTACAGAGCCCATCGTAGAGCTTGATCCCATCACCTTGAGATCATGACCTGAGCTGAAACCAAGAGCTGGATGCTTAACCAAATGAGCTACTCAGGTGCCCCTTGATGTTTACTTAAACAAAACAAAACAAAAAACTCCAAAGCCAGCCTGATGCCCACCCTTAGTTGAAAACCATGTTACAAAGCATGATTTTGAGTTCTCCTCTGATTTGTATATGAAACGTGAAAAAGATTAAAATAGAATGAGGTCCATTCAAAACTATATAGATGATACTTTCTGGAAACATCTCTTTGCTTATTTCTTTTTTTGGTTTCCACTTATTAAAGTGTAACACACTTATAGACATGTGCAGGGACTGTGAATATTTGAACTATGTAACCAGCACCCAGATAAAAAACCTGAAGGGTACCAGTCATCCTGGAGCCTTCCCTTGCAGGCATGCCCCAGGCCCTGTGGGAACCACAGACCTAATTTTTAGTTATCACTTCTTACTAAAAAGTTTTATTTGTTCCCATGGTCACATTGCAGTACAGTTGGCCTATTTAGATGCAAAAATTACTGAGAGATAATTAATGGGCCAATAGAGAATTTTGAAGTCAAATGGCCTTCCATCTTTTATTGCTCTTGCTGTGGTCATTTAAAACAAGGAAGAACACCAGAAAGAAATATTTCCCCAGACTTTCATATGTTGTTAGTTATTGGGTGCAATTTTCCGACACTCTGTCATCCTAAGCCTTGTGACAACTCTGCAAAAGTAAGAATTATTGTCATCTCTACTTAACAAATGAATAAACAGAGGCTTAGAGAGGAAGTAACTTGCCAGATTTGGCTTTAGGTCCGTTTTACACAGAAAGCCTTTCCCCGGTGCTGCCCGCTGTCTCTCACACTTGTAACTAATTGAGAGTTTAATCTCCTATAAATACCAGCATGAAAAAAGGTCTCCAGGCATTCATGCTATGAAATTGTGATTACAGATTGTAACTTGTTGGGCTGTTTCTTTAAAAATCCACTCCAAAAATACTTTATGAACTGTAATTCTCAAATCACGTAGATGAGTTCGTTTATAGCTAATGTAGTGGGTTTTTTTCCTGATTAGGAAAGTAATTCATATTTGCTGTAGAATGATAAAAATATAGAAGAAGAAACTACGAATCATGCATTATACCCAAATGTTCTCTAAAAATAAGAAGGGCTTTCAAGAGCATGGGCAGGGTAGGTCTCTGGGAAGAGTTACTTGATCTTTGGAAGCTTTTTAGGAGATATGATGTGAATAACTTATTTTTGAATATTTCTAAGTATTCTGAAGTTAATACAGACCTGTCACTCTATACCACACAGTATGCAAACAACTTGAAATGATCACTAAACTATCTGATCTCAGGTTTTTACAGATTACCATGTGTAACTGCAGTTCCCCACAATTTAAAAAATAGTTCCTATGAACACACACCTTTCCTCCTTTTTTCCACTTGTTAATAGTATTGGCTAAAATTATGGTATTTAGAAATTTATCATCAGTATATCTGAATTCTTAATAGAGATTCCAGGAAGCCTTGAGTTTTCTGGGCAAGTGTGCTTTTTTTTTTTTTTTTTTTTTTTAAAGCAAACATACCAGAGTTTATACCTTTGAATGCATGTGGGTTTTTTTCTGGAGGAAAAGCTGTGTACCATTTCCAATGTGTTCCCATTGCCCAAAATATTTTGAGGGAATTACAGAAAGCAGGGGCAAGGCATCTTTGAATGGCATATCCCCACACTGCCTCCCAGTTCCTGGACTAAAAGGTGCAGAAACTTTCTCACTTACTCAGCAATGACTCTGTCAAAAGCCACTGATTACATCTCTGCGTCTGTCCAGTCAAATTACAAAACAATGTACTCACTGTGCCTCAGGGAGAGCAGAACTCAAACACTGATTCTCCTGGACTTTGGCATCTACTCACAGGATCAAGGAGCTTGAGAGGTGAGCAAGGACGGCCTCCTACCTGAGGCTGACAGTTGGAGATCCAGGGGGCTTGTGACATGTGACTTCGCTCAGTTATACCAAGAATTAGGGAATCAACAAGTTTATACAGGATCCCAGGCATTGTGACTCAAAAGAAATAAATCTTTCCACCTAAAACCTCAAACTTCTAGCATGATCTATCAATCACTCTGCCCATAATAAAAGCTGATACTTATCCTTCAATACATTTCTCAAATCTCCTATATATACATACCCATGGTATAGGTATACCACAATGTTTTTCAATCATTCCCTGATTGCTGGGCATTCATTTTATTTCCAGATTCTTCTTTCCTTCACCACAACAATGATGTAATAACATTCTCGCGTACAAAATCTTGCATACTGATGCTTTTATTTTTATGGGCTAGTTTCCCAGAAGCTGAGTCATGTAATATATGATGTGTCTATGTATGTGTGTGTGTTTGCATTAAGAGTTTGCTAGAATGTTTTTCAAAAATTCACAAGACCACAGCAATGTACAGAGATCTACCTCACCCCACCTCCATCTCTCCATCTACCACAGTAGTGGATATTGGTGCTCTTTTAAAATTTTTACCAATTCGGTGGAGGGCTAGTATCTTATTATAGTGGATGAATGGTAGCCTCCTCCCCAAAAGATATGTCCATGTCCTAATTCCCAGAATCTCTAAATATGACCTCCTTGGAAAAAGGATCTTTGCCGATATAACTAAGGATATCTAAAAGAAATCATTGTGGATTATCTGGGGGCCCCTAAATTAATTAAATATCTTTATAAGAGAACACAGGAGAGAGAAACAGGGAGAAGACAGCCATGTGGAGAAGGACGTGGAGACTGGAGTGATGGAGCCACCAGCCAATGAATACCTATAGCAGCCAGACACTGGAAGACCAAAGGATATATTTTCCCCTAGAGGCTTTGGGGGGGACTGTGGCCCTGACCTTGACTTTGGAATTCTCACCCTCAGAGCTGTGAGAATAAATTTCTATTGCTTTAAGCCACCAAGTATATAGTAATTAATTGTGGCACCTTTAGGGAACAAATATACTGATTGTTACCATAAACTTGTGTTTTTCTGAAAACTACTGATGTTGAACATCTTTTCATGTGGTTTTATCGGCCATTTGGATTTATTTGCTTTCATGTAAATTAACTATTCAGATTTCCCCCCATTTTTCCAGGTTTTTTTTCCTATTAATTCTTATAACCACTGTAAAAATGCAGATGTGAATATGTTGTCTGCCACATGTTGTAAGACATCTAGCATATGTCCTTTGAGTTTGTTTATGATATGTTTGGTCATGCAATTAAAAAAATTACATGGTACAGCATGCTCATCTTTTCCTTTATCCTTTATGAGTTAGTTCCTGTTGATTATGACTATTTCCCTGACATCTGAGTTACAAAAATATTCTCCTAAATCTCCTTTAAAATGTTGTGGGAGGCACAAAGAAGGTCCCCAAAGATATCCATGCTCTCAACCCTGGAACCTATGAAGATACTACCTTCCATGGCAGAAGGGACTACAGATGTGGTAAGGGGGCAGACTTGAGATGGGGTGATTATCCTAGATTATCCAGAGCGGCCCAATCTAGTCACACAAGTCCTTAATGGGAGATTATCCAGATGTGGTCAGAGGGAGAGGTTACTACAGAAGTATGGCTAAAGAGGTGCAACATTGCTGGCTCTGAAGATCGAGGAAGGAGCAACAAGCCCAGGAATGTGGACAATCCTTAGGAATAGCAAAGAAATGGATTTTGCCTCAGCTCCTCAGAAAGGAATGTGGCCCTGCTGACACCTTAGCCCTATGAGACCTATGTCAGACTTGTTACCTACAGAATTTAGATAATAAATTTGCCTTCCTTAAGGCACTAGGTTAGAGATGATTTGTTATAGTAGCACTAGACCACTAATACATTTTAATTGCTCCATTAAAAAAGTGTACCTTTATCTATCTATATTTACTCTTAAGGAGTAAATAGGGGTACAGCTTTAGTTCTAGATGGACTTTCCAATCAGTATTGATCAGTTTGCTTACTCCTTTGCCGATATCATGTTGTTTTGATATGGTCGCTTCACTTGATCGTAGCCAAAAGGCCAAGAAGCATTTGATAGGATGCTTCAATATGTTCAAATATCTAGTAGGCAAGGTAACCTACTTTCTTTTGTTTTAATTATCATTTCTGTTAAAGTTTATTCCTAAGTATTTTAGAATTTGCACTGTTTTGGTAACAATTCCATCTCCATCTGCAACTGATTACTCATAAATAAAGCACACCATGTACAATTCTGTCTCAAAGCCTAGAACTTGCTGTTCCCTCTCACTAGAAGGGGTTTTTTCCAATTATCTGCATGGCAGGTTTCCTCATGGACTTTAAGCCTCTGCTCAGATGTTCACATTTTTAACAATGAGGTCTTCCCTCAACACCCCATAGGAAAACAGTATACTACTGCCTGCTGCCCACCTACCTACTAGCATTTGCTATACTTCTTTGGTTTTCTTTTTTTCTCCATAGCACTTGTAACCATCTGACTTATTATTAAGTCACTTGTGGCTTATTTTTCATTTCCTCCAACTGAAATGTCAGCCCCATGAGGAAAAGTGTTTTGTCCCTTTTGTTCACTACTATTATCTCCAGGTCCTTAGAGGGGTACTTGATGTTCATTCAGTTGGGGTTCAATAAATATCTGTTGAATGACTAAAAAGAAGACCTATTGATTTTTCTACATTTATTTTTTAATCTAGCCACCTTGCCAAATATCATTACCAATTGTGGCAGCAATTTTTTACTGGGGTCTTTTGATTTTTGTAGATATGCCATCACTTCATCAACAAAAAATGATATTAGTTTTCTGGTTGCATGAATTATGTTAAATATTTATTCAATATAGATTTACTGGAACCTCTGAAGCTATGATGTATAATATTGGTGGAACCAGGGATTCCTATCTGTAGAAGATTGCAAAGATGATCTCAGTTATCCCTGTATCCATGCCCTCTTTGCCATGAGACTTTGTAGTGCCCTCACACCCTGAGTCTAGACTGAGCCACATGAGTGCTTAGTCAGTAGGATGTTAGCAAATATGATGCCGGCAGAGCCTTGAAAAATGCTCTGATGCTGGGCTTCCACTTATTCCTACTTCTCTGTCACCACCATGAGAGCATGCCTGGGCTAGCCTGTTGGAAGGTGAGAACATATTGTATAGGGTAAAATTTTCCTAATTGTTCTGGCAGAGGCCATCTTAAATTAGTCCACAGCCAGCCAGCCCCAGACACGTGAGCAAGCCCCGTCACGATCCCATGGCTGCCTAGATGACCTGTAGCTAACCAAAGACATGCACAAAAGCCCAGCCAGATACCCTGATCCTTATTGACTGTGAGTTACTTATATGTATATTATCATATGTCCCTGGAGTTTGGTAGTTGTTGACCACTGAACCACCCAGGCATCCCCAAATAATGTTCTGAGGCATTATTGTGACAATAAATCATTGATATGTTTTCTTATGCCTACATTTAAAATAAAGAGCCTTAGAGTTTCACCATTTAGCATTCTGTTATTTGTTAGTTTTTGGCAGATAGTCTTTATCATATTTAAGTAAAACAGAAAAAGAAAGCAATTAAGGTCATCATATTTAAGTAAAAGAGAAATAGAAAGTAAGGTTTTTAAAATTAAAAATGGCTGAATTTTACAAATGCTTTTCCTGCATAAATTTTTATAATCTTTTTTATTGATGAGATAAATTATTTTCAGAGCTCTCCTGATTTTTAACCATGTTTATGCTCTAGGAACAAGTCTTTCTTGGTCATAATGTGTTATTCTATTGGGGTCCTTCTGGATTATTTTATTTGGAAGTTTGTATCTATATATATAAGTGAAATTGGTCTATAGGTTTTTGGTTTATATTTTGTTCTCCAGGTTTTCAAATAAGGTCACATTGACTTTAGGAAATGATCTGGAATTTTCAGAATTGATCAATGAGCCCAAATACAAGAAAGGACATTAAGCTTTGAAACACATAAGCCACACAATCTAACATTTCTCCTCAGACCTTGCATAACAATGGAACATTAATAAAATAAATAAATTACAAGGCTGAAGAGAAAAATTTAACTTACTTTACAAAGTAGGTACTTTATAATAGAGCATAATTTTAGATCATAAGCAAATAAAGTTGATATTAAATAAAAAGGCAATAGCTAGTCAATATATACTACTTGAAATATAAAAAAAAACTTCCTTCAAAATAACATTAGGATTTTTTTAAAAAGATTTTATTTATTTATTCGTGAGAGACACAGAGAGAGGCAGAGACATAGGCAGAGGGAGAAGCAGGCTCCCTGCAGGGAGCCCAACGTGGGACTCTATCCCAGGACCCCGGGATCACAACCTGAACCCAAGGCAGACACTCAACCACTGAGCCATTCAGGCATCCCCAAAATAACTCTAGGATTAATGAGAAAGGCAAAATTTTAGTCATAAACTACCTAGAACCAATGAAAGGGAGAATATTTACTTTCTACCAAAACATACAGAATATAGCTAAAGGTATATTCAGAGGAAAATATATAGTTTATAGTTTTGACAGCTTTATTATTGAGACTTGTAAAACAAATGAACACAGTGCTGATACTAAGAAATTCCATGAACTCCAAAAGGATAAACCTTGAGTAAAGTATGAGGAAGGAATTAGTAAAGATAGATACTAAAATGAATGAAGTGGAAAACAAAAATGGTAGAAAGAACAAATAAATTCAAAAGCTATTTCTTTTGTAAAATATAAAAACCACTGTATGAGTATGATTAGGGAAAGAAGAGAGGAAAATATTAGGATTGCAAAGATGAAACACATACAAACATTAATTATAAAAAAGTACTATGTTAAATCCTATTGCAATAGATACGAAATTCTAGAGAGAATGGATTATTTCTTAACAAAGTAAGAATTAGCTAACCCAAAAAAACATAGAAGAATTTAATAAAAAGAGATTGAAGTGATTAAAATTCTATCATTTAAAAGGGTGTACTGGGGGTAGGAGGAGTACCAGGATGAAGCAATTTCACAGCTGGGCCCCAACTAACTCTTAAGAACAGATAATTCCAATGCTACTTAAATTATTTTGGACCATTTACTCAAAGGATACAAAAGTATGAATTGGGAGGGATACTTTGTACCCTGATGTTTATAGCAGCATTATCAACAATAGCCAAATTATGGAAAGACCCTAAATGTCCATCTACTGATGAATGGACAAAGTGGTATATATATATATGCATAATGGAATATTACTCAGCCATAAAAAAGAACAAAATCTTGCCATTTGCAACCACATGGATAGAACTAGAGAGTATAATGCTAAGCAAAATAAATCAGAGAAAGACAAATACTATATGATTTCACTCATATGTGGAATTTAAGAAACAAAACAAATGAACATGGGAGAAAAACAGAGACAAACCAAGAAGTAGACTCTTAACTAAAGAGAACAAACTGATGGTTAACAGACAGGAGGGGGGTGAGGGGATTGGGTAAAACAGATGATAGGGATCAAGGAGCAAATTTGTTGTGATGAGATCCAGGTCTTGTATGGAAGTGTCGAATCACTCTAATATACACCTGAAACTAATATTACACTGAATATTGACTGATTGAAATGTAAATAAAAACCTGGGGGAAAAAACTATTCTGGACCACTGAAAAAGATGAAAAGATCCCAAATTCATTTCAAACTATATATAGATCAGTGATTCTCAGAGTGGTTTCCTGGACCAGCAGCATCAGCATCATTTGGAGACTTGTTAGAAGTACAAATTATCTGGCCCCACTGAGACCTACTGGATCAGAAGCTCTGGGAGTGAGGGACCAGGAATCCAAGGCTCTTCTGTGAGGCAAGTGCATGCTAAAATTTAAAAACACTGCTGTCATTGTAGCCGGCATATACTTTTCATACCAAAAGTTGTAAGTTGCTTTGTATTCAGGAATATGTCTCCTAAATTTACCTACTTTCTTTTCTTTTTCTCAACATCATAATCTATCTTCCACCATGTTATATTGAATTTGCTCAATTTTATCCTCTCATATTATATATATATATATATGTATATGTATATATATACACATATATTTGCAAAACAAGTCTCTTCCATGTATAGATACATACAGGCATTTACTCCTATGACTGATTACCTGGAAAATCATTCCTATGGATTGCAAAGGATGTGGAGGTAAGAATTACCAGCTGGAGTGTGGGCTGTATATGGCAGTATTGAGTGGGAATGTGTATGTAGGGTCAATACACTGGTGTTGGGGTTTCTGCTGGCAATAGATGTTGCATGTGTGGGATGAGGTCAAGGGTAATGGTAGTACAGATATCGATATTAGTATCTGTTTATAGGTGGTAACTGATCCCAAGCTAAGTTCAACAGGAACATTTTGCGTGTTGCATTCTAATTATCAAATGAAAAGAAGTACCTTTTCCTTGTAAGCACCAACTAATGACAAAAGGTTTGAAGCTTTTTGATATGCTTTAATCATGAGATAAAGAGGTATGTGATATGCACACCACAAATGCCAAGTCTTTCATATTCATTATATTATTTCCTCTATATCCCTGTGACAAGTATTCATTGTGAGCTCCATTGTTTAAGTGAGGAAAGAAAGGATCAGAAAAGTTTAGGAACTAGCCCAAGGGCACCTAATTCTATGCCAGATTCAAAATCAGGTTTGTTTTGCTCTAATCCAGCTTTGGCTCCTTCTACTAAATCTTTCAGAACTTTTTTCTCAGACCGAGTTGGTGCCCAAGAAATCTGAGTCTATCTGCATGAGGGACTAACTCCTTCAGTCTTTTCCAGCAGATAACATACTTCCTCCCCTTTTCATTTCGATGTGCTTCAAAGTTAAAGACCTTCCATGATGTTTTTATTGCCTTGGCCCCTGAGACTAACAAATGGTTACACATTCTATATAAAAGAAACCATTTTAATATTAATAGCCCAGTCATTTGGGGATTAAAGGTTTGGGGTTTGCTTTGGCATGCAAAAGGAATATTAGTTACCTGTAATTCTGGTTTTGGGGAGGCTCATAGCTGTAATAGATAACAGCTCCCTGAATCTAAATTTCCTGGCACATGACAGGCCTGGATGGAAAGCTCATATTTCCCTGCCTCTGACCACCCACGGGGAGAAGGCATGAATCTTGTTAACAGTGTGGTCTCTATAAAGCTGCCTTCCACAGAAGGCTCACACTGAGACACAGTGCACAGGCCAAGATGATTAGGTTGTCATAAATATAGACTCTCTGTGAGCAGAAATTATTAATGGGGCTGGGAAACAAAGGAAAAATTCTCCAAAACAGAGGAGCATAAGTTTTCTTAGTATTTGTGTGCAGCCAACTAATTTGACTTGTAGGGTTGGGGACTGCTCTACCACCAAATTTTTAAGAGGATCAGAATAGTAGTCTATCTCATTTTTACCCCCTAAGGTATAGCAAATGGTTTGACAACTGGGTGAAGAAATAAAGTGACAGGCTTAAACCCTCTTTTGCCAGTCTCCTGTTCAATATCCTTGAATAGGTACATTACTCTAACCTTGTAGATTATAAAATATAATGTTGTAACTTGTAACAGTGTGGGGCTTTGGAGGCTAATGACACCTCTAAAGACAACTACAATCTGTCTGCATGTAAATAGTTTTCTCTTCACTAAAATTAATTGACAAAATTTAGTAATCTGTATTTATTATGAGCCAATTAATTACCCTATGATACCTAGTTCTAAAAAAGGTCACGTTTTTAAAGCAAATCATAATTGCATATCATTCTCTTTTTTTCTCATTATAAAGACTGGGAATATCCAAAAGAGTTCTTGTTTGTTTTTAGATATAGTTGAAATTATATCATAAACTCCAATTTTTATCTCTTTCCACCTAATATTATAACTTAACCACTTTGCTACATTATAATCTCTTTATAAATAGCCCTTTTAGTGACTTTAAATAGTCTATTATATAAATATAACAATATATATTTGACATTCTCCTATCGAAGGATATTTAGTTGATTTTCAAATATAAATAATGCAGCAAATAACATTTCTGTGCCAAAACAATTTCTGAATTCTGGATTATTTATTTAGGAAAATTTTTCAAAAGTACTCCAGAAAATTCTCTAAGTATTGCTCCAAGGAATATGAACATTTAGTGGGCTCTTGAGACAACTACAAATTACCGTGTCCCAAAACTTTTGCTTAAGGATCCTTCAAAAATTTCCCTGAGACTTTGCTGTCAATAGTCACAGCTTTTACTTGATCCCAATTGCCTTGAGCTAGAGTATAGAACGTTGTCTCCATTTTCCAGACCACTTGCCAAGGGCCTTAGATCCCTCAGTCCACTGTAGTCGAGTCAGGACGGTGAGTATATATTGGTCACTGCAGCAGCCTCTGTGAATTCCCCTCATCTGGCAAAGGAAGTGGGAGGTTACATTTTGAAGAGACTCTAAGTTTTCAGGAAGGTAGGGGAACAGATACTTGGGACAGTAAAAGGAGCTTGCTTAGGTAGCTGAACTGAGTGAGATAGCAAGGAGGTAGAGTGCATTACAATAGCAATGATAAAATCAATAACAATAGTAAGTTTGTTATAAACATGGACATAACTACTACCAAAGTGTTGGCTTTAGAATTTGGGATTCTATGAAAGAATTTGGGAGTCTTAGGGTGAAGGACCAGAGTGTTAACAGAGCTGATAAGTCTCTTTGCAAAGCCTTGTTTGAGGTCCTAGAATTAAAATAACTGTTGGATATGAAACATCCTTATCTTCTGAAATATAGTTCAGGGCAGATAATCTAATTAGGCAGAAAGAATTCTGTTATCTACTTGGGCAGCAACCATCCTGGAGTGAATGAAATGTCTGTAATAAAGCTAAATAGAGAAAAATTAATTTGATACATGTGGCACAGGTCTTTTAAAAAAGGAGAATGGCTAACTTCTATTCATAAGTTAAAATCTTTTTTTTGGTATATGCATACTTAGAACCCTACTCTTGTTTATCTTTGAATTCACCATAGTGTAATCATTTGCCAGGCAAAAATGTAATAAATGTGTACTGAATTTTAATTGAATGTGTATTTTCTTCCTATTAAGAACTTGGGGGATTTTCCTTTCTTTGAAGTGAAATCTCTGTGTTTCTAGGTTCATGCCTCTCTTTTGTTTTTGTTCCACAATCAACCAAAAATTCTAGAATTTTCCTTCCTAAGGAGGAAAATTGTCCATTTTTGTTTCCATTTAGGTTGCCACACTGTCACATCTAAGGTATATTCAGGTCCCAAAGAGAATCTTTGTACTTGTTATTCTCTTTGTCTGGAAGGCTCATCTACTCTTTCCTGCTGGCTTCTCTTCAGAGAGGCCATCTCTGGGCATACAACTGACATTGGTTCTGTCTTCCTGAACCTGACATTATTTGTTTTTTATATATTAGCCTCTTAGCTTTCCATTGCATGCATTACAATTCAAAATCATTTCATTTATTTCTGTATTTTAAATATTTCAGCATTTTTCAAAGTGAAAACACATAATGAGAAATATTTTATATTGATTCATGTCCTCACACAAACACATACATAGCTGAAAGAACAGTTTGGTAAAATAACATGCTTAAGAAGTGTGGTAGAATGAAGTGGAATTTCTTCATCCTATTCTAGTTTGTTCACTAAAGAAACAATCACAAAAGCAATTTGTGACCCGCTAAATGATCTCATAGGCAGGATACGATCCAAATTTTGAAACATTAGGTTGTCTTCTGTTTCCCTCATCTATGAATGTAAAAATGTAAGCTCCATGAGGTCATATATTTGTCTTATTCACCAGTATACAGCTGACACTAAATTAATAGTTTTTGAACAAATCAATACATGAAAAATGAATATGTTACTGAATGAAGTCTTACTAAATTTATCTTCCTTATTTTGGCATACATGTGCTCCTAGGAAAAGAATAATTATTCAAATGGAACATAATTTTCTTTTCTCATAAAATGATATTCAAAATCCAATCTAATGTGCAGAGACCCAACAGGCATTTCATAGAAGACACTGACATCACTGAACTGGTTAGCAACTCACATAATTTGAAGACACATTTCAGCAATGGAACTTTCCATCTGAACTTTTATAATTTGTAGGATGCATCATAAAACTGCTGCTTAAATAAACCAGAAAACCCCTCTCTTTTATTTAGTGCTGTTTTTGGTAGAAACGTGGAGAGTGAACAAAGAAGTAAAAAAGGACACTAAAGAAGAAAGGAAAGGAAAGTTTTCCTGTACACAGACATCTGTCCTATCTTTCCAAATGCTACTGAGTGTGGGGGCAGACAGGCAGGCCAGGCCTACTAGCCTGAATGGAAGCCTTACATCAACATTATTATTCTGCTTGCAGAAAGCTTGTCCATGTTCTTATTTATTTATTTATTTATTTATTTATTTATTTATTTATTTATTATAAAACATTATTTATTTATTTGAGAGAGAGAGAGAGACAGGGAGAGCACAGGCACACGAACAGGGGGAGGAGAAGAGGGAGAAGCAGGCTCCCTGCTGAGCAGAGAGCCCCATGTGGAACTCAATCCCAGGACCCTGAGATTGTGACCTGAACTGAAGGCAGATGCTTAACCAATTGATCCATCCATGTGCCCCCCAAATCTTTTTTTTTTTTTTTTACATAAATAACTATTTCTTGTGAAACTTTAGTTAACCATTCATTTGTTCCAGATGTGTGCTTCCCAAATATCAGTGTATATCTGAATTAACTGTCAGGCTTCATTAACATGGAATGCTGTACCCTACATCTAGATTCTTTCTTAGTAGATGTGGGTTAAGTCTTCAAAATTCCATTTCTAGCAAGTTTTCAGGTGATGCTGATGCTCCTGGTCTTAGCACCACAGTTTGAGAACCACTGCTCCAAAGCAATGGTTCTCAACTGGGGGTGACTTTGTTCTCCCGGTGGACATTTGGCAATGTCTGGAGACATATTGGGCTGTCACAGTTGTATGTGTATATGTAGGGGGGGTCTCTTACTGGCAATTTTTGGGTAGAGGCCAGAGATGCTACTAAATATCCTACTATGTATAAGATAGGTCCCCACAACAAAGAATTATCCAGCTTAAAATGTCAGTAGTGCCCGGGTTGAGAAAACTTGTTCTAAAGGAACTCCTGTCTCATGGAAGCACATTGTTTAATGAGAGTTTAAACAACACATAAAACAAGAGCTACTCATTTCAGAAGACTTCAGCTAAAGTGGGATGATGTCACAGAAATTAAATTAATTGGGTGGTGTCTCAAGCAGATATCTCCTGTCATCTTTCCCTGTGTCTGTCTTTATCCCACATTCACATGTCCATTAAGCTTATAAAACACCATACAGTCCAGACATTTACTCATCCAAAATGTAAATGAGGACCTGTGTATGGCTGAAGAGGGATGGGAAGCCGGTTGGGATGAGGAAACACTTTTATTCCTCAAGGGGCTACAATTGCCTTGTACAAAGCAGTAAGATCCTGGACACACCTTGATGGTGGAAAATGTAAATACCAGGTACCACAGAATCATGGAGTTGGAAGGACCCTGCTATTACTTGGTAGATCCAATATCCTCTTTAGTATTTTTTATCAATGACAGAAGCACTTGCTTGGCATCTTGTTCAGGCTTAAACAAAATTAATGATTGTTCTTAGGTACCTTCTGGTCTCTCCTTTCCATTTGCCATAGACTTCCAACCATCTATTTTCAGTATTTCCAACCCATACCATGAAGAAAACCTGCTCTCAGATTTAAAAAAAAGTATCTCACTATCAGGTATGACTTTTCCCCATCTTTGCGAGCCTCTTTTGCACATGAGCCCCCATCTTAGCACATGGTATCCTGGAAAAGGTTTCCCATGGTGGAAACATATGAATCAGTATTTTTGTTTTTTTCTTGTTCACCCCTCTGTAATTCAGTCCATCTTCAAAAGTCTCATGTATTATCCTTGCTAGATCTCTTTTTTGGACTTCTTCTTCCTTTTTTTTTTTTTTTAAAGATTTTATTTATTTATTCATGAGAGACAGAGAGAGGCAGAGACATAGGCAGAGGGAGGGAACCCTGCAGCATCCTGCAGGGAGACTGATATAGGACCTGATCCCAGGATCTCGGGATGATAACCTGAACCAAAGGCAGATGTTCAACCACTGAGCAACCCAGGCATCCCTCTTTTTTGGACTTCTCTCAATCATTTCTACCTCTATATTGGTTTATATCAACATCTTTTCTCTTCCAGATTATAGAATAGCCATTCAATTGGCCCATCAGCCTCTGGACTTGCCCCCTCTAACGCTCTATCAGGAGTGAGCTCTCCAAAACACAAATCAGATCTTGACATCTCACTGCTTAAAACCCTTCATCTGTTACTAGTAGTTTCAAAGACCTTATGATGATATATAAAGCTCTATCCACACATACCGCTGCTTACTTTTCATATCTTGTTCCTCTTCTCTCCCCTCTCCCCACTTTCCCATTGTGTTACAGCAATTCTGAACTTTCCTAGTTTTCATTAAAATGTCATTCTCTCCTTTAATACCATCCCTTTGCATGTGCTGTTTCCCCTGCCAAGAATACTTGAATGCTTGCCCCTGCCCTCTGCCCCACTATTTCAGGTCTCAGCTAAAATGGCACTTCCCCTTCAAGCTTTCCTTGACCTCCCAAGTCAGAGTTAGGTGCTCCACCCTTGTGTTCTCATGGCATCTTGTAAAACTTCTCATTTGTGATTATCTTCTGCTGTAATTGCATCTTTCGGTAGATTGAAAACACTATGAAGATAGGGGCTGCATGTCTTTTTAAAATATTGTTGTAGCTCCTGTACCTAGCACAGTACTTGGTACATAGTAAATACTGGCTGTACTTCTTGGTGGGAATTTAATAAAATATATTATCCTGAAAAGTATTTAATGAAGCTAGTGAGGGAAATAAATTTTGAAATACAAAGGGAGCCTTCCATGAGAGTCCTTGAAATCATATCATGCTGCTGACATTTTCTTTTGTATGTCTACATTTGTGTGCCAGAATTATTATAAAACCAAGCTCTTCTGCTAATTTTGAGAACCGATCTCCTTAGATAACTTTCAGTAACTTTCACATAATTTTTTTATCTCCTGTACATCCAACTAGATCAAAGCATCATAGGAAGGCAGTGTGGCTAGACCATGCTGAAGAATGGGGGTGAGAGTGGTAAGGCTGGTTGCATCCCTCAGGGCCTAACAGGCCATAGTGAGGAGCGAAAACTTTACTTTTAGTCCAACGGGACTATTTTATTTTATTTTATTTTATTTTATTTTATTTTATTTCATTTATTTTTTTGGGGGGGAGGATCTATTTTAAAGACTTTAGATTGTGGTAGTGACATTCTCACTCTGGCAGCTTTATGGAAAATAGATTTGATGATGGGCCAAAAGCAGAAAGAGGGACCAGCTCATAGACCAGTGAGGTCTCTCAGAGGCCTGATGGTGGCTGCAGTGGCCAGGATGATGGCCATGGAGATGGGGGGAGTGTGCAGATTTAAGATAAGTTTTGGAGATAAAAGGTGTAGGAGTTGCTGAGAGTTTGGAATTTGGAGTGAGGGAAAGAGGAAGCAAGTATGATTTTCAGGTTTTTGAACTGAACACCTACAAGCATGGTGCTGCCATACTGAGATGGGAAGAAACGCCTACGAATCTTCATGGCCCAGCACGGTTCTCACCTCCTCCTTGCAGGCTGTCATCGACTTCAAAACCCTTGTTTCTTTCCTCTCAACAACTTGAGAATTCATTGCCTGCATCACTCATCCTTTTAGGAGTGTGTGCTGAGCTGCCCAAACTAGCTTATATTCCTTGAAGGTGAGGGATCCCCCCTTCACATCCAGTGATGCCTGTAGGTGTGCCACACAAATTTGCTGGTTGGTGAATTAAACGAGGTTCACACTGTAGCCAATACTCTGGGACTGTTCCCTGGAGCTGTCAGCTGCTAAGAATATCCTGCCACCCACAGGACTAAATGTTCATATCCTCAATTCATGTCCCAATTGGACATTTTAAAAAGGCCATTACCAAAGCCTTTGAAAATTATGTTCCTTTCTGGAAACTTAAAGACAGGCATTTCACTTCTATTATACACTCTATGATTATTTAGTATTAACACTTTTCACTTGATATATAGTTACTTTTCTTTACCATTATTGAGTATTACCTTAAAATGCAACTTCATTTCCTCTTCTATTAAATAGAAAATTCAGGGTAAGTTTCTTCTCACTGAAAATATGTTGAATTATTTAAAGAACATTTTATTTTCTACACCGCTCATTCACGCTTTGGTTAGAATGCTCTTTTAAAAAATAAAATTTCAAGATATCATAATATCACCTTTCAATTCATTTTAAAAGTTTTTTTAAAACATAAATCTGATGCATATTTGGAGTTACACATTTATTGTAACTTCCCACACAAAGCTAGAATGCTGTCTATAATATTCTTAGCAATAAAAAAGGAACATAATTATGAAGAACTTATGCAGAGGCAGGAATTAGACTTTTTCTTGTTCTTCCTTTCAACACATGATCTTTGAGAATTACTTATAAAAGTTAATTTTTGTTCATCATCTTACTCTAGTACCGGGATAGGCATTTTATAAACATTTTGTCATTGAGTTATCCCAACCAACTCATGATGAATTTTTGCTTCCATTTCCCAGTGGATTGAAGGTATTTTTAGTAGAGTTGAATAATAAGTCTGAGGATACACAGCTAGAAGCAGCAGTTCTTGCATCCAGATCCAGGACTTGGTGAGTCTAAATCTCCTACAACCATTCATTTAGGCTCTAGAAATAGGGGAGAGAATCCCCTTTAGAAAGACATAGTTCCACTGTAGCACTTGCCAAACTACTTGAGAATTCTCAGATCAAGCCAAATCCCAAAATTCCCATTCACTGTCAAGCTTATCATCCCAAACAGGAATTCCTTACATAAACTTCATAAGGTTCCATGAAATCCCTGATGATGTGTGCCAATTCTGCATTTATATAAATGCATTTTCTGGGAAGTAAGTCTAAATTTGTGATAAAAAAAAAATCAGATTGTCAGAGGTGTCTGTTATCCCCCCTTCCCAAAGAATAAAACACTTCCTCCAAGGGAAATACAGAACAAGTAGTCTCCTTACTCTGCATTTCCGTCCTTCTACTTGAAAATAAACTGCAGTCACTTCTGCAGCCTCTTCTCCCATTTGGACACCCTTAGTTTTTCCCACCTTTCTTGTTCAACATGGAACATCCCCAAAGACTCAGCCTTTATGGAATGTACTGTGGTTGACCCCTCAAATATGGCACTTGGGGAAACTCAATGCCCCTCAAAGTTTAGCACTAGGAACTGATTACAATTTTCTGTTCCTATATCCATTCAATATTTTACTTAAGACTAAGATGATAATTTATTTTCCTCTTACAAATCTCCTTAAAACTTTTCAAGTTTATAGAATTGTCAAATCAATATATCATACACCTGAAAGTAATATTACATGGTATGTCAATTATACTTCCAAAATAATACCTTTTATAATATATATCCCTTTAGTACTCTCTTCCCCAACCCCATGTCCCACCAAAAAAGCCTGAAATACAGGAGTTATATTTTCTTTACTTTGTTTTTTAACTTCAAGAAGTATGAAAAATATTGGAAAAGCATATTGTGTGATCTCATCCTGTGCAACGATACATTAGGATTTGAAGAAAAGTTGGCCATCGGAAGCCCATACCCTGAGTATGGGGGGGATCTTGACCCACACATTACTCATAACAAAAACTCCCTTAGCGTTCACACAGAAAGCATCGCACCGGGCAGGCAGTCAAGCACTCACCCTGCTGTCCTGCTGGCTTCCAGGACCTGCTGACATCTCCACACCTTCAGCACAAGCTGCTCCTACTCTACTTCCAAGTCAGGTAGAAAGACAACTTTCTAAGCAAATAAACTGCTCGGGACCCAACACTGACCTCCTGCACTTATGTGGCTAGAGATCCCAATTATATGTTCTTGAGACGCATCTTAGATGCCCGCGTTGACTGACGCTTGGCTGGCGTCATGACTGTACGGACTTTGCCACATAACACACTCCCCAGACAAACAGCTCACAACTCCAGACTGCTCTCTAGATCTGGGATTCCACACCATGCCTCCTGCCTGCTACCAGCAGCCTGTCTTGCAGCAGGAAGATGAGCAAAGCTTGTGGAAACTGAAACCTCTAGTGAAACAGGACTCCTCTAACACCAGGAGGCTGCCTGGACAGCTAACACCTGACATGCTACCTTATCTACGTCCTCAGGCCCTGGAATGATTAGAACTTTTATTCTCTCCCTCTTCCACCCAGCCTCTTCATCGTAATTGCAGAGAGAAATCATTCACTCCATGGATGCTGCTGTTTATAAACCGGCATAGATGATGGGAATCATTTATTTGGCTTGAGATAAGGCTTATGATTCCCACATATTTGAGGTTTCCTTGGCTTTGAAGCCATCAAAATTCAGGCTTGTGGGTCAATTTCAGATGGTCTCCTCCTACTACTCTTAATTTTTTTTTAAAGAAAGGCATTACTCTGAAAATGTTGCATATAGCAGCACTTGTTTGCTGCTAAGAGGCCTAGCAATGAGTTTAGTTCATTTTATTGTGCTCTTCAGATAACATGTTTCTGCTGGTGTGTAAGGTCTGGAAGCTGTCTGCACGCCAAGGCAATGCCCCTTAAATGAAGTCTTACATAAGCCTGACAAATTATCTTCAGATAGAAGTAATCTCCATGAGCTATTACAGAGCCATGAAAGTAACTGCTGGTGAACCACCAAAACAAAAGTTGGCTGAGCAAATGCAGCAAAAAGCCTCAGTCATATAGGGATTTTGCCAGTAATGTTTCACCACGAGTTTTTTTTTTTAAGGTACTGGCACATTTTCTTTTCTTGCCTTGCATCCTTTCCTCCCTCCATACCACTCTCTCTCTTCCTTCCTTCCAGCAGACATCATTCTCTCTCCTTTCCCCCGTTCCTGTTCCTTTCCTCTTTCCCTCCCTCTTGCCCCACCTGTCTGTCCCCTCCCTCTTCCCCTCCCCCCCCATATGCTGTAGTTCAGGCTCTGTATTTTATTGTTGCTCACCTAATACTCCTAGATCATAGGTACCCTACATGGTTAACTTTCATCTTCTCTTGGGTTCTAGTAAGGGATGATCTGTCACTTCCTGCCTCAACTTGACAACCCTCAATGGCTTCTTATTAAGTCCAAGATAAAGCCCTACTCTTCATTTTTTTTTAAAAGATTTTATTTATGTATTCATGAGAGGCACAGGGAGAGAGGCAGAGACATGGGCAAAGGGAGAAGCAGGCTCCCTGTGGGGAGCTTGATGCAGGACTCAATCCAAGGATCCCAGGATAACGACCAAAGGCAGATGCTTTTGAGAACCACTGAGCCACCCAGGTGCCCCAAGTCCTACTCTTCAGCCTGCATACAACCCCCAATGCGGTTCCAATCGCCACACTTCCACTTGTCCTACCTCCCATGTTCACATTTGCCACAGAACACCTTAACACTTCACAAGCACACTTGACACCTCCCAGGCATGCTTTGCTTCATCCTAACTCTGAGAGCTGCCCCTTCTGTTCACTCTTTTTCACAAAAGGCCGAGCCTGTCTTTAAGGTTCAAAACCTTCCCTGAGTTCCTCAAACAGTCAGTTACTTTCCTTCTTGAGTTAGCATTGCATTGCAGACAGTTTTTTTTTCCCCGTCTCCTCAAATAGGTTAAGAGTTCCTGGGACAAAGGCGTTGCTGACTCACCCACCAGGCAGTTACCCAATAAATGTTTGCTGAATGAACTCTGTTTCTCTGAGTTTCCCCTGGATATTTCACAAGTATGGAGAAGCAGCAGCATAGTATACTGTTTACAAGAGGGAATGGGTGGGTTTAAATCCCATCCATGATTTGAGCAAGTTATTTAACGTCTTGCTGTCCCAGCTTCCCCCATCTGTAAAATGGGACTACTATGTCCAACTCTAGGTGAGTTGCTATATGTAATGTCGTTAGACCACTGCCCAGAAAATAGAAAGAGGTACATGCTACATGAGTGTTTGCTAAATATAATGGTGGTAATTCTGATACCCCACAGTATCAGGCACTGCCTCAGCTGTGCCTCAGGGAGAAAGTCTGAGACATGATCAGGACTGACTCAATTTAGATGAGTAGATCCTTTATTGGGAATGTAAATATCTGCCTTGCTCCTCCAATCAAAAGAACAGGTGCTAAACCAAGAATATAACTATATACCACAAGAAAACTCTCATTGGGCTATGCTATTCCCAGGGCTATTCCATGAACCATTACAGGGTCTGGATGACATATAATAAAATATGGCATATAACAAAAAAACCTAGTCAAGAAATATAATTCTTAGACTATCATGTATGAGAAAGTACACACTGGTTGCAAATTGTTTAATAGAAAATGTGTTTGTGTCCAGATAAGAAGTTATACAGAAGGTTTTTTTTTTTTTTTTTTTTTTTTAATTTATGATAGTCACACAGAGAGAGAGAGAGAGAGAGGCAGAGACACAGGCAGAGGGAGAAGCAGGCTCCATGCACCGGGAGCCCGATGTGGGATTCGATCCTGGGTCTCCAGGATAGCGCCCTGGGCCAAAGGCAGGTGCCAAACCACTGCGCCACCCAGGGATCCTATACAGAAGTTTAACATCACACAATTTAGCATCAAAGAATGAGTAAGGGTCAAAACTCAGAGGCAACAGCCAAAGGAAGTCTTGCTTCTGTTTGCAGATACACCAAGGAGATTTTCTAGGCTGAAATTCTGCAAAAAAAGATTTCCTCCTAGGTATACCTGCACGATATGTCCCTGCAGACATCCTGGCTGTATCTCTTGCTAGTGGCTTCTTGCATGGGTCTTAACACTCCTGCCCTGGAAATCCTGGAAAAACCCATACTGAAGGTTACTTCCATGCCTTGGCTTCGCAGCTGCCTTGCCTGGTATGCCCTCCCTCTGCTTCCTGTAACACTCACTTGGGTTATCACTCTTCCTGGGAAGACTTACTTTACTCTCTCCAAGTACCTTTGCTCTGCCTCAAAGACCCCTGAGCATACACATTTCTCCAAACACTTAACAGACTGTATTATACTTCTAGGCTCACTTTCTGTCTCCCTCACTAGATTGTGAGCCTTCCAAGAAGGGATTGTGCCCCTTAGGTACCTGTTGCTTCCTCAGTGCTTAGCACAGTGCCTGGAACAATGTAGGTGCTCAATAAATGCTTCCAGGCTTCCCTAGTCTATAGGGACAAACTCATTGTCAGGTGTCTATGGCAGCAATGTTGGGTGTCCCCTGTGTACTGCTGATCAGGGCCATAACCTGAAGGTATTGCATTAGAGGTGTGGCTGAGAAATTTTCACATCTAACAAAGCTGGAGTGATTGCACAATTAGGCATTATGTCTCTCACAAAGGAGAAATAGGATTTCTGAAAAGGGTTACTAACTATTGCATACAGTGTAGCCTAGGAATTTATTTATTTATTTATTTATTTATTTATTTATTTATTTATTTTTATTTATTTTTTTTAGCCTAAGAATTTAAAAGCATCTTGGTGAACTTCAACAATTTTTTTTATGACTCACTTATGGTAGGTGAGAATGTACATTGAAGCCATATGTGAGAGACCAATACCCCCATTAGAATGATAGACTGAATAAAACCGACATTTTAAGTGTTGGAGAGGGTAAGGAGTAGCTAGAAAGCTCCTGCACTGCTGATTGAAGTGTCAGTTTACACAACCACTTTGGAAAGCTTTGGCAATTTCTAATAAAGTTCAACATACAACTACCCTCTGACCTAGCATTTCTACTCCTAGATGTACATCCAGGAGAAACGCATAGGCCCACCAAAGGACAGCCCCAAACAGGAAATGACCCAAATGTCTATCAACAGGAGAATGAATAAACAAATTGTGGTCTATTTGCATAATCACTGCTACTCTGCAGTAACAACGATGGAATACAGACATGCACAGAAATACGTGTGACTCTCACGGATGACATATTGAACAAGAAGTGTCAAACATGAAAGAGTACATATCATGCAATTTCATGTTTAAAAATTTCAAAAAAAGGCTAAAAAAAAAAAAAAGAATCAGTGGTGATGGAAGTCAGAAGAGTGGTAACCCCTGGAGTGAGTGTTTGGCTCTGAAGGGACAGGATGGGGGGCATGAGAGGACATTCTGGGGTGCTGGAAGTGGTTCCTATCTCCTGATTAGTGATTACATGAGTGTAGAGCTGTTGAAAAAAATTTGAGTCTCCCATACTTTAGCATATGTGTGTTATACCTCACCAAAGAGTGATAGCTGGATCAATCAACTGATCAATTGATCAATCACCAGAAATCTAGATGAGAGGAAGGGAGGAAACACTCCACCATTCATACAAAACACAGAGGATGGATCGTATAACCACTCTGTAGTTCAGGGAAAGAGATCATCACTGAACATAACCCAAGAAACATCCCAGCTTGAACTGGCTGGGTTGTGGGACCTGCGTTATGGTAAACTCACTTTGTTCCAACAAGTAATAGCAAAGATATGCTCTTCCCAAGAGGTCACTTTTGTAGCACAACTCCCCTTGCAGCTGAGTGAATAAAAAGTTCAGCCGAACTCACTACTGTGGAATTTTTACAACATGGAGCTTTCCTCAGTTATAAACCTTGAATCAATTCATCACCTTGGGGGTCACACTGTTTGAAAGTTATGCCATAAAGATAAAGCTATGAAAACTTCATTTTTTTTTTCAGAATAAAGTCATAACTCTTTGGAGAGTATAAGCATATGAAAGCCAGAAAAGGGGAAATAAAGTCGTTCTTAAAGTCTTTTTTGCAAAGCTTTGCCGAAATGTGAGATAAGCCAAAGATGATCAGAATCCTCAAATCCTTAAAATCCTACTGTATTTGCCACACTTGTCCAACCAAAGGGAAGTCAATGCCCCAGGAAAATGCATTTTCTCTTTATGACCAAATGGAGCTTTGGCCTCAAACCCAAGCTGCACCTGACCACATAACATGGAGACCTAGAGAATGCCCATTACTCCTTCAGCATTTCTCAGCTGGGGTGTGACGGCATTTGGGGCTAATTATTGGGATATTTTAGATATTGCGTTATGTAAAATATAATACTAAAATAAATCTCACCTGTTATTTTATTTCTTAATGTTGCCAGAAAATTTAAAATTACATATGTGACTTGCATCAGTACTTCACCTTATATTTTCAGAGGACAATACTGGGTAAAAGGGCAGGAAAAATAAAATAGAACTCAGAAGTCCATGAAAAATGACAACTATGCATAATGTATGAATAATATATTCATATTTCATATGTATTTCATAATATAGTTCAAATATTCATAAAAATATTTTTAAGCAAGACATTAGGGAGGAATTTGGCAGAAAAAAACTTTGGTAAAACACTGATTTCCAGAGAAACAATGATATAAATACAAATTTTACACTGTCCCCTTAATCACTTAGCCAGAAAAAGAAACCAGTATTAGAAGCTTGAACACTTTTTATCTCTTCATATTAAAACCATAGTTTCCATAGGTCCAAACAGGATCTTTAAGTTCCTGGGAAAAGTAGGTAAGTGTGTTATTTTTTGTTGTTGTTGTTAATCTAATCTACCTGCATCAAATAACAAAGAGTTTATTGTATTATTTGCCTTGGGCCAGGTCCAGCTTCCACCTCTTGTCTTCTGACCCCTTCTAGAGGTAATTAGAGTATATAAAGTCTTTTAGCAACTCTTGAAGCTCCTTTCTTTGCTTGGAGTTTCAGGGAAGCAGTTTTCTACTTTGGATCTTCAGATTTTGGGAGCATTAGAATCTCTTGTCAGTTTTTTGAGCTAAAAGCTACCTACTTCAGGTTACAGCTTTCCAGGTGCAAAGAAATATTACTGCAAATTTTTTTCTTTTTCTCTTCTACTGTTATTATCAAGGTTTTGACTCATCTAGAATATTCTACCAAAAGACATGTATTTCTTGTTATAAGAGTTGTTTTTTTTAAGATTTTATTCATTTATTCATGAGAGACAGAGAGAGAGGCAGAGACATAGGCAGAGGGAGAAGCAGGCTCCTTTCAGGGAGCCTGATGTGGGACTCGATCCCTGGACCCCAGGATCATGCCCTGAGCTGAAGGTAGACGCTCAACTGCTGAGCCCCCCAGGCGTCCCTCACCCCAGAACTTTAAAAGATAGTCCTGTTGGTGTCTAAAATTTTCATAAAATCATGCCATTCATTTTGATGAATGTTAAGAGGCCTACAGATAAAGTTACCAACTTGTTTTCCTCAACAAGTTGGCTTGTTCCAACAAACTCAGGCCTCAGGCAACCACAGTTCCTAAGCATATTTTTTGGGATCTTGCATTTCTACCCTTTAAAATGGCAACTGGTTCCCTAGCCAAGATAGGAGCCCTTAAAGGCTCTGTGTTGTTTTCAAATGTTCTTAGGGTGGCAACAACAACAATCATACAATGCAGCTAGCCATGTGGTACTGAATATGGACTTAGTCTTCTCCCATTTTATTGTATGTAAGAATCCTCTGGGGATCTTGTTAAAATGTGCAGATTCCGATTTACTAGATGTAGAGAGAGCTCTGGGATACTGTATTTCTTTTTCTTCTTCTTTCTTTCTTTCTTTTTTCTTTTTTCTTTCTTTCTTTCTTTCTTTCTTTCTTTCTTTCTTTCTTTCTTTCTTTCTTTCTTTCTTTCTTCTTTAGATTTATTTGAGAGAGTGCACATGTGTGTACACAGAAGTGTGAGTCGGGGGAGAGGCAGAGGGGCAGAGGGAGAGGGAGAGAGAGAATCTCAAGCAGACTCCCTGCTGAGTGCAGAGCCTCACGTGGGACTTGATCCCAGCACCCATGAGATCATGACCTGAGCCAAAACCAAGAGTCAGACATCCTGAGCCACCTAGGCTCCCCTGAGATTCTGCATTTCTAAAAAGCTCCCAGATGGTGCCAATGCCACTGACCCCAAAGCACAATTTGAGTAGAAAGGAGATCATGTCTAAGAAATCTTCCATCTATAAGACTGTATAATTCTGTGTGCTGGAAACCAATAGCTGACATAGGCAGGGGCAGATTCTCCTTAGGACCTCTGTTAGAATACTCCAGAAGTCATACTACCAGTTATAGAAATTTATCTAGAGAGGAGGATTTAGAAATTAAGTCTGAGAGTCTATCACCAAATCAATTTAGAATCTTGCAGTGGATCAAAGTTACTATCTATTAGCTCTTTCAAATATGTATTCAGCTACTTTGTTCCTAGAATATCTCTACAAATAAGCCCCTTTACACCCCAGCTGGATTTCTGATTATGCTGGATGCAAAACACATCTAAGTTTATTCACTAACTAGTTACATAAAGCAGCTATCTTTAAGCGTTATGCAAAGAAGGATTTTGCTAAATAAATATTTGCTACTCAATTTATCTATTCTGTAAACACAAATGCTACAGTGTAAGGTTTGCTTAAAGTGGAATATATCTGTCTCATTCCATATCTGATAAGAATGAAAAAAAACCCTATTTATATTCAGAGCAAATACGAAAACTTACAGAGCTTCCATCACATCAACTGTTTGTCAATTCCAAGGAAATATGTATACCACCCTGTATTCCATGCTGATATTAAATTCCTTTGTGTAGGTAAATTCTAAAAAAAATTATACTATAAACCTAGTGGAAGTGAAAATGAAACTCCTATATGATCTTTTTTATGTATGATTTTTATGTATGATTTTTCTCTCTTGACTCTAGGCAGATGATGTTTCACCATATTAATTGAATGCCATGCACATACCATATGCCAAATACTGTGCCAGGTGCTGGCAGGTGATAGGAGGGTGGCAGGGTTGAGAAGACAAATAATTTCAGCCTCTACTCCAGCAAGGCTCAATTGAGTGAGGGAAGACAGGCACATGACTAAGTATTTACAACATAATATGCCTATAATAGCTGAAGCTAACAATTATATAGCTCTTTTATCTTGTCAAACACTCACTGTTATAGCATTTTACATATATTAATTCATTTAATCTTCATAGCAATCCTATGAGGTATTACCTCCATTTTGTGGCTGAGAAAACAGGCAAAGGCAAGTTAAATGATTTCCTTAGAGTCAGAAATAGGTAGCAAACTAGGATTTGAACCTGGAATATCTATTCTGGAGCCACTTTGCCCTTTGAAGTATGGTCTGTTGACCAGCACCATGGGCATCACCCAGGAGCATTGTTAGGAATTTGGAGTTTTAGACCCTCCCTAAACCTCTTGATTTAGGATCTGCATTTTAACAAGATTTCTAGGTGAGTGTATGATTATTAAAACTTGAGATGCACTACTCTAAACTGTCAAAATATGCAACTTCTGATAAGAATACAACCTCTATGCTGATCTTTCACCTTGGCCTAAAAGACTCATTCTGAAGGATTTCTACAATCCCCCAGCTGGACTGACACCATTCTAAGACACCTAAGACACCATTCCTGTGGGCACCAGACCTGCCTCAGTTTCACTTCATGTTGATTTGAGTCAAAAGTAGGTTCTTTCTACAACAGACTTACTCGCCCTAAACATTTCAGTTTCTTCACTGAGCATCTAAAGAGTCACAGAGAGAAGTCACTTCACTAAACTTATAATGCCTTCTGTCATCTCTCTCTCTCCAGCAGCCCCATTCTTCCCCTTTCTGGAATAATAAACATAGTTCCCTTCCTTAGAGGAATTCTGTGACTAGTTGTTACTGGGTATCATTTGCCCATCTTCTTATAGTTACTTCTGTTATAACCACTATTCTATTGTGAAATACACATACAGAAAACTGCATACATGTTAAATTTTACTTTCAACTTCTCCATTTTTATTTTATTTTATTTTATTTTATTTTTTTGAGAGAGTGCAAGCATGTGTACAAGCAGTTTAGGGGATGTTGGGGAGGGGCAGAGGGAAAGGGAGAGAGAGAATCTTAAGCAGGCTCCACATCCAGTGTGGAGCCCAATGCAGGACTCAGTCTCATGACCCTGAGATTATGACCTGAGCCAAAATCAAGAGTTGGAAGCTTGACTGACTGAGCTCCTAGGCCCCCAACTTCTACTCTCTTTAAATTTTCATGGGAAAAACCCCTGCTCTCCATTAACAGCATATTAAATAAAAGTATAAACCATATAATTTAGTAAAATGGCCATAATTAGTAGCCCACAGAGCCAAGATACAAATGAACTAAGGCCAAGCTTGGACTAGAAAACTAAAGGTCTACATATCCTGTTGGTTGCTAACTGAGCTACATTGGTTTGTCTGTCTCTTAATCCTTATTACCAGAAAATCAGGTACATAAATGCTCTTAGAATAAGCACAGGACAGTGCTGTGTCTGTCTTGCTGAAAAATATATATTGTATTATTTTTGATTTAATAGGAAACATAAAATCTGCATAAGAATATTTTGGATTAAGTGGGAACATCTAGAGAAGTTGAATAAAACGGATGATTGCAGTAGGCTTCTATCTAGTCCCACTCTGTCTTTTCAGACTGTGGATTGAGCTCCTGATCCCTATGTCTGGCTGTCTGTCTTTGATCCTCTTTAAGGCAGTAAGAAGAACAGTAAAAGAGAAAGAAGCCAAATATATAGTTTAAGCAGATGAATTCTGTTATTTATTAATTACTCCCATAAAAGTTTTGCTGGGAGAAAAAGATATACTGAATACTAAATCATAGTTTCCAGATGATGTGAGAGGAGCAGCTCACGCTGATACACTGAAAACTAATGGTTGTCACGACACCTACCGTATCAGATACTTCCTCTTGAAGGAAGAAAACCACACTGAAAGAAATGACTGGGCCATCCTCAATTCATAGCAAATGGTTTTAAAAGAGCAGAGAGCATGCTTACTGCTGCCTTATGATGATCAGTCTAAATATAACTATCTGTGCTAGATCTTCCTCATTGATTCATTTCAACTTCAAGCTATGTTAGTGTACCAAATGTTTAAAGTAGAAATAAAACCCTGTTAAGATGTGTATTAAACCATAAGACAGCGATTGTCTAGTAATGAAATCACCTGCTGCCTACAACAACAGCAACAATGAAAACACAGAACAAAAACACACAACAACTGCTGTATGATGGAAATAGGTTTTAGGACTACTGCTCTCCCCCTTCCTTTCTTCTCTTCTACAAAAGTCAAATCCTGCATATTTGTTTAGGCATGATTCAAAATCTAATCCCTGCAGTAAAGGCTTCCTAGGTCACTGCAACCACCATTACACCTGTTTCTCGTCTTAGTATCTTGACTACAGAATCTGCCCCATTCATTTTTACCAAAAACATAAAAAATAATGAATAACTAAGATTATTGTTTACCTCTGCTTGCATATGTATCTTGACTCCTCAGTTAATTTTATGTTTCTTTGGGGAAGTATAATTGGCTGTACTTTTTGTGCCTCCCAATGGTATAGCATGGTGTTTTGCATAGAGAAAAGCTTAATAAATATTTGACAACACTTTGCCCAAAGGGTTCTAGTAATTAGCTGTTCTATTATTAAGAGAAAGCACAATCCAAAACCAGAAATTATTGTGTGTTGGTATGAGCCCACATTTCAAGAAAAACCTGCCTAATCAATGTGGTCTTCTTAAACGGTTGCCATTGAGGATATTCACAAAATAAGTCAACACAACACAGAAGATAACAGTTGCAAAAACTTGAGTTTAAAATAAACTAAGTAGTTTGTCCGTTTTGTGAAGATGAACATTTTTTGATAAACTATTTTCTTCATCCAAGTGAAGGCTAAAGAAAGCCCTCCCCTATTCTCCTACTTCTAATGAATTTATTTAGGAATTAAGAAATTTGAGTTTTACTTCTAGTTCAATCAAATATTTGCTACAAAACTGTTGGCAAATCCTAATGGCAAGGGTTTAAAACATTTGCCAGTAGATAATTGAACATTCTAGGTTCCATTGAACTTGTCTAGATTCTAATCAGACCCTCTAATATGAAATTAGTATAGGATTTTTTAAAAGTAGACTACAAACTAATACAAAGGGATGAAGCAGTTTAAGAAATGGGATGAAATTGACAGTTTTGGGGGCAAATATCTAGTTAGAGCCTCATCCCCTGCTATACACTTAGGTGAATCCCAGATTTTTTAAAAAGTAATTCTTTTAAGGAAATTTTAAAAATTCAATAAAATACAGCTAAATATGCAAATGATCTTTACATGGGGAAATATTTAAGCATGAAAATAATACAAGAGATTGCAAAGGAAAGGCCAATAAATTTTTGTATGAATTAAATTTTGAAACTCTATGACAATAATTACTAATATAAAAGGAATTAATACTCATTTAGCAGATGTTTATTAAGCATGTATTACATGTTAGGCATTTTTCTAGGGGCTTGGGAGATTATGCATATATATAAACAAAACAAAATCTGGATGTCTTTGCTATTAAGGTGGCTATATTGTAGTGGATAAAGGCTGATAATTAACAAAATAAATAAATTATATTGTATGTGAAAAGGTGAAAAGTGCTGTGGGAAAATGAAAAGTAGAGCCAAGAGTGAGGGGATCAGAAGTGCCAAGGGCTGTGCTTGTTGGGTGCTTGATGTTTTAAATATGGTGGTCAGAGTCGACCTCAAGAGTGATAACCCTTCAAATAAACATTTCAATAAACAATTCTGGCTATGCTGAGGAATACGTGAGAGTGTTCTAGGCAGAGGGAAGAGTCATCTACTGCTTCAGGGCAGAGACAAATGAGAAATTGGAAAAACATATTTGTAATGCATGAGATTGGAAAAGAGATAAAATCCTTAAGAGAGAAGAGGAGTTCTTAAAAATCAGCTTAAAAAAATCAATGTCCTGTGGAGAATAGACAAATGAACAGATAATCTTTGGATAAAAGTCAACAAAAGTGAAATATTTCCAACCTTATAAGTAATCATTAACCTTAAAGCAACCTCTCTATAGGGATACCCAGTTTCTGAAGACTAAATCATGTTGTTGAAGATGTGATGAGATTCTCTTCCACAATGCTAATGGAAGAATGAAATGATACAACCTTTTGTAAAATAATCTGGTTATATTTATCAACAACTTTCATTCTAGAAATATCTCTTATGGAAATCATCAAATATTAAGACAAAATTTTTGTGTATCTACTGTAGTGTTGTTTATAACGATACATAAATGATTAATACCTAGATACCAAACTGAAATTTCCAGCCTAGGATGAATCTGTGAGCTTTTTTAAAAAATATTTTATTTATTTATTTATTTATTTATTTATTTATTTATTTATTCATTCATTCATTCATTCATTCATGAGAGACACACAGAGAGAGAGAGAGGCAGAGACACAGGCAGAGGGAAAAGCAGGCCCCATGCGGGGAGCCCGATGCAGCACCTGATCCCGGGACCCCAGGATCACGCCCCAGGCTGAAGGAGGTGCTAAACCGCTGAGCCATCCAGGGATCCCGAATCTGTGAGCTTTTGATGCCTCCATATGAATGTTTCAGAAACACATCCAACTTCACCTGTCCCAATCAAAGTTACCTTCTCCAGCTGCTATTCCAGCCCCCAAATCTCCTCCTCCTCTTGTCTTCCTTAGTTTAGTGAATGGGTTGCAATGTACTTCCATTGTAGAAGACACAGGAGCCATCCTTGATGGCTTCTCCTTTGCTTCCTGAATTCTATCATTCCTATGTTTTTTCAATTCTGCTTTTGTAATAGTTCTTGAACCCATCCCATCTTCTTCATTCCCAGAAGAACTGCCTGAGTTTAGCTCTCATCATTTTACAGCTGGGCTAATGAATAGCTGGTTATGTGCCCCATAGTGGCCAAGCTCACTTCATCACATCTGCCACACCCTTGCCATAGGGACTCTTTCTGAAATATTAAACTAGATCAAATCACTACCTTGTTTGATTTTTTTTTAAAACGGCTCCCTACTGCTGTCAGATTAACATCCAAATACCTTAGACAGACTTCTATGATCCAACACCTGATCATCAGCTCTCTTGCCCTATCAGCCTGAATTCCTCACTCTATCCAAAACTATTAACTTATAAATTACATATCATGCCCCTCTGTCTCTTCATATGCTTTCTTCTGCCTACCCTCTACTCTTACTGTTCCCCAGACAACTCTTGCCATTTTTCCAGACTCAACTGACATGACATGAAATCTCTGCTTTTTGTTTTGATCAGTCTAAGTTAATATATCTCAAAGTTAAGTGTGCATCAGAATCCTCTGGAGGGCTTGTTAAAGTTTCCTGGGTTCCACCTCCAGAGTTTCTGATTTAGCAGGTCTGGGGTGGGGCCTAAGAATCTTCATTTTAACAGGTTCCCAGGTGATGTAGATGCTGTGATACAAAAGCCACACTTTGAGAACCACTTGTCTAGAGAATTCTTCATCAAGGCAGAATGGTTGACTGCTGGTTGGTTTGGTTGACTGCTCATTTTTTCATTATTTAATCAATGTTAAAGAGTGTTTGCTATGTGAGTATATATCTACTCTGCATTTGGACTAGGCAAGATATTCTGCATAGAGGTAAAATGATGGTCTCTCTCTGGCAGGAATAAGGCAGGACTGACCCACCCAATTGGGAAGGTTGGACATTGTGTAAATGGTACTCACTGGAATATTACAGTTCAACCAGAGGTAACAGTCCTGGGAGTCACAGAAACAAACCAGGGGTTTACACAACAGTGTAACACATACCATGGTACAATTATGTACAGTGTTCTTAGAGACATGAGCAGAGCCTTCAAACACAGATATGAATTGGGAATAAGGAGACAGCAAGGCTTCCTAGAGAATGTGATACCACTGTTGAATCTGGACAGGTGAAGAGGAGTTATTTGGGAAAAGAGTAGAGTAGGCAGGGTGAAGTAGCATATGCAAAACCACAGAAGGATGATATGTGATTATAAGTAGATTGTTAGGATGGAGTAAAGAATAGGAGGGTTCCAATCACTTTGTCTATGTGAAGAGCATTTGCTTAATTTAATTTTTTTTAAATTATGAAATACTGCACATATCAACAGGTATATAAAACAATATTACAAACCCATGTACTCACCATTCATATTTGGTCTATTTGCTTTAACTCTCTCTTTATAAGAAATGAAACATAACAAAACACTAATGACCTAACCCCCTCTCTTCTCTTGCCAAGGTAGCTACGATTTTACAGTTGGTGTTACTTGTTCTCATGTATGTGAACAGGCATTTACTTTTGATTTTTATTTAAAATTTTTTTTAAAATTTATGTATTTATTTAAGTAATCTCTACACCCAACATGAGGTTCAAACTCATGACCCTGAGATCCAGAGTGGCATGTTCCACTGACTGAGCCAGCCAGGTGCCCTGGCACTTACTTTTGAATGAGAGACATTTTCTAGGATGTTACAGAAGAAATGACTACTTTTGCCTCAGCAGGCTTCTTGAGAAGACACCTAGAGTAGCAGGCAGCCTGTGCCCAACCAAACCTGCCCCTCTCCAACATTCGGTGGCTAAAACAGGGTGCACATTAGCTTTACAAAATGTGATTGAAGGGGCTTATAATCAGAAAATCAAGTTATGCTTATTCAATGGTAGATGATTCTAAAAGCTAAAATGAAAAGTTATTTTTGCTTTGCAGCCAAAGGTGTCAAACACAAAGGACCAAAAGAGTCATACTGAGAAACTTGGTCATCTTTGCTCAGCCCTCTGGATCACATACACGAGGGATGTGTCTGTCCATTTATGGGTGTATTATGTGTATATGGGTGTATTATGTACCATGCATGCAATGCAGTTCCCAAACAGCTATGCCAGATGGCTCTGCTTCCAACTTGCCAGCACCACCTGCTTTGATTTTGTTATCTACAAAATGGCAAGACATTACCTGGTATATTCTGGTTTAACAAAAGGGATGTGATGATGACCTGGAGGTTAAATTCTTTTTCCTTTGGGGGCTCATAATGAAAAGTCTATGAAAATATAGTTACTAAAGTTTGATTCTACTCCTCCTAAAATTAAGGAAAGAAGGAAGTGGGGGTGGCAGGTGGGGGAGGGAGGAGAGAAGGAAGAAAGAAGAAATGAAAGAAAAACTGATTTCCTTCTCCATCCTGACTTTCCTTCATTCTCTAGCTTGGCTTTTTATGATGACTTCTTAGTTATCTTTACAGCTCCTTCTTCTCTCATTCCTTTTAAAATCTATTATTTTTAGCCCTTTTTTGTTTTTCCTTTTTCTTTTTTTAGGGATGCCAAAATCTGAAGATCATTGCTATTGGTGTTACGGAGGCCTAGCATAGTTTTATGTTTGTGTTGTAGGTATGCATACATGTATTTATGTATGCATGCGTGTGTTATTTATCCATTGCCAAGAAAATGCATCATAAATTCCCAGCCAATTTTCTGTATAGACAAGTACCATGTAACTTTTTTGTTTATCCGGATCCTGTGTCTTAGAAGTTTAGCTAAATGTCTTTCCTGGGTTGCCATTCCTATATATGTATATGAATACATATACACGTATATAATGTATTTATATACATATACACAGCCCACACACATGTGTGTATGTGTGTGTATTTATGGAAACACAATTTTGAACTACACAGTTAGTTGATAAATATATTCTCTTTGGCCAGTTCATTCTTCACAAATTCTATCACATTCATCTCTCTTGTCCCTAATGCAACTTCACTAATAAGAAGCTTATCACCACAAACTGAAGTCCCCAAAGCTACTTTTCTTTTTAGAGGGGAGGAGGGGAAGAGCAGAGGGAGAACAGAGAGAAGAATCTGAAGCAAGCTGCATGCTGGGCTGCCGTGGGGCTTGATTTCATGACCCTGAGATCCTGATGGACCTGAGTCCAAACCAAGAGTCAGATGCTTAACCAACTGAGTCCCCAAGGCATCCCTCAGAGCTACTTTTTATTGCTCCCCCTTTTATGCATCATGCAGTTGGCTACAAGATCATTTCCTCTAAAGAACCACCCTGATCATTCCTCTCCAAAATGGAAAAGCTTCTCATACTTGCCTAACTGTGACTAGGTCTACTAGTCCTAGTCCATGATATTCTTTCTTTTTTTTTTTAACCAAATTTAATTTTACTTCTGGATAGAAAAGTACCCAACTACATTTTCCTGCTTCTTTTACAACTAGGAATTGGTAGAATGTAGGTAAAAGTTGTGGGGTGGGAATTCTGGTAAGGCCTCCTAAAGAGGAAAAAACATAGCGCCAGTGATGGATGCCTTTCACGGCCCTCTTCCCATCTTTCCTGCTTCCTGAGAGCTATCTTGAACCATGAGGTAACCTTAAGGATATAGTCATGTGGTAAGAATAGAAGTATAGAAATATAGAAGGTGCCTGAGTCCTTGATCGTTGTAGAACTACCTTCTGCTGCTGTGGAGAGAAAAACAAACTTTTGAGTGTTTGTCACTGTATTTATGGTTTTCTGTTATGGGTAGGCCCCAAATAATAGCTTATTCTCTTCACAAATGTACTTCTCCAATCCAGTCAGTGTAATATTATGAGTAGTTCTGAGTCATTGCTTCTTTTCTTAAGACAGGGGATTACAGAAAGAAAGACCTGAGTTCAAGCCGCACCCTGCCACTGTGACAATTATGTCTTTATTGCTTCTGTTCATTTTACCCTCATTTTTCTTGTCTAGTAACCAATAATAATAAAAATAATAATATACATATTAAAGTGCCTGTTACTTTTCTTTCATCCTGTTTTTCAGTTATTATCCCAATGGCATCGTAAGAAAAATACTTGAGGAAGGAAAATGGGATATAACTCAAATGTGGATATTTTCCCAGTTGTTAACAGCCCCTTATAATCAGCTGAATGGTTGATACTGATTTTTAGAAGTCACTGGGAAAAAATATCAATAGATTGGACTTAAATTATTGACATTTTATCCTCATTCTCATGAATAACTAGGGTCTGACTACACACAGGTTGCATTGTCCTAAGACCACGTGACCTATAGATAAATGCATACATACATGGATGCATAAATTTTAAGAACGTTGGCTCCAGGAGAATCACAGTCCCCAAATCACTGGGATGGAAAATACATACAATTTCCATCTTGTAGTTTCTATTTAGACAAGTTGACTCTTAATGATGTGAAAAAACAGTTCCTTTTAAATGGGCATAAAATTGCAAAAAAAATCACATTCTGCCCAAACTCTTAGATCGTGTAATTTCATTTCTGCTCTTATGCACATTAAACTAAATTGGTTAAATAAAAATCTTGCTCAATTAAATCTGATTTGATTAGGAAGTTTGTATGTGCAAAGCATGGAATGTGTGGATTAAAATAGGTTCTGGTTATTTAAAATGTTATTTTCTATGGATGGTTCCTTTTTGCCATGGCTTCATTAGTGAACTAAATTTTTGTTAATGTGGATCAACCTTGTGAGTTAAATAGGCCTTGGCCCTTTTTTGGGAAATCACTCAAGTAGTAGAATTTGTCTGCATAGCCTCAAAGGCTGAAACATTTGAGTATCTTCAAATCCCTCTTGCTCTGGCTCCGCGTGACCCCCTCTCTACATTTCCTAACACTGCCATCATTTTCCTTCAAAAACATTTTCTGGGGCACCTGGGTGGCTCAGTCAGTTAAGTGTTCAACTTTTGATTTTGGCTTAGGTCATCATTGCAGGGTCCAGAAGCCCCTTTCCCTCTGTCTGCCTTGTCCTTCCCTCCTGTAAGTTAGTCAGAGAAAGAGAAATACCATATGATTTCACTCATATGTTGGAATTTTTTTTAAAAAAATTTATTTATTAGAGAGAGAGAGAGCACAACTGGGGGAGGGAAGGGACAGAGGGAGAAGGAGAAGCAGAATGCTTGCTGAGTAGGGAGCCCAACCCAGGGCTCTATCCCAGGACCCTGGGATTATGAACTGAGCTGAAGGCAGCTGCCAAGCTGACTGAGCCATCCAGGTGTCCCCATATGTGGAATTTAAGAAACAAAACAGATGAACATAGGGGGAGGGAAGAAAAAATAAAATAAGATGGAAATGGAGAAGGAGGCAAACCATGAGAGACTCTTGACTCTAGGAAACAAACAGGGTCGCTGGAAGGGAGTGGTGTGGGGGAAGGGGGATAGGGTAACTGGATGATAGACATTAAGGAGGGCATGTGATGTAATAAGCACTAGGTGTTGTATGTAACTGATAGAATCACTGAATTCTACCTCTGAAACTAATAATATATGTTAATTAAATTGAATTTAAATAAAAAATCTTTAAAACCATTAAAAATAAAGACTAAAAAACTAAAACTAAATGAAATATTTTTCTTCTGTCTGCCAGCTTAGTGTTCTCATGAGGCTCTAAATGCAGAGGCTCTTAACTGGGTCCCATCTGGCATTGGCCTATGCCCTTAGCTGCATTTCACCCCAAACAATTACCTTTCATGTTACTGCAGGACTTCTAAAACACAAAAATAGAAAAGCTTAAATAGAGTTGGGTCAAAGTATTTCAGAAAAAAGAAAGTATTTTTTAAGGGTCAATGTGTCTATTGCACAGGTATACTGTGCAATCCTGTGAGAATACTCAACACATGCCTAAAGCAGAAAGACAGTACATGAATTAGCCCTGTTCTACAAGTGTCACTTGAGGCCTGAATTCCAACCTTAGTCACCAAAAGTTCTACTCTGCTAAGATATGGGAAGAAGAATCTTGCATTTTATAGGTGATAGAAAAGCAGTGAGATGAGGGTGAGCAAAGAATTAAACCATTATAAAGACCTTCTAGGGCATTATCAATAGTACATGTATAGTACATGCAAAAGGAATGCATGAATCAAGTACTATATTCAATATTTCCACTCTCAGACTGCCCACATATTACCTTTTAGACACATCACAGGTTAGAAGATCCCAAAAGGTATTCAATGGTTCCATCCTCTGGTATTCTCTGAGAAAATTTGTTTCCCCTGGTTTTGGTGATTATTGAACAAAGAATGTGCTGGAAGAGGAGCATGGCCTCCTGTCTTCTGAAACTGCATAATGAATGACCTTAGAGCCCACTCAATAAATAGTCTACCTAGCTTTAAGGAAGTTCACTAGTATTTTCAATATTTAAGGAAGCTCATCAGTATTTGTTTATTAAATGCCTAATTCATTTATCTTTTTGCCTTATTTTCCTTCTATTTTTTGATGGAGGTATAATTTACGGACAGTAAAAAGCACAAAGGAGTTTTGACAAATGCTGTGTAGCCTGCACTTCTAGAAAGATATACATTTCTATTATTCCAGAAAATTCTCTTCTGCCCCTTCCGAATCAATCTCTTCTTCTCTTCAAGGTACTTACTATTTTGTTTCTATCATCACAGATGAGTTTTGCTTTCTCTAGAGACATATGAGAATGGATGACTACAGTGGGTACTCTTTTGTGTCTTAGTGTCTAATGTCTCATGTCTAAAGTATGTATAAAAATCACCTCTTTATCTGTAAGTGGAAGGGATCACCTTGTAAGAATGGTGTGCCAGGATCCTGAAGAGTTGGGAGGTCTCTTGCAAGGGGGTGGGGTGCCTGAGGAGTCATCTTGACTGGGGTGGGTGAAGAGGAAGGCTGAAGGGTGGGGTTTGCCATAACCCTCCTCACCTTCAAACGGAACAGCTGTACTTTTTCCACATCTTACAAATTGGGGTTCTCTGGGAGATTTCATTTGGGCAAAGGGTTTTTTGTAAAAAAAAAAATGTTAGAGAACTGCAGGCCCAGGTGATCCTTACTGATACTTTTCCCTCGAACATTCTATAAATTGCAAATAGTGCTTTCTGATATGAGAGCTTTTGACTGGTTCCCTTGAGGGAGGGCTGGGAGACAGACGCAGCCAGACTGGGGGCCCCCAGGGAGGGCCTGGGCACCGAGCACTGTAATATTAGTAGTGGTTACCATCAGATAGCGCCACCCCAACTGAGGCGCCTAGACAATAAGCCAGAGGCCCCGGGCAAGGGGAGGTACAAAGACAGCATTCAAAAGACCTGACTCTCACAGCCATGAGCATTTCTATAGACTCCATCAGCCCCTGGCCCAGCCTGAATGTCACCTGACAGCCAGAAAGCCACTTTTCACGGTTAGCTTTTAAACTGCTAAAAATAATAAATACAGAAAGGAAAAGTGCTGACATAATCTTAACTGCAGAGACAAACTGAAACTGTTGTTACAATAATGTAAACAAACTGAGTTCCAAATTATAACCTAACCTTCCAAACAGGCTGCTTGACATTACCAAACATCTGGGGACCAGTGGGAGCATTGAGGGCTTGCCCAGGAAGCAAGGGAATGTGCACTGTGCAGGTGCTGAGCCCTATCCCCTCTCAGTGCTCTGACCGACCCACTGATCAGCTATTCCTGACCCTTTTTCTTAGCACTCAACCGAAAGGGAGCTGGAGAGGAGTGCTGGATCTTCCTTGAGTACAACTTCCTGATGTAACAAACAAATGAAATACAGCTCCCCTCTCTCATTGTCTGATTGTTATTCTCACCCTAAATTAATTCTCGCAGATTTCCTTTTCTCCATTATGCTTTTCCAGCCCATTTAATGTTTTATATTCCTCCAGAATACTTACAGAGATCAAAAGTATGTTAAATAACAACCGCAGCAAAGGCATAAATTAGAAGGTAATTCCCCTAGTGCTAAAAAGTGACAATTAATCATAAAGATCACGAGTCTGCAAACAGCCAAGTCAAGCCTGACATCTGACCTTCTGATCCATTAAATCACGTGCAGAAGTTGGCACCCACACAGGCTGGCCAATGGGAAGGAAACCGCAGATCTGGAAAAAAAGGAAACACAAGAAGGTAAATAGAAGTGTTTTGTTTTTGTTTTTCTTTCTTTCCTTCTTCTTTTTAAGTCCCCCAACATTTGTTTAATCTGCAACAGCTCTTCTTTCTATGTTTAAATAGGGTCTGGTTTCAGAGCTGTCTCTGATTTTGAATAAATGCAAATAGACTAAGATAAAAATCTCATTCCAAAGGGGAGATGGTTTCAGAGAAAGGAACTTGAACACAGAAGTTTAATAACACATTGTAGGCATGGGACAATGTTTGGGGATCCTAAAGACCTGCTTTGCTGTAGACAAGACTCAGGAATTTTAGACTGCCAGCCTGGGAAAATGGTTAAAGGGCAAATGTAAATCTTAAACAGTTTAGAGATTTCGTGCTCAAGAAGGCCTGACTGGCCTCAGAGGACAATTTCCAGGATAAGTCTCAACCAACAGAAGCATCAGCCGTGCCCTGTGGTGAAATGACAGGTATTTGTCAGGGGGACATATCCAGGCTTCGAACTATGGAGCTGTCTATAGATTGTGTCCAGCTATGATTATGCTGTGGACACTTCCCACAAGTATAAACAGATGAAAGAGATGGCCAAACAGACTGTGGCATCTACTTGTGCAGCTGATGGTGGCTCCAACTGTCTGTCTGTATAGCAAGCAAGAAGCTGCTTTTCAGTTAACTGTGCTCCCACAATTTTTGTTGTTGTGAGGGAACTTAGAACTCAGAAAAACAGAGATTAGTAGAGCAAATGTCTGCATTCCCACTTCTTGAAATGGACCATTGATAAAATGTGTCATATCTGCTTTTTTTAAAAAAATTAAAAAATAGCATGGGTATAATCTTGGCGACCACAATCTAAGGCCAGACCATGAATTTGTTTGTATTTTTCTAGTCCACTTTTTTTTTTAACATTTACATACAATATATGTATCCAGGACAACGAACAGTGTGCATTTCCAAATTACCTCTATGATATGAATCTCTGTTTGTGTATATATCGTTCTGCATTTTTTGACTCAACATTGTATATGGTATAGCTAACAATGTTAGTCTGTACCATTCCCTGTAGCTGTGACATTGGATGAATATATGCTCAGTCATTGTCTTTTCACTCAACATCCTACATTTATAGCACCATAAAAGCACTTGTTATATCATTAAAGTGATTGCTAGGTCTGTGTGGGTGTACATATGCATGTGCGGATGTGTGAATTTCCTCTGTGATGGACGGTGGCTCTTCAAAATGCTGTGTGTCTTGTTTTAACAGTGGCTCTTCTACACCATGACTCCATGCAGAAGGAGTCTAAGTGTTAGTCTAACACTAAGAGTGTTAAAGGGCAAAATATACTTGTTAAAAATTGATTGGCTTATTATTAATTTTCCTTCCTTTTAAAACAACATGGTTGAAGACTTTGAGGTTGTGTTTATCTACTTTCACCAGTCTCTGTCCACTGCTCTTGTAATAGACTTGAAATCCCAAGCCATCAATATCACCTCACTGTTTGCTAGAAAATCATAAAATCTGAGAATATGAGGCTGAAGACCAAGACATTTTTAAGAAGGATATTCTAAAAGCATTCTCAAAGAATAAATTGACAAGCCCAAGAAGAAGTTAGTGTTTGTAACTGTCGTTGTGGCTTTATGGTGAATAAAAGTAAATATACACCACTATCCTTGATGTTGATATTTAAAAACAAACAGTGCCTTTTGTATGAAAATAATATTGAATCTCATTTATTTTTTGAGGATATAACTCTGAGTTAGATTTTGAAAAAACATATGTGAACCAACTCAATGAAAACAACGTAAAACTTCTCATGTAATGATTCATAAGAAGAAGCATTTTATACGTAACCTTTATTAAGGACATTTTGTATGTAGGCTGAGTTGTGCTAATCTTTTACCCAATTTCACTTAGTTAAATCCTCACAATGATTATATGATCATTTTTCAGATGAGGAAAGGAGAGGCACAGGAAGGTTTAACATTTTTGCCCAAAGTCAAACAGTGAAAAAGCTAGCTAGGAATCTCATCCTGGTAGTAAGATGTCATGGGCTTCACTTTGAATTACTAAGAACAGGCCCAGGTTTTAAGATAAAACTATAGAGAAGGAAATTGAAAAACAGTGTGACTGAGAGTGTTTCCAAATTTTGCTATAATCCCAACAGATAGTACCTCTTTTTTTTTTTAAAGATTTTATCTATTTATTCATGAGAGACACAGAGAGAAAGAGAGGCAGAGGGAGAAGCAGTTTCCATGCAGGGAGTCCAACGCAGGACTTGATCCCCGGACTTCAGGATCATGCCCTGGGCCAAAGGCAGGCGCTAAACCACTGAGCCACCCAGGGGTCCCCAATAGTATCTCTTTCATGGCATGCCTCAAACCAAGAGCAAACCATATTAGAGTACTTTAAGTAGACGAATTCAAAGTGATTTCTCAGTGATGAAGGAAATTTAAAGTAGCAAAGTCAAGCCCCAGACCTTTCCAACTTAAACATTCCCATTTTTAATTATTCTTCTCCTTAGAAAACTGGGGGCCATGAATTTGCTCATGGCTCAAAGGAGCCTACCCAGTTTGTTTATATGAGATTCAAAGCAAAAATGAGAATCACTCCCTGGGACAACTTTAGCCTAGAATGTGTACTCTTTACACATTTTTAATTGAGGCACAAATATATTAACAGTGTGGTTATTTTGTACTTTCAAAAGAATCTGTTTTGTAACTGATTCATATTTATATTTGGAATATATTTATTTCTAGGCATGAAACAGTTCATTTTATTGAGCCATCTGACCTGAGGTGAATTTGGCACAATTTCTCGTGACTGCTCCCGATTAATGCAAATTGAAGGTTAAAGGATAAATAAAGTTCCTTTAACTTGGTTTATTAATATGTTATTTATAAATGGCTCTTCACTTGGTCAATTTCTTTTTCAGTGAGTAACTATGTACAAATGAACCATACCGAACAAACAAGCGAATATACCATGTGTATCTTATTGCAAAATTTTGTTTTAAAAGGGTTAATCTGGCAAAAAAAATAATGTCATCAGTTTATCTCTCTATTAATCTCTCTATGTCTCTAGTCTCAGCTCTCTTATCTAATCTTATGAAGTCTAAGATAGACTATATTGCATTATGGCCTACATTCTTTACCCCTCCCTGTACCTACCCCTTTGTCATGTAATTTTGCACTAAAGAGGCCGAATCTAGTTTACTGTCCTCTTTGATTCTGATTTTGGTCATCTGACTTGCTTTGGCCAGTGGAATGTAAGCAGAGATGCTGCTTTTAGAAGTCTGAAAAAGTTCTTGTTATGCTTACGTGTTTTCTCCTGTTCTGTGATTGCCATGAGAAGATGCCTCAGCTAGCCTGTCATGGTTGAGAAACATGGAATGAAGTTGACTCATGTTAGCTGTCCCTGCCAAGGCTATACTGGATCAGCCTAGACTAGTCCGGCCCTGTAAGTACGAGAGCCCAGGCAAGATGAGCAGAGCCACCTAGTTGACCTACAGCTAACACATATATAGGAGTGGGCCCAGTTGAAAGTTGAAGAACCACCCAGCCAACCCTCAGACTCATGAACTTACAAATGCCAATTGTTTCTAACTATTGAGTTTTGAGGTAATTTTTTACTACCCTAAGTAACCCCATTCAATGCTATCAAGTACTAGATAACTGACACAGGATGTACATCTGGTTCACTAAAAACAAAAACAAAACAAAACAAAAAAGATACCCACATAGAAGATGGTTTAAAATTAGGTAATAAAATTCAGTATCAATTAAGGTTCAGCCAGGAAAATCTAAACTGGTCTAAGTATTTAACCAGAAGGACTAAAATGTAGGAAATTCATTACGCAGGTGAAGGGAAAGATATAAAGGCAAACAGGAGAATAAGGTGTCCAGGAGCCGAATAATTGTGGGAAACCCTATTGATACAAAAAAGAGTATCAATACTGGAGCCCTGGGTCCAAGGTCACCCAGCAGAAGCTCAAAGGGCCTCTCTAGTTGGAGCTGAAGCCCTAGAGGAGACACTGCCTTCATTTAAGATACTGTATGAGGCAGAGAGTGTGGGGAAGAAATATCCTGGCTTCTCTCTTCCTTCAATCTTCCATTCTCCCTCCAGGGCTTCCCAGGGGTTGAACCCAAATGGAGGCCAACTGACTCAGGGAACTGGCCAGCAAGCACAACATTCAGGGGCAGCCTCTCAGTAATGCAGGGGAAAGATCTGAGGGCAAAGGGGAAATACATCATGATGATGTGCAAGACACTACACTAAGTGTTACTCATTGCTGAGGGCTCCATTCACAGAATACTGAGAATCAGAAAGACTGGGCTTGAAGGTTAGAAAGGGCCTGCATAGGTAAAAGAGAGAGAGGATGTTCAGGTAGCAGAGGATGTTCAGGTGGCAGCAACTACGGAAAGAAAGTACAGACAGTATTGGGGGAAATAGCAGGTATTCTGGTTCAGCTTAGAAGATTGTGTACTTGGGAGGAGGAGGCAGGGGGCAATGGGGCTACAAAAGTGAGAGCTTGAAAGAGTCTGGATTCCAATCCAGCAGACTGGACTCCTGTTCCAAAGGCAGCAAGAAACAAGATGGTTTTGAGCAGAGAGTAATATGATCTAAATTATGCATTAGGAATGTCACTCTGATAGAGATTGGAGGGACGTAGATTGGAGGGAGACAGCTAGACTAGGGGTTTTTTAATAAAGTGCAGACCTCAGAGAATTTGCAACTCTTCTAAACAAATTGGCAGGAGTTTGTGTAAGCATTCAGTTTTAGGAGAGATGGTACATAGCTTTCACATGGTTTTCAATGGAGCCCATGACTCCTGATCCTATCAAAAATTGTAAGCACCAGCAGCAGGGAAGTGATCTAGAAAGATTCTTTAATACTCCTTTTAGTGAAGATTGAAAATGTAACTGTGGCAGTGGTAATGAAAGGAGTAAACAGACAAATATTTATGAGGCACCGTCTTAACAAATAATCTAGATGAATGTAAACAGAAGTAAAATGAGAATGAGAGATGCTAAAAGGTTTAATTCTGGGCTATGTCTGTCTGCTATTCCTTTCCTTCCCCCTATAAAACAGAGAAAAAATCAATCCATGCTTCCAAGATACCACCTATGTTCATCACAGATATCACTATTCAAATGCAACCTTTCCTTATTATCTGAGTCCAAATACCATCTCCAAATCTTTCTCAAATAGCACCCCAGGCAGCCAGTGCCTTGTTCTAGAGCAACTATTTTTATTTAGTGTATTGACTGTTCTTTAGTTTCATAAGAATGAAGTACCAGTGAATGGATATATCATTGGCAGAATGTATTATATATACTGATATGACCTGTATATATGTATTATATGCATATTTCCCACATTTGAGGAACTTACTTATATACAGTTGGGCCATCAGCTAGATCTTACCCAAGTTCATGAATCTAGTTAATGTTAACTCAAAGCAGTTAACACAGATTTAAATAAAGCCGAATTAGAGGGAAAAACTTTGATCCATGAAAACTTATTTTATTATGAAATTATCATCATAAAAATTTGAAATTAGCACATGTCATTACAATCAACTACTAGTAACTTCACTGGTAAATTCTTAGTTCCAATCACAGGCAAGTAGGTATTCAGTATTAAAATGAGCCATCCTCTCATCAGTCTGGTGACCTTTGGTTTGATATTTGAATGGCACTGTGGTGGTTTTCTCACCTTGGGGAGTTTTCTAGCTGATGTTTGAAAAGAAGTGTCATTATCAGAGTTGCTTTCTCTATAGGACCATAATAAAGTTGGATTCAGATAAGTCAGATTTTTTCTACTTGGATGTTTTGTTTTGTTTTCTTTGTAAAAGGAGATAGAAGTTTATTGACTACACTGGAAGGGGGCAGCAGGCAGGACAGCAAAGGGGAAACTGTCCGCCCTTTTCTACTTGGAGTTTTGATCAGCAAGACTATAATTACTGTCCATGTCAATATGAGGACTTTCTCTGTTCACCTCAGCCCCGAACCCTAAAGTTCAATCTGTTCAACTCTAAACAAGTTTTGGAAATTTGTCCATATACAAAAATATTTCCAGGAAAAAAACCCCATCTTTAAATGTAAAAAATTCCTGGCTATAATTATTTGACCGTGACTCACAATTAAAAGTATGTTTTAATCTGCAACACATGTACATATATGTAGATTGTGCATACATATCTCACTAAAACAGAAGTTCTACAATATAATTTTTTTTAAAAGACTTTACTTCTTTATCATGAGAGACACACAGAGAGAAGCAGAGACACAGGCAGAGGGAGAAGCAGGCTCCCTGCAGGGAGCCCGATGTGGGAGTCGATCCCTGGACACCAGGATCACACACGCCCTAAGCTGAAGGCAGATGCTCAACTGCCGAGCCACTCAGGCATCCCACTACAATATGATATTCTTACTTGTGTGTTGCACTTGGATATTTTCTATTCCATTCAACTCTATCTTATCCTATTCTATTTTATATGCTATTTCATTAAAGAAAAGTTAGTAATGACCTGCTAAATTGATTTCATTACCCTCTAATAGGGCACAGCCCATAGTCTGAAAAACACTACGGTAGCAAAATGACTAAAGTACTTTAACTTTATTCACCAATGTAAACATATTCACAAAAGACCAATCCTAAGCAACTGCAGGGGGAAAAAAATCTCTTGGCTCTCTCCCTGGCCTCCTGGATGAAGCCAAAGTTTGCTGGGCCAACTTTTGTACTTCGTGGTTGACAATGACTGCAAACTGAAAGGCAGAGATCAAATCCTCACTCTCCTTCTCAACACATCTCTTCCGCTGGGTAATTTATACTATGCAAGTATCAAGCTATTCAATTTTGCTGTCATTTACTGTTCTTTTTCCAACAGCAATGGAAACACAGGATCGGTTTACTGTTGTCTCTTTGGTAGAATTAGATTATTCTCCCTCTGCCCCCTTAAACAAAGATGGCATTCATCACTCCAGAGAACCACCCCCAGAGGATCTCCAAACAAAGCATGGCAGGGAAACCGCTACCCATGAAGGAGCAATAGCAGAAGCTGGGCATTGAGGCTGTCAGTCCAGATTCTATACCAGAATGAACTTTGTAATGATTCTTTTGATTGAGTGAACACAATTGTAATTAGAGCAACATAATTAACAGTAATAACAAAGAAAGAGACAGCAAAAGGCTATACATCTCCAAATCCAGTGGTATCTACCAAAAGAAAGCTATTTATTAAAAATAATTAAAATCTATTTTCTCAAAAAAATAAATAAAATCTATTTTCTCTTTCTAAAAGGAAAAAAATAGATATACAAAATCATCATGCCAGATTCCTTTGGAAACTTTCTTACCTGTACTTTGGTATTGGAATATTCTTCCTTACATGTGACTTCTTTGACATTCATTCACCTTGATACTTATCTACTTATTGTGTACTCTCCCCCATATCTTTACCCATTCAACTAGTAAAACATTAGTGAGTGCACTAAAAGCCCGATGTTTTTCATGTTCTTTTATTCAGCACTTCTACTTCTTAGAATTTTTCTTAAGTAATGATTATGGCTACATACATGATGACAAAGATGTTCATGTGGTATTATCTATAATGGCAAAAGACTCAAAGGATACAATTAATTGCCAGAAGTTGTAATCTTTGGGTGGTTGGATTATTGGTGATTTAAATTTTACTCTGTATACCTATCTATATTTTCCAAATTTTTGAAGATAAAAAAAGATTAAAAATAAAACATTTGTGCTTAGTATTGAGACACTGGTGAATCTCCAGGTAGAAGATTTTCACCAGGTCAAAGGATGCTCATATTTGATTATGCCCTCAGACATCCTCTAGTATCTACCTCACTTCCTCAATGGTAAAATGGGCCTGATTATCATACTCAATCCATAAAGTTGTGATGAAGAGTAAACTCAACAAATCAAGTACTAAAATATGTGAAGTGCTTCGAACAGTGTCTGGTACATATAAACATGATATAAGTGTTAGCTGTTGTTGCTATTATTATACTGGCCCAGGAAACTGGAAGACCTTTTTTAAACTTCCATGCTGAACTCAATGCAAAGGCCCAGGAAATGATGGGCTTGTTTCAAATGCCCTCAAAGTTATGTTCTGTACATGGAGAATCAAATGGGGCATAAGGAAACTTTTGCTGAAAATATATATATATGTTCATTATAGTGATTGTGGTGATATCATATATCACCATAACATATTTCAAAGTCTACCAAATTATATATCTTACATGTGCTCAGCTTATTTTATATGAATCAGATCTTAACAAAACTGTTTAAAAATGAATACTTTTTCAGATAAGCAATCCTAAGAGAATATTCCACCAACAGACCATGGAACAAAAAACAAAAAACAAAAACCCATAATAAATTAGATAGAAGGAAAAAAAAAAATCCAGATGAGAGCCTGGAAATCAGGAAGGAATGATGAGCAATAAACATGGAAAATATGCAGCAAATCTAAATGAATATTAACTCTTTAAAACAATTGTAATTTCGTGTAGTTTAAAATGTATGAACTATAAGCAATAACACAAAAGGTTGGAGGGGTAAATGAAATTAAAATGATCTAAAACCTTTAAATTTTCTGGCAAGTAGGCAGTCACAGTTTATATTATCCGCTAATAAATTAATGATACAAATTGTAATTTCTGTGTAAGCACTAAAAAAAAAGTAAAAGAATATATGACTAACAACTGAGACAAAGTGCTTCATTAATTTTTAAAAAAGGAAACAAAAGAGAGGAAAGGAAACACTAAACAGCTGGGGAAAATAAAAAAAATCAAAGAGTACTAATATCATAGGTTATAACCCCAATATATCAGTACTTGCATGAAATACAAATAGACTAAACACTTCACGTAATATACATGTACTAAATATAAAACAATCCTAGTTAAATGATGCTTAAATGAGACACATTTTGGATATAAGGACACAACATTTGAAAGAAAAAAAGGACTGGAGAAATACACATGAATTATATTAATATCAGACACATTAACATAATGATAAGAGATACTGCTAGAGATACAAAGGGATACTGCATAATGATAAAAAAAAAATCAACCCATAGGAAGACATAACAATTTAAAATCTGAATGTATCTGATAACCAAGTTTCAAAATATATAAAGCCAACATTGCTAAAACAAACAAACAAAAAAAGTAAGTAAATTCACCAGCAGAGTGGGAGATTTCAATGTACCTCTCTCAATAACTGATAGAACATTCTTTTTAAGATGAGTTAGGATGTAGATACGGATAATGTGATTACTAAATTTGACTTAATCCATTTAGAACACTGTAGCTAACAACTATAGAATACACAGAATGCACATTAAACATTTACCAAAATTCACCATGTTCTGGGCAACAAATAAATCCAGAAAAATTTCAAAGATCAAAAGTCATATGGAATATGTTCTCTAACCACAAAAGAATTAAACTAGAAATTGATAATAAAACAATAACTAGAAAAATTACAGATGTTTGAAATTAAGCAGTACACTTCTATATAACCCCATGGGTTAAGGTAAAGTATAATGAAAATTAAACAATAGTATGAACCAAAATATGAAGAAAACAGAACATATAAAAATGTATAAGCTGCTTGTGGTGCCTGAGTGGCTCAGACGGTTAAGCCACCAACTCTTGGTTTCAGCTCAGGTCATGATTTTGGGGTCCTGGGATTGAACCCTGTGTCAGTCTCCATGCTCAGCAAGGAGTCTGCTTGTTCCTCCCCTCCCTCTAGTCTCTCTCTCTCTCTCTCTTTAATAAACAGATAAATAAAATATTTTTAAAAAATGTGTAATCTGCTACTAAAAGTGTCCTTGCAGGGAAATGCATATACTTAAATGCACCTATTAGAAAAAAAGAGAGTTTGAAAATTAATGACTTATTTATCTATCTCATTAAGTCATAATGATAATACCTAATTAAAGTAAACAAAGTTGAAGGAAAAAATAATAATTAGAAATTAATGATTTGGAAAACACAGATGTAGTAGAGAAGAAAATCCAAATCAAAAATTTCTTCTTGGAAAATACTAATAAAATCCATTAGCCTATATAGCCCTGTTAATCAAAAAAAAAGAAGAGGAGGCAAAAATTACAAATATGGAATTAAAAATGGAATCACTATAGATTTTACAGACATTAAAATGATCAGAGTATATATAAACATATGGCAATATTTGAAAATATTTTTTAAAAGATTTTATTTATTGATTCATAGACACAGAGAGAAAGAGGCAGAGACACAGGCAGAGGGAAAAGCAGGCTCCATGCAGAGAGCCCAATGTGGGACTCGATCCCGGGTCCCCAGGATCACACCCCAGGCTGCAGGCGGCGCCAAACCGCTGCGCCACCAGGGCTGCCCAATATTTGAAAATATTGATGAAATGGATAAACCACCAAAAAAAATTTGTCCAAATAGGAAAACAATAATACAAATGGGAATAGTCCTATATCTTTTAAGAAATTGACTTTTTTGTGCTTAAAAATTTCCTCACAAAATGTTCTCCAGTACTGAAGTGCTTTATTGGTGAATTTTACCACGCACTTAAGGGAACACCACACCAATTTTACGTAGTTCAACTATAATAAAGAAAAAGAGGGATCATATCTCAAATCATTACATGAAACTCATTTTATGAAGTCGACCTAGTTTTGATCCCATAACTCAGCAAGAACATTATAAAAATAACTTTACAAATTAATATCCCATATGAATTTAGGAAAAAAATACTAAACAAAAAATTAGCAAACTGAATCCTGAGATGTTTTTTAACTGATACCACACTATGAGCAAGAGGAATTTATTCTAGAAATAGAATGTTAGTTTAATATTGGAAAATCAATCAACATAAAGCATCCAATTAACAGATAAAATGGAAAAAGCATATGATTATCTCAGTGGATGCAGAAAAAATCATTTGCTATCATTCAAATCTATTTACAATAAAAACTTTCAGCAAACTGGGATTGGAAGGAAACTTTCTCAATCTGATAAAACCTATAACAAATATCTTACTTAATAATACTGGAAGCCTTGCACTTAGACTAGAAAACACTCAAACATACCTTATATAACCATCTTTATTAAGCATTTCACTAGAAGTCCTAGCTACTGCAATAAGGAAAAAATGAAGAAGGGAAGATATAAAACCATGACTATTCTCTGACATTATAATTTGTATGAGAAAACCCAAAAGATCTACAAAGAAATTATTAAAAATAATAAGTTAATTTAGTGAGGTCACTGGATATAAGATCAATATACATAACTCAATTGGATTGCTGTATAGCAACAACAAACAATTACAATATAAAATTCAGTAAATTATAACATTTATATTAGCATAAAATATAAAATATCTAAAAATTAATTCTAAAAAAGATATGAGAGCCTTCTACACAGAACACTACACAAACTTACTGAAAATAAAAAAGAAGGTGGAAATACACAAGTATAGATTGGAAAAATCAATACTGTAAAGGTATCAATTCTCCCCAAATTAGCTCAATATGATCCCTATCAAAACCACATAACTATTTTTTAGTGGAAGTTAGTAAACTAATTCTAAAATTTATGTGGAAAAGCAATGAACCAAGAAGACAACATTGAAAAAGAACATGAGAAAACTTAATACTACAATACTACCAGTTCAATATTATAAATCTATATTAGCTAACATGGTATGCCGCTGACACAAGGTAAACAAATAGATCATAAGAACTAAAAATGGAGTCCAGAAACAGACCCACCAATATATCTTTGATCATTAAAGATGATATTGTATTGCAGCAAGAAAAGGGGTGGCTTTGAATAAATAGTAGTATCATTGACTTCATATGACACAGAAAAATCAATTGCAGGTAGATTGTGGCTCTGACTGTAACATAGGTAACATATTAATGATTTTTAGGTAACAAAGTTTTTTTTAAATAGAACTCAAAAAGCACTAACAATAAAGGAAAAAGATAAAGAAAAAAAAAACCAAAACAGAGATGAACAATATTGGAAAAATACGTGATTAAAGTTAGGAATTTCTGTTCACCATTATGAGAGTGAAAAGTGCAAAATAATATTTGCAATATATATGGCTGATAAGGGAATCAAATTCAGAATATATACAGAATTCCTATAAATCCATAAGAAAAAGACAAGGTGGTGACTCACATGAGGAAAGCCAGACTGACACACTGCTGTTTTGTGTTCGGCGGGATGAATACAGAAGGGGAAGTTCATAGTGACTGTATTGTGACTGTAGTTGACTAATAAATCCCACATTTTTATTAAATGACAATCTTTCAGCAAAAAAAGAAAAGAAAAGAAAAGAAAAAGACAAGGTAATAAAAAAATATAGCCAGGGGATCCCTGGGTGGCTCAGCAGTTTAGCGCCTGCCTTTGGCCCGGGGCGTGATCCTGGGGTCCCGGGATCGAGTCCCACGTCGGGCTCCCTGCATGGAGCCTGCTTCTCCCTCCCCCTGTGTCTCTGTCTCTGTCTCTGTCTCTGTCTCTCTCTCTCTCTGTCTATCATGAATAAATAAATCTTTTAAAAAATATATAGCCAAAAAACTTGGTATCCTCACATGAGAGGGCATTAAAGTGCAAACAAGCACATAAGAAGTGCTCAACCTCATCATTTATCAAGGAAATGTAAATTAAAAACACAAGGAGGTATCTATACATACCACCAGATAGCTAAAATAAAAAACACTGCCAATACCTAGTGTTGGAGAAGGTAAGGAGAAATGGGAAGTCTTATATACTGCTGATGAGAATATAACCACTTGACTATTCTACAGTATCTCTCGAAACTGAATATATGATTATGAACTAGCAATTCCATCCTCAAAACCAACAAAAGCATGTACACATTTCAGTAATAACCTATACAAAAATGTCCAGAGCTGCACTTTGTATAATAGCCAAAAGCTGGAAATAATTAAAATGTTCATCATAGCTGAATGGATAAAAATTTGCAATATGCATACAATGGAATATAAATCAACAGTGATGGAACGTCTCACAAACATGACATTGAGCAAAATAAGTCAGGCAGAAATGCATTCTGCATGAGCTTTTTATATAAAGTTCAAAACAAAGCAAAATTAAATTTCTAGTTTCCCAGGAGAGTCCACTGTTTTGGGGAAAGCATGAATGGGGGCATGAGGAGAGTGTGTACTTGCTGTCAGTGTTCCATTTCATGATCTAACTAGTGGTTACATGGTTGTATATACTTTGTGAAAACTTATCAAGCTGTATGTTAATGATTTTTATATTTGATTGCAACACATTAATGATCCATGAATGAAACCATCTTAATAAGTGACCACCATTTTTAATAGAATGTTTTTTTAAAACAGATTTTATTTATTCATGAGAATATTTTTTTTAAAAGATTTTATTTATTTATCTATGAGAGACACAGAGGGAGAGAGAGAGAGAGAGGCAGAGACACAGGCAGAGGGAGAAGCAGGCTCCATGCAGGGAGCCTGACATGGGACTCGATCCCAAGACTCCAGGATCACGTCCTGGGCTGAGGCGGCGCTAAACCACTGAGCCACCTGGGCTGCCCTAGAATGTATGGTTTAATGGAATGTATATGCCTGTTGCACTTCAAACTATAAGTTTATTTATGAAAACTTAAAGAAATATCACATGTGTATTTCCTAATTAGTATAGATAAGAACACAGACATGGTAAGGAACTGTGATAGGACCTAAATAATACATCAGGAAAAATTTCAGACATCTTGCAGAATGTAGAGCAATGCTGTCACCTCTATGGGGTGGGAGAAGGGAGGAGACCAGAGAAACAGCCTTAAGTTACGAGGATTTTCTCTAAAGAGGTTTTATAATACGTCATTAATTTTTTCTCTTTGTGAAGAATAGGGAAAATTGTTTCTCTTGCAGCAAAAGTTGTGTAACTATTGTTTTCTTTCTTCTCACTGGCTTCTAGGAAACTCAGCCCTAGGTATGTGCATACTTGTAAAGCAGTGGTTTTCACATTTTCTTTTACTATGGCCATGATAAGGAATGCATTTTAAATGATGACCCGATTCACAAACACATATACATTTGAAACATACATTTTAGTAAATAACGCCTTTATTTTGTGCAATACCCTGTGATATTATCTATTCTACTCTGTTCTAACCTTCATATCCTATTTCATTAAAAATGGTGACGGCTTACTAGATAGAGTCATGGACCACTGATGCGTTGCAACTAATTTTAAGAAACCTGTCCAGAGCTCCTGGCAAATATTAGGCATTCAATAAAACATTATTAAATGATAATGGTATACATTTTGCATAGTAACCTAACCTCCAAGTCGTTTTAGTGTCTATCCATGTTCTCCTTTGCCTTCTCGTTCTTTTTCTTTCTAACTTATGTTAACTTATTATAGTGTACATATCTTTATAAGTTGTCACTCATCATCTTTTCCAGAACAAGTCCTTATTGCTTTCAAAGTCACATTGTAAATCAGTCAGAGCAAAGCCAGGAGAGAAAAGGTCCTTTAAAGGTGCTGGGTTGTGCTTCTCCAGGATCAGGAAGCTCAATACTTTTAAGAGAGACACTTGTGTCCCACCACTGTAACAATGTCTGCGGCAGAAGTGCACATGAGAGCAGATGGAAACTGTGGCTAAATGACAGGAGCTCACCTCTAACCTTACAGGGGACCATACATACTCTTACTTTCCATGAAGTTCTCTTGCATTTCCAACAGCTGGGAGTGAGAGAGAGCCAGCTCATTCTGAGAAACACAAAGACACTTTTTGAAAGATGAACAAAGAGTTCTGCAATTGACAGTGAAGAATGGTGTGAACATCTACATGCATCGCTGTGATAAAGGAGTTCATGGTCTTGGGTTTCCTTTATCTCTCTTTTTAGAGTGTAAAGTCTTTCTCAGGTCATTAAAGTTGTGTGTCTATAGAAGAGTGAGCAAAAATGTTGGAAGGAACTAGTGTGGGCATGTGAGATTAGACTTTGCCTTTCTAATGCAGGCACAAATTTCACCTTCATAAAGCTTCTATTTTAAAATTTTGTCCTATTGAACATAACATTCTGTACAAAAGATTCTTGGATCACTTTTGGGCAAGTGCCATCCTGGCTTGTTTTCCACATCCAAAGACAGGAAAACACAATTTGGGCCAACCACTATGGTCCAATTTGGTAATGCTATCCCTTGCGAGGACAAGGTTGTGGGCTATAGTGGGATGTGAACCTGACTCGTCATTCCTTTACCAAAAAAGAGTCACAAATGACAAGGAATTTAACAGGGCTGAAATGCATCACTTCTTTTCTAGGAAATGTATCCGGATTTGTTTGTGCTTTCGCTCTAACAAAGCATAGCTTCCAGGGAAATAACCAAAAAATACAGACTATGATTTTTTAGATACAGATGTCTATAGAAGTATATGTCTTAGTAGTATGAAATCAGAAGCAGCCTAAAAATTCCAAACTAAGGAGAATACTTTTATCTTTTTAAAGGATTTTATTTATTTATTCATGAGAGACACGGAGAGAGAGAGAGAGGCAGAGACACAGGCAGAGGGAGAAGCAGGCTCCATTCAGGGAGCCTGACGTGGGACTCGATCCCGGGTCTCCAAGGATCACACCCCGGGCTGCACGCAGCGCTAAACTGCTGCACCACTGGGGTTGCCCTGAGGAGAATACTTTTAAAAAGTAACTGTGCAACCATTAAAGCTACTACTTATAAATTACAACATGAGAAATACAAGAACATGTTAGATGTAAAAGCAGGTAAAAAAAACTGTAACACAAAATATGGATTTAACCATTTTTAAAGCATCAAGGTACATGTTATATATTCATAGAGAAAGATTCAAAGAAATACTCCAAAAATGTTGAGAGGAACTACAAACAGTGGCTAGTGAAGTCAAGGATGAATATTAAATGTCATTATTCTTTTGGCGTTTTTTGAAGTTTCCATTATGGGCATGGATTGATTTTTTAACTAGATAAAAAAAAAAAAAGCTATCGTAAAAAAGGAAATGATGCATTTCTTTATAAATTCTAGTTTGTTCATTCATTGATTCATAAATACCTGGAAATTTTATCCATTTTCTCTTTAATGACAACTTCAGGAGTTAAACTTCTAGCTTAACACAGAGAACAGAAAGACTGGATACATCACTGAATCTTATGCAAAGTAAAAGTGAAACATGGCTTATTGGCCTCTGGACATATCTGCTGAAGAAAGATCAAAATTTTAAAAAACTCTTTTTCTTATGTACATATATTTTTCACATGGGCTGTATGGACTAATTTAAAACTGTAGTTTATAAATAACATTAAAGGTTTAGATGGCCTGGCTGAAAGCCTGTGCAGTTAACATAAATGTCACACATACTCATGAATTCCCTCAGCATAATTCCCTAGTCGTACAGCAATTAATGTTGCCCAGCCGGCCACAGGCAAAAGTGAGCAATAGAGTAATCTCTGTAGCTATTTGAAAAGGAAATGAAGGCAGTACAAAGAAATGAGGCTGCTGTATTCAAGCTAGGACCATAGGGTAATCTCAATTAGTTTAGCAGGCACGCCAGCACACATGCTAAAGCATCTCCATTTTTCATGTGGTTTCTAGTTACTTTATCACTTTCTTGAACCATGCCTGTCAGTATGGTAAACCAAAAAAGACTCACTGTTGCACTGGTAGATGCAGAGGGGAAGAATACAGGTTAATCTGTTTTATCATTTATTTCTGACTTTATGTATTTGACAGATAATTTCATATTATAAAAAATAAATGAGAAACCCTATTAAACCTTGCTACTAGCAAGCCACTTAATTAAGAGGTCCATTTAAAAAAATTAATAAAGCACAACCTAATAGAGTAAGTCCATGTAGCAAATTATAAATACTGAGACTTTGGCAATGAGCTACCACAATCCCTTGCTAAACTTAGTTAAAATTTTTTAAAAAGATTTTATTTATTTGAGAGAGAGAGACAAAGAGAGACAGAGTGTGTGTGTGTGTGTGTGTGTGTGTGTGTGAGAGAGAGAGAGAGAGAAAGAGAGAGAGAGAGAGAGAGAGAGAGAGAGATAAGCTGGGGGGAGGGGAGAGGGAGAAGCAGACTCCCTGCTGAGCAAAAAGCCTAATGCAGAACTCTATCCCAGGACCCTGAGATCATGACATTAAGTCAAAGGCAGACACTTAACAAACTGAGCCACCCAGGTGCCCTGCTAAATTTTTAAAAATGATTTCTCAGTAATGTGGATGGGTATAATACTGACAATATGGCAGTCTTATGCCCTGCTCTCAAAGTTTCTAAACAGAGAGTTTTATTTATTTATTTTTAAGATTTTATTTATTTATTCATGAGAGACATAGAGAGAGAGAGGCAGAGACACAGGCAGAGGGAGAAGCAGGCTCCATGCAGGGAGCCCGATGCGGGACTCGATTCTGACACTTGATCCCGGGACTCCAGGATCACGCCCTGCGCTGAAGGCAGGCGCTAAACCACTGAGCCACCCAGAGATCCCCAAAACTGAGTGTTTCAAAAAGAGCTCCAGATGCTATCATAAATTGGATAGAAACATTTTTACTTTGGAAAAACATATGAAGCATAAAGAGCCACTGGGATTTACCCATTGAGTTTTTTGGTTTATAATGGGAAGGTAAACTTTTTCAACATTTGGAACATCTTCCAGCCTTTAGGATAAGACTTTTACTATTGATTTGGGAACTGACATTTGGACCATAATGATGTGATCTATCTGGGTTTCTTATCTCAAAGGAAGGATTACAGTGTCAACTTGTGAGTAAAAGTGAAGGAAGCCAAACTTCTAGGTTAGGTAAAGACTTTGGTTTTGGAATAAGACTACAAATTTCCTATAGCTGTGAAGACTTTTGTGCTCATCTACCCTCCCATATCCCCATCCCAGGAAACTCCAAACCTATTGGGTGGTTCTTAGTGATTCATTGCAAGGGGAAGATCACAGAAGGCTCAATATCTAAGGGTCAGGGATTTCTCTATAAGTCCAAACTGATATAAATAAATATACAGATAAATAAATAAACAGGAGAAAAATAAAAGCTCTCTTCAGAGTAGAATGCCAACTAATAAATAAAGAAGGAATGATGGAGTTGGAAACCATCATTGGATGCTAACATTAGTGGGTAAAAATTTGAGGAAGAAAACAGTATTTGTATAGTTTCAAGATATTTGCACCTTACCCAAGCGATCAAAACTAACATTATCAATAGTAGAATAAACTCATATCACCTGTTTCCTGATACAATGCACTGAGAAGGACACAAAATCACTATTACGATATTCCTTCCTTCCAAAAAATACTACCTGAATCCAATATTGAGGAAATATCAGAAATCCAAGCTGAAAAACATTCTACAAAAGAACTGACCTACCCTCCAAAAATGTTAAGGTCAAGAAACATAAAGGCTGAGGAATTGTTTCAGAATAGAAAAGTCTAAGGAGACAACCACATGTCCATTGTGGAATGGATCCCAATTGGGAAAAAACTGCTATCAAGAATATTATTGGACAATTGGCAAAATTTGAGTAAGGAATATCAATTGATAGGATTGTGTCATTGTTGAGTTTCCTAGGTTTAATAACTATACTACGATTATGTAGGAGACTGGCCCTGTTCTTAGGAAATGTGTGCTGAAGCATTTAGGAGTGAGGGCAAAAAAAGACAGCAAGGTGGGGAACAGAGATTTGATGGTACACAAACACCATTTTCTCTACTCTGGAATTCCTTTCCAGCTCTATCAGAGAGTAGGGCCAACTGGGGTGAGGTTGACTGGGAAGTGAGGTTCTGTACATTTAACAGGAGGGAGAAAGGATGTGCACAAGATACACACACACACACACACACACACAACAGGGGCACCTTGGGGATTTGGGCGAGCTTCTATAATCTCAGTAATTATAATGCAGACAGGACTCTCATTCTGCAAACTCCTAAACTTTTGCTTTGTGACTGGTGTTGCTGCTTTCTGGAATGAGGGGAATGATGGTGTTTCTCATAATTTGTTTGTTTGCATTTGATACTTGGCTTGAAGATAGAACTCTGATAACATCTGTCCCCGGGATCTATGATCTGCAGGGCTTTCCAAGACTTGTTTCCCAGTCCCTCCCACTTTAGGGTACTCTCTAACATACTGCAAGGTGAGTGTCATTTGCCCCTTGTGGCAGGCTTGTTTAGAATAGGTTGCATTTGCTAGCAGGCTTTTAGAACCTGTGTGCAAATCATTCTCTAAATGATGCCTTATGGAAATAAAATGCTCTTTTGACTGTGATCAACTCCAGGTTAACCAGTCAGGGAACTGGGAATATAGCAAAGATGAAAACCAGTACTTGAAAGTTAATCCATTTTAAAATCCAGGCACATTTCAAAAGCCTTAATCAATAATTTGAAGACTAGTTAATCTGGACTATATAGATTGTTAAATTCAGATTCTGACTCAAGAGGTCTGATGTAATTTTTAACATTGAGGTGCCAAGGCTGCTATCCTGCTTCTTAAAGACCATGGTTTTTAGTAACACACTATTGTAGCACCTTCAACCAGAGGAGTGAGGGATTATTAGGCCCATTTTTAAGATGAGAAAACTGAGGCTCAGAGTGACCAAATAACTTTCCCAAGGAACCAAAGCAAGTTGGTAAGCAGTAGAATTTAAACTTAGGCCTCTTCCACTCATTCACCATATTGCAAAGTCAGTGCCCCCCTCTCTTCCTTGGGTGCCTGAAAGAACACCAGCATTGCACTGTGTAAGATGCCTGAGATGACAAGCAGTTCTCAGTGACATTGAAAGCTGGTGGGTCTCTAATCTTTTTTGGGAGGTCACACATCTCTTTGAGAACCTAACATGGGATCTTTATGGCTGCTAATGCTTTGATTTAATTCCAGAAATGTGCTCTTATATACATCCGTAGTTCTACCTCCAGTCTTGTGAGGTTTATGAGCCCCTTTGAAGTCTACCTGTAGGCTTCTCAGTTAAAAGTAGCTGATGTAAAGACCTCAGAAGGATGCCAGAGATTTCACAAAGCTTTATAGTATTCCAGTGGCCTTTCAACCATCAAAGTCCCTTGAATGGCCCCACCCCAACTTCCAGAGGGATGTGAAAGGGGCATGTATTCTTTTCTTGCTTCTTATTCAAGCACCTCCAAGCTAGGACTATTGCTAAGGTCAATTCTTAAAAGGGGTTTTTAGAACTCAGTCAAAATAACTTGAATCATTATACAGTAAATGGCTCTGACCCTATCACTTCAAGATGATATTATTAATAAAAATTCAACTCAATGTGATTTCATGAGCCAAAAGTCATTAAAAAGGTGAATCAGATATGATGGTGTAAATTGAAAAAAAGCCAACAAGAAAGAACAAACACAGAGTGCTTGAGGTTTTCCTTATCCTGGGCTCATGTCAGATGCCTCACAGCAAAGCCTGGTTCTGATTGCCATAGTCCTAAAACATTTCTTCTCAGGAAACAGGGTATAGGAAAATAAAGACATAGAGTAAATTATCTTTGGCAATATGCAGAGCTTTATACTTAAAGAATTTCAGCATCCAGCTACTATTCTGAGTGATTTATTGCCAATAATTTAACCAAAATACAAGGCTCTTATTTGCTTTGTAGCAGTTGGCCTAAAGATCGAAATCAAACAAAATGGGCTGGTAGCCCCGAATCAGTTTTATAGTTTGTTTTTTTTTTTGTCTAGCTGCTTTCATGTTTTTTTCCTTAATCTTCATAGAAAATGATATACAAAAAACACCAATATTTCAGGCTTGAAATCTCAGAGCTTAAAGGAATGTTTAGAGATAATTTCATTTAAATTTCTCTTTTTACAGTTGAGGAAAATGAAGAGCAGAAAGGTGAAGTGACATTCTCAGTCTTAAACTTGTGCCAGGACTGGAATCCCTGTATCTTTTACTGTTAGAATAGATATAAAACATATGTGTAACTTAAACTTTTTTTGAAGTTCAAGAGTATATCATGGAAAGTGAGTCTCCCTAGAGCTGAATACCACCAGTAAAGCCTGAATTATTCACCCAGAAATGTTCCTTGAATACACATGTATGTGTATCTGTATATCTTTTATTTTCATAGAAAAAAGGACCATATTATAAATCTATCTTGCTCATTTTGTTTGGCTTTTAATTTGAACTCCTTTCATAGTGCTATATTCAATGCACTTTCTTCTTCTAAATGTGTTACATAGTATTCCATTCTTATTCCATTTATAATTTACTAAACCATTTCTCTAATAATCTACTTTTAGGTTGCTTTCTTTTAGGTTGCTTGCTGTTCTTGGTACTACAAGCAATGCTGTGCTGTTTGAATATATTTTAACTGTTTGCCTCTTTTCATATGCTTCTCTCACTTGTTTTTTCTCCTGAAAACTTCCTATATTAGTGACTACTTCCCTTCACACTTTGCTTTCATTTCTTCTGCTTCATTTAATCACTACCTGAAATGGAAGGTATTTGCTTGTTCATTTTTTGTCATTTGTATCTGCCTACTAGAATGGAAGATCCTTGGGTGAAGAACTCATTTTATTTACTGCTGTGTCCTTAGCACAATGAATAGTGACAGGCTTCTAGTAGGTGCTCAGTAAATACGTGATGAATAAATGAATGAGTGCACATTTTACTATTTGATGATTGGTCTTTTTCTTATTGATTCATAAGAGTTCTTTATAGAGTAGCTAAATGAGGCTTCATTTGTTATTTGCGTTACTACTTTTTTTCCCATGTGGCATTTGTTTTTTAACTTTGCTGATGAAATTTTTCTCTTTTGCATTTAAAGAAATGTTTAATTATTATATACTCACATTAACATCTGTCCTTTATGGCTTTTGAGTTTTGTGTCTTGCTTAGAAAGGCCTTATGCACTCCAGAGTTATTTTTAAAAACTTGTCTGGTACTTTCATGGTTTGTTTTTACACCGGAATCTTTGATTCATTTGGAATTTATTTTGGCATAAGTAGTGGCTATGTATTCAACTTTGCTATTTTTCCCCAATAGTTAGCCAGTTGACCTAACATTAATTAAAGAATAATCCATCTCTTCTCATTGTTCCAAATGCCATCTTTATTGTATACCAAATTCCCATAAATATTTACATCTATATCTGGTCTCAATTCTATTCTGCTAATTTTCCTGCCTTTTCCTCTGTTGGTACTAATTTATCTTAACTCCCTTTGCTTCATGGTGTATTTTAACTCTGAGTAAGACTGGGCCCTCCTCTTTGTCCTCTTTCCACTATAACTTCCCTATCAATTCTCACATCTTTCTTTCCATGAGAACATTGGAAAGACCCTAAACTAGTCAAACCTCTCTCCAAAAATTGTTACTGTTTTATTGAGATTTATTACTTTATAGGGTAATTTAGGAAGACATAATATTGTTACAAGAATCCAGCTTTCTTGACTTTTGAATGTTCTTTATGCTCTTTCAACTTCCTTGACATGCGCAAAAAAAAATTAACTTTCTTCAATAGGAAGAATTAAGATGACTCTTTATGCCAACACTAAAATTATTTCTTTTCCAGTTATCCATTAATGTTAAGCAAACCATCCCCAAATACAGTGGCTTAAGACAACAGTGATTATATTACATCTCTCAATTTTGTAGGTTGAGAATTTCAGCAGGGCTTGGTTGATTCTTCAGTTTTCCCAGTTTGTTTGCTTTCATGTCCCATTAATTGAGGGCACTCAATGACATTCAGCTGGTGGCTGGGCTGGCCTAGAGGTACAAGATAGCTTTACTCCCAGGCATGACAACTTGGCAGGGGTGACAGGAAGGCTGAGCTCAGCTGGGACTATCTCCTAGATGTATCTGAGTGTGGCCCCTCTAACAGGGCAGATTTGGATAGCTAGAATTCTGGGAGGGTGGCTCAGGACTGAGAGGGAGTTTTCCAGAGAACAAAGAGGAAGCTGCATGGCTTTCTGTATTCTGCATGGTCTCAGAAGTCATATCGTGTCTCTTCTACCATATGCTATTGGTCAAAGTGCTCACAAGCCCACCCAAATTCAAGCCCACTCAGATATACTGCACCTCTTGTGGGGAGAAAGTCAAAGAATTTGTAGCCCTGTTTTAAAATCCTACTTTCTATTAGAAAATGAGACAATTTTCTCATATTAGTTTAATTACTTATGGAATTAAACTAGTTTAATTACTTATGACTTTTCTACAATATTCTTTCTACTTCCATCATTTCTGCCTCTGGAAACACTGACATGATGCAGAACTGGAAAGTATTTAGTTTTTGAAATGAAATTTTCAGTTCAGTTGCATTCTGTGCCAGTGTACAAGGGGACAGCCACGCCCTCAGCAGGGCTGGCTTTCTTCATCCATTCTTTCTGCCTCCTCCTCCTGGCCACTGTACAGCTTGCTGGTGTTTCTACCAGAGGGTGGCAGGAGCAGCGAAAGTCAACTCTAATTTGTCAATTTTTTAAAACTTGTTATTTGGCAGCAATTTTGCATAAAGGCAGAAAGGAAATTAAAATGAAAAGTACATGTTTTGAGGATTAATAGTGAAATTCAACCAGTTATAAAGAACACGAGGGCTGGCTGTTCTTTTATTGATCCATGGCCTTATTTCAAAGACCTCTGAAGACAGGCCCTGGTAATTCCCTGCACATCTTTCTCAATCATCCCCTTCTCTTCTAAATTCCAGTGATTATAGCAGCATATATATTGCATATCTTTTGTACTAAGCACACTTCATATATGCTTATTATTGCACTGAACCTCAATAACACTTCAAAGGTGGGAACTGTTATGCCCATATTATAGCCAAGACCACTTCTGCTTAGTGATAAACTGAATTGTGCAAGAGTCACAGAGCTAAAATGTAGCACATTATTCTCTACACCCTTGCTGCACAAAATGTGGCCCCCATCCTAAAGCCATCAGTATCATTTGGGAACATGTTAGAACCTCGGGCCCCAGCCCAGACCTAGTATATCAAGAGCCCCAGGTGATAGTCATCTTAAAGTTTGAAAAGAACAGTTCTATATCCCTGGGTCTGCAATGATCCTGCACACTGGAGTCCCATGAGGGAGCTTTAAAAATACTGACTTCTGAGTTCCTTTCTCCTTTCTCAATTCCAGTTTACTTGGTCTGGGGTACAACTCTGACATTGGGACTTTTCAAAGCTATTCATATGGTTTTAATATTCAGCAGAGTTAGAACTAGTGCACTATATAGCTCATTGATACAAAACATATATCTAGTATACTTGTTAATCATCATTTTTATACATGTTCAATGTCTGCAACATGAATATATTTTTTAAATCACACCGTCCAGGTTAGTTTCTTGCACAAAATATGAATTCCATCATATTGATGAAATGTGAACTGCTGTTGTTATTGTTGAAAATGGTGCTTTCATTGCTGTGGGTCTGGGGCATCAGTATTTTTGAAAAAGGGCCTCATGTGATTGTATCATACAGTTAAGGTTGAACACCACTGGGTTGGCTCCTACAGCTCCCCAGCTGATGGTTGCTATGGAGCGATTTGGGTGGAGGAGTGCCAAATATTCTGATTTTTGAAGAAGAAACTTAGAACTCAGATTTTCATAATAAATTTTGTCAAGAAACCTAGATTTTTTAAAAACTGCATGTAAGTAAAAGAAATCACATCTGTAGGCTGCATGTGTGTATATGTATGTGTGTGTGTGTGTCCATGTTTGTGTGTGTCTGTACGTTGCATGTCTATTAAGGGACATAGCATGCTCAATAGATTTAAGGCCATTGACTTAGAGATCCGTGACCACCCCCCCAAAATCTGATCATTATAAATGCCACCACTACTGATATCTTGGAAAAAACAAGCCAGAATCATTGCATAACCACCCTGGCTTAAAAAGGAGTCACAGTTAAATTTCTGTCAATGTATAGAACACACAGCCCAAACTAGAGATTGCCAAACTTTGGAGAATGATAATCTGTGCCTAGTTTTGTGTTCTATGCAATGCCTGGATGTGCCAGCAAAACCAGGGAATGTGTAACAACAAGAGGGGGCAGGAGGCATTCTGAGGTTCCGGAAAGAGCCACTGTGTAAGGACAAGGCACCATTGTCATGATTTCTACCCACATTCTGAGCACCATTTAGTGATGAAGCAAAATCAAGAAAACGAGTTCTAGAAGAAAAATGAGGACCAGAAATAAAGATGCATAAAAGAAATATTATGGCAAGAAGTTTTCCATCTGGTTTCCACACCACTTGGGGATCCTCACGTCTGAACTAATTTGCCTGGCCTAATAAAGAGTGAGGGCTTCCCTTGAAGCCATGGCAGGGTGTTGAAGTACTCGGGATTTGAGCTACATTGCTAATGAGGGTCTGAGGGATGCCCCAAGTTGTTGAATTTGCTGATGTAATTTGGGTGCAAGGTAATAGAGGGCCCTGAATCTAAGACTAACAGTCCCCATCATTGCATTTGTCTCATGGTGATTAAGGAGTCAGAAGCACCATCAACATCAAAATAAATAATGATGATGAAGATGATGGTATTACCATCACTGATAATAGTAGCAGCGATAATTACCAAATTCTTACAGTGGACCATGTACTCTGCTAAATTCATTCTCAACACAGCGACCACACTGATTCTTTTAAAAGAGAAGCCAGATCTTGCTCTCCTCTTCTTAAAACCTTTCAGGGGCTCACATTTTCCTAAGTGTAAGAGTCTCCTCGACAGCCTACAAAGCCCTACACCTGCACCAAGTGCCCATTTCCCTTCCCTACTCATTATCCCTTTGACCATCCCCTAAAGTCTCCAGAAACTTCTCCTGTTCCTTAAACATGAAGCTTCTGTGCTGTGTGCCTGAGGTAGGAAGCTCTCTTGTCCCAAATAGCAAGCTTCATTTCTGTCACCTTCTCAGATCCGTCTTTTTAAAATTGTGCCTCTCACTCCCCCATTCCCCATTTTACTTTCATTTTCTCTATTCTGAGATTCTATATTTTACTTGTTGATGTTTTTAATTTTTTAATTTTTTACTTTCCTTCATCCTTTGGAAGGTATGTATGCTTCATGAAAGCAGAGGTTCTCTTCTATTTTGTTCATTTCTGAATGCCTAGTACCTAGAAAATGCTGGGCACATAGCTAGCACTTGAGAAATACTTTGGTTATGAGTAAATAAGTGGATTTAATTCTCTTGGCAACCTTAAAAGATAGGTGCTATAATTATCCCACTATAACAAATGCTAAGCCTTAAGTTTAAATATGTTGCATTTGCCCAAGATCACACATGAGAAACTAGTAGGGAGGAGACATACATGTAGGACCACTTGACATTACAGCTCATAAGGATTTATGACCCATTCTATTGTTGTTTTAACACTTTTGGGCCTTTCTTGGGAAATCAATAAATGCAAGAATAAATATCTAGGAGTGGAACTATATTGCATGTAGTTTGGACTAGGGCAATTACTGGAAGCCAATGAGAAAATGAAGGAAAAACCCTAAAGTCAATTATTTTTGTTTCCTATGGTTACCGTAACTTTTAATTTTTAGAGCAGTTGATACCACTTCTTGGATGATCATTTGTTGAGGAGATGACCTTCTGAAGTACTATGGCAATGAGAAATAAATCAAGGTTTAGCAAGTTCTAGTTCCTGGGGGTAAGTCAAGGGCCACTTTCACTTTAAACTGCTGAAAAATTTCATCCAGTGAGAGCCAAAGAATTTAAGAGTCCAAAGACACTGTAGGAAGTGACCACATGTAATGCAAACATGTCCCCAGGACTCTGAAAGGCTTTTGCAGAGAATGCATTGAGTCAGTTTCTAAGACCACTCCAACATTCCCTCATCCAAGAATAAATTGGATAGAAATCAACTCATGCCAAACACAGGATTCCTGAGCTGGCTGAATGTGCCTAAAGTCTTGGAGCACTCGGTAAATATTAAGCAATCTACTTAAGCCTGAGCTTTCAGTGGGTCAAAGTGCTTAGTCCATACGGCATTCATTTGTATGGTGTTTGGCCAAACAAAAAAGCGAAGTTCAAGGGAAGAAAAGAGTGAAATATTTTTTTTCTGGAAAAAGAAAGAAAGAAAAGAAAGGAGAGGAAAAGAAATAAAGTATTCAAATGCCTTTTGAAAACTGTCTGAACAAAGATGTACAAGCGGAAAACATTTTTTGAAAGTAAACTTAATGAGCTTGATGGTTGAGATGTTTCTTAAATCTTAATATAATGTAAAGATAAGAAATACGTTGCTGACTTGAGGTTTTAAGTTCATTAATTTCAAATAATAAATTCTAGAATTTTCAGAAAAATGTAGTTTGCTACATGGATGTGTATTTTGCTAGTGGAAAAGTCTGAACTTCCACATGAAGGACACAGAAATTTAAAAAATATGGCATTCTGCCTTCTAGTATATATAAATGCCCTTAAACAATTTGAGATCGTTTTTTACCTAAATCTCCAACTATCTACTTTGCTACTAGGGATGGATGGAGTAAGGGAAATAACACAAGGCTCACTTCATGCATCCAGAATGAATGCTTGAATTGCAAACATGAAAATTCCACCTAAGCCTTACTTGAAACAAAATAGATACTGGGTTCAGTATGAAGGCTTTGCACTCTTAATGCAAATGCATGTTTATTTAGGGCTACTTGGCAAACCAATATTTGAAAAGCACATGATGGTAGGAAAAAATAACCCAAGGAGACAGGGAAGGGAAGTTTTGGAAATGGTAACAGAGAAGCATGAGTAACATGTGCACAGACACATGTCAAGGTTATAGTGAAGTGTTCCCTTAGTCACCTGACCTATTATTGGAGTAATGACTTGACTGTGCCAACCTAGGCGAGTTAATGTGGTGGTTCAGGATGGAAGGAAATTGCCTTTTCTAAAAGTCTACTATTTGTCAGGAACTTCATATTTTAATAAAGCCAAAATTCAGTAGAAGTTTTTGAGATAGGACTTCCTCCAAATTATTTCTGATCTTCACAATAATCCTATGAAGTAGGTATTATTAACCCCATTTCACATATGAGAAAACTGGAATTTGAAAAGGTTAAATAAATTGTTCCATACTCCCTACTTACTGAGTGGATTAGAATTTAAACCTAGTTCTGATTACAGAGCCCCAAGTCTTTCTTTGCCACCTGCCTGAAAACAAGACTATAAATGATAACAAATAATTTTGTGGTTTATACTGCTCCCTGAAGAAAGGGGTACATAAATAATTATAAAGATGACAATAAACAAAAGAGAATAACCATGAAGGTTATACCTTTTATGACAAACAAGTGATTAAAGTAGGCTTTGAAAAACTCTATGAAAATATTTTAAATATTTAAAACAATTCATGTTGCTTTGGAGGAATAGGAAATAAGCAAAATACATCACTTTGCAGAGACAATAGCTCACAGATACATATGTCTATATAGAAACACATGGAGTCTTGTATCAGGATGCTCATTTTTCCTAATTTTATCCACTCTGATATCTTACATATCTAGAAAGATACGTAGAGAATATGCCCCAGGTGAAGGCATCTCCATCTCTAGCATGTTAGAGATTGGCTGCCTCATTTACAAATATTTCTAAGCTCTGTGTTTTTATGAAAAATCATTTACAGGATCCCTAGATGACTCAGCCGTTTAGCACCTGCCTTCCACCCAGGGCATGATCCTGGAGTCCTGGGATCGAGTTCTGCGTCGGGCTCCCTGTGTGGAGCCTGCTTCTCCCTCTGTCTGTGTCTCTGCCTCTCTCTCGCTCTGTGTCTTTCATGAATAAATAAATAAAATCTTTTAAAATATCATTTACCTGCCACATTTATTAGCCTATTTTTTTTTATCCAAGAGCCTGATTTCCTGCTTCTTCACCAAGAGTTACTTGAAAGAGTGTGCCCATCCAGCAAAGAATCATTGCGTCAGAACTTGGAGGTGCTCAGGAGTGTGCAGGAATAGACAGAGGGCAGAACGGGCACTCTGTCTGCCCATGTTTGGAAGCTGACAGGCTGCAGAGAGGAAATGATGAATGCCACAGCGTTTGCAGCCAACTTTATGTCACTGGACTTTATAAAAACAAATAAGCTAAGACTTTTCAACCGACTAGAACTGCTTAAACAACTTTAAAAATGTGGCTGCTTGAAAAAGTCCTGGGAAGTTTAATCTTTAGGCTGTAGATAAAATACTTGGTAAAGAGCAAATCCATTGATAGTCATTATTATAACCTGGATTGCTACTTTGGGAATCACAAAGAAATAAGGCACTTGTAAACAAGATGATCAATTATCATATGAAATCTTTATTAGGTAGAAAAATTAATTTGATTTTAAGAACTTTAATTTTATTTTTAAGACTTTGAACTTTAAAAACCTAAATAGTGTATGGTACTATTACTTTACAAGAGTCTCATGTAATAACACCATGCTTGCAATAACTTCTTAGGTCTTATATTTCCTTCCTTGGTGACTATTTTATATGGCTCCTAGAAGCTCATGAGAAATACAGATTCATTGAGAGGATATTTTTCCTCTCATCAATAATCTCAATGTATTGGCAAAGTAAATAACTTTTGCCACATTTGGTAATCTTAGAAAGAAGAGAAAGAAATAGGTCTTAACCAGGGGTATTTTGACTTCAACCATATTTATTGGCTACAAGCCCCTGTAATGCATTTGGAAGGTCAGAATTATGTTTACTTGGCTACTTCCAATATCAATCAGGCACACATCATTGGCATATTAAAATTTAGTATTAGCCTTCTTCAAACTAAAAAGCAAAATATGATTGACAAGTATAGGTATACTTAAAATAAAATGGGATGAAATATTTGAAACTGGAACTGTTCTTAGAAGACCAGTCCAGGGATCCCTGGGTGGCTCAGCGGTTTAGCACCTGCCTTTGGCCCAGGGTGCGATCCTGGAGTCCTGGGATCGAGTCCCACGTCAGGCTCCTGGCATGGAGCCTGCTTCTCCCTCCTCCTGTGTGTCTGCCTCTCTCTCTCTCTCTCTCTCTCTCTGTGTGTCTATCATAAATTAATTAATTAATTAAAAAAAAAGAAGACCAGTCCATAGGGCAGCCCCGGTGGCTCAGCAATTTAGCGCCGCTTTCAGCCCAGGGCGTGATCCTGGAGACCTGGGATGGAGTCCCACATCGGGCTCCCTGCATGGAGCCTGCTTCTCCCTCTGCCTGTGTCTCTGCCTCTCTCTCTCTCTGTCCCTCATGAGTAAATAAATAAAATCTTAAGAAAAAAAAAAAAGAAATAAAACCAGTCCATATAATTATACTTAAAGAATCTCACTGTAATCCAGATCTGTCAGTCAATGTAGAGATTAGCCTTTAAAGACAGCTCTATCCACTTCCAGTTTTTGGCAGTAGAGATACACACAATGTGTCAATTGGACATCTAAGTATCAATCATACTGGGGTGAGAGCTGACTCAATCCATACAGAATAAGCATCTTCCACTTGTCCTTGTGTAGCCATTATCTTATCTTACATGCTGGTGACTTCAGAGAAGTTCTAATCTAGACCATAGCGGAGTGAATTGGGACAAGACAGAGTTTCTCTTCCACTTCACCTTGGGGAAAGTCATAGCCAGGTGGCAGCAATGGTGGGGGAGAGAGGTCAAGGCCAACCTCTGCTGCTTGCTTTCTTCACCCATCTCTTTGTTCACCAACCTGTCAGTTTCTCTACTTCCTGACAGCATGTGTGCTCTGATCATTTTAAGAACCCAGAAGTGAGGTTTTTGTACTGCCACTCATCAGGTCTTTGGTTTTATATTCATTATTTCTGTGAATGTATCACAGCTGCCCCTTTTTAAATACTGCTAGTCAACATTTGCAAATTTGATGACACATTCATAATTCCTTTAATGAACGTGTACTGAGCACCAATTGTTTGCAGGGAAGTGAGCTGGAGGCTGAGAATATAAAACTGACTCAGATATAGAGTCGTTACCTTCAAAGAACTTTCAGCTTATGGGGAAGAAGTATATGGAACCATTCCAGAAGAATTAGAAGAGCTGCAGGCAGAACTTAATAAAGACACAGAAGAGGGACACTGAACATTCACATATGGGAAGAGCCCAGGGAAGCCTTCAAAATCAGTGTGGTGGTTAAACACCTGATCAACTCCAAAGAATAAATGGTAAAAACACTTTTATATATTAAACAAAGATTATGTAGTGCTTTAGGTTGGAAACTACAGTCAGGGGAGAGAATCTTGTGGTCTTTATCAGCCACACTGAGATTAACAGGGACATGAAATAACTATCCCTTGGGCCTATTTCCCACAGAGTACATACCACCATTCAGTTTTGATATACCTAGTTACTGTATAGCACAGAAGTTAGTCTTTGGGTCGGGGTCAGATTGACTGGTTTCAAGTCCTGCTATGAGACAGCAGACAAGTTATTTAAATTCCTGTTTTCTTATGCAATAGCAATACTGAAGATTTCCACTTTTTTCTTTTTTTAAGAGAAAGCTGGGATAGAGGGATGGGGAAGGGCAGAGGGAGAGGATCTTAAGCAGGCTCCATCCACAGCACAGAGCCCAAAATGGGGCTAGATCTCACAACCTTGATTGAGATCATGACCTAAGCCAAAATCAAGAGTCAAATGTTTAATTGACTGAGCCCCCCAGGTGCCCCTGGATTTCCACTTTTGTTTTGATATTCTGGAGGACTTCCCATAGAAATGCCAAACTAGACTAAAGCAAGCAAAATGTTTGAATACTGGGTTTGCAGGAAATCTTGAAGGGGTATGCCAAACAAAAAGCAAGTAGTGGTGAGCAAAAGGATAAACTTCAGTTGCCATGGGGCCATATGTGGGACTAGCACTGGGATTGGAAGCATAATCCTGGGGCTTAACATGAGGGGGATTTACACATGAGAACTACATTAAGCCAAAATTCTAAAAGGGACTAACCAGGTTAACACAAAAACAGATGGAAAGCTATATTTGGTCTGTGGGTTACAGTGATCCCTTATATAAGATACTAATAATGTCTAACATATGTAACTGCTTTATGATCTATAATATCTTTCCTATATATTACCTAATTTGATCCTTATACAACTTCTGTAAGCTAAGTCAAAGGCAGAATAGCTTTTATCCTGTTGGATACAAGTGTACCACTAATAAGACAGGAGGTCCCAGAAAAGTTAATGTTAAGTATAAAGCAAAGAAGATTACTCATAGTGCTAATAACTTCATTGAAGGAAGGGACAGAAAGGTTGAGGAAAACTTTGACAATGTTCTTTTGGGTGTCACTAGCTACTGCTGGCATAAACTGAGCTATCCACAAAAGTGAAATAAACTGTCTCAACCTAATTGAGTCCTGTTTCCTTTCTTTCAGGTATGTACGTATGAATGAATTGCAAAAACCAATACAAGCTGCCACTCAACACACAGCCGATGGTCACCTCGATTACCCCATTTCTCTGGCAATGGTTAAGAACAAAAAATTTCATGTACACCTCAATTCACAATGTAGAATTCCCACTTCCTACTGTGTGTGTGAGAAGGACTTCACTCATCGATTCAGGATTTACACAGCATTTGAGACCCAGACTGTAGCTTAGAACGTCCCTCATTTAACCATTGATTTTGTAAGTGGAGTTGGGAGGGTTTCAGAGAGGGATAGATCAGATTATAAACAGTGGTCATGTATTAGTCTTTGAGTATGTAAGGCATTATATATCATGTATATATTATTTTCAACTATCCTAATCCAATAAAGACAAGAGTCCTGGCAGAAAGATAAGTGCCAATGTGTCAATAAGAAGGAGAAAGGTGGAGAGAGAGGAGTAAACTAACACCATATCTCTTATGTGAAGCACTGTGGTGGACATTTTACATGCTTCATCTGATTTAATTTTCACGACTCTGCCACCAAAATGTATTCTCATTTTGTAAAAGACGAAGCAAGGATTAGGCAATGCACCCCAGGGAGGCCTGTGAGCTGATGAATGGCAGATCTGAGGTTTGAATTCTGGTCTCTACTGGCTTTGATGTATCTCTTCCTACACACACTGTTCCCACCACAGGGAGTTCTGCATTTTAGGACCAGCTACAGAAAGGATGAGAAGAAAATAGTAAAATCAACTTTTATTGCAAGATGTTGGAAGATAGAAGTCTGTCCATTTTTCTGAACCCAACACTGGAGCACTATTTTACTCCTGGGCTGGGTCATTTTTTTAAACTTTTTTTTTTTTTTTTAACAACAATCATAAAATGAGACAAACATATTTCATGTTTAACTAAATTTTGCACTTATGAAACACAAATATCTCACCTCCCAGTGTATACACTCTGTTTCACTGTTTAAAACTTGAAACACAAAAATTCCAGGTGGTCACAAATTCAAGCTCTGTTATATTTGACTGTAAAAGCACTGGGCTATCATTGTTTATTTTGAATCTATTTAACTGCTAATTCTGTATTGCCCCAAGGGTTGAAGACTTAAACTGTACACAAAGCATAAAATATCATTACTCAAACCTTTAGGAACTAATTCTGGGATCTAACACGTGCTGCTGAGTCCTGTGTGCTGGGGTTGACTTGGGGAACTGGGATTTCCCCAAATTAACTTGTATGTGTATTTATGTATTATGTATTATGTGATGTATTTATATTCATCAAAACATAAGTAATAAAATGTACTAATTTGATGCTGAAATATATACTACTTAACAATTTCATTGCAGCAATTACATAGAACTTAGATCAAAAATACATATTTTTCAGGGAGAGTATTTTATTACTGAGATTATTCAGAAACAGCAGAATGCTCGTAAAAAGCCAATAGACTTTTTGTTGGTTTTATTATTGTTTTAAAATTATTTGCAGACAGTGTGCCCCCTCATTGCCTGCAGTGCCTGGGACAGACCATTCCCACCATCTCACTATTGGTATGCGTCTGTCCTGGAATCTTTATTTTGAAAAAAAAAAAATGTATGGATGAATTTTCTTTCTGGCATGCTCCATTACCTCACAATGCCCTGGGCTCCTCTTTGAGCTCTATTGCCACTAGCTTTATTGTGGCATGGTGTCAAGATGATCAAGGCAGGATGTGTGTGATGTGTGCACAAAGGAGCAAGAGGAGAAGATTCTCCAACATGGAATGCACCACTCAATGTAGCTAATAATTCACAGAGTGATACTGGGAGAAATGACACTTTATCCTTACAGAATATTCTGTAGTCACCCCACTGGTCTGGATGATACCCCCGAATCCAAATGGATATCTACAAGGAGAGTTAAGGCATCTCACTGGCATAATGCCATACGTAAGACACCATATTATCATATCTTCTCAATGCCAGCTTTACTTCTGACAAGTTAGGACTGACTCCAAGGGCTTCCCAAGTTAGGAGGTACCTTGATTTTAGCTTTGGCCACTCTGGCTCCAGTTTCACCACATTTCTGATCTAGATTCTAACTGAAGTTATCACTTGAATTTAGGACATTTATTACCATTTGGCTCATTTCTTATTAGTTTTTTTTTTAAGATTTTTTTTTTTTATTTATTTATAGAGACACAGAGAGAGAGAGAGAGAGGCAGAGACACAGGCAGAGGGAGAAGCAGGCTCCATGCAACAAGCCTGATGTGGGACTTGATCCCGGGTCTCCAGGATCACACCCCGGGCTGCAGGCGGCGCTAAACTGCTGAGCCACTGGGGCTGCCCCCATTTGGCTCATTTCTTTAAAGAGGTTAATGGGTTTAAATTAATTAAGCTCTGGTTGCATGTAATTTTCAAAAGAATCCCAGGAAAGAAAGACTATTATTAGTCCCATTTGATGGACATAGAAACAGAGGCTTAAGGAGGTGAAGAAACTACACAAGGTCAGGGAAACAGTAAGTAACAGAACTGGAACATTATTTATTGCTAAGTAATAAAGAGGTAAAAAGTCCTAGTTACAACAAGCACAATTTCAAAATGATGAATTTAGTTTAAGATTCAAGTACAAGGTAAAAGGTACAGGTTTGTCTCTGCACCACTCGTGAAAATATTTTTTACTCAAGAACCCTAGAGGCCCCAGGGTGACATCACCCAGAACCCTGGTTCACATTCAGTATAACTAGTGAACATTAGATAAAGCTTAAGACAAGATTACTATTATGCGTTCATTCAAAAGGTGAAGATCACACTTCAAAGAATGTGATAGATGATAGAAGTTTTATGTTATTATCTTAAATGATAATCATTTATCCATTATTTGCTTTATGCAGAGATTTTCTTTTAGGTTGAATTTGAAAGCCTCTGTAAAAATTGCCAGTATCGCTAGGATCACCCATGGCCACCCTTTCATCCAGATCCTAGTGTGGACGGATGAATGTTACTCAACAAGGTAGGATACTGTCTGGCTTCTTGCACCTTCCATAAGAAGCAGAAAGCCATTCACAGCTCCTCATTTTTGTTGAGTCATGGTGATATCAATAGAAACATCCTCAGAGCTGAAATCAGGGCACTTTGGAAGCTGCTACCCAAAAGAATCCCTTCAGTACCCAGTGGTCCTAATCCTTGGCAGTGCTGGAGGCATGAGTCTTTTATTAGTCTATGGCTCTGTTTTAAAGAATGACTTTAAATACATTTCAATGTAGTTCAACCTACATTTGATATTTATGATTCTTTAAAAGCATATGTAATTTTGTGTTTATAAGATCTGTTATGAGTGACACTCATTCTATTTCTATATTGAAGGAAAATCGGTTCAGTTCATATGCATCATTTTCTTTCTCCTCCCAACAAACATTGGCAACAAAAGTGCTACCTCTTCCATTGGTATACATTTTTCTTTTCAAAGTTCTTTCACATACATTTGAATTCCCACAACAAATGTGTGAGACAGAGTTGGTATTGTCTTACATACTTAACAGATGAGAAAATTGAGACTTGAGATGTTTAATAAGAGTACTGGGCCTTTAATTCAAATCCTTCTACTCAATGGCGTGCTGATTAAACAGCTCTCAAAAAAAAGCTCTCATTGATAACATTTGCTGAATTTCAAGTATAAATAATCCCTCCATGGCCATTTTCAAGCTACCAACATGTTGTTACTTCATGAGAGTTGGGAAGATGTGCCACGTTGGCTCTCTTGAGGTGGTACAAGCCATCTCCAACACAACCTGAGATCCTTCAGCTCTGAATCCAGTGTTCTATATATGCCATCAGATTAAATATTTACAGTACTAATTTAAAACTAGCATCTAGCCCAATGTATGGAAGAGGAAACCTAAAAAACTCTAAGCACAGGTGATGCAGAGTTCCCTTATGGGAAAAGTAGCCTTAGACACTTTGCATACACTGATCTGCTCCAGTTTTGAGACCCTACCCTGGCTACAACCAAATGGACCAGAAAAGTAGTCCTGAGTGATCCAGAGATCACTATGTAAACTGGGATGAGTCAGAGATCAATAGCTTTTTCAGTCCAATCCCATTTATGTAATATCTTTGAGCACACAATTTCTAGGCATACTCCTTGCCTGTCTGACCATCTCCATTTTACTGATAGGGGAGGCCAAAGTCCAGGAAATCAAATGACTGCTCAAGTCACATAGTATGGGAAAGCCTGACTGAGTCATGGTTGGGGGCCTTCACTACTCTACCAGAACACCTCATTCATCACTGTGAAAAACAAAATGTTCTATAAAGTGTGACAGGAAAGTCAGGACATCCATCAAAAACAATATGGGATGTCAGAGGTAGAGATCCTACAGGTCTGTTTTTGCAATGGTTTTCAGACTACACTCCACAGAGCCACAAGGGGTGTAGCGACCTCCTCAGGGACATAGAAAGAGATAAAGCCAAAGAGAGAAAGATTCTGGATGTGATATAAGCACTCATCTGTCTTATATTTTGGGCATCAGACTAAGATTTCTTTTGGAGAAAGGGTTCTATGACTTTAAAAAAAAAGTTGGAAAACTCTAGCAAAGACCAAAGTCTAGACTGTTAATTTTTAAACAAGACTCCTTGGTGTGAGATACTTGCTCTCATAAACCAAAGGGAGATTTCTGGCTGCTCTTTTCCCATGATCTGGCAAGATAATATATGTGCAAACACACAAGAGGGAATGAAGTTGTATGTGAACTAAAGTCAATATAGGACTTTTAGCCTCAGTCTGATCCATTCTGAAAGCAAGTGCATCCATTTATGGCAACTTCACTAACGAGTTTTCTATCATATGACCTCCCAAACTGCCCAGGCACTCCAGGTCCTCAGCCGACACCCTGGAGGCCAGCCACAACTCCTAGCTGCCTGAATGAGCACACAAAGGTAGCACTCTTCCCATGCTTGCTCGGGTGACAGTAGCATGGGCCACAGAGACCTCGGACAAGTTCTCTAAGAAAACAGACAAGGCAGATGGGAATTACATTAAACAAATGCCAGGTTTTCAGACCTAAGAGCATGCATTCACTTTACAATGCATTTCAGTTGGAAAACTGAAGAAACAAAGAAAAATAATTAGTCAAAGTAATTAGCCATTTTAAGTAGAAAAACGAGACACAGATGATGCATCCAATCAAACTATAAATTTAGTATGCACTGAACTTTATTAACTTTGGGGCAATTCAGAACAAATGAAACACTAAATATTTTTTGAGACAACATTATAAGCTTATAGGTAAAGATAAAACTGAAGCACATATTTTTTAAAACAAATACTCATCTAAAAAAATACTCATCTTAAAGCTAAATGGAAAAGTACATAGAAAGATAATACACATGTTGTTTCTATTTTACTTTAAAAGGTAAATATATTTTACTTTTTACATATATGTAGGCATATATGTTTAATGTATTTAAATGTTTGTCTATATACATTTATAATATCCCTTTTTAAGACTAATAAAATGTATAATTTCTTGATGAAATAAAGTCTTCAAGGCTAATACTATTATTTAAAAAACCAAACATAACATTTTCACATCATATAAAATGTGAATTAAAACTATATTTTTCTGGATGAGTGTTTTTAAACATTTATTTTTCTAGATTTCAATCAGAATATACAATGAGCTCAAACAGAAATGAAAAGTAAACTGAGGCTAAACTTAAGTTTTAGTATATCAAGGGCTACCTATTTCATATTCTCCTAGGACCATATGTATTAAGATAAAACACTTGAATCAGGTTGGTTGCAAAGGAATGTAACAAACTGAGGATAGGTGTTAGTCTTTTGCTAGAAATCCAGAACACAGGCAGTGATGGAAAATATTCAAAGCTTAAATTTCACCGTATTTATTAGGCACGTAAAAAGTTAATTTTTAGCAAAGCTAATGTGCTTAAAATAGTCTACTGTTCTCTACACGTTATAAACCTGGATTATGAAACTGTTAAACACTCAAATACACAAATTCTTTGGCACACAGTTTTTTTCCTCTGCTTTACTTCTCTTTTATAAAGACTCAAATTTTATGACTCAGGGATTAACAAAAAAAGAAAAGAAAAGAAATGCAAGCTCCTATAAGGCAAAGCCAAGTGCTAACAGACATATTTTAAAGTGGCAAACACTGTTTTTTCTTTCAGTAATAATTTTGGACTTGCTTGCTTTGTCATATTGAAATACTTCATGTTCAAACATTTTACTAGCATTATATTTAGCTATATAGAAAAAAAAAAAACAAACTAGTTCAAGGAATGTCCTTAGTGTCACCTAGTTCTAGATTTGCCTAGTTCCCTATTACGACTGATTTTTAAAAAGCAAGAAAGTGAAAAATTATCATAAAGATCCTGAAAAATTGGTATTTTTATGCTAGTTTACAGACAACCTCAAGGGCAGGGATGCTAAGATCTGTTAGAGTTTGGAAATGGATCTTCTAAATTTAAGTCCATTTCTCTTCCCCATATTCCAAATTCAACAGACAATCATCATATCCTTGTTGAAAGGAAAATAAGGAGCTTAATAAATATAAGTATTTACAGAGATACAGATTAATCAGGATAACATTATTCATTTTCACAAAGGATTCACACCAGACTGAGTTGCTAGTTCCCATAACTCATTTAAAGAGACCTGAGTTGTCCCCAGTATCTTCCAGGGAATTTTCTATGACTATGAAGTAGCCTTGTATATAGAGCCAAGATTGGTGAGTGATGAAATCTATTTGTGCTTCAGTCATAGTATCACAAAAAAAAGGTTTTACATCAGGATGTAATGTACAGATGGACATACGGAAATATAAACCTGAACAAAATTTTGGAGCCAGAGTTTTCAGTAATTGGACAAAGGCAGAACATAACTTATCCTTGAGAGGAGGGAAACACAAGAGATGAGCTCCATATTCATCTTGGTCCTCTGCCTAGGAGTACTTTTCAAACTGCCAGCTCAGGGAATGGAGTCTAAACAGAATGCAGCTGGGTGGAGGAAATGGAGATCTGGCTGGCAGATATGGCAGGGCACTGTGGGGCAAAGTACTGAAGAAGAAGCTGCATAAAGAAAGAACTCCAGAATATGCATAAGGGTTTCCTTGAGTCTTTAGCCGAATATTAAACAGAGTATACACTAGACCTAGCCAAAACAGCTATGATGTGAGTAGAAAAGAGTTTCTAAAGGTGGCACACTGCAAGGAGATGAAGTTCCAACCAGCCAGAGACAAGAGACCTTCCTGAACATTTCCAAGGTTCAGCTGAGACCGCAGAAAGGTAATGCCTTATAATACTCCAGCCCTAGATTAAGGAACTCTCTAGATTTGCCCTAAAGCCAAGCCTTTTCAACTAGCTCCAGCTCATCCACCAGAAAATTAACTGTTTGCCAGATCAAACTTCATCCCTTTCTAAAGGAAGACAATGATATCCAAAGTTTTGGATATCATTCACAATGTTCACCATCAGATAATAAAATTACTATGCATGTAGTCTGATTGACATCTGAGTGGATAGTTGTTGCTTCTGCCTGTATTTCTCTTCTAGGAACACAAATTTATAGCAAACAAATCTTTCCTTTCTATATGGAGTAGATTCCATTTGGTTTAGCCAGGACTCTCTGTTCTCACTAGTGGTCAAGCGACCAGAAGAGACAGAATGTCCTACCCATGGGACATAGGATGGGCAATATGACATGAGTAAGGCCATTGAGAATCCTCTTTGGCAGTTGTCCCCTAAAAATGTGTTTATTCAAACTAGTGTGATGTAAAGTTAGGGGTGCTGATGGCATCATACCTGCTACACAAAGTTAGCCTATACGGAGATGAGGAAGGAGAAGTAAAGCCATGATGACATCATTTGTGCCCTAAGATTTAGTCATGTCAAAATGACTTTGTAAAACTAGTAGGGTGGGATTCAGAAATCTTTCTAGTTCTAGATTATTAAGCCATAACAGTTCTGACAGGGCCTCAGATGCTCGGGGTAGCATGTATGCTAGACTGTGTAGACTGTGACTCAGAACATAACTGTCTAGTGAGAGAATCAACATTTGATAGCTGGAAATGGATAGTCCTGGCTGCTTGTTAAAGAGCTGTATTATCTTGGGCAAATATCTTACTTTCCTCCCTCCCCTCTCTGTAAAATGAGAAGAGAGACCTTCTAGGGCTCTTTCTAGCTACAAAATTTCATGAGTCTATGAAATAAGGGACTTTCCAAAGTTAGCTAGATAACAGGTTGATGCTAATTTATAAAACTGACTTGTTCAAGCCAACAAAGAAAGGATGTAAGATGAGAGATACAGGAATCCAGTGACCAACCTTGAATAAAAGCTCATATAGCTTCCCAATTCCCCAAGTTGCTGATTCTTAGACCAATTTTACCTTTACAAATTGAATTAAATGAATTCTATCATTCAGTAACATGGGCTGAAGAGAAACTCAGTGTGAACAAGGCATAGACAAAATAGGGCAGATGGCCTATTGTTTCCTATTTTGCCTTGCTGTCTCTTAAGAATTTTGAACAAATCCCCTAATACCTTCTTCACTTTCCCGTGTGTAAAATTAGACATGGCTATTTACAAATAAAAAAGAGAAAAGGCTGCAAGTATTTGGATAAATGTAGTAAAATTATACTTGTTTGTCATCTACACATTTGTTAGGATCACCTGAAATTCCGATTGTGAACAAGGACTTATTTTAGATCTACAGGGAGCTCTAAATTTGTTTTAATGAAAATAGATGTTTAGTGGGAAATTCCTCTTATACTTGAAATGAGACAATTCTACCCATCTTTTAATCCTGTGATCAGGATTAAAAAGGCTAGTCCTAGTATGAATGAAGGCAAAACTGAGTGATCTATAAAAATACTGGATATTTATTTTCCTGATTCAATGGCCTGTCAGGTCTTTGAGGCTGGGTGACAATGGTCCTAGTGTAATAGGCCATTGATTCTTACCTGTCTAGAACAAGAAGAATTGACAAAGGGCTTCAAGAAGACAGGAGGGATGTGCCACAGATAAGAGATACATGAACTGAGAATTTTGAACTCAAAAAATTCATTAATAAGCATGTAAGAACTTTTTTCCAAATATTTTTCAAAATGCTATTTTGAAAAACTCATCTGATAATAAAAAATTTTACTACATCTGTTTTATTTTTTTTTTGTCTTCTTATAAAGAATAAAAGAGAAGATCTTTGGATAAAAGTGTAAAGTTGAAAACAAACATTCCCCAAATCTAACAACCTAAATATAATTGTGTTTTAAAAATTGAGTACATATTTTCTCCAGTCTTTTGTTTTTAATGCCAGAATCATTTGAAAGCATTTTATAATCATTATCTTATTTGACCCTCCTCATTTACCTATGAGGTAGGTATTATTCCCACTTTATAGATGAATGCTATACAGCCTGCCTGATTCCAAAGCCTGTGCAATTAAGCATTACACTGGATGCACACACATGTGTATTTATGCCTGTATGAATATAAGTACCCTAAATGTTATAAGTAATATATAGTATTAATGATTTATGTTTTTTAGTTACAACATATTAAGCAAAGGTTCCTTCCCAATGAGGTCACAAAAAGCCACAAGCTGAGAGATAAGAAAAGGTCAACTGCTATTTGTCAGATGTTGGGCTCCAAGAAAGGAGAGCCAAGAGTACAAAAATCTTGAGAATGTTTTCTGACTTGAAAAGAGACCCATGTCTAAAGCCAAGAGAAACACGTGACTCAGGATCCTTGAAGTGGAAAGGTTTTTGAGTATAACAGAATGTATCTGGGTGTTTCTTATAATTTGTTTTGTCTGAGCCACTTACCCCCTTCTAGGAGTGGAAAGTAATATAATGTAATTCCTATTGGACATGAAGATTATGCGACCAGTCTCCATAATTCAGAAAAGTGACTCAGCAAGGGGACCTGGCATCTCTATTCTGCACCCAATGCTGAGCACAAGTCAATGAATGTTTTATAAACGTGACATATAAAATCCTGAGCTTCATCATAAAACTCTATGTGTGATCTATCAGAGTCCTCGCTGACGTCAGCAACTTAACAATCCTCAATGAGCTAATTTTTGTTCTCCTTAAGTCATGTTATTTCCAGTCCCTGCCATACCTCCTTTTTTTTAATTTAAATTTTAATTTTTTTTTAATCACTCACCACCATTATCCCAGTTTCTCTGGCAAAAATTTGGACCCACTTTCACTCTCCCCTCTTCACTCTTTGCTCCTACCCTAATTCAGTAAATTCTATCAACTCTTTCTTTTTTATTACCTGGCATTGACTCCTTCCTTTACTTACGCATTGCCTCAACCTCGGTCAAGGTCCTAGAATATAACATTCTGTCACCATTATTTCACTATAGGCAGCATTAAGAGGGAAAGGAGCCACTACTAATAATTATTCTGGTACAACAAGTTTAAACCTGATTGTCCTGGGTACATTTAGGGAAACTCTTCATCTGCTTTCTCCTCATCTCCATTTTTTCTGCATACCACAGCCACATAATCATCCTTAACAATAAAGTGTAAGCTTCCTGCTAAGGTTTTAAAAATCAAGTCCATGTTTGGGGCTCCTAGGTGGCTCAGTTGGTCTGGCTCTTGATCTCAGCTCAGGTCTTGATCTCAGGGTCATGAGTTCAAGCCTCATATTGAGCTCCATCCACACTGAGAGTGGAGGCTACTTTAAAAAAAATCAAACTCATGTTTGATACTGCATGCAGAACGATGTCCAGTTTTCTCAATCCTGTCTTTGTAATTTGACCCCTTCCTAACTTGATGTTTGTCCCCTCCTACTTTGTTCTGTATATAGATATATATACATGTGTATGTGTATATATATGTAATACATATTACATATATATATGTAGACACACATGTGTGTGTATAAAATTTTGGATATTAACTCTATCTGACATAAAATTTGCAAATATTTTCTACTCCACAGGGTGTGTTTTCATCTTGTTTATTGTTACTTTTTTCTGTACAGAAGTTTTTTAGTTCAATGCAGTCCCATTTATTTATTTTGAATTTTGTTGCTTATGGCTTTTGGTGTCATACCCAAAAAATCTTTACCAAGATTAAGGAGACTTTCCTCTATGTTTTCTTCCAGCAGTTTTCTTGTTTCTTGCCTTACATTTAAGTTTGTAATCTATTTTGAGTTCATTTTTGTGTATGGAGTCCAGTTCCATTCTTTTGCATGTGGATATCCAGTTTTCCCACAACCATTTATTGAAGAGACACTATCTCTTCCCCAATGAATATTATTGACTCCCACTGCTAAATATTAATTGACCATATATACATAGGCTTTATTTCTTGTCTATCAATTCCATTCGATTGATCTGCAAGTCTGTTTTTATGACAGCACCATACTGTTCTGATTTCTACGGCTTTGTAGTATAGTTTGAAATCAGGAAGTGTGATGTCTCCAGCTTTGTTCTTCTTTCTCAAGAGTGCTTTGGCTATTTGGAGTCTTTGTGGTTCCATACAAGTTTTAGGATTGTTTTCTTATTTCTGTAAAAAATGTTGGGATTTTGATAGGAATCTGAATTTATTAATTTTAATAATTTTTTGAAGGGGTTTTAGGATTTTCTATGCATAGGATCACGTTATTGGCAAAAAAGATCATGATATTCACAAACAGAAGCAATTTTACTTTTTCTTTCTTATTTAAATGTCTTTTTCGAGGGTGCCTAGGTGGCTCTGCGGTTTAGTGCCTGCCTTTGGCCCAGGGCGTGATCCTGGGGACCCCAGATTGAGCCCCAAATCGGGCTCCCTGCATGGAAACTGCTTCTCCCTCTGCCTGTGTCTCTGCCTCCCTCTCTCTCTGTGTCTCTCATGAATAAGTAAATAAAAGTTTAAACAAAATTTTTTTAAATGTCTTTTTCAAATTGCCTGATTATTCTGGCGAGGACTGCCAGTACTATGTTGAATAGGAATGATGAGAGTGGGCATCCTTGTCTTATTCCTGATCTAATAGGAAAAGCTCTCAACTTTTTAGCACTTAGTATGATGTTAGTTGTGAGCTTGTCATTTATGGCCTTTATTATGTTGAGGTATATTCTTTCTATATTCAATATGCGGAGAGTTTGTATCATGAAAGGATATTGAATTTTGTCAAACACTTTTTCCTGTATATATTGAGATAATTGTATGATCTTTATCTTTCATTCTACCAATATAATGTATCACTTTTATTGATTTGTCTATGTTGAACCATTTTTGCATTCCAGGATGAATCCCATTTATCATGGTATATGATCCTTTTAATATGCTGTTGAACTCAGTTTCCTTGTATTTTGTTGAGAAATTTTGCATCTATATTCATCAGGGATGTTGGCTTGCATGTAGCTTGTTTGTTTATTTGTAGTGTCTTTATCTGGCTTTGGTATCAAGGTAATGTTGGCCTCATAAAATGAGGTTGGGAGTGTTGTTTTTCTTCAATTATTTCAGAAGAGTTGACAAAAAATTCATGTGATACTTCTTTAGGCATTTCATAGAACTCACCAGTGAAACCATTTGGTGTTGGGCTTTTCTTTTTTGGGAGATTTATGATTATTGATTCAATTTCCTTATTCATTGCTAGTCTGTTCAGATTTTCTACTTCTTCATAATTAAGTCTTGGTAGATCGCATGTTTATAGGAGTTCATCCATTTCTTTTGGTGTCTAATTTGTTGATGCATAGTTGTTCGTAGTAATCTATTAGTAGATTTTTTACTATTACTAGTCTTTATGTTTCTGTGGTATCTGTTGTAATGTCTCATATTTCATTTATAAGTTTATTTATTTGAGTCTTCTCTCTCTCTTTTTGGTTAGTCTAGCTAAAGTTTTGCCAGTTTCACTTATCTTTTCAAAGAATCCACACTTAATTTTGTTAATATTTTCAATTATTTTCCAATTCTTAGTCCATTTATTTGTGCCCTAGTCTTTATTATTTCCTTGCTTCTACTAACTTTGAGTTGAATTTGTTTTTTCTTCTAGTCTTTGAGGTATAATGTTAGGTTGTTTATCACAAAGTACTTTCTAATAAATTTTCTGATTTGACCCTAAAAAACAGAAAGGGTAGCAATTATTTGTTCCCATTTTGCATATAAGAAAATTTGATACAAAAGGCTAAAAGATATAGCTAAGGTCATGCAGCCAAAATTCCCTTCTTCTTCCAAACTTAGTAAAGTGAATACAAATTTCAAACATTAAATAGCAAAACATTCAAACAAAGGAAGAAATATAATATGGCAAAATAATATCTGAAAGATGGCAATCAGGAAAAGAGAGATGCAATAGTGTAGAGATCGAAGAGTAAGTGATACTATTTCCAAAGCAATTCTAGGAGAGCAAAGTATTTCTGGTAGAGTTGAACAAATTTGGAGGTAACCTGACAAATGCCCCATAATTCAGAGGGGAGCATTCAGTAGGCAATGTAGGCTGCAAAAATTTTTATAGACTGAGCTATTAAAGTAGAAATCTTGACCCACCACCATGACACTAAACTCATCTATAGTAAGAAGATCATTTGAAGCATGAGCTGAAGCTGGGAAAGTAAGTGCATTGAACTGCCTGTCAAAAGCAAAAGCTCAAAAAATTATTTGCAAATTACAGCATAATCTGCACCAAAGGGTTCCCATTGGTTAATACTATGTCCCTTCTTAAAAAAATAAATGCCAGTATAAAATGCTAAACAAAACTGCAGAACAAACGGTAGATCCCAAATTCATCAACTATTACTGTCCATGTTTACCAACTGAATTTTTCTCTAATCTCAATTAATAGTAGAATCCCAGTGATACCCAGTCCTCATACTTAAGTTCTTAGAGAAAATAAGGAGATCTTAGATAAGATAGGATGATAAATATGTTCATGGATACAATATTTGAAAAAAGAGATGGCCTAGCTATCACTTTCCACTTTAAATATGAGGAAAATGGAAACAAATGGCATAGAAACTATGCAAAACAAAAAGAACATAAGGGAAAAAAGGAGAAGAGGAAAGAGAAGTGAATAGGGAAGAGAGAAAGATATTAAAGACTAATGAAAAATATATTCTAGAAAAAAGACCTTAAGAAACAAGAAAGAAATACATCATAATAAATACCTTGCATCACAGAAGATATTACAAAAGGATGAGTTTGTTGAAAGAATAAAGCAAAGATGAGATGAAAAGGCAGTAGAATATATAGAAAAGGGAGACAATAGACCTCAGAATACAAAATAAAGATCAGAGTACTGCTTCTGGAGAACTAACAAATAGGAGGGGGAAAAGCTGATAAATTTTGTTAAATGCTTTTTTGGTATCTGTGGTACTTATGATACCTATGATGATGATTATATATTTTTATGTATTTTTATCCTATTGCTAGACGAAGGATTAATATCCTTAGTAAACAAAAATCTTTCACAAATAAAGAAAAAGGTCATTAGACATATGAATGGATATCATGAATAAGTTGCTCACATTAAAAATAAAGACTAATGGGTGGTATCTGGGTGGCTCAGTTGGTTGAGCATCTGTCTTTGACTCAGGTCATGGTTCTGGGATTTTAGGATCTGGCAGCATCAGGCTCTCTGCTCAGTAGGGAGTCTACTTCTCCTCTGTCCCTCCTCTCTCCTTCGTGCTCTCTCTTTCTCTCTCAAGTAAATACATAAAACTTAAAAAGAAATAAGGGCTAATGGCCAATAACACATACACAATCAAACTTATTTTAAAGGAAGGCAAATTACAAAAAAATTTAGTACCAGTCAGACTGACAAAAATTTAAAGCATTGTTAAAACTGTCAATGGGATGAGGATGAAAGCAATTTTACAAATTATTGGTGATGGCATAAAATACTGTAATATTTTATAGGGCAATTTGAAAATATCTATCAAATATTAAATGTACGACTTTTTTTTAACCCAGCAATTAACACTGGTGGGAATTTCTTGTGTTACTTTTGCCCAAATTTGAAAATGAAAATGTATGGTATAAGTATGTTATTTTAAATTGAACTAGTGTTTTAAATACCACCTCCCATTAAAAAAACAAAAACAAAAAACAGAAGCAAACTCTATATGTCCATCAATAAGATACTAGTGAAAAGAATTATGACACATTTGTACCATGAAATACAGTGAACTTATTAAAAAGACATTATTGAAAAGAGAAGAAATTTCTAAAACAATTTATTAAAAAATGCAAGGTCAGAGCAATGAATGTAGAATAATTCCATATATACAAAGAAACAGAGAAACAAAGAAACAGGATATCTGTTTCTTCTTCCATGCCACTTCATCCAATTGATTATTAAATCATGTGGACTTTATTTTCCAAAAGACCATGAAATATCTCCATTTTTCTTCTGCCATATGCTAGTCCAAGTTTCCTTTATTCTTTGCCTTACATTTCTTTTTTTTTTTTTTAATTTTTATTTATTTATGGTAGTCACAGAGAGAGAGAGAGGCAGAGACACAGGCAGAGGGAGAAGCAGGCTCCATGCACTGGGAGCCCGATATGGGATTCGATCCCGGGTCTCCAGGATCGCGCCCTGGGCCAAAGGCAGGCGCTAAACCGCTGCGCCACCCAGGGATCCCCTTTGCCTTACATTTCTGCAATAGCTTCCTAACTGGATTCTAACTAGGTACTTTCCTTTCTGCTCAGTGTTTCCAACCATCCTGGGACCCTTCAGTTCCTTGAACAAGCTATGGTCCTCTTGACACACAATCTTTTCTCTGTCTGGAATATTCCCCTCTATATCCAACTCAGTTTTCCATTCTTCTTTCATATTCTAGTACAACTACCACTTCCTCAGAGAAACTCACACCATTTTTGTTGCATTAATTTATAATCTTATATATTTATCTATGTGTGTGATTAGTTTAGAGTTCCCTCTGCTGAACTATAATCTCTAGAAAGTTGGTGATGTTATCTATTTTTGTTCATCACTGAATCCTCAAGAAGGTAACTGACTCAGAAATGGAATAGATAAATACATTCATTAGAATCCATCTATTTATCCATCCATCCGTTCATGCTGTAGCTGCATTAAAAATACCTGGAAGAAACTAATAACTGTTATTATGATCTAGGGACTAGGACTAAGCAAAGAGATGGGAGTAAAAAGCAATAATAACTATCTTTTAAGTATTTGAATTTGTTTACATTTCTATAGGGTGCACTGAATAATATACAAATAATGTCATAACATATTTTGTTGATGACATGAGATCAAGTATATACTAAAATGTCTCCTTCAGCCTGGAAGGGTAATTAGTTTCTTGTTATCCTGTCAATAGGACTATAATTGTAACTCTGAGAAACCTGCATATTAACACAATTCCCTTCTCTTGCCAACTCAATTCAGTTCTATTTTAAGCATAGAGTAAATAGACCTTCTCACAAGCATTCTTACGTGTGTTTACATACTCATGCAACACACATTTTTTTTTCTCATTAAAGGTGTTAGAAAATTCTCCCAGGAAACTAAGTCACGTTGTCATAGTCTTTTCATGGAAAGGGACAATGTTTAGGAAAAAAGATTCTCTTAATTTTGATTAACAAACAAATCTCATTAACCTAATTTACCTTAGAGTATTTTCCCTGGATGGAATTACCAGTTTTTGCAACAATTCAAGGAAGCGAATTCTCAATTAGGGAAGAATTTTTGGAATTAACCAAAGAGCTCTTTCTTCACCTTTATTTCTATTTAACCTATTCCTAGTCTCCCTCAAATGCCTCTTTAGTCTGGCGAATTATCTCAGCAGCAGCAGCAGCAATCTGGGCCACACCAAGTCTTGCCACCTTTCAACAGAATGAGGAAATGAGCCTAAGATCTCTATGTTTGGTTTCTCAACAGCATCAAGTTTGTACTTAGAATACAATAATAGAACAACCCATAAAAAAGTCCAAAGAGCAGAAACAAAACAAGTCCATTTGGTATTGTTTTCAGGTGTTCTGAATTGTTAAATGAGAGATATGATCTTGAATTGTCATTTTTATCAAGTCTGTATTCTTATGTGTTGGAAACTGTTCCAACCAAGAGAATGTCCAGAGTTTGAGATAGGGATTATAAGGACAAGATGAAGTATTATGAGTTACTATCAGTACAATACTATACTATACTATAATTTGATTCGATGGACACAAATAAATTTCATTCAGATAATATCCATCAGCACACTTAGGGGTGGGGGGATGGTGAAAGGAGAGCAAAATTTAGTAAAGATTTGGTTCTGTGAAAATGGCGAAAATCCATGACCTCCTTTAAAGGCCAGAATTCCATAAAATCATTTACCCTTAGTATAATTTCCACCCTTGGTATTATTCACCCTTAGTATAATTAGAGTGTACCACTTCTGATTGCAAAAGCCCAAGGATTAGTCACTTGAATATAAAGAGTTCTTATATAAGTAAACTCTGGAAAAATGTCAAGAGTACTTACCAGTAATTCTAGCACACTCCAATAAATATGGTTCAGAATGTATTGATATGTAAGTATTGCATTTAAAGCCCATGCATCATTGACCAATGTCATAGCTGTCAGAATAGAGGTTACCTTTGGGGGAGGAGACTGAAAGGGGCAATGAGAGGAGGCTCCTAGGTGCTGGAAATGTTCTAAAACTTGATATGGTTAATGGCTCCACAGGTATATACACATGTAAAAATTCATTGAGCCATACATTTATCATTTGCAACTGATACGATTTTTGATTTATGACTGTATAAATATAACCCCTTGATTAAAACAAAATTTAAGTAAAGGTATAATTTTCTTCTGTAAGGCTTCCTTGGGGGAGAGAAATTTTTACCAAGAAAAAAGGCACAACCTGATTGTCATTTCTAAGGTCTAATAGGAACTTTATGGTATAATAAGAATTCTATTATAAATGATGTCTTGCAGATGTCCTAAAGAATGGGGTCTATTAATAACTGCTGGAGAATGAGAATGTAATTTGAAATGTTGAATTTTTATTAATAATTAGGGAAAGACAACTGGCCACCAGCCTACTACTTGGGAGAATAAACTATGTTGAAAATTTCTGCAACAGAAACTTCTTTCCACTCTTCGCTTTGACATTCTCACTTATGCCTAGGGGAGCACATTATCTCAATATATCTCATATAACTTAAATTATCAAATAATCCTCAGACAAAAATAAAATATACTATACTTCACACACACACAAATACACACAGAGCCTTTGTATGTACTGGAGGAGCAGAGATGGGCTGGATGTATCATCCCACTCTTCAAATATTGGGGGATTTCTCCCTTCTGTTACATCTATCATAATCTGCCTTTAAATGTTTGGGATTTTGAACTATATATAATAAAAATGTACCTTGAATTATCATTAGAATAAAAGTAATAATCTATACCCATCCTAAAGAAGTCAGAATTCAATAGCATCGCATGATGGTTTAACAGAAAAATGTATATACTGAGTAGCCAACAAATAATTGAGACATTAGAACAACCTGAGCTCACCAGCCCTCCATGAGAAGTCAGGGCTGTGTTCCCATATGGAACTGAACTACTGAACTTCTATAAAATTTCACAGCAAATCATCATGTGCTAATCTAACTCTTCTCCTGAAACATTTTACCCAATCTTAAATATGAACTCTTATCTTAAAACTACAACTTCACATATTTCTTTCTTAGACTATGGCCATAGATAGGAACAGCTCATTTCTTATTTAATAATATGATGTACAACTTTTTAAAAGTCATCTTCCTTTACCTTCTCTTTAAATGTATACTTTCTGACTTTTCCTTAATCTCAATCCCACCCCATCCAAGCTCCAGCGTCCATAAGAAGCTCTAAGTGGGGGTTCCCAAGTCTTTTCTAGAAAAGCCTCTCTCAAAGCCTAAACCTACATTTTTACAATCTGAGAGTGACCTCATGTTCTCTCTCTACCCAACTTTATCTTGTGTTCCCAACACCACAACCTCAAAACCTGAGCCATTGCACTAACCAACTCCTTTGTTTCCCACCTTCTACCTTCAGTAGATCTCTTCCTTCCATTCCATCTACTTGCCCTGTCCCTGTCCTTGTACAAAGTGCCTAAACAATATTCAGGGGTTTCCTCCTCTGTAGCACCTGCCTCCAGTATGTCCACTTATCTGTCCACCTTTCACAGTCAGAGTGACTGTTTCCAAACGTAGATCTTACCACTTCCCCTTCCACAACCCTCTCTGGTTCCCCATTCCACATGGACTAAAACCCTGACTCCTCTATTTAGTATGTAAGGCCATCGACCAGCATGCTTTCATCTAACTTTCTAAACTTAAACTTCAAACCATGCTCCCACCCCTGTACCTCATGTCTGGTCATACCTCAGGCATTTCTCCCCCAAACTCAAAGCATCATAAGACCTTTGAAAAACAGTTCCCTTCAGCTTGAACCCTCTGCTCTCTCATGTTTATTTTCAGGTCCACTTTGGGTAAGAGAGAGTATTGTTTTGTGATAAGACAGCAGACTTTTGCTGAATTCAAATCCCAGTGCCACCACTTTCTTCTCATCAAGTCTTGGGTAAATTGCTTCATGTTTCTGAGAGCCTCAGTTTTCTCATCTCCATTCAGAGAGAATGGTAATAGTGTCGATGCTACAGGATTATGGGAAGGACTAAATGAATTAAGACCTAAAAGGCACTTAACATAGACTTAGTACTCAACAGCTATTCATATCAGCTATTGTCATCGTCATCATTATTAACCTACTTCAAGAAGATCTTCTCATCTCATGAATTGGAATTAATGCCTTCCTTTCCTTTATCTTTCCATAGTACACTGTCCATGGCTCTAATTATACTTACCAAAATATGCCAGATGTAGATTATTAATGACTGTCTGCCCTTATTTCATAAGGAGGAATAAATTCCATAAATAGTTATTAAGCACTAAACTACATCTTAATTATCAGTAGCTTATACTTTGTGCTTTGATTCTCTTTCTTTATCACATCTTTCATTCCACATCTTCCCATTTCAGAATCATGTTTAAACCTGCAACCTGGAGAAAGTGTTAGGGTCCTCACTTCCTCACTCTTCATTATGCTAATATTCACCAAATCTTGCATAGACTACCTCCTTTTTTTAAAAAAATTTTTATTTATTTACTTATGAGAGACAGAGAGAGAGAGAGAGGCAGAGACACAGGCAGAGGGAGAAGCAGGCTCTATGCAGGGAGCCTGATGCAGGACTTGATCCTGGAACTCCAGGATTACGTCCTGGGCGGAAGGCAGGCGCTAAACTGCTGAGCCACCCAGGGATCCCCCATAGACTACCTCCTTAACACATTTTAGATTCTGACACTCCCTGGCCAATTTAGCATTGATTGCCTTGATGAATTGTTGTTCACCAAGATTATTATAATTGCTTCTAACTAGGGGTTTATTCCAAGTGGTTTTCCAAGACACTTGTGACCGGCCCTATCACATCACCTATCACACAATATTTGCCTGCCAATGCATCTGCATTGCCAACTAAACACCAACTTTCTTGCATGCAGAGAACATATTTTGTTTAGTGTAGGTAGCTCAGTGCCTGGTACAAAGTAGGATATCAAAAAGCACATGTTGTAAATATGGGTGAATGACTATATTTCATCATATCTCCATACACTTAAGTTGCACCCTTATTCTTACAAATGCCCACAAAATGGATTGTAGGCCACAACATTACAGCTCTGAGGTTGAATCAAGGAGCTAGGAATTCCTCAGGGGACTTAGGAATTCTGTTCCAATAGCTGTGGGAGGTACACAGTCCAGCAAGAAGTGGGGAAGGTAAAGGGAGGACTGGGAAAAATGTATATGAGATCATCTCTCTTCTCTAGGGCATGATGTCAGATCAGTTCAAAGATAATTGAGACTTCATCCCTTGCTTTCAGGGACGACACAGTCCATGTAGAAAAACCTAACCTACCACTATGCCACATGTAATTGTAGTGCACCATTCAGATCCCCCTTTAGAGAGAACAACTGGTTTTGCCTACTCAGACTGCTGTTTATCCAGATGGATACTTCTTTAGTTGAGGAGAGCCACATCATTCAAAGTTACACCTCTTCTCAAAGAAGACCACATCTGATGACTGGTCCATGCTGAGTATAAAGACCCCATCCCTTCATCCAACTTGGAGCAACTCTGCAGGACCACTGAGTTTTAGCCTTTTTGAAGTTGGCTGAGATTTCCATTGAGACTGGGCTACAGCTCAAAGCTGTTTCCTACTCTTTCCCACTAAAGGTGCTGATCTCAAGAACATTCCCCAGAGTAAAGCACCTCCTGGCTAAATTCTGTTTCAGAATCTGCTCCTCATGCAACCTAATCTGTAACAATCAATGACAATGAAGATGAGATAAAATTTATGATGATACGTGCCATAACCCAGAGGGGAAAAAACTATTGGCCTATGAGACGAGTTTTGGTACTTAGAATTGTTTTCGTGTATACCTTTCTGGAGTTCAACATAGTAAAATATCTGTCAACTTAAAAAAAAAAAAAAGTTTTGAAAACGCTGAAAGCCTGGCAATAATGGGCCAGCATTTGGATGGCACTGAGACTCTCACGAGGGACCATGTTCCATTTAAATGGTGCTCACAACCTCCACGGTGCTACAATCCTCACACATCCTTCATTCATTTCTTTCACCTGTTTAGTCCCAAGGATATTTGAATTCGATGGGTCATGACCGATTCTAATATTCCAATTTCTAAACCACTTCCCTCAATAACTTATACCTCTCATCTGATTCTTCCCACAAAATGTAAGCCTTTTTTCAGGCTGAGTCTGTGTAATTGTCACCTTGGAAGCTTTCCCTGAGCAGACACCCTAGGTTAAACATAACATTTGTTCAAAGCGTGTTATGCAAATACAATTAAATAGAAGACCCCCCTTCACCTCTCTGTGGTAAGCCGTACTCCTCTTCTAGAATATTTTGAGGGAGACCCTCTGTGATTTTCTGGATGTATGAAGTATTTTCTGGATGTATAATGTATTTTCCTGACACACAGAAATAAGTTGGTCTCTCCTTTTCAGAAAACATGACCATTAGTATGTTTTCAGTTTCAGGATGCATACAGGTTATTGGAGTCATTTAAAACCAGAGGCAGCCTCATTTGCTTGGCTGGAGCCACCAAGAGCAAAGCCCAGGAGGATCTGGTGAAGCAGAACAGGTCCTGGCTGTGCTGCCCAAGCGCAGGTAATGTCTTAAGTAATTGTGATCTTTGGGCAGTCAGTCAAAACGCAGAGTCAAAACTATAAAAGGGCAAGTGCTCCCACAGAGGAAAAATTATCAAGTACTGTTAGACAGAATAATAGGTGACTGCTGACATTTCACCTTTTATCATGATAGCAGTACTTGGAGAAAAAGCGCAGTTAAGGTTGTCAGAATTTCATTTTAACCCCCTCTTTGAGGCTGTTAAAAATTCACTCATGCTGAAACTTGCCTTTCAGGTTCTCAGCCAGGTTTGTGCTTTGTTTTCAATCCGTTGTCTCTAATGGAATGCAAAATGTAATGCAGGGAAAAGGGCTTTTCCCAAGGATCTTTCTACAAACTGCTTCCTATCCCAATTCCTTTTCCTCGTTCATTCAACTCTCTGCCAAAAGGTTAGTTTTAACCACAAAACAACCCCAAAGATACACTCAACTGAGAGAGGATTAAAGGCTTTTGGCAGTGTTTATAAAGATAGCTGAAGCAATAAGTCATACTCAACAAGTAAGAATCTGTTCAGTGGTGTTCACTAAAGGAAATCGCAACCTTAGAATGCTGTAAATGGCCATAACAGATGTAGTAAACAGGTAATTTTTATAGCGCTCCCTGAATAAAAGATAAACAAGGACAGGTCAAAAATGTCTTCATAGGCATGACACAGGGTGACAATCTGGTAGGAAGGAGGAATGATAGACATTGTCTCAAGGCTATATTTGAATAGCAAACAGTAAACTGATTTTGTTTAGACTGTGTACTCTTGGCACTCAAAACTCCCCATGACCCTCTCTTCAAGCCATCTCCCACTCAGGACAAAATGCTAGGGGAAAGGGAAAGAACTGATGGTTTATTGTCAGTTACTGTGCACCAGACAGAATGTTAGGCACTTGATAATCATAAGGCAGCTTGAAGATACCAACAGGCACAACACACCCCTGATCCCTACTTTCCAGCCGAAACATATTTTATCTATATCTTCCTGTGCATAAATACCTTTAAAATGCTCCCATGCTTGCTTTGCTTATCTTATACTAAAGCAGTTATCCAGCTAGACTTATTATGTTGATCGGCATATGAGATATCACCATATATAATAGAGTATTTACTTTTGCAGACATCCCACCAGCTCTTTGATAGACGTGTTAGGTCTTGCATGTGCTATCCTTCGCATTACAGTAGTCCCAGAACCTGGGAAAGTACTATAATAAGCCTTTTATTATTATAAGCGTTTCTGCAATACTTTCCATTTGCAAACTGCTTAACAATCAACTCTCCTCTTTATGTTTCACAAGAAATCAGATAGCTCAACACTTGTTAGCTTTGTTTTATGGCCCTGAATCCTCAGGCCCAGAGTTCAAAGAAATCAAGGGTTATGCAGCCAGCTCAGGCTTAAGACCAACACAGCTGCTCTGTTTTTATCCAGCCTCTCAGCCAGGCTGCCCAGCTGCTTCCCAATCCTTTTACTGAATACATATATATGTATATATTTTATTTTTAAACTCTTGGAATTAAGAAAATTATAGTAAGAATATTGGCCCCAATTCTCCATTTTTAGCATGAAAATCTCACAGCCTGGGCTTTTGCCAAGTGTTGCTGGAATAATTTTGGCAGATCTGAAATAGCCCACATACAAGTTCCCTCAGCTGGTAGAGAAGCAAAGATGGCTCTCTTTGGGGTCCATTTTGTCCACTGATGTCGTGGCAGCAAGGAGGGGAGGGGGCATCCCAGGCAGAATTGAGGGGCATTGCTTATCCAGGCAGAGGCAGCAGTGGAACAAGAAGGGCAGGTGAGTGAGCAGAGCTGGGTGGCCTTGAGAAGCTTCTTTGGAGAGCAGTGGGACTGCTCAGGCACCTGGGTGACAGCCATAACAAGGTTCAGGTGGCTTTGGCTTTCCAGTACGTAGTATGTGGCCACTGTTTTAGAAAATGGGTGGCAAAATCTAGTCAAAGGCATAAAGAATAACTAGAGCCTAGCTTTGGAAAAGGTCTTGTGAAGAGGTGTCCCTCTCTCTGTGGAGTCAGGCTGTTTTGTCTACCGTTCTTGAATAATGCCGTCATCCTGTATTTGTGGCAATAAAAACCTTTATTATCCCACATCATCATTTCATAATCTCTGTGATACTTACTATTAAATTCTTGTTAAACTTTGTTTTTAAGCTGTAATTTTGTGGCTCCATAGTATATATGCAAAATATTTCATTTGCAAATTATATTAAGTGCTGTTCATATTTCTGCAAGTATCAAGAAAGACTTGTCTTGACTTAGAATGCATGTATGTATCCTTTTCCATTCTATTTCCAAATCTAATGTTTCTAGTTCTGTTTACTCCTCTTTAAGCAGACTGGGTCAGTTTATCCCCCATCTTCAAAAACAAATACTTCTTCCTCTTTCTACTCTTATTTTCCCCAAATACATCTGCAACATTATCTCAACCACTATCATCATTACCAACATTAGTTGAGCACTTTCTTTATGCCAGGAATTGTCCTGACAATTTTTAAGATTTTATTTATTTATTCATAAGAGACAGAGAGAGAGAGAGAGAGAGGCAGAGACACAGGCAGAGGAAGAAGCAGGCTCCATGCAGGGAGCCCGATGTGGGACTTGATCCTGGGTCTCTAGGATCAGGCCCTAGACTGAAGGCGGCGCTAAACCGCTGAGCCACCTGGGCTGCCCTGTCCTGACAATTTTACATATGCTTACTGATTTCTTTTCATAGCAGTCATGGGAATTATTATGATCTCTATTTTTCAGATGTGGATATTGGGGTGCAGAGAGGTTAATGAATCCATACAACAGCAATCATTTTGGAATTGGGATACACACATCTGGTTCCAAAGTCAGGCTCCTTACCGAGCTACTCTAATGGTAGCCTGCCATTTCCAAAGCACTTTCATGTGCACCTTTTAATTTGATCCTTACAACCACATGTGAGATTTTGTTTAAACTGGAAACCCCCATTTTACTTTCTCCAAGCTTGGGGAAATTATGTAATACTTTATTATTGTTGAACTTTCTGAAGGTTTGGCTATTTTTTTTCCAAATATAAATTCTAGATTTAATCTAAAGTAATGCTATGGACTTCTCCATCTAAAAAAGTTAAAGTTATTATCAACTGTAAAGCCTCCTCAAATTATTCTCCATGGCTTCTTTTTTCCCATTACAAAATAAAGTCCTACATTTTTCAAGGGGATGTGCTGAACTCCAGCAGAAATGGAGTATATTTAAATGTGTCTTAAGTTATAACAGACTGCATTTCAAAATCAAATAGTTTAGGCTTTACATATTTATAGTTATATGAGTAACATTTGTACTTATATGTCCAGATTTATATATTCCGGGCCAAATTCCAAAAAAGGATTTTGAGGTTTGGAACATATACTGCTTGGAATTTATATATACCTCTGTTCTCCTCTCTTAATGTGGAGAGTAAGTAGTTTATTCTACTTTTTAATATCTCTACTTATATCCACAGGGTTTCTAAAAAGGACATATATGATAATGTGGCCTAGTAAAAATAAATGTTAAATTCCTTATTGAATTATTGTTTCTTAAGTTCCTTATTGAATTCTTGTTTCTTTTTCAGGCTAACTCATTTATACTTCTCAAATTTGTTCTTCTCAATTTTTGACACATCATCATTAAGGGAATTCTGAATGTTTTATAGAAAGCAGCTGAACTGAATTCCATAGGAGTACAAATAATACAGATGCCACTACCTGGATGTGTTCTTGGCTCTTGAGGCAAAGTCCTCCCATGCCTGTTATTTCCTGATGATCTTTGGGATATTACGAGAAGGCCCACGGAAGTGTTTTCCTTATCATGGAGTCAATGGAAGTGTTTGAGAGGATTACATACCCCAGGTCACTTGAAGAAACAAGCTAGGTTTCATGCCTCCTTATAGCTTCTTCTATATGAGGCCTCACATACTTGTTATGGTAAATGTACCCCTCTACTGATAGTCACATGAATACTCCTGCTGTACAACTAATCTCTCCAAAAAGAATGTTAGGGAAACTTGGGCTCACTTTCCACTTTGTGGCCCATAAATACTTGCATAAACAAGCTCTATGAGCACCTGGGAAAGGTTAGTGTGCAGACCAAGGTCATAACACATTCCAGTGCTTAACCTAACCAAATGACACAGACCAAGAAAGCTTTTCCAAAAACAGGCAGCTGCATTTCATCTTTGCATATTCAGACCAAAGAAAATAAATACCTGCTGTTTCAAACAGCTGGGTAGTTAACTGGAATGCTGATGAGTCACCAAAGTCATGGACAGTAGTGATGTTTTTCTCAGGGTGGCAGGAAGACCCCATGAGGTGAGGTTCTATACCTTGCCAAGAAACTGGCCATCAGACCACTGAGGGAACAGAATGATATAGGAGAGGGATCTGACATGTCAAATTGTAAATCCAACCTTCATTTTGGCTAATAATACTTTTAGTTCTTTGGATTCAAGGCCCGAGAAATGAGTTTTAAAACTGGGAGTGTACCATATCTTTGGTATTAAAAGGGAAAGGGAAATAATGTATAGTAACTCTCAACTTGAGGCAGGAATTTTGTACTTGTTATCCCAGTTTATCCAATGATGACCATTAATAAATATTTTGATATTCCCAGGATACAAAAGAGAAAGATGAGGCTCAAAGAAGTTAAATACTTCACTGAAAATTACCCAGATTGTGTGGTAGACTCAGGATTTGAAACCAGGTCTATGAGATCCTATGCCTACTTTTCTTGCTGCCTTCTTGGGATAAAAAGGTATTTGCCTGGGGGATTTATGAGACATGAGAGAAGTTTCAATATGATCTCCCAAAGCATACCTTAACTTGCCTTCCTTAAGCTCAGCAGTATAAGAAGACATTTGCCATGCATGTTCCCTTACTATACAAGCACACAGAAGCCACATGTGGAAGATGAACCTGCCTGTGCCAGAATCAGCACTTTTAGAGCTGAAGAGAGGGAAGGAACTTGACTTGTTCCTCAACTTGGACTCTCAGTCTGGTAGCTTAACAGATGGGGATTTTCTTAACTATTCCCAATCCTATCTACCACCTACCTCCCATAGCAGCATAGAACTTTGGGTATGGATGGTATACCCCTCTTCTTTGGACTACATTCCACTCAAGGGCCTTTTGGAGGGATGGTTTAACTGCTGTTTTCTCGAGCATTTGCAGATAAAACAATTTCATAACATTCCTGGAAGTAATCTGATTCATAATTTTCAAGGAGTTTCCTTCTTTCATTCAAATAGGTAAAAGCACAAAGCAATAAAACATCATCAATAGCACCATGGCATTCAGCCAGACATTTCCTGACTTGTAGGTCACACACTACAATTTAAGTGTACATATGTGTATTGGTGCACAAAGGTGAAGACAACTCCTTCAGAAACCTTCAGTGATTGATATCACTCTTCATGTAATTTCTAAGCACCCCCTTCAACCTCCCACCACCCCCTAGGGAGACCACAGCTTACTGATCAGAGATTGTGTAAATGTGTTCTTTGGTAGTTCCAAGTGTGTGTTTAGAATTTCAACCAGTGTATGGGCTCCCTAAGGGAGAGCAGAAAGAAGCTGGAACTCTCTGGCAACTCATTTTTTGGCATAGATGCCTCATATGCCATACCCCATGAAGTTCATCACACAGCTGACTTTCAGCAAGATGTTCACTAATCGTTGGTGAAGAGATTATTTTAAAAACTTGGTCTAGGGATCCCTGGGTGGCGCAGCGGTTTAGCGCCTGCCTTTGGCCCAGGGTGCGATCCTGGAGATCCAGGATTGAATCCCATGTCGGGCTCCCGGTGCATGGAGCCTGCTTCTCCCTCTGCCTATGTCTCTGCCGCTCTCTCTCTCTCTCTCTGTGTGACTATCATAAATAAATAAAAAAAATTTAAAAAAAAACTTGGTCTAGGATATCCACATACACAAGAATAAAGTTGGACCTTTCCCACACACTGTACAGAAAAATTAACTGAAAGCAGATTATAGACCTAAATATAGAGCTAAAACTGTAAAACACTTAGAAGAAAATGTAGGAGAGAATTTGCATTACCTTGGGTTATGCAAAGCATTATTGGATAGAATGTCAAAAGCACCAGCAACAAATCAAAATTATAAACATTTCTGCTTCAGTGGAGACTTTCAAGAAAATGAAAAGACAACCCACAGAATGGAAGAAAATATTTGCAAATCATATTTCTTATAAAGAACTTGCATGTAGAATATATCTAAAAACTTTTACAACTCAATAACGATAAAACAACTCAATTAGATTATAGGCAAGGATCTAATTAGACATTTCTCTCAAGACGATATACAAATGGACAATAAGTACACGAAAAGATGTTCAACTTCTTTAGCTATAAGACAATGCAAATCAAAACCCCAGAGATATCATTTTACACCTACTAGAATGGCTATCATCAAAATAATAGATAACAAGTGTTGACAAGGATGTGGAGAAACTGGAACCCTCATACATTGATGATGAGGAAGAGGAAATAGCATAGCTACTCTGGAAATGTCTCACAGTTCCTTGAAAGTTAGATATAAAATTACCATATAACCTAGTATTTCTACTTTTAGATCTATATTCAAGAGAAATGAAAACATATGTGCATGCAAAAAAACTTGTACAAAATGTTTGCAGCAGCATCATTCATAACAGCCAAAGTTTAGAACAACCCAAATATCTACCAACTGATGAACAGATAAACAAACTATACTATTACCCATGCAATAGAATATTATTTGGCAATAAAAATGAAGTGACTGATACATGCTATAGTATGTATGAACCCTAAAAACATCATGCCAAGAGATTGAAGTCTTTCTCAAAAGGCCATAGATTCTATGATCCTTTTTCATGAGATGTCTGGAACAGGCAAATCTATACAGAAAAGAGGTTAGTGGTGGCCGAGGGCTGGGGTGGGAATGGGGAAGAAACGGGGAGTGTCTGCTAATGGATTTCTTTTTGGGGTGGTGGAAATGTTGTGAAATTGACAGCAGTGATGGTGGCATGATTATGTGAATATACTAAAAACCACTGTATAGTACACATTACATAGGTGAATAGGATGGTATGTGAATTATGTCTCAATAACGCTATTAAATATTTAAAAAGAAACTTCACTTTATACTTTGGTTTTTAGCCCTGGCTGCTCCTTAAAATCACCTAGGAGGGCTTCTCAAATCCCAATGCCCTAAGCAAACCCTAAACCAACTACATCAGAGTGTCTCTGAACAGAATATTCCAGGTTTTTTTTTTTTTTTTTTTAATTTATTTGCCCAGGTGATTCCAAGGTGCACCAAAGGAGCAAACGTGGAGTAAAATCCCGTAGTACTCACTTCCCGTTATAGGTGTTTCTGCCTAGTATCCTTTTGGATGACATGTCATCCTAGACACTTGTCAGAAGTTATCAGTATGATGCTGTCACTTTTAGAGTCACTCTTCAGAAGAGACTAACATTTATAAGAAGACACTGAATGGGTGCCCTCATCCCCTGGAGGTCACTGACAAGGAAAATTATACTCTACTCAGTGGAACTTCTGATTTTCTTTTTATTTCCAAGGTATTTAGGCTTCTATGGTTCCTATTTTGGAATCTTTGTAAAGTAGTGCTCAAAAAGGTGTTCTGAAATGCATGGAACTAAACCATATACCTAATTGTTTGATGAGTTTCACTTTGATTCTCTTCATCTAAAATCCCAGAGTTTCAAAACTATTAACTTATTGCTAGAACCATTCAATCCAGTGAGTAGAAAGAACTTATAAACTGAAGCTGGAACTGCTGTTTTTCTCATTGTCAGTACCAGAAATAAACTGCTGTTGAATGACCAGTTACACTCCCCTAAAAAAATATGTCAATTGTTTCCTTCCTATTCTTAAGCATAACTATGAGTCAAAACACTAGTTTATATGATTAAAAAAATAAAAATGACACAATCCCCAATATGGAAGTCAAGTCAGGACAGCCATTAGAATTTAACATAGGTAGTAATGAGCACAGGGCAATGTATGGAAGTGTGGAATCACTACATTGTACACCTGAAACTAATATTACACTATAAGTTAACTAACTGGAATTTAAATAAAAACTTAAAAAAAGAGAGTGAGAAAAGAATTCAACATAGAGACAGTCACTTAAATTCCATTTTATGAAGAAAAAAGACTAGCTAAATATTTTTGAAACATTTAGATACTGTTAATTTAATTAAAAGCTGCTATCATGTATCAAGTAGTAGAATTTATTAACCCAGGGTGAAAAGATACCATTTTGGGAGATTATGAACACTGGATTTGTAAAAGAAAAAAAAAACTGTTTGAGGCTCGGTTTGGCATTTTCAACGCTTTGAAAACAGACACTCAGGAATGGCCTATCGAAGCGATTTATTATCTTGGATGTGATATGTAAATTGGTCATTTCATTGCTTAGAGATTTGTTCTACATTTCTGAAAGTAAACTCATAATGCAAAACCATACCCAGCCACCAATGGATACATAGAAACACTTTCACTGTCTCTTTTGCTCTTTCATCCTTTGGCATGCAGTAATAAATAAATCAAGAAAGCATATGTTCCTTGCAATCAAAAATCAGAGTAATTTTTATCAGTGTTCATGTGCACAACGAAGCTGGTTCTTTCATGAAAGTGCATTTCGGCACATTTGGCAAGTCTTTTATATGGAATTGACCTCTCAACATCTAGGGTGACTATTCTACTTTCAAAGGTGAAGGAAAGCATATTTGGTTAAAATAGAGCAGCTGCTGGTGGAGCAGAAGTCATTCCCCTAGTCTATCAAGCCATTGTATTGTAGCTTCTCCAGAAACATAACAATTGACAGTAAAATGATAATTCAAAGCCACAAGTATCCTCTATATGATACTATAACTGATTATGTGGCAATAGCAAGAATCATGTGGGGTGGAGAGACTGAAAATACCTAGTAATAAATACCAGGAATTAATCCTTATGTGTCAAAAACTGGAATTGAACACGACTTTACAAAGATTCCAACATATGAGTCATAGAAGCCTACACACACAGTTTAACCTGTGAGGAGGGAAGGAAACGGAAGCCACCCAGAAGAGCATGATGTCCCTACTCAGGACAAGGTAGTGCAAGGAGGCACAGACCAAGGGAAATGTAGATAATCGAAAACTCAAGTCATTGAAAATAACCACAAAATTCCACACATTTATTTTTTTATCAAATTTTTCTCCCCTCAGTCTACCCAAAAGTACAATAGTGGCAAAAACAACCATTTTGAGGATATGACTCCTTATTTCAGCTGAGCGATATGATGGTAAGAAATGTGTCATCAAAAGGAGGGACCTGTTACATAATTTCGTGCTGAGCTAAATGAAAATGCGGGGTCTTTATTCAAAAATTATGAAGAATTTCAAGATGGTAACAGCAAAATTCTAACTAAACCAAGCACAGGTTGCTGTCCATGCAGCCAGTCCTGCCAACAGCTGAGAAATAGGGAGGCAGCATTTGCCTAACCTATACCTGGGTCTGTTGTTTTCTAGCTAGTTTAGCTTCTTTTTGCAGAATGCACATACATACAGACTCTACAGCTAAGGAATGACCTTGTGTCACTTCTCATTTATAGAAACCAACACCCAGAGAAACTAAATGACTTGTCTAAGGTCATGAGTTGAATCACAGAGCCAGCACTAAATCCCAGGTATCCTGACTCCCACACTGACATTCTTTCCCCTACTCCATGCTACTGATCTCCAGTTTAAATGTAAATAATTAGGAAATACTAACTACAAAAAAGGGGGCAGAGAGGAGAGGACATTACCTCATCAGAACTTCCTTTTCAATTCTTCTGTGCAAATAATAAAACGCGGTCTAAAAATCCATTTCAAATTCCTTTTCTGAGTCAACTCTTCCACGTCCTAGGGAAAAGACATCATATGACAGCTTCAGACACTGAAGCAAATTACCTTTGTCCAGAACTCGCTTGAGCCCTTGGAGTTAACGATCACAGACCAAGGTGGTTATTAGTGGATAGTTATGAGGCAACACACTAGTAAACTAATCAGTGTTCCTGTACAAATATTTAAAATAATTCTGAGATAATTTGAACTTTAACGCTGAGCTAGCCAAATGTATTTGTAATCTGAACCCAAGGTTCTAATAAGTTACTGCCTTTTGGATGTCCTTCAATGTGAGGGACATTTTTAGAAAGATTAGCACTTGAGTGGAAACAAAGACTGACATTTTCAATGTAAACATGAGACCTGGAGGGGTTTTTGTTTGTTTTTGTTTTTGTTTGTACAAAACAAAAGTCATGTGTCTTCCTCACTCAGGTATATGTGTAAATTTAGTACATCAAAACATCTGGTGCAAGGACACCATTGTTAAAAGACATTGTTAAAAGATACTGTACAAATCATATAAAGGAAACTTTAAAAGCTCATGAAAAACATTCAACCAGGTGATGAAAGAGTTCAAGGTAGGCTGGCAACAGAATGATGCAAAAAAAAAAAAAAAAAAAAAAACACCGTTTAGAGAGGCAAAAGACACCCGTTGAACCCCCTTGAAAAGGCACAGGGATTAGGGCCAGATAGATCTCCAGTTCAAATCCCAGTTTCACATATATTTTGTTTTTATAAGCTGTGGCTAATTCATCTGCAAAATGGGGTTGATATGAAAGCCAGACAGCTAGATCAGATGCTTTCTAGATGAGATGCCTCAGTGATCTCTGAAATCTATCATGCACACGTCTTTAATTATATCTTATTGAGTTGCCCCTCAGAATTTTTGCTAGGGGGGTTTAAAATTAGTTTTGCATGTCCAATGCTTTCCAGAACTTTACGGTCTGTAGGTAGCAACAGGGAAAAGCAAAATATTCTCTGGCTTGGATAAATTTTGGCATAATTATAGGTCTGGTGTGTGGAAAATGAGGGCCGGGTGAAAATGGTGCAGAGACATGAGTAACCCAAAGAGTCTGAGGCTACAGCACTTACATCTCATTAACTGCCAATTACTGTATTTATAATTTAACACAAAAAGGAAAAACACAAATGGGGTTTTGAAAAAATCCCTTTTATCTAGACTTCAGTTTATACTTGGCCACTACAGGCAGAATTAATGCAATAGGTTGAGAAAGGGAGTAGTTAGATTGAGAAATAAAAACACTTTTTGATAACATGTGAGGCTATAAAAATGGCTTGGCTGAATCTATTAACCAAAGATAAATAATACCCTGCAGGAGGAAAAGAAACAGCTTTTTCTGGATCATAAGGTCTGGCATGTTTTTAAAGACCTTGCTTCCACTAAAAATGTAACACAGTCAATTTAAAGAGACATTTTTTTTAATTCGCGATTTCATAACACTTTTGCATCCGAAATCTTGTCTCTGGTCTCGCAACACCATGTTCAAGACTTTCATCAAAACACAGGAAGAAAAATAGACTTTCTTTATGTGATCTCATTATTAATATTTCTATTGTTGCTATCTCTATTATTACTATTACTATTCTTATTACTACTCCCACTACTAATGCTGTTACTATTACTCCATCCACATCTGCATTTCTAGATAACCATCTGATGGGAATTCTAGTGAATACTATTTTATTGCTCAGCCCCTGAGTCTCTCTCTCTGGTGAGTCTAAACATTATCTTTACCTCTGTGTAGTTCATGGGCTAGAAGTTTCATCACCTGGAAGCTTTTTATAAATACAAACTATGGAATCTGAAGCTCTGAGTTGGGGGCCAGGAATACGTGTCTTAGCAAGCTCACCTAAAGATTCTGATGCTCAAATTTGCAGAGGAAGTGACCCAAATGCCAGGGAAACAGGGGAAGGAGGGATGAGAGAGAAGTGAGGAGGAACACCTGGAGCCACCACCTGCAGACTTGACCTTGTCTGCTTCAGGGCAGACTGCCAATGCCAAGGAGAAGAAAGCTAAGTCTGGGACAGGTTTGCAGGAAAGAGAGCTCCTTCCTGCCTCAGGATGTGGTTGCAGAGGCTCCTGCCTTCAGTTTCCAGCCTCCAGGAGGAAAGGTACCACCAGAACTACCCTAGCCATTGCTTGTCTCTTTTGCCTAACAAATATTATAAATGACAAGGTTCCTTATTTTTCATTAATGCAGACAAGTCAGGTGGAATTAGCTCTAGTTTCTGAATTAGTGTTTCTTAAGGTGTGAGGTTTATGCATTTCAGAGACTCATTGATCCCCAGTCCCACCAAATCAAAATCTCTGGGGGTTTCAGGAGGCTTTTAAAAATCATTCCCTATGCTGTGTCAAATTTGTGTACTTTGTTTTACTTTTTTGGCCTCACCTGACACTTAGTTTGGGATGAGGTTTTAAAATATATGCTCTAAGCCATCTGTCCGTGTTCTCTCCCTTCTTTCTTTTCTTTATAAGAGCATGTTCTCAATAACAAGAAAATTTTGAACACACACACACACACACACACAAAGAGGAAAAAAAATTACCTGCACTTCCATTGTCTATTTTGACAAATACAGTTAGATAAAAATGTATCAATTAAATAAAATTAGGATATAAAATGGTTACAGAATATCCATGAATAGATACCCACAATATATTTTTAATTTGTCACCTAATATTAAACATTTAGAAGGTTTTGTCTAGATTTTCTACTTTATAAATAATCGTAAGCAACTTCGTAAAAAGTTGTACTCATTCCTGGCCAAATGACCTTCATACTCAATTTTTAGAATTGAAATTTCTGGTTCAAAAATTGTCTTCCTTAGACTGCTTGACACACATTTGCCAAACTCCCCCTAGAAAGAGAGTACCAGTTAAAAACCACATTGGGCTGTAAACGTAAAGCCTTGTTAAGGGCAATTTCATAATCAACATAAGGAAAAACTGAGTATATACATACTCTTAGACCTAGGAAGTCCATATTATGATATACAACCTAGAGGGACTCTTTAAAAAAAAAAGATTTATTTACTTATTTGAGAGAACAAGCATGCAAATGCATGCACAAAGCAAGAGGGCGGGCAGAGGGCTAGAGAGGGAAAGCTGACTTCCCTGCTGAGGAGCACAAACAATGCAGGGCTGGATCTCATGACCCTGAGATCATTACCTGAACCAAAACCAAGAGTCGGAAGCTTAACCACTGAGCCACCCAGGCATCCCTAGAGTTACTCTTGCTTGAGGAAATACAGTAGTAAAAAGTTGGATATAACTTAAATATCCATCAGTACAGGAACAAAGAAATAAATATACACAGCAGTTAAAATATATGAACTAGAGGGGGACCTTGGTGGCTCAGTCAGTTAAGTGTCTGACTCTTTGTTTAGGCTCAGGTCATGATCTCAAGGTCATGAGATCGAGCCCTGTGCAGGCTCTATGCTCAGTATGGAGTCTTCTTGAGATTCTCTCTCCCCTTCTGGCCCTCTATGCTCTTTCTCTCTCTCAAATAAATAAATAAATAAACAAAACAAAAGATATATGAACTAGATCTAATCTATCAGCCTATATCTGTCTCAAAAACATAAGGGCATAATATTACATGAAAAAAATCTTGGTCAAAGCATACATAAAGGGTGGAATTATTTATGCAAAATTTTAAAATTTTATGTCTTTTCCACCATGTTGACATTTGCACTGATGGTGCAAAATCAGTGGTGGGTATACCTGTGACAACTTAGCATGGATCGAGATAGCGGCACCAACTGCATGAATAGTCACTGTGCTTTTCCTGCCATTCACGCTATAGCCAGTTTCATTTGAGTGTCCTTAACGAAGCAATAAAAATGATTTTAATTAAATCTCAACATTAGACTACCTTTAAAAAAATATTCTGAATGACAAAATAGTAATGAATATAGCACTTCTGTTGCATATATAAGTATGATGATTCAATTGTGAACTGAACTACCTGCTTTCTTCACAGAACATCATTTTTTTCTTAAAAGAATTAATAAGAGACAAATTATGGTTATTCAGACTTGGGTGTTTGGCCATCTTTTTCTCAAAAAGTGAAAGAAGACAACTGACAGCAATTTTTGTCAATGATAAAATTTCAAGCTTTCAAATGAAAATCAGAATTTTGGAAAACTTACATCCACCACTGAGGGCTTGACTGTTTCCTATACCTAAAGGCTTTTTTGAGATCAGTGGAGACCTGGTAAACAGAATCTTGAATATTATATGACAATATGTATCCATATCTGGAAATCTGCATTACTCATTGAACCAATATTTTCTACATGGTCAGTGCATGATGCTACAAGACCATGCATGAGTAAAATATCTACTCAAAGTGCAGGATAAATGATTAGATTTTAGTGTAATGAAATATGAGAGGTTCAGTGATAATGGTTTTAGGTTCCACATTGCAACTACCTGTTAGGAACTCCCACTTGATGAGGTACCTGGGTGGCTCAGATGGTTAACTGTCTGCCTTCTGCTCAAGTCATGATCCCAGGGTCCTGGGATCAGGGTCCTGGGATGGAGCCCTGAGTCAGACTCCCAGCTCAGTAGGGAAGCTGCTTCTCCCTCTCCCTCTGGCATTTCCCCTGCTTGTGCTCTCTCGCTCTCTTTTTCAAATAAATAAAATCTTTTTTATAAAAGGAACTACCACTTGTTGCATTTTGGTGTACTCTCAAAGCAGAATTTTTGTTTTTCAGGAAAGGCTATGAAGATACTTTTCTCTTTTCCAATTACAAAACTGTTTGAAGACTTTCTGCATATACTTCACCAAAAAAGCATGGCACAACAGAATAAATTCAGAAGCAGTTATGAGAATCCAGTGATCTTCTTTCAGGCAAGACATTAATGAGACTTGCAAAAATATAAAACAGTGTCACTCTTTTCAATAATTTCTTTTTCTTTGGAAAATGTAGTTGTCATGAAAATATTTATGTTAAAATGTAAAGAGTTTATATTGCTATTTTAAATGAATTACAAACAGTTTAAATGTTTCTGCTTTAATTTCTAATCTGGTAAATATAAACATTAACAGACAAAAGCTCTTTGAGGTTCTCAATAATTTTTAAGAATGGACCTAAAGAATCTGAACACTGCCAATGGAGGGAGAGGATACACAGTTCCTCTGATATTATTTTCTACACTATTCCCTATGTATATAACTAAAGAAAAAGGGTAAAAATGCCTACCAGCAGCATACGAGGACATGCTTGAGCCTTTACCCTTACCAAATCTAAGAATTATCATTAAAGAAACAAACCTTGTGAAAAAAAGTGTTATGCCATGATTTTAATTTGTCTCTCTTTCATTCTGTGAGTTTGAACAATTTTTACATATTTTACTGTTGATTTTAATTTTTTGTGGGTTGTCCTATTTCTATTCATTTATTTACTTGTTCTTTCAACATATATTTGTTGAGCATTTTATATATGCCATCTTACTTCTAGGTATACCTGGCATATAGCTGTGAACAAGTCCTAGAAAGTCTATTGCAGGAATTGACACCCTGTGGTCTGTGGGCCAACTTGTCCCATTTCCTATTTTTCTAAGTAAACTTTCATTGGAATACAGTCATACCTATTTCTTTGTGCATTGTCTATGGCTGCTTTTGTGCTACAAGGGCTAAGTTGAGTAACCAACAGAATTGCGGTGCTTGCAAAGCCGAAAGTATTTATCATTTGTCCTTTACAGAAAAGTTTTGCTGGCCTATGGTCTTGTGGATTCTATAGGAATACTCTCTTTCCTTCATATTTGTAAGACTGCTTTATATATATATTTTTTAAATCTTGTCTTGTAGGTATTTTCCCATCATGTTTACAGTGTTTTAATTTTGGTTGTGATTTTTCTTCATTGCATAGAGTACTACATTTTATGTTGAAACTTGATCAAATCTTTTCTTTTAATATAATCGTTCTTAATCTTTTGGGACCATTGATTTTTAAATAAGTTATTGGCTAGTTTTGCTTTTCAATTTATTTCACATGGATTTGTACATTATTTTGTCACATTATTGAAAGAACCCCTTGGTGATTCTGATTTCAGATGCATTCAGTAGTTGGATTACATTGGGGAGAATTTAATGTCTAAAGTATTGATTCTTTTTGTTGAGAAGTATAGAATATTATCCTGTTAAATCTCACCTTCTTCCAAGTTATTTTGTATTTTTTTCAGGATAGTCATTTTTTTTTTGGTAGGCTTATCCATTTATTTTTATACTTATTCCTAGTTATTTTTATTTTAGGGTTGCTATTGTGATATGTGGGTATTTTTCTGTTTATTTTTTAATTGATTATGGCTAGTAAGTACTCTATTTTTGTGGATTTATTTTTGTAAGGGGTGTAGTGAAAAATTTTGTAATACTAAACCCTTGACTATTCTAATAGCTTTTTTTCCAGTTGGTTCTCTTCAATTTTCAATATAGACAAATGGTGATTTTTTTTTAACTTCCCCTTTCTCATCACTATTTTTTTTCATGTCAGTAACTTTGTTATCTTCTTCTTGTTTCATTTTAACACAAATACATATAAAATCTTATGAGTGAAAAATCTAATGTTTGTTTCAAATAAATAATCTTTATCATTTTAAGTAAATAGATGTCTATGTTTCATTAAGAATTTTCATTAGCAATGCATATTAAATCAAGTACTTTTTGAACACAGACATGATTAAATTTTCCTTGTTTAACCTTTTAATAAGATGAACTATAAAAACAGACTATTAGTAAAATTTCTTATGTCTTTAAGAACTAACTGTTGTGATTATGGTTTGTTATTGTTTTTATGTTTTGCTAGATTGAATTTGTTCATATATTACTTGGGATTTTTCAACCTATAAGGTTGATTGACAAGGTTTTGGTGTCATCTTTGCTGGGATTGCCCTGTACTATAAAAGGATTTTTTTCTACTCATATAATAGCTGTTAAGATTATAAAAATTTTTATGAATTATAAGTCAAAAGAAGAGTACATAGAATGAAGATCATGAGAATGAAATATGGTATAAATTCCCTGAACTAAAGAATCTAAGGAATTATAATCAGGCAGTTAAAAACAGCAACAATAGAGTCAGATTTAGATCTTAATTTCTTGTTAAATGGGGGCAATTGTAAAGTGCCTTTCACCCCTCCAAATTGCTTGTAGATAAAGGAATAAAGTTCTCCTGTAAGCATTGAATCAACACTTCTTCTAGGTCTATGAGAATAGCCATGGATTGAGACCAACTACAGAGTTTAATCCATGATATTAACGCATCTGAAGAAAGAAAAGGTCAACCCTTGGAGTATGGCCACTTTAGATAAACTGAGCTCAGAGAAACAAACTGGCAGTGGGAACTGGGTGCTGTTGGCAGGCAGGAGAGATAGAATCCAAGAGTTCTAAACATCCAGTCACAAAAAAATGTGTTCCATAATGGTGGTATAGGCATTTCCTCATGCTTCATCATGCCCTGGAGAGATGTCCTTCAAGATTATGACCCTTTGGTGATTCCATGTACACCATCAACTTTTGGCTATGAGTTAAGCAATCTCTGCCAATTGTAGAAAAGTTAGCAGGAAGTTCCTAGATCTGTAGATCAAGAACTTTTTTTCTGCTAGGAACCATCACCTTTATGTTTGCATGCAAGATTCATTCCCATGGGTATCTCCATGGGACATGTATGAAATACTAGATTCACTAGTTGAAACTGTATTTCTTTATTTCAGATTTGAAATGCTATTAAGTTAGTGTGGCATTTTTAGATGGATAATTTCAAATACATTCTAATTTATACTTTTTTTAAAGATTTTATTTATTCATGAGAGACAGAGAAAGAGAGAGAGAGAGAGAAGCAGGTTCCATGCAGGGAGCCCGACGTGGGACTTGATCCCGGATCTCCAGGATCACGCCCTGGGCCGAAGGCGGCGCTAAACCTCTAAGCCACCCGGGCTGCCCAATACATTCTAATTCATAAAAGAATAAAATAATTTGCTAACTTTAGTATTTTGAGCCTTAGAAATGCAAAGCATATAACATACCTCACTGCTCATTACAGCCTATCCATGTGGATTTGGATCATCTTATTGAACAGTTGAGAACTGTTTGGCTGGATAGTTCCGGGCATTTCCATTCCACAAATCTATCACTATTACATCTAGCTATGACTTTTAAACATGATATAGGGGGATTTCTTAAAGTAGTTATCATTTGGTCCCCCATTCACTTTTCCCTAAGGTTATCTTTTGCCCATTAGCCAAAGGTATCAAGGGATCCTAAAAGAATTCTAATTCTCATTCTTGGTGAAATTTGCTACTGATGAACAACTATTCCATCCTTGGCTCTCACAAATGAATTCATGAATAATGATATACCAAAAATACTTGATCCATATGCAAGTTATTTGTATCAGTAAGGCCCTTCTCTAAAGCTATGAGTTTTTTACACAATTAACGATATGCCATCTTTTTTTTTTTTTAAGATATGCCATCTTTAAAAAAATACAGATAGAATGAAATCCTAAGAGGATAAAAATGAATAAAATGAGTAGTATTCTTTCAAACTGCACTATATAAATTTGTTGATACTACTTTTTTTTTGCTCAGTGATAGATATATTTTGATCTATAGGACAGAACATCAAATATCAGCAATTTTATGTAACCTATCTCAACCATTAAAGGTTCATTGGCCTATTTTCTTTTCTAGAGCAGAAATGTATCTATTAATTTACCAATGATAAGAAAGCCAGACAAACAAATTGGTCTTATTTTTTCTCAATTATTGAAACATAATGCTTCTGAGAAGGAAATAACATTTGTTTTATGATTTTTAATTTTTTTTTGTCATTTGGCTTCTCTTCCTGCATCATGCTGAATGAAGCAATATAGTACTATTCTGCTGTTATGATCACACCAAATTTTGACATATGCTTAGTATTTGGCTCTAAGTGCCACTGTGTCACCAGGTTCAAAACTTGGATCCAAACTTTAGTGAGTGTGTGAGCACGTGCATGAGCATGTGTGTTAGCTTGTGTGCAATCACATTTGGACATTTGTTTCTTGATAACAAAAACCCAAGCATATGTTTGAGACCGAGCATCCCTTTCCTTTTGACACATTTTCTGTGATTAGATTCATTAAGAAATTCAACACCAGCATTAAAAATTAGAAGGGGTGTGTATCTGTAAACATCAACTGTGGTTATGGCAAAGACCTTTATATCAACTGAAATGTGTCTTTGGGAACCATAATCCAACCTACAAGACACATTTTCATTTACTTTATAGCACAGTTCAAATCATTATAGAAGAAAAAACCTTTTCCATAAAGAAAATAAAGATGATGAAATAACACAGCTTATTTGAACATCAAACTATCCTCTACAAAAATGTCAGCCTAACTGGATTACTTCCATCAATGCTGCAAAAATAGAATCATCAAATGAGACTTTGATGCTAGTGGTAGAAAAAAAAATTTCTTTGGTATTTCATTCTTGTGGTTTATGAGGTTACTAAAACTCTCGATGTAATTATGGCTTGACACTTTCTATCATTATTTTATTTATAGTCTTCTAAAGGAAGTGGTGTAAATTGCATTCTTTAAAATATCATCGAACATGTTTTAAGTGCCCAAAATGTCATAGGGAGTGAAATACAATTACTCAAAACATGAACAACTTTATAGCTACAAATTTAAGACCCATGAATACCAGAAGGATGAAGCCCCAACTAAGTCAAATTAGCACAGACAGGATACATTCTGTAAGAATTCAGGTTGGGTGATATGAAAGATATTTAGGTATCATTTTTAGTTATTTGTTTTAAGTCAAATGTGATGATAGAAATAAAATCATATTATTAGAAATAAAAAAGAATACAAATCTTTATGATATTGACTTTCAGAAGGCAGTACAGCATAGCAGTTAGGAGTATAAGCTCTGGATTCATACAGACTAAACACAGGATCTGGCTCTGTCATGTGTTACTTAACTATTTGCTGTATGATCCTGGGCCTCTGACTAACCTTTTCCACTTAATTCCCTTAGTTGTATGATGAGAATAATAAAAATATCTCGTGTATGTCATAAGGCCATTGTAAAAAAATAAATTAATTAATCCATGAAAGCACTTTGCACAGTACCTAACACATAGAAATGGTAGATAAATATTGGAATTTTTAGAAAGAGAACATCATCCATATTGAAATAGAATCTGAATATGGCACTGACAGCAACAGAGAGGCAGTTGGGAAAATGTGGTACTCATGCAGCTGCAACTGTAGGAATCAATTTTAGAAAAACACACATGTTCCTGATTTCATTGATTAAAAAGCAATTCATGGAAACATCTGTAGACATTCTTGCATTCAGGCTCAATTTGTTTGGCTTGTCCACTGCTATTCATTTAGGACTCAATATGTTTAGCAGACCTTTGATGAGGTGAAGTAAATATCAGGTTCTAAAAGCTATTTTCTCTATAGGCTACTAAAGTTGATTGTGTTTTGATGAATGTATTGTGAATGGAAGAACTTGAAATTGGATATCCATTCATCATCAGAATATAATACCGAGATTGTTGAAAATTCCTATGGATCTCTTGATAAGTCAAAAGAAAAATTTAGGCACCAGTGAGAAAGGAAAACCATTATATAAATGATATTAAACTCCAGTAGCTTCCTACTGGGAGAGTGTGGCCTGAGACTGGATGAGTATAACCCAAATACAAAGACCAGAGGAAAGTGGAAAGAAATGTATCTTTCATGCTAGAACTGAGTACATAAACCAACTGGTCAACATTTTCCTGCATCCATTATTATCTAGGCAGTTTAACAAGAACAAAGCAAATATCCTAAAAGCAGAATTAAGTCCAATCTTTGCAAGAAAGGGCAAAAATTGAGGGTCACATTTCCATGGATGTTACATTTTATACAACACATAAATTAGTATTAGGGAAACTACTGCCAGGGATTATTAACTCCTTGTTAATATGCCTCTGCCCATAGTATGAAATGCTAGCAAAATTCAATTTCTATTTTAATGCTTATAAAAGTCTTCTCATTCCAAGGAAAAATTGCCTGATTTAGCTATTATATCAACATATTAGCAGACATATTTATGATTATAATAACCCATCCCTCTAAGTGAATGATTAGAAAATAATTTTGTAAGTGGAAAAAATATACTTAACTCTCAATATATGATCAAAATTGCAAATTTGAAAACAAAAATAAAAGTTGCTTAAATATCTTTCAAACTGCAGCTGTCCTATTCATTATTCAAAAAAAAAAACCCCACTAGAGTAAACAAATCTTTGCCTCAATGATCTACATTGGCTATAAAGGCAGCTCCAATTTACAGAGTACTCTTCATTTTGTGTTTCCGCAGTGAATTGGTGTAGGAATAAAACACGGATGGGCCATCATCATCAATGAGATGTGACCTTTGCTTGTCCAGGCTAAATGGTCCTGGGAGTGCTGAGTCGGCAACATTCTCTGTTCTCATGTTCCTTTTGGCCATTGGCTGAGAGTGGTGGCAGGGGTTAGCAGTTCAGTCTGCTGCTGTGAAGCTGGGTTTTTCTTCTGTGAAGCTAATTGAAACTGCAACATTGGCCTCATTACCATCTTGTAAAACCCCTCTGAACTAACTAGCTCAGACAGCCATGGTTATATGCTAAAATCAAAGGCAAGATGATTCAAAGAATTATGGGTTTAGAGTTTGAGCCATTTTCTAAGTATCAAAAAATACAAGATTTAAACTCAGGGCATAGTTTCATTTACATATACCAATATGGTTATCAAATTGATAGCTTTTCAAATTTACTATCAACATAAGCTAAGTAGAAAGAGGTGAACCAAAAGAGATCTCTGAGATGTTTTAATTTGAGCAACAATAATGTCACTCCTCATCCTATGATCATGTTTAAGTCACATGGCCAAGCAGAGGTTGATTTTTTTCAAGCCCAATGACAGTGAATCATTATGCAATTAATTGGATTGCCTTAGGTTCAACCTAATTGTATTACTAAGATTATAAATAATAATAATAATGAATTAATTAACTAAATAAATAAATTTATTATGCTGCATGCTGTCTGACTACTTTGATCTAAATCAATAGTTTTCAATGGAGGTGACTGTGTCCCCAATGGGACATTTGGCAATATCTGGAGGCATTTTTGATTGTCACAACTGAGGTAGAGAGGGAATGGGGTTACTGGTAACTTATGGGCAAACTGTACTAAACATCCTACAGTAAATAGAATATAACATAACATTATTTAACCCCAAATGTGAACAGTGTTAAAGTTGTAAAGCCCTGATCTAAATAACTAAATCAGATTGCAGGGATCAGGGATCTGGTCAGTTGAGTAGGAGCTGGTCATTATTGCAGGCTAAAATAAAAATAATAAAAAGTAACTCAGCATGCTAAAAGAGTATCAAATAGTTTAATAGTTTCAAGGACATTTCTAAACACAACGTATCATCTGGCAATGAGTTTCAGGATAGAATAAAAGCAGGAGAGGGGAAAATGTGAACATTATACATAGAGTACTCCATCAAATTGAGTCAACAAAAGATGTGCTAATAGTAATAAAAGCTGACATAATTGGCTGTTTAATCTACATGCTAGCCAGGTTGCTCTTATAACACACTGAGATACACCATTGTATTTAAGTAAAAGTTCTGATTAGAGACAATTGATAACTTGATGCCCTGATTTACCTGTATATTAAAATACATCTTAAAATTTCAATATAAATCTCATATTGGCCAAAAATTGATTAATGGAATAGAGTCAATGTCCCACGACCCATTTATATGAGAACCTTACAAAATGATAAGGGAACCATCATGAATCAACACTAAAGAAATGGGATTATTCAATAAAAGTGATTCTGAGATAATCATTTAATACTTTAGGAGTTTGAAGAAACATAGTTATGATCTCAACCTCTCTCCACATATCAAAATAAAAATATGGATGGATTAAAGAGTTACCAAAAAAGAAAAACTATGAGAAAATTAGATACAGTTATATTAGATATCTGCTCTCTAAATGTGGGGAAATGTTCTTAAATTCTCCTACTGTGGCAGTAGGAGAAATATGAAGAGAAATCTCAATACAATGTCCCTATGTCAAAGAATTTTACACTTCTGTATGTCAAAATCTCCAATTAACAAAACTTAGCAAAATACAAAAACAAATCAGGACTCAGAAAAACTTCACAACACAAATTTGAAGTGTCAGTATTTTTAACTATATGGAATTCATATAAAGTCATTTTTTAAAAAAGCACTACCCAATTAGGCAGAAGACACAGAAGATTTAAGGAAGAAATATATTTTGATTAAAACACATAGGATATCATCTCATTTCATTAGAAATGCAAATTAAAATACAATTTTCTACTTTTGAATTTGCCCCAAAAAGTTTTACTTTAAATAGGAAAGAACAATTAAAGAAGTTTTCTTACAGGTAGAATGTAAGTTGGTACTAAGCTTCTGGAAAATATGCAAAGAAGTTCATATTTATAGCTTTCAGCTCACTGAATCACTTATAGGGGGGAATCTCAAAATATAAGATAAAAACAGCCTTACACACTATGGTGTTTACTGAAGTCTTATTTTAAATAAGAAATTTCTTCTGAATGTCATCTTTAATTTCCAGTAGTTGAAATTTGTTCAACAGTTAATTGTGATGGACCCATTCATGTGGCAAACATTTTGTGATCATTTGAAATGATATTTACAAAAGAATTTTAATAAAATGGGAACATGCTTGTGTTATAAGGTTAAAAATTTGCTTATGTAACTTCTTACTAGCCACATCTTCAAAGGCAAGGAAAACAAAGGCAAAAATGAACTATTGGGACTTCATCAAGATAAAAGACTTTTGGATAATAAAGGAAACAGTCCATAAAACCAAAAGAAAACCAACAGAATGGTAGAAGATATCTGCAAATGACATTTCAGATAAAGGGCTAGTATCCAAAATATATAAAGGACTTATCAGACTCAACATCCAAAGAACAAATAATCCAATCAAGAAATGGGCAGAAGACATGAACAGACATTTCTCCAAAGAAGACTTACACACACATGGCCAACAGACACATGAAAAAATGCTCAACATCACTTGGCATTTAGGAAATACAAATCAAAATCACAATGATATACCACCTCACACCAGTCAGAATGGCTAAAATTAACAAGTCAGGGAACAACAGGTATTGGTGAGGATGTGGAGAAAGGGGAGCCCTCTTGCACTGTTGGTGGGAATGCAAGCTGATGCAGTATTCTGAAAAACAGTATGGAGGTTCCTTAAAAAGTTGAAAATAGATCTACTCTATGACACAGCAATTGTACTACTGGGTATTTACCCCAAGATACAAATGTAATGATCCAAAGGGGCACCTGCACCCCAATGTTTATAGCAGCAAAGTCCACAATAGTCAAACTATGTAAAGAGCCCAGATGCCCATCAATAGATAAATGGATAAAAAAAAGATGTGGTATATATATGTTATATATACCACACACACACACACACACACACAAAATGGAATACCACACACACACACACAATGGAATACTACTCAGCCATCAAAAATTGAAATCTTGCCATTTTCAATGACACGGATGGAACTAAAGGGTATTATGCTAAGTGAAATAAATCAATCAGAGAAAGACAATTATCATATGATTTCACTCATATGTGGAATTTAAGAAACAAAGGATCATGGGGAAGAGAGGAAAAAATTAGATTAAATCAGAGAGGGAGATAAACCATAAGAGACTTAATCATAGGAAACAAACTGAGGGTCACTGGAGAGGAAGGGGCTGGGGGGCTGAGGTGACAGGGTGATGGACATTATAAGGAGGGCATGAGCACTGGATATTACCTAAGACTGATGAATCACTAACCTCTACCTCTGAAACCAATAATATATTACATGTTAATTAACTGAATTTAAATTTTAAAAAGTTGCTTATGGTAGGTGGAGGTGGCCCCCCAAAAGATATGTCCATGTCCTAATTCACAGAACCTTTGATTATTATCTTATATGACAAATGAGTGACTATTACTTTAAATGGCAAAAGCTATGCTTAAGTGAAGAATCTTGAGAGGAGGAGCTTATCCTGGATTATGCAGGTGGGTCCTAAATATAGTCACATGTTTCTCTGTAAGAAACAGCAGAGGGCATTTAGACAAAGACACTCAGAAGAGAAGGTGATATGAAGAGAGACAGAAATTGGAATGATGCAGCCTCTAGGCAAGGAATGCTGGCAATTACCAAAAACTGGAAGAAGCCAAGAATAGAATCTTTGTGAGAACACCTGAAAGGAACAATGCCCTGCTGACACCTTGATTTTGGACTTCTAGCCTCCAGAAGTGAGAGAGGATAAATTTACGTTGTTTGAACCCACCAAGTTTAGAATAATTTGTTTTAGCAGCCATAGGAAAGTTAAATAGTAGGCTTATATTTCATCTTTTAAGAAACTACCTAATAATTTTCTGAACCATTTATATGCCCACAAGCAGAGTATAAGAGACTCTATTCTTCCACATTCTCATCATCAGCACTTGGTATGGTCAGTCTTTGCCATCTTAGCCATCTAATAGGTGTACAGTGGTATTTCACTCTGGTTTTCATTTGGATTTCTCTAATGACTAATAATGTTGAGCCTCTTTTCATGTGCTTATTTGCCATCTGTATATTTTCTTTAGTGAAATGTGTGTTCAAATCTTTTGCCTGTTTTTATTTTGAGTTGCCTGTTTTCTTATTATTGAGCCTTGAGTGTTCTTTATTTATTCTGAATACACCTATCATATGACCCAGCCATTCCACTCCTAGGTATTTCCCCAAGAAAAATGAAGGCATAAATCCATACAAAGATTTGTACATTAATGCACATAAACATTTTATTTGCAGATGCCGCAAACTGGAAACAATCTAAATATTCACCAACAGGTGAATAATCTAAATATTCACCAACAGGTGTATAGAATTCCATACAATGGAATACTACTTGGCAATAAATATTAATAAATTATTAGTACATGCAATCTCAAATAATTATGCTAAGTGAAAAAAGCCAGACAACAAACATAATACTTAATGTATGAGTCTACAGTTCTAGAAAAGGCAAACTAACCTATAGTGACAGAGATCAGATCCATGGTTGCCTAGGGATGTGGGGAGAATGGATAACAAGGGGACAGGAGAAACCTTTGGGGTTGACGACATCCCTAAAGGATCTGCTCTCTATTGTTCAAAGCAGTATCCTCTAAACATCACTTGCCTGTGTTAGCCTTGGGCAAGTCATTTCCTTCTGGTTTTGAAATAAATATTTATAAAACGGGCCTAAATTAAACACTAGGTCTTCTCTAGATCTAAAATGTAATTGAGCGAGATTGAGGTAGTGTCCCAAAGAAAATGATTTCTTGAGCAAATTAGTGCCCCCTAGTGTTCTGATTTCAACCAGCAAATAATAATTTAATGGTAAAGAAAACTAGAATAATATCATCAACAGTTTGTCATTCACTGTCATTCACTTTTTAGAAGCTATAAAGTCAAAATTATGGGCTTTCAGTTATTAGCTATTCATGAAGTTTTGTTCCACCTACAAATACCCTAACCCTTGGCTTTGATCATTGTTTTACAGATAGCAATTAGTAGGAAACCCCAAGAAAATGAGTAGCTTCAGTTTTGGTCACTCTTGAATTGACAAGACACCACTCACTCAGCAGAGTAAACTAGGAAGAAAGAGCATGGAAAACAGATGTTTGGAGCCATCTCTGAACCAACCCAAGGACAAGATACACATTACCAGCTATTTTTTAAAATCTGTTTCAGACTTGCTTTGGACCTCTATAGTGTATTTACATTTTAAGGTAGGAAGTAGCAATGCGCTTGTATAAGCAAATGGAAATACTGAATACCAACTCTACCTTGATAACAATGGCATTGGTTCTTAGAGGGAATTCAAGGAAGATACTGCATAAATGAAGCAACCATGGAAATGCATCTTTATTAAGAGAAAACCAACGCTTCCAGAAACAAAAGCTGACTGTTGCCTGTAAATCCTTTTTCTTGATTCAGGAGACAGTAAATAATCACTCCCAGTGTAAGTATGTCAGTCAAGTTTACTTTGAGTAAGTCAATCCAACAGGAAGCCCAAAGTTAATGGTGACAACTTATTTGCTATTCTTCCTTTTCTATGTCTCCAGGCATACTAAATGAACAGTATATATCTGTATCTTAGAAGCTCTACAACACAAGCAAGGGAAAATAGACTTGAACAATTGTGTGATAATTCAGAAAAAAAAATAAACAAAAAGCTTTTTCTTGACCACCTAGACAAAGCAACATTACATGATATTCAGAAACAAATACATGTCAAAAAATGTTGCTTCAGAGTATATTTCAATGTTCCTAGAGAATTCAGTTTTGAATATCATCTTCAAGAATACCTAATCATATCATAGCCATATAATCTCTGATACTTAATTATTTGTTGGGGGCAAATATGGAACAGTCAGCACTTCACCTGTACCTTGGGTATTGATGCATTATATTAGAAAGAAAATAAATAAAAACAAAGATTTCCATGAATTTTATATCATCAATGACATTTATAAATGGTATCCATTTTGGTAGAAAGAATGATTTGCTACATAGCTGTGTTAGCCAACAAGCTTGTCTAAAATGAAGTGGCATCTGTGGAAACCCATCCCTAAAAGGCTTGAATGAATGTGTTCAAGAGCAAAGTATTTTCTATGGTATTGTTGAAGGAAAATTCTCCATAGGTCTTTCAAGTTTCTGCTTGTCTTATAAACAGAGACACTTACTTCCTTTGTTCCAGATGAGCTTCTCAAAGATGTCAGCACAGTGAATAGACTTGGAGGGTAAAGACAGTCTCTCTTTGCATCAAAGGCCAGGCGTACTTACAGACCATTAGAAAATATTTGGATTCCCTAAACTCAAGATTCCTTCTAGTAATGCAACTCAGAATGTGTACAGGTGTCATCCGGACCTCTACATCAACTTGTGGGAACTGGGAGTCAGGGAACAGGCACAAAGAAATTGTTGATATTCTAGCTACTGCTCATGCTGTGAATAATCTCTCCTTCATCTCTGAACCAAGAATGTCATGTTTTCTGCTCTCATTCATTCACTGTGGCAGGCTTTTAGCCTGCAGTAGGGGGAAAAAACCTCAGACCCTCACAGTTCTTCTCAGGCAAGAGTCTTATAAGGAATGAAATTTTGATTCTGAAGGATTGACTCTGAAGTTCACTTAGTGCTCTTTAACCAAGTTAACTTTCTGCCTAGTTTCAGATAAATATTTGTTTCTCAGAGGAAAAGGCCTGGTTCCTAGTACTGCAGAAGCTATTTTGTTATTGGTACCATTACTGGAGCAAATTTTTAAGGAACCGAATGAAACATGTAGTTGAAAGAGAGAAAAAAAAATCAGTACAAGAAATCCAAACTACAAGGTATTAAGTATATTAAGTATTAATTCTTATATCACAAAATAAATATTTGTTTCAAATTAAGGGACTCCAGAAGTCCAGAACAATGGGAGTAGAATTATGAAATCCAAACATTTTTCAGGTATTTTGTGCCTTTGCTACAGAAATGCAAATGGGCCAGATGGATTTTTAATATGATTCTACTTAGCAGTAAGACAGTTGATGCCTAATGACTTTAGTTTCTGAATCTGCAATCAGGTTCCAACAAGTATAAATATATATTCATAGTGGTCATGGATGGAATATTCAAAATCAAAATTGTTTCAGAAAAATGTGTTACATAATGTAATTGTACTGGGTGTTCAAGCATGCAATTGTAAAATTCCAGGTCAATTATCTTGAGGCACATAAAAATACATTGACGATACTGTCTTATATAAACATATTTTTAATATTTTTTCCAAGTGCTTTCAGATAGATTTTAGGATCTGCAAGGAGTAGACACAGCAAAGGAGACAAGATTACAAGTTTAGAAGAGACAATTTGGGCAAACCCAGAGAGGTCAGAGTCCACTACCAGGAAGCCCTAGAAATTAGATTAAGTAGCCAACAGATTAAGTAGCTAAAGATTAAGTAGCTTTCCCAGAGTAACATGTGTAAATGGACTGCTGATGAGATGAACAAGTCTTCAAGGCCTCAGGGCCTCCCACATTTCACCTACCTTTTGGGAACTGTACTTATGTAAAGGAGGAAGTACTAATGAACAGTTAAAAGGATAAACAGGAGGAGAACAAGAATGAGAATCTGTTGGTTTTTACTTGGGGCTGTCCAATGTATCAAATGTTCTGTTTATAGAACAGTAACCCAAGTGTTTAATGGGTGCTTCTTTAGCCTCATAGGACTCCCCCTTCACAACAGTCTGATGTTTTGCTCTAGTTCTACAACCTATTAACCTCATCTGACAACAAGGGAACCATACAGACAGGAAGGAATGAAGTGGAGTTTTTCAAATTCTGATACTGACATCGCTTGCATCAGTCACTGGGTTGTTAAAAATGCAGATTCCTAGGCCCCACTCCAGACCTACTGAATCGATCTTTTTAAGTGAGCCCCAGGAATCTGCATTCTAATAAGCCTCCCAATGGAATTGGATACAGGCACCTGAGTGGCTCAGCAGGTTCAAGCATCTGCCTTTGACTCAGGGCATAATCTCGGGGCCCTGGGGATTGAGTCTCAAGTCTGGTTCCCTGCGAGGAGCCTGCTTCTCCCTCTGCTGCTCTTTCTGTGTCTCTCATGAATAAATACATACAATCTTAAAAAAGAGAAAGAAACCAATGGAATTGGATAATGGAATGAATTTGGAGACTCAGTGGGCTAGACAGAGTTTATTTCTACAGAGAAGTTTACATTGCATATGACTTTGCTCTGAATTTAATGTTTTTGAGCATGAGCTCAATTTGACCCACCATTTCTTTTATATTTATTTATTTACTCATTTATAAAGATTTCATTTATTCATGAGAGACACAGAAAGACAGGCAGAGATATAGGCTGAGGGAGAAGCAGGCACCCTGAGGGGAGCCTGATATGGAACTCGATCCCAGGACCCAGGATCACACCCTGAGCTGAAGGTAGATGCTCAACCACTGAGCCACCCAGGTGTCCCCACAATTCCTTATTTAAAGAAGGAAGATAACATTTCTCTTGCCTCAGAAAGAAAAAGTAGTTTCATGAGCTCAAAGGGCACTTCTAAAAATCTACTTTTATTTATGCATATTTGTCCTTCATTGATTCATTTGGTAAGCCAAACACACACACACACACACACACACACACACACACACACCATTATCACTGATTTAACTGATTTATCTGATTGGATGCTCCCCAAAATTGAAGTGGCATATTAATAAAGTACATTTTCTATAGCTGTTTAAGAATGAATTCATTAAATATGTATCATTGTGTGTTTATGCAAGGAGGCTTAAGAGAACACACTGATTATGTAAAATAAATAAGACAGGACAGAATGTCAATGTCATGATGCATTATCCCTGTCTGGCCTCTAACTCTGGAACTTCAGGAAATAGTACTTAAGTTCTGTTTTTTAACTTCTTGTCTTTAAAAGATGGTTGAAGATGATGAGCTTATGGGAACTTTCCCATTAAGGAAGGTTTCCTATGTTGGGTTGAGTTTGCAAAGTATCAGGAATTTAGCCATTTCTTCCTCTGAAGCAAAGATTTCTCCTATCCCCTCCATTAGTCTGCCCTAATCAAACTAAAATCCTTAAGTTCTAGCTGGCAAAATCACCAAGGACTAAATTGCCCACTGTCCATATATATGGATGAACAACAGGGATAGAAATTTGCCTATTCCACTTGGAATCTCTCTGAAAAACTTGTATTCATCCTTCAAAACCAAACTCGTGTCTTCTCACCAGTAAAGTGTCCTCATATTCTGTTTCTAGAGACACAGTGAGTTGACATTTTATGTTTCTATGGTATCTAGATCAGGTCCACAAGCTTGTGAGCAACCATAGGGCAAGGACCATAGGCTGATTCATAAGGATAGTCTCAAGCTCAAAATATTTTTATTGAATCAATTAATTCATTAATTCATTACTTTGGGATTGTCTAACTTTAGGGAAACAAAAAAATAGTTCCCTCCTCAGGGAGAATCTCTGGACTCTAAGTTAAACCTAGAGGCTAATGATGCTATTTGTAGAACCCTTTTGTCTTTCTGTAAGGCTTTCCTTATGTATGAGCAACTGAGTCTCAGTGGAATTAACACATGCCCTCACAGGAAAATGTTTCCACATTAAAATAACAATATTGATTATCAACACATCAAAAGACAAAGTTGTTTTTAGCCTTGGCCCCTCTCCAATGGATGTCATTGAGTGCTTATTACATGTCAGCACCTCATATTTGATTTCCTGTGCCCCTGGTTGTGTTGATGCTATCATTATCCAGTTTCACAAATGAGGAAACAGGGATCTAGAGGAATTAAGTAAGTTACCCATAATCACAGGAATAGTTAAGTGGTAGAGTCAGACTCAAACTGAGGTTGCATGGCCCAAGCCTGAGTCCATTCAGAAATGTCCTGCTCTTACGTGACTACCCACTCAAGTTAGAATACTTCCTCTAATGGCCTTCTAAGTATTTGTCTAATACCTTCTCTTTTCTTCCCTGCTCTCACTCATGTCAATTTATGGTTGTCTAATTATCTTTTAGAAGTTAGCCATTCTTTTTTTTTTTAAGATTTTATTTATTTATTTGAGAGGGAGAGAGAGCATGCGCACAAGTGGGGGAGGGACAAAGGAATAAGGACAGAGGGAGAGGAAGAAGCAAAGCAGACTCCCCACTGAGCAGAGAGCCTGACAAGCAGCTGGATCCTAGGACTCAGGGGTCATGACCTGAGCCAAAGGCAGATGCTTAAACGACTGAGCCACCCAGGCACCCCAGAAATTGGCCATTCTTAAAATAGATTCCACCCTTTAATCTTTGTTGTAGTCTTCTGCAATCCTGTTTCCCTTCCATGGTTTGCACATTGATGTGTATACACACACACACACACACACACACACACACATCAAAGAGATGGGAATTAAAAAAAGACATATTTCTGTTTCCTCATCTAACATTTTGGATTGAGTAAGCTACAACTATGAGACTTTTTGAAAAAGACTTTTTATTTGCCCTTAAGTTTTATTTAGATCCCTCGCAACTATTACTGAAGAATTTACTTAATCAAACTGTATATTTATAACCCAGTACTGAATTCTAGTACCATTTCTAAAGTGACTTCTTAGTTGAGATTATGATGTGGCTAAATGAAAATATTGCCAGTTTCAAAAATGTAATTTTTTATACCCAATCTTAGCAGGAAATGATTCTGCCAATTACAACACACGTGCGCACGCACATGCGCAAACACACAGACACACACACACACACACACACACACACACACCAATCACTGAGGACACTGAAAATCCAGATTTCTGGGTTTTATCCATCCAAAGATTTTGATGAAGTAAGTCTTGAATGCAGCCCAGAAAACTGTACTTTAAACAAGCTAGCTAGGTGATTCTGATGCAAGAATTTTGTGATCTACATTCTGAAAGATCCAGAGAAAATGCACGGTTTTCATTTATATAAGACAATGACCTAAATTTTCTAGAATCTTCTTAGCAAATTTCTGGCTATATTTATATGATAGTTAAAACAAAGTTAGCACTGACAGAAATGTCTTTTCTGTCACTTATTTCCATATTTCTGCAAAGTCTGCACTGAACTAGGGATGGCAAAAATCTAATAGATGGGATAGAGCCACATCTATCATCCTCCATACATCCACTGCCCATGACAGACATCATTTATCAATCATAGCATTCTTGTTGGCTGAGTCTGGACTCACGACTGTGAAACCACTCCCAATCAATTCTAGAGCAGTAGCTAAGACACGGCCATCAGGTCCTTGCCCACAGGGCATTGAAATAGAAAGAAAGCAAATGAGTTAAGTCATGAATGAGAAATACTAGTGAATTTAGAGTTCCATCCTTCTCCTTCCTTAGCAAGCATCCTGCACCCACCTCTCCCAGCTTGCTAGCATGCTCACTGGTATTGCAGACAAGGAACACTGGCTATTGGATGCAGACAGAGCCAAAGACTCACAAAGCCAGCCTATTCAAGGAACCTTCTTCAGTATGCTGTGATAGAAGGTTCTTTCTCTCTTCTCTTTCCTTTCCTTCCTCTCACTTAAGGACCTCCCTCTAAATGGAAAGCCAGTAGGGGTTCCTACTTAAGGTTCTAGCTATGGCGAAATTTTTTACCATAACTGTAGGATATCATCCTCTTTCAATTAATAGTTGACAGTTGAGAGGTCAAAGGACTTACCCAGTGTTATTTAAAGCCAAAAGTAGAAGTCAGGTCTCTGGACTCCTAATTTATTACTATTCATAAATTTAAGAACTTTAAATTATAAGCAGTTACCTTATAAAAATTGTACTGCATAGTCAGGCCTTTGTCCAGTAATTCTGATATTACTCTTGATCATATTAACATATCATAGTTTCTATCTTTGAGGACCTTTCATTAGTCTAGCCTCAACCAAGGATGAGTTAATATGTTTTGCAGATGGCAGCTCTGTCTTATTGTAAACTACACACCTTTAATCACAGTTTAACCTATATTCTGTAGAGTTGTAAAATCACCTCATAATACACCTCATAATAAGAGTAGGGTGTTTGTTTTTTTTATCTCAACCATGGAGCAGCCAGGAGGAGTTAAAAGAATAAGAACACTGGGGTCAGACACATCGGGGCTTGAATCCTAGCTCCACCTCTACCTAGCTGTGTGACCTTATGCAACTGACTTAACCTCTTCAAGAATCTGTTTCTTTATCTATAAAATAATGAACCTGTTTACCTCATAGAGTTGTTTTGGAGAAGAAATTAATAAATGGGTATAAACATGACATGGATATATACCTGGCAAATAAGAGGTACTCAGCCAATTTTAGTTGCCCCTACCCTTTTCTTGGTTTATACCATTAGAAATAAGGTAGTCTGCTCTCTTTCATCCTTACTTTCACCTTAGAATTTCCCAGGACTGATTACACTTGCAAGGGCCAGTGGAAAATGAAAAGGAAGGACCATTTGTTCAAAAATCATTAGGAATTTTGAGATGGCACCCACAGTGCAGTAAACTGAACATGGGGCCCTTCTGAGCATGGGACCCAGGTCTCATATATGCCCAAATAGCCAGTTCTGACTACCAGACTATTTCTGTGCAGAATCTTTTCTCAACATCTCTTTGGCCTTGATTAACCAATGCTAAGACTCCAGGTAAGCACGGGAAGCAAGAGTACTGGCTCAAGAATTAGTTTAATTTAAATCCTGGTTCTACTACTTATTCTCTAATGAACTTTCAGAAAATAAATGACTCTGCAGGTTTGTTCCTTTCTTGAAGGTGGGACTAATAATAGCATGTTCCTCATAGGGCCCAGGTGCAGGTTAAATGAGATAAGAGCAGGGAAAGGCACTGACCCCTAATCCAGGGGGACTCAAATGTTGGCTGTTGTTCTAAAGTCTTTCTTTCCTTTATACATCTCCTGAATCTTCAGGCTTTACTAATCCAGTAGAGTCATATTTATTATAATTTCCATAGAAAGTGCTACTCAGAGCCTGCCACAGACTCTTGCTGGGGAGCAAAAAGGCAGCAAAACGGGCAGAATTTGCAATCTCAATTATTTTAATGTACAATTCAGAATGAAGCATAGTGAATTATAACAAAAAATGATGATGCTTTTAATGAAATTTATGAAAGTAAAATATCTAAAGTTTGTAGAGTGGATTTGTTTTCCATTACTTTTACATCATTATTCCATTTGACTCCTCCTACCCTACACACTGTCTATATATTACCATCTAAATTTTATAGGTTCTTATAACTAAGCTTGCAAGACATTTAGTGATTTGCCTGAAGATTCATGCTTCTTTAATTATCTGAAGACTCATGCTTGTTTGGTTCTTAATCCAGGGCTCCTTCTAGCCCCATCAACAACAACAAAAAATGGTTAAAGTAGCATTTATGTGTCTGTCTCTTCTATTCCTGAGTATATTTGTTTTACTGCTTCAACTGACAATGATTATAAAAATTTCATGTGGTTTTTGAAAAAGGAAGAAATGGAACAAGGTAGTAAATAACTCATTTCACATTTAAGTAGATTTGGCAACCTTGGCCAATTTTATGAAGCTTGAAAATTCTCTTTGTAATTTATAATCACAAAGATTGCTATCAAAATTTTCATAAAAAGCTGACATTTAGGAAACTTAGTGGCATGGATTGATAATTGCCAAAGACTCATTAATGAAAAACTGTGGTCATTTGAACTTGGGATGGGATATGTATTTTATCCGTGCAGTGATTCTAGAAGAACTATCATTTTCCAATCCCGTTTTGGAGGTGAAACAGAGAACTGAAAGAGCACGTGCCAGCCCTACGCTGCTTGCCTTCAAACTTTATGCAAGAAACAAAACTTTTTTTTACTGCACTGTTATTTTGGGTTTCTGATACTTGCAGCTGAAACTAATCCTGATACAGCCACTCTCCTCAATTTCCTCCCCAGATGCAAACTTATATTTTTGACTTTTTTTATGACAAAACGGGAGCTAAAAGAGGGATATGCATGAATTCACCATCCTTTTAGCTGCTGCTGAAGAATTTTTACCTCTCTGGCCTCCACTGAACTTACTTTTGGGATATGATCATATTGGTGGGCTCTATGAAGAGTTGGGGCCTCACATCTCAACTGGCTTCAGAATCCAGTGGTGAAAAAGAATGGTCTCTGAGATGGCTACCATCATTCTTTTCCTTCCCTATATGCACATGCCCATCCCTCCCCTTAAAACAGGAAGAGTTCATTTTCCCTCCCTTTTAAATTCAGGGTAGCCTTGTAACTTATAATGTGAAAGAAGTGGTATACTGGCTCCTGGGACTTCCTAGCCCCAGACTTAGTAAGAGGATCGGAGGCTTTTTCTTCTTCCCTCTTGGAGGGCAGCTTCCATGTGAGAAATCTGACTACTCTCAAACCACCATTGTGAGTAAGCACAAACTAGCTAGGAGGAGGAGTCATGCATGAAGCTCTAGGCTACCTATAATTAAGGAAAACCTTCTTGGAGTTTGTAGCCCAGCCCAGCCATGCTGAATCAGACTGAATGACTGACCCCTAACCAATGTCAAAGGGAGCAAAAGAACTGCCCACTCATTTCTCTCTGAAGTCCTGACCCATAGAATTGTGAGGAAGAGTAAGTCACTGTTATTTGAAAATACTGAGTTGTGGGTAGTCTGTCATACAACAATAAATAGCTGCAATAGCTGGAGAAAGATGATGTGCAGCAGAAAGAAGAACATTTATGAGGGAAAGAAAGGATTGGTGAGAAAAAACTACTTTGCTACCAGTTTTGCCTGGCTCCTGCTGTCCTAGCTTTGGGATTTTGGAAAAGGGAGACCTAACAACCATTATTTCCATAGCAAAATAAATTCTGCATTCCCCAGAAGTAATCTGCAATGCACATTTGGAACACAACTTGTTCAGAAGCTGGCAACTTACTCAATGCACTTCAGCATTCATTCCTGACCTTCGTGTGACATAAATACCAATTCATTTATGTGTCACACTATTGCTGTGTATGTAAGGCAGATATATAATATTAGGTTGGTCCTGAGCAATTCCAAGGAGATAAGTCATAGTGCTTATATAACCGTCGGTATATTGTATTTAGTGTAGTGTATCAAGCATGATTATGGGTAATTTTATGTTAATTAATGCTTTTTATGGCAAGCTGTTTATCGAATCTTGATTCATTCTAAAAGAAAAAATGAATACCTAGGTATATATGACCTACTCAAAGAAAGCCTTTATTTGCTTAATAACAAAAGATTCTCAAAGGAAAGTTTTCTGTTCCAATGCAGGAGAAGACAAAATATTTAAATAAAGAAATTTTGTAGAAATGTTTTCCAGGGATATTCTAAGCATGTCTATGTAGAATCATTTTACTAAAACTGCCTGCTTGTTACTAAGGATCTTCAAAGTATTTATATTTCAATTAATTTAAGACAGAGGGCCTCAGCCTCAGCTTTTTAAATTCTGAAATTAATATAGTATCAAAGTGGTGGCTTGAAAGTGTAGTGGTGGGCAGTGGTTCTCAAGCATGGCTCTTCACTAGGAGAAGAACTTAGAATCCTTTCACTCTAGCCCCTAGAAGTGACTAACTCAACTGTTTCTAGGGTAGGCACGAGGCAACAGGGTTTATTTTTAATGTTCTCTAGATGATTCTAATGTTCACCTAAGATTGAAAACATGGTTGAAACAGTTTAGGCTTTGAAATCAGCCTTGGGTTGGAATTCCAACCACTCCTAATTTTATAACCTTGGGCAAGTGGCAAAATCATCCTAAGGCTCTATGTCTGTGGTTCTCAAAGTGGGGTCCCTCAATAAGCAGCATCACTGATATCTAGGACACTTCTGGGAAGTGAAAATTCTCAGGCCTCATCCAAACCTACTGAATCAGAAAGTCTAGGGCTAGGGCCCAGCCTCCAAAAGATTTTGCTACAGGCTACTACTGTTTGAGAACCACTGTGCTGTGTGATAAGAATTAAAAGGGTGAATGACTCTGTGTCCCTTCATTGTCCTCAATATCTAATTAAATTGTCAGAAATCAAATTTCTTTCCACTTGTCAGAATATCTTGTTGGTTTTTTTTTTTATAGGATTGTAAAGTATAGTAGCAAAACTCAAAATATTAACATGTATTGTTTTATTTCTGAGTCTACAATTCACTTTTATTGAGTTAGAATAGAAAGGAAAAGCAGAAAGAACAAAAACAACTATACTACTTACCCCTGAAACTAATATTACACTACATGTTAACTAATTGGAATTTAAGTAAAAACTAAAAAACAAAACAAAATAAATTACACTACTACTTTGAAATAAAATCATTACCATTGTGATACAAATTCGCTTTTTACATATTGTTTTATAAGTGTCTTAACTTAGTTTCTTGCCTATCACTTCTTTTATACCTTAAGTCTATTAACTATTTTAGACATCATATTTTCAAAGTTGCCTTTTATTCCATCATATGAATATGCCTGTATTTAGTCAAACTTGTTGTTTCAGATTTTTGCTTTTATAAATAATGTTTATCAATTAAAAAAAAAATCTTGTTCACATACCCATGATACCATTCTTGGGATCAATTCCTAGATGTGGTATTAATAGATCAAAGTGTAAACATCTTTTAATATGTTAACAAATTATTCTTTTAAAAACCTACACCTGTGAGGCACCTTGAGGGTGGTGCAGTACATTAACTGTTGGACTCTTGGTTTTGGCTCAGGTCATGATCTCAGTCAGGTTCATGAGATCAAGCCCTGCCTCAGGTTCCTGGCTCAGGCTGGAGTCTGCCTGAGACTCTCCCCCTCTCTCCCTCTCCTTCTGCCCCTCCCACCTCTGGCTCATGCTCTCTTTTCTCTCTCAAATAAATAAGCCTTTTTAAAAAAGAAACCTACACCCCTAGTAGCAGAAGGGAGTGCCAATTCTCTTTCACCATATGTTAATGCTATATATTACCATTTTATTTAATCTTTGTCTCTTGAGTACCAAGATCATTTCATTTTTTCTTTAATGAGGTTAAATCTTATTGTCATTAAAAAAAATTGTAGCCCATTTGTATTTATTCTCATTCTTTGACCATTTCTTAAAAATGTGAGTATTTAGATTTTTTCTTTTCAAAATGTAAAAGCTCTTTATATATTATTACTTTCACGAACATTTGGAAATAAAAAAATAGATACATAACAAGGACTCCATTGAGTAGCATCAGAATGAGTTAATTTCAATTTCTTAACAAAAAAAAATAAACTATAAATAATTTGGTTGGATTACATTATTGAAAATATCCAAAGAATCAGTATGTTTCCCTTTCCTGTGACTGCATTACACTGAACAAAATTTAGTCCTCTAATGATTGAGGATTTTTTTGGTGTGTCAGGGCATTTGATCTGAATTTTGCATAGTGTAGAAAGAATGGGATTCAGAAAGTCTGGGTCCTGGCTTCACAGGCTATCAGTTGTTTAACCTAGAGTGAGGTAAATAACATCTCAAAGCCTTCGTTTCCACATCCTTATAACATAAATAGCACAAATGACCTCTTCCTCATATGGTTACTGTGAGAAACAATGCACACAATGGTATAGCACACAGATTTCAGAGCCTAACTATCTGGATTTGAATCCCTATCATTTAAAGTTATGGGCCTTGAGCAAGTTCTTAATCCCTCTGGGCTTCAGTTTCCTTGTTTGTAAAATGAGGATAATAATAGAAGTTACCTATTAGAGTTTTGGTAAGGATTAAATGAATAAAGATTTACAGAGCATTTAAAACAGCACCTGGCAGGTAGTAAGCACTACATATTAACACCATAATCGTTATAATTAGATAGAGGACCGTGTATATCCTATGCTTTCTTAACTGGAGCCCTATGCAAATATCAGTGGTGGGACCTATACTCTCCATAGGGGTCATCATGGTCTTGGCAGGTATATAGTGTTGGGTTGAATCTCTACCAACCCCAGGATATACTTAGAAATGAGTTTCTGAATAAGGCTCTGGTATCAACTTGCTTTTTGGTGATTCACCTCTTTCTACTAAACGTGGAGTGCAGGACAATCAATCTGTTTTTTGTCAGCTGGAGTATGACTGTCAAAACTGACCAATGCGGGTCTATCACTTTGCTTCCACCCAGGAACTCACCTTCAGCAGACAGACAAACCATGAAAGTGCTGTACCCAAGATGCTCTAAGACAGATCTGTGCCAAGTTTTCCCACACAAAGCAGAGCACTGCACTGATTTTTAGATTCACCATCTATAGTTGGCTTAACTAAATTCTGTGTTCTCATATATGCTTTATACCAGCTAACAAGGAAATTTTTGGTCTGAACTCTTAATATAAATTATAATTAATACAGAAAATGATTAAAAGAAACTCTCAGCATTTGGTCATCTTATCAGATACAACTCCCACTTTTGTCCCTATGATTTACACTGTGTAAAAGAAAATATACCCATATGGAATACGCTTGTGAATCGAAAACAAAGCCAATGCCCAAAATACAAATCAAAAACACTGCCTAGAACAACAGGCCTCAACTAATGAATTAAAATGATTGCTGGTTTCTTTAAAATATTAAGCCCATCGATGCTTGCCAAAAACCCCTTGGCTAGCTGAGGGATTCAAACTGCATTGTTCAGCGAGAGATTGAAATCCTTCCATTCATCATTGACATGTGAGAGACAAGACAAGGTTTTTGACAAAAAAGGGGATGAGGCGCCAGATGGTTTCCATCTGTATCTCCATTGATCGTACAATGAAAACCCACCTTCCCTAATCAGAAGGCTATGCGATACATGGAAAATGAATACCCAGTGTTTTTAAAGAAGCATAATCGCCCCTTCCCAACCATAGATGTATAAATATTAATGAACACAATCTGGATCTAAGCAAATTTAGCATGAACTTTTAGCAACCCTCCCTTGACAACTTCCTCCCTTTTTAACTGAATTAAACTCCTAAGTTCTGTGATTAAAAATAGCAAACCCTGCACTGAAGTTGGATCTGTGACTGAGGAAAAACCTTCCCTGCTAGTAACCAGTTAACATAACTCATATCATTGCATACTTTTTATAACCAAAAAAGGGTCTCAGTTTGAATGAATGTTTAGCAAGTGTGAACAGTGAAGTATAGAATCAACACAAATAAGTAGGGAATTATTAATTGATCACTTATGCCATGCCTACTTCCAAAAAGATTTAAGCAAATTTAGAGATTACATGCAACACCAGGAGTTGTTAAACAAGTTAATTTCTGCAAACCCCTGTGCTATGTGACATACTGAACCATTGAGCCCTCGGGAAAAAGGGTTCTCAATCTCTCCATCTATCTACACACACACACACACACACACACAATTTTAACTTACAGAACTAAAACAATCTCAATGACTCATATTCAAGGGAAAATACTAAATGCCTTTCTGAAAAATTTGAAGTTACATCATTAGTATTACAATATCTCTAACCAAGAGGATTTGGTAGGTCTTCTTCCTGTTGACACTCCTTTTAGGAAGAATATGAGAAAGAGACAAAGATTTGAAAATTTCCATTAATTTCTTTCTTTGCTTCCTTTCCTTTCAGTTCAAACAGGGAAGATTTGCATACTTTCTCTAGCTTATATGCCTTTAATCTGTTGAAGCAATGCATTCTCCAAGAAGTACATGCCATATTTTCACTAATAATTCCCTATAGATCAAAGTGGTCAGAATCTTAGAGTGAAAAATGTCAAATCAGCCCAAAGATAATATGAAAAATCCACATTCTCAACTTAAGTTCCTCATTTGACTGGAAGGGAATAATCTTTTTTTTCTCTCATCCAATATATACTGTTCTCATTCTGTCAATGAACACATTTTTATTGAGAGCTATGTGTGTAGCATTGTTTAGGCACTGAGGATTAACACAATGGACAGTATTGCTATTCTCAGGCAAAAATGTTATTTCAGAATCATCCTTTAGATATTGTAAAGAATGCTCTTTGTTTCTTTGTTGTATGGTAACACCATCACATACAGAGTTCACATGTGTCTCTAGCTCAAAGGATCAAACTCATCTCTTAGTCACCAAATCCCTTTTGGGAATAAGTGCTTAGTAGGAGTAACTGCCAATGTCACCAGAAATATTGGTGTTTGTTTAAGGTTAAGGTAATCTTTTAAAACTGCTAGTCATAAAACAAGATATTGATACATTTGATTATACTAAAATTAAAAATGTCTGTTCAAGGGCACCTGGCTGGATCGGTTGGAGGAACATGCAACTCTTGATCTTGGGCTTGTGATTTCGAGCCACATGTTGAGTGTAGAGATTACTTAAAAATAAAATCTTAAAAAAAGACAAAATTTCTGTTCATTAAAAGATACCACAAAATAAAATGGCAAGGCACAAATTGGGAGAAGTGCTTTGAAACACCTAAAACTGACACAAAGGATTAATATTTTCTCTCCCTCTCTCTCTACACAAACACACACGTATAACTACTATGAATTAAGAGAGAAATGGGGAAGATATGAACAGTATTTCACCAAAAAGGAAGCATCAATGATAAATAAACATATAAAAATATGTTCAACTCCTTTAGAAATTGAAGCAATGCTTTTTTAGACCGCAATGAGATACATTTTAGATGGGTGAAATTTAAGAGCCTGACATTACCAAATGTTGTCAAAGAACGACAAGAACTCACACTGCTGAAGGGAGCTTCAACTGGTTCAACCACTTTGAAAAATAACTTTAAATCACCTAGGAAAGAATGCATTTATTTTCTGACCCAGCAAGTCTATTCCTAGAGAAACTCTTACTCACTTGTACCAGAAGAAAATGTGCAAGTAAATTCATAACAGCATTGTTTGTAATAACAAATTACCAGATATAAACTCCTAAACAGAAAAGAACCTAAAAGTCCATCCATAGAAGAGCAAGTTAAGTGGTATCATACAACAGGGGTAAAAGAGCAAATTCCAGCTTTATATCCTGGACGGATAAATCTTAGAAATATAATTAGGAATGAAAAGGCAAGTTTCATGAAAGTATATATGGCATGCAACTATTTTTATAAAGCCCACAGACAAGCAAAATTTTAAAATACATACATACTATTTAGGGAGATATATGCACATATAATAAAACAAACAAAAAATCTTACTGATAAATGCAAAATTCCTAACAGTGCACCTCAGTGAAAGGAGGCAGATGTTCAATATCAACATATTGTAATGTCCAATTCCCTGAGTTGGGCATTAATTTCATAAGAGATTTATTTCATGATTAAGTTTCATAGCCTATGTATGTTATAATATATAAATCTATTTGCAAATAAAATATATTAAAGAGAGAGAGAGACAGACAGACTAACCAAGGAAGGCAGGTCTTCTTAACTCCATCAAAGCTGAGTAGGTAGCACTGACAGGTGATCAAGATGCAAAGAAATATTTTGCTTACTTCTTGGGACTTCTTTTTTTTTCTAAGATTTTATTTATTTATTCGTGAGAGACACACAGAGAGAGAGGCAGAGACACAGAGGGAGAAGCAGGCTCCATGCAGGGAGCCCGATGTGGGACTCGATCCCAGGTCTCCAGGATCACGCCCTGGGCCAAAGGTGGCGCTAAACCATTGAGCCACCCAGGCTGTCCTGTCTTGGGATTTCAAATGGGTTTTCAGTCATGCTACAGCTTGAAATTAGTTTCTTTCTGGAAATGGGCTGGTCTGTCCAACTTCCCATTAATTCTCTCAATAATGTAAGATTACAGAGGGTACACTTTGCAATTTAGGAAGGGGAATATTCAACTGTGTTCAAGACTGTTGAACTACAGCTGCAATATCATGATCAATCCTTGGAACTGTATTTTATGAGAAGTAAATACTAGAGAATTTCTAGAGGAAGTCAATGTAGACACTGGATGTCAAAAATCCGCTTCATGTGAATGGCTAACTAAATCCGAATTTGAAATACTAAACTGAGAGAAGAGAGAGATTAGGAGAAATATGATAGCTGGCTGCAAAAATTAAAAAGAAATGCTGTCAAGTTTTAAAAATTTTAGCTTTATCCTGCATATAGAGTGGCCACCCACTACCAATGGATAGAAATGTATTGAAGCTGATTTAAGCTCTGAAAATTAAAATATCAGCTCACAGCAGCTAGCAGGATGACTAACTCTGGATGGTGGCCTATTATAGTCCAAGAATTACCTAGTGCTGTTAAAGATTGCTACCCTCCAAAAAAATGTTTATAGAATCTTTATTTTTCTTATAATAGGTTATATTTTATGATTCAGACCATAGGTTTAATATTTTTTTGGTCTTAAAAATATAATAATACTATGTCATTATTTTACTTGAGATCAGTTTTGTCATTTGTTTTTTATTTCTTCAAACTCAGTTCTAGAGATAGTGGTAAGAATGAATGACTCCTCCTCAGAAACTACCTAACTCTATGGAAGAGTATTCACCTCTTTGAGCCTCAGTTTCCCCAGTCATTGAACATAATCTCTCTGTGGTAGGCTGAGTAATGACCCCCCAAATATGTGCATATCCCACTCATTGGAACTGGTGAATATATTACCTTACATGACATCAAGAACTTTGCAAATGTGATGAAGCATTTCATAATAAAAAGATTATGCTGGATTATTTGGTGGGCCTACTACAATCACATAGGACCTTGCAGGATGGATGAAAAATCAGAGGCAGAGGAGAGGGTTACGTGCTGAGGGACAAAGAGACTACCTGACATGCTTTGAAGATGGAAGCAGGGACCACAAGCCAAGGAAACAGGCAGCCCTTACAAGCTGGAAAAAGCAAGGAAATGGATTCTTCCCTTAGAGCCTCTGGAAGGAAGGTATGCAGGCCCCTTGTCTTTAGTCTTGTGGAACTAATTCCTGAATTCTGACAGGCAGAACTGTAAGATCACACATTTGTATTGTTTTGAGCCACAAAGTTTGTGGTGATTTGTTACAAGAGCAACAGGAAACAAATACATCATCTCAGAGGACTTTTGTGAGGATCACAAATGAGATAAACCAAATAAAAAGTTCTTGGCTTCCATTAAAGTCGTCATCCACCTAACTGACCCAAAATGAGAACTCAATTTCATGAACAACTGTATCAGTGTGCCCTCCATTATTTTCCCTCACAACCCACTTTCATACTTTCAGATATATTAATGAGGTGGGGGAAAGGATCCTGGATAGGAGACAGTTCACAGCCATTAATGCCTACGGTCCTGACAGGTACCTGACTTCCCCAGGCCTCGTTCCTCAGCTATAATCAGAGGTTAGATCCTTCAAGCTCTAAAATTCAATGACTGTACGCTTACTAAGGTAGCCAGTACTGGCTTTCTGAGTCTACCCTCTCCCTCTTTTCTGGTTTAACCTGTAGCTAGTGTCTGAATTATCTTGTGCCAACTGCCCCTAGGTTATCTTTGCTTTGGGCACTGATTAACCAGACAAGCCTAATTCTGTGATTAGAACAAAAAGGAAGACGAAAGGAGGTCAAGCCATTCTTAGTTTAAATTTATGCTTAAAAATTTATGCTTAAAAAAAATGTTTTACAAAGAATGTTCTTAGCAAAAAATCCTAGCTCTAAGAGTTTTTATAGGTTTCCCCTGGGTCCTTCTGTCATTAATTCAAGACTATCACTTTCAAGAACAGGTTGGCTGGCCATCCTTACCAAGTGTTCTGCCCAGGCTCTTATCCTCCTAAGTGCAGGGCGTTTGACACACTTTCCTTGTTGCTAAAGGTGTAGATAACAGTACCTGGGGATCAAACACGACCAAAATAGAACAGACACCAAAGTGCTGTTGAACACAACCTCCCTTTCATATCTCTGCTTTTTCCAACTCACCACAGAAAGTCTGTGAAAAAGTTTTGCCATCTATAAATTATTCTGTAAATGCAAAGAGTTCCTTAAAAAAAACTCAGTATGGGGTCAGATGTCATGATAGAGACACAGGCAACACTCAGCTGTCACACAAAGGAATTTTAACATGACAAAATCCAGAAGACCTTACAAGGTAGTTTTGAAAGAAGAACAAATCTTTGCCAGCATGAGAAGAATGAGGACATTTTGGGGGAGAAAAGATGGTATGTGGAAAAGGCAAGAAAGCATCCTCTAAACATAGTGAGAAGTTAGTGTGTCTGGCACATAGTGGGGAGGAACAGATAAGGTCTGGCACATAGCAGGGAGGAGGCCACGGTCTGCTCCTGAAGGGCTGTGTACGCCATGCTGTGCATCTGAATTCTATTGTACAGAGTTCAGCAACCAGAGAGATACTTATTGGCAAGGAAGTGACATGCTCCAATTTGGCTTTTGGAAAATAAAAAAATAAATAAAATGGGTAGAGGTAGCCAAGATATTGGGATAGTCTAGACCTGGGATAGGGGCTGTGGGATGGGGATGGATGGGAGCAATCTTTCACTGAAGATTGACTGGATGGTGGAGAGAGGGGTTAGAAGTGACCTAAAGGTTTCCAGCTTGGCTGGTTAGGTGCTTGGAGCCATTGGAAGCAAAAGGGAAGAGAGAGAGAACAAAGTTTGGAACTAGAAACAGTAAACCAAAAACACTGGGTAGGTGGAAAGTGAAGAGATAATCAGAATGCTAGAAAATCTTTAAAGGCACTTAGGCAAAGTAAGGCAAAGGAGACAAGATATGTGTGGGCAGAGGGACAGAGGAGGAGATAAATAGAAAGGTCAGAGGAAGCAAATGTAGAGAAATGAGCAGGGCATTAGACAGCCGTGCCAAGTGCAGGAATGAGGTCCAGGAGACGAAGGACAGAAATAGGTAGCACAGAGGCACACTCAAACCCCAAGACATGTGAGCATGCCCTTGTGGAGCACACGGTATGAGCTTGGTGTGTTTGCAAAAAAGAGACATGGGGAATGAGGCCTTCCCATATTCTGAGGCCAGAATGCAGAGCCCAGCCCTACTCACAACCACACAGAAACTTAAAACAAATCAGTCCCCAAAGTATTAAAAAAAGCAAGATAGGGAACAATGAGTAACGTGGGCCCAGGAATGGAAGCAAAGCACGCAGCAATGTGCATACATAGGGATGCTTTGCTGGCCTCCTCCTCAGCCCCTCCAAACTGTTTAGGAAGAATAGGTGATTAGGCCTCAGTATAATTAATTCTCTCTCACAGAAGTAGAAATTAATTGCAGCTTAAGTGACTAGAGAAATCAAAGAACTACATAAATGAGTATACACATAATAATCATTAAATATGCCCTTAAAAAGTAGTGGTGGGAGAAAGAAAGGACTAGAAGAGAATAAAAAATGACACATATATTGTAAAAGGGATTAGACAGACCTCAGGGTGAGTCAGAAAACAATAGGATCACTGTCTGAGGGAAAAGAAGAGTAAGAAATAATATTGGAATAACAATGTTGGCATATATTTGGGAGTAAAGACAGGGGACTGTGCTTTCCCCACAGCAAGGAATATGCAGAGGAGATCAAAAAGAGCTACTGCTTTTCTAAGAACAAACAAGAATAGAAGAAAGGATAATGGCAGGAGACTGAGTCACAGAAAGGACAGCCTGACACTGTGAGGGGTGTAGGGACTGTAGAAGCAGCACTCTCCGTTCTATCTCTGGGCTTTAGGACAGCACTGTTTAAACACACAGCAGCCAACAGGGCAAGCTGTGATCCATGCCTTGACTAAGAAAGAGTGAGAACTCAAAAGTCAGGTTTCTTTACACACAGATACACATATATGTGTATAATTTCTTTACACACACACACGTGTGTGTGTATAGTTTCTTTTTTGAAGATTTATTTATCCATTTAAGAGAGCGAGTAAGTGGGGTTGGGGGTGCAGGTGGGTGGTAGAGGCAGAGGGAGAGAGAGAACCTCCAGCAGACTCCAGGCTGAGCATGGAGCCAGACATGGAGCTCAATTCCATGACCCTGAGATCATGACCTGAGCTGAAATCAAGTCAGACCCTCAACGGACTGAACCACCCAGGTGCCCCTACATATATATTCATTTCTGAAAGTTCGCTCTGAGCCCAAGCTGTCAAAAATAATAACAATTCAGGTTGTCAGGAAAGCACAGTACACCTCAGCATTCTGGAACTGCCTGTGAGCAGTGATTCTGATGTTGCAATGCTATGCTTGGTGCATCTGTCATCTGCAGGTTGGGTGGCCTGGAAGATCACCTACATGTAACTATCTCCATCCAGCTTCTCCAAGCTGCTTTGGGCACTGTAAGATAGTAAAAACAACGTAGACCTGCTGGCACTATCATTGCTTAAAAACAGATATATATGGTAACATTTCCAGCTCTCAGATCTGGCTAATGAAGTAAAACCCACTGGAAAACAGATACTCTGAATCTCATTGCAAAGGATTGATCCTGCAGAGATTATTTACTCCCTGCATCAATCATATAAATGCAGGGACTAAGCTAGATAAGCTCTTAATGAGCAGTACTGCATTTTAAAATGGTATCTGAATAATATCGCATGTTCGTCAAGGGCTTTATACTTTCATAGGTTGCTCTGTCTCACATGGTCTTCATGAGCCTGTCAGGTAGGGCAGGCTCATTTCATACATGGAGAAATGAGATTAAGAAAGGTTAAATAACTTGAAGGTCTCATAGCTGTCCAGCTGAATTCCAGTTAGGAATTCAGTACTTCCATCTATACCCTAAACCAGGCTTCCTTTTCCCCACACCAAGCTCTTCCTCTCCCGCAAGCCATCTTACACGTCTGGTGATCAGCCAGGTGTTCATTACAAGTAGGATGCCTAGAGAGAACACAGGAGCAAAAACATGAGGCAGTTAAAACGAGAAAAGGATAGATACCAACTGGTCTCCACATCTGTCTAATCTGACAACTGCTGGAACACTGTTGCTAGGTATGCAGAGCCTCAGATCTTATCATCTCCACGAAAGAGTCAGGTAGCACTGCTGTCATTAGAGAAGGAGCACAGGAGGTTGTGTATGTGTGTGTGCTCAGGTGCATGTGTGTGCACCCATTGTATACTTGGAGGGATGGAGCGGTATTAGGAGAAGTATAGAAGTGGGCTGAGCTCTCAGAGGACATCTCTTCCACTGTTGCTGGAGGGGTCCTCAGACATACCTGCTGCAGATGCTTCTGGCGAAATGAACTCCTCTTCACCCAGTCCCATAATATAAACATAGAGGATGTGATAACTTGGCCCAGTTACAAGCACTGGGGTAGAAGGTAGATGAAAAGGCAGAAGATCCTATAAGCAGAGGGGCAAGAGGTTATAAATGCTCACAGAAAGGCAGAGATGGTGTTTCAGATAAGGAGCTTTAGAAGCAAAGCCTGAGATGACAATTCCTGTGCAACTCAGGGCTCTCGGGGGGAATGTTATTAGGGAGTCAGGGGGGCATGAGAGGGCAGAGGGGAAGGTGACAGTGATGTGGTGTCAGAAGTCTAGCTTGATCCCACCAAGAGCTCTGGAGTGTAAATTACTCCTCAGACATTGTCCTGCACAGACACAAGGGGACTGAGCCTCCATATATCTGAATGGCCAGTGATTGGCCATGGGCTTCCCCCAGGGATGGGAGCTATAACCTCCCAGTTATCTTTGGATAAGACAGATGGCATCAGTCAAGGGCAATTTTAAAGGGGAGGATGCAGATGTGAGAAGCTGGCAGCCAACACCCACAGCAGCTGGAGAATAGGTGCACCCACCCAGTGAAGGGGATTTGGGTGGAGCATTACCAGCCTCTGCTTCAGGCAGTTTCTCACACCTAGAATCTGCATTACACACGAGTGGACTAATTTAGGGGTGGATACCCACACTTGGAGAGCTTTGGGCAATCTGGGGGAGCCAATCTTCTGCCTGAAAACCATATACATAAGTTTCTATACTCTTTAACTTTAATGAAACTTTCTTGCCTCTGTATGCATTAGTGTCTTTTGGTCCATCATTGTCTCATTGTGATAATGCATGCAAAAGACCTCTTTGCAAATCTGCTAATCTTTGTTACAGTTCAGGGATGGTGGGCTCAATAAATCTGAAAGGCTACTAAGTCTATTTTGCTATTAAGTACATGTCAGTAATTATTTGCTTAATAAAATAAAAAAATGTATTTCCCTGTAATGTTCATTCACCAAAGTCATAGAAAGGAAAACGAATCCTTAGATATCTTTCTTTTCACAGACAAAATATCTACAACTCAGATTATTCCACAATATTGTACTCCTATACTCAAATCTGCTCATCCATCTGGTCCCTGCCCAATGGAGAAATTCCAGTTTGTCTCTGACCCCATTAAAAGAGGTACCCAGAACAACCCCACCCTCAATGAGTGGTATGACTCACGTGAAACAGAGGACTATTCTTCTTGTTCTAGACATGGCAGTTCAATTAATAGAATCTAAAATCAACGTTATGATTCAAGTAAGCTCTGCTTCAAGCCTTGATATACCACTGATTTACATTAGCTTGTAAACAACTAATCTAAATATTTTTGCATATGCTGTCTGTTTTACCCCATCCTTAGTTTCTAGATTGATTTTTTATCCCTGTACTATTGGCTTTTATACCTATTCACTTAAAGTTTCCATCTTGTTAGAGTTGGCCAATCATTCCAACCTGAAATGATCCTTTTGGATCCTAATTCTGTCATTCAAAATATGTACCATGCTTCCAGGCTTCATGTCAACCACAATTTTGATGAAATATGTGATCCATATCCTCACCGAAATTATTTACAAAAAAAAAAAAAAAACTATATCTTGAGATGAGATGAGTCAAGGATGAGTCCTCATAGCCTGCCATTACTGATCACCCTCCCAGGAGCCATTATAGTCCTCACACAGCTCAGTTCATGCTTGTTCCAAGACCCAGTCTAACTGTGACCATGAATTCGCTCTTTCAGATATGTATTCGGATATAGTGAGTTTTGAAGAATGCAAAAGAACTAATTCATAACATCTTTGCAGTTACATTCACATAACAGAATATAAAAACAGAATAGGAAGCTGTTATGGATAAAAATAATCCAGAGACAAGGGCTGTATTGAGAGTATGATTACAGAATTAAAAAATCATTTTCTTCCACAAGGAGAGGATGACAATTCTTGGGAGGCTGAAGGGCTGGTGGCTGAGCCCTTGTGGGTGACACACGAAAGGCAGTGGCATTAAGGGAAATAGGGGATGGATGTAATGACAATAGTTGACTGCATTATTTTGCTCTTGCTGCACAACATATTCCCACAGATTCAATAAGACAACAATTAAGGTAACAATATCTATCATCTAACAGTTCCCATGGGTCAGTCCCATGGCTCCGGTTAGCTTGGCCCTTTGCTCAGAATCTCACCAGACTGAAATCAAGGGGTTGCTGGGACGACAAAGTCATCAGAGGCCTGGGGGTCCCTTCTGAGCTCGCTGGCTGTTGGCAGAATTCAGTTCCTCACCCTGAAGGGTGAAGGGCCACATTTTCCTGCAGGCTACCTGCCAGCTGGCGACTGCTCTCAGCCCCTAAAGCCCTGCCATCCTCTACCATTTGGTCCTCTCCACAATAAGGCACTTTGCTTCTGCAAGGCCAGCGGGAGAATGCAGAGTCTTATGTAAAGCAGTCGCTTGAGATGGGCATGTTGGGGGTCACCTGGGACTTCTGCTTGCCTCCCTGGTTAACAGGGTGAGGTACTGTGAAGAATGGTGGTAGGATACAGACAGGAAGGGGCTCTCTGTCTCTGTGCCTGCTACGAAGCTTGGACTTGATCCTACAAGCAGTGGAGCCACATCAAGGCAGGCCTCTCCCTTTGGGGATGTATAGGAAAATGCTGCAAGTAGCAGGGGTTGAGAAAGTACTCTAGGAAGCAAAGTACTTCCTACAGAAGATCATCAAATGAACAAAGGCAGTAAATACAAAGCACAGTACAATCCACACATACCCTGGAATCAGCTGTTTAGAATTTATCACCTCACCTGCCTACGTGACAACTGTGAGGAAGCAAAACTACACCTTGTTCTGCTGCCGTTATGATTAGATATGCCCTTCACATACCAGACAAAAAGAATATACATATTTTGCATCATTAAAGAACCCTCTCCAAACATACAGCCGATCTAACTAATATCACCCCTCTCCCTGTGACTAATAATACTTGAGTTGTTCCTGTAAATTGCTGGCTCCCTCAAGAAAACACCTTTATCTCTGACTTTTGGAATATAGTTAGCAGCAGATATGCAGGAATCCACACAGATGGGAGAAGCATGTGAGGAACTTCTGTTTTTCTACCAATGAGGATTTTGAACAGATTAACTGTAACCTCATGGACTTTTTTTTTTTTTCTTCAAATACCTGGAATATCTTTTATTTAGAGTATCTGGTTCCTCTAAAGGCTGGACACCCCTGCAAACAACACAAATAAGAATGCTTATGCTAAATTTGTCCTAGAATTTTCCACTTACAATTATTATCTATACACTGTAATCTTGAGAACAGCCATGAGGTTTATTATTAAATATAATATTGACAATAGCTAAAAGCTACTTCCTACATGCCAGACACTGTTTTTGGAGCTTCATATCCTCACACTCTGATGAGGAAACTATAAATAAAAAGTTTGAGTAACTGTTGGAGGTAACATGGATTGCCAGTGGTGAAGCTGGGATGCAAACTCAGGCAGAGTTGTCTGCAACAGTTCAAAAGTTTGGAATGACACCAATATAATAGACACCAACTACTCTCTTGAGGGTGGCCTTGAGGGACTTACATGATCTCTGACTATCAATGACTACTTTGGAGGTGGCAGAGTCAGAAATACATAAAAACTAGGGTCTAATCACTGTGATATTATGTTACAGAAGAAGCATGAAGAGAGCAGGATAAATATATCCAAGAGGTAGCTCTTTAAAATAAGTCAAATAAATCTCAGAATTATACAATAAACTAAGAAAAAGAAACACATATGTAAAAATCTCAGAAATTAGAAGAGAACACTGTGTTCAGTTCCATGCTTATTATTTAAAAAATACCAAAAAAGGACAATTTTTCCATATAATATGAACTAACAAGATAGGAATAAAAATTCAACTTAACATCAACTCATGCAAATGGATGCAATAATCTGAAGCAAATATTGAATGCAGCAGTGAGCTATGAAAACATTTCATTGTGACCAAGTAGGCTTCACTCCAAGAACAAAAAGATGATTAAGTATTAGGAAATCTGTGATTATAGCACACCATTTTAATAGATCAAAGGCAAGAAAAATATGATACTGTATATCAAGTCTGGTGAACTGCAAACAATTCCCACTAGATACTCACAAATTCTTATAAGATATTTATATTATTATCCTTATATTATGGCATAAAAAGCTTAAACTAAAAAAAAAAAGCTTAAACTAGAAGAGGACAAATAATTTATTCAAGGTTATACATTTCTAAGAGAAAGGGGTGTTATTTAAGCCCATGTCTGCCTGGCCATAAAGCCTATATGCTGGCTTCCATGTTATATTTTCCTCATAATGATAATTTACCAAAATAAATATCTTTTTTAAAAAATTATTTATTTATTTATTCATGAGAGAGACAGAGAGAGAGAGGCAGAGACATAGGCAGAGGGAGAAGCAGGTTCTATGCAGGGATCCCAATGTGGGACTTGATCCCAGGACTCCAGGATCACGCCCTGAGCAAAGGCAGACGCTCAACCGCTGAGCCACCCAGATGTACCTACCAAAATAAATCTTAAGGAATTTTATAATAATTCAAAACCCATTTGATTAAAAAATACTTATAGCATATTAGGAATGCAATAAAATTACTTAGCATGGTTGGTAAAACCTATCAGAAAGAAAATCAGAAGCAAGATAAGAATGGAATACCAGTAAGTGTATTTAATACTGCTACAGAGATTCCAGCTCATGCTGTAAGATATAATTCTGAAATAAGAAGTATGCTCTTTAGAAAGGTAATAGAATCATTATTGGTATAGTATGATTCTTTACTAAGAAAACTAAAAAGAACCAGGTAAAAAAATAATTATTAATAAATAAAATAAAAAACATAATACAAAAATTCATCTTTCATATAAAGTAATTACCAATTAGAAAACAATATATAAAATCCCAAATATAATTAAATAAGAGGTATATAATGACTAGGAATAACCTTTAAAAATATGTAGAGAGTGTATGGAAATGATTTTTCTATCACATCAAATATGACTTGAAAGACAGAGGCATATTGTGAAATGGCTGAAAATTGCAAAGATGCAGCTCCTTCAAAATAATTAATAGTTTGTATATAATTCCTTGCAGAATACACGAGGATATTTTTAATAGAAAATTAATTCCAACATACACCTTGAAGAATACACAGATGATAATTCCTAAGATGCACTTAAAACACAAAATAATGAAGAGGTTAAGGTTTGCCATATGAAAAATGGAAATGTGCAGGATCCCTGGATGGCTCAGCAGTTGAGTGTCTGTCTTTGGCTCAGGGCATGATCCTGGAGTCCCAGGATTGAGTCCCACATTGGGCTTCCTGTATGGAGTCTGCTTCTCTCTGCCTATGTCTCTGCCTCTCTCTGTGTCTCTCATGCATAAATAAATAAGATCTTTTTAAAAAATGGAAATATGCTAGCTATATTTGAATGAATATATGTTACAAAATATAATGTGATTCCACTACAATAATCAACAGTAAAAGAATTAAAAGAACAGCCTAGATATGGAAATGTATATGCCAGGGATGCCTGGGTGGCTCAGCAGTTGAGTGTCTGCCTTCGGCTCAGGGCATGATCCTGGAATCCTGGGATCAAGTCCCACATCGGGCTCTCTGAATGGAGCCTGATTCTTCCTCTGCCTGTGTCTCTGCCTTCTCTCTGTATCTCTCATGAACAAATAAATATTTTTTTTAAAAAAGGAAATGTATATGCCAATTTAATTAGATTTAATTATGACTCAATGAAGAAAAAATGATTATTCAATAAATTGTGTTGGAATAACTATTTGAATAAATAAAAATTATACTACCTCATAATATAATATGTCAAACTAAATTATGGATGAATTATATATTAAATAAAAAATAAAGTTACGGAGGATTATGAAAAATCTAGGTTGTTGTTTATTACATATTTGACCAAGCAAAGAATTTTTAAACATATGTCAGAAAGCAATAATAGATTTGACTGCAGCAATTAAACATGAAAACAGTCATATATCAATACAATATGCAAAATTAAAAGGCAAATACCCAACCAGGAAAATAATTTCCAGAGATATGATATATAAAGTATCCTTAATACAGTGTGTAGCAAAATATTAACACTACAATTGATAAATGGGCAAAGATTATAGATGAGTAAGAAAAAATTGTTATAAATGTCCAATAAGCATTCAAAAATTTTTAAATGATGAATGCTTAATGCTATCAAGTGTGAGAAGAGACAGATACTTATACACTGCCAGTGTAAGTGTAAATTAATGCCTTTGACCACATCTAAGAAGAACTATAAACATGTTCACATCCTCTGCATCTACTATCTAGAAGCAAGTAAAATGGCAAAAGATGAAATGCAAGGCCACATCACTTATTCTAGGAGAAAGCATGCACACTCAGCTATAGTTGTACATCCCAAAGTCCAATGTTATACAGTCATTAACTAATCATGTTTTGAAGAATATTTAATGCCATGAGAAAATGCTACTTGTCAAGTGAACATCAGTAAAATATAAAACTGCATCTAGAATATGGTCCTGATCCTGTAACATAACAATACATACAGAGAAAAAAAAATTGGAGTAAAATATGCCAAAATGTGGCAGGTGGTTTTCCCTGAATATTAGAGTAGAATATTCCCTACTCTAATATTATTCTAATTTTAACATCAGAATAAAATTTATTTTTTAGAGTATGAGACCAAAACAATGATTGACAAGAAAAACAAAAACCTGGATCCACTGGACATGACCTTCTAAGGAAATGCCGAAGTCTGCCTTTTGTGTCCCTCTGATTTTACTGCACTATCTCAGAGGCAATGGTGGAGTGGATGTATCACAAACCACCTTAGGTTCTAAACAGAATCATCCCAGAAGCCACCTCTCCATTGAGTCTCGCTAATTCTTTCTCTGCCCCTTCCACCCTGGCCCCTTCCCGCTCAGCTCTGCCAACCACCACTTTCCTCCCACTCTAAGTCTGGCCACAATAAAACAATCCCAACACCGGAAGAGGTCTGGAGGGAGGTCAGCATGCTGAGTGATTATTGAGGGAAGGATGTGTGTTTCTGCAGAAATGTATTCTCCTCTGCTAATCTATCATTTCATAACACTATCCACATTAGAAAGACTTTTCTCAAAAAAACTCCTATACTCTTGAAAATTTTGCAAAGCCTACGGCAATGATGATATCAAAAGTCTATTTCTTCTTTACGGAACTAATTCAGGGAGTTAGTTTTACTAAAACGAATCTAATCTCTCAATGATACTCAGCAAATATTTATTGGGTATTTTCCAGGGTCCTGGGAAATACAATGTGGATGTGGGAGGCTGAATAATTGTGCCCAGAGATGTCCTCATCCTCATCCTGGATGCTGTGAATTTATTACATTACGTGGCAAAAGGATCTTTACAGATGTGATTAAGGTAAGGATTTTGAGGTAGAAAGCCTGTCCTGCATTATCTGGATGGGCTCAATATAAAGGGGTCCTTATAAGGGGAAGAGGCAGGAGAGTCAAGAGAAGGAGATGGGCGAGGATACAAGCAAAGGTTGGGGTGATGCAGGGTCACCAGCCAAGGAATTTGAGCACCCATAAGAGCTAGAAAAGACAAAGAAAAAGATTCTTCCCTTTAGTCTTCCAGAAGGAATAAAAGCTGGCTGACCTATTTTGAACTTCAGATTTCTAGAACTGTAAGATAGTAAATTTGTGTTGTTTCATAAACTGCTATGTCAGTGGTAATTTGTTACAGTAGCAATAGCAAATGCATATAGGAATTCAATTAAATCTAAAGCCTCTCTTCATGTAGTCTTCCTGAAAATTTATCACCATTAAAGTGTTTCTTGTTTTTGCCAGAATTTCCCAAAGTGTGTTACAGTGAATTCAAATCCTATGAGCATGAGAAAATGCTCTGCATCACTTGCCATCAGGGAAATACAAATCAAAACCACAATGAGATACCACCTCACACCAGTGAGAATGGGGAAAATTAACAAGGCAGGAAACAACAAATGTTGGAGAGGATGCGGAGAAAAGGGAACCCTCTTACACTGTTGGTGGGAATGTGAACTGGTGCAGCCACTCTGGAAAACTGTGTGGAGGTTCCTCAAACAGTTAAAAATAGACCTGCCCTACGACCCAGCAATTGCACTGTTGGGGATTTACCCCAAAGATACAAATGCAACGAAACGCCGGGACACCTGCACCCCGATGTTTATAGCAGCAATGGCCACGATAGCCAAACTGTGGAAGGAGCCTCGGTGTCCAACGAAAGATGAATGGATAAAGAAGATGTGGTTTATGTATACAATGGAATATTCCTCAGCTATTAGAAATGACAAATACCCACCATTTGCTTCAACGTGGATGGAACTGGAGGGTATTATGCTGAGTGAAGTAAGTCAGTCGGAGAAGGACAAACATTATATGTTCTCATTCATTTGGGGAATATAAATAATAGTGAAAGGGAATATAAGGGAAGGGAGAAGAAATGTGTGGGAAATATCAGAAAGGGAGACAGAACGTAAAGGCTGCTAACTCTGGGAAACGAACTAGGGGTGGTAGAAGGGGAGAAGGGCGGGGGGTGGGAGTGAATGGGTGACGGGCACTGGGGGTTATTCTGTATGTTAGTAAATTGAACACCAATAAAAAATAAATTAAAAAAAAAAACAAATCCTATGAGCTATTCCATAACTCTTAGGAGTTCTCTAATCAAATATACTCTATCACCCTCATGGAAATTCAATGTAGTTTAGCATATTAAAGACTGAGTAGACATTTTTACTTTGTTTATTCAGCATTTTCCAAACTTTGTAGAGCTTTTAAACATCTATTTACATCAACATCATTAATCAAGAAAAAATCTGAAGCATTTAATACATGTTATAAACTATAATTCATTATGATGAGAAAAACCCACTGACTCATTTTATGTATTATTGGATATTCTATACTATCTACCATTCTGTAACAATTAACTAGATTTAGCCATTAAAAGAAAAGAAAAAAAAAGCCATTCAACTCCTGCAGTTAAAATGATCTCGACAACTCAGGCTAAGAGAACTTTAGTAAACCTAGAAAGAGCTTTCGCATGCCACACCTTTCTTTGCAGTAAGTGGGGAAAGTTTGATCCCAGAGGAAATGCTTTTGTTTCATCTTGTCCTGTTAGTACATTAATTTTAAGTTCAATCACCAGCTGTCAGTTTAGTAATGATGACACAGGGATATCTTTACTTCTTCCACTTCACTTCTACTGATCCCATGTATAATCAGTAACATGAGGACCCTTCTCTTAGGATGAATGGTGGTAGTCCCCTTTATGTAAATTTAAAGTACTATACGCCAACACTCTAATAACTGAGTCCTGGAAGGGAAAGGAGAGGCAGGGATTAGATGATAAATCACCAACAAAAGCCATTAGAATCTGTCAGTGGTCAGTGCTCTGCAAACGGGAATGGGTGTAGAAAGGAGGATTCATATTTCAGTGGTCACTTAAATAGTATCACAAGATTTTGAACTACAGAGACAAATAGTTCCTTCTTGTTGCCCAACAAGACTGCTACAAGTTTCTAGGAAAGAGAGTATTTGTCATTAAGATTACTTCATTCAGTAAGCATTTATTAAGTACCTACTAAATGCCAGTCATAGAGCCACTGGGGAAACTATACCTGCCTGCTTGTTGGGTGAAATTTCACAGAAGAGTAGTAGTATCAGCTTGAAGAGTATCAAGCTAGTAAATCATTCAGACAACCCAAACAGGACATAAATAAGTCAAAGGCAAGGCAGATTATTCAAGTCTCTTTCACTGATGAGAATCAGAATCCCAATTTTCAAAAGCTAATCAAAAAGGAGCTTTAGTGGAAGGATACTGAGACATCCTCACACTCTAAGGAAGAACTGCAGGAGCCAGTTTTCCAGGATGCCCACAGGGTCTCTGTCTCTCAACTCTGCTTTTCCCTGTTTCCTTCTTTCTTTCCAGTGACAGATCTGTTTCCCCTAAATATGGCCATCTTCAGCATGGCTCCTATCAGCTCTGAAGTCACCAGAGAATGCTTGCTGCTTATGCAGGCATCCCTAATCACAGGGACCAGCAGAACCTTGGTGTCAAAACACACGAGGATTGTGCCTTTCTTGTTGTGCTGCCCAACATGCTTTTGAGTTCAATCAAACAAGCATTCATATTCTTTGTGCAGCTTTTTCGGGTTTAAAATATTAAAGGCATGTATAATGTACCACAATTAAAACCATGTAATAAAATATGTGTAGGCTGAAGAGAAAAAGACTGAAGGGAAAGACACTAATATTCTTTTTTTTTTAATATTTTATTTATTCATGAGAGACACAGGGAGAGAGAGAGAGAGAAGCAGAGACACAAACAGAGGGAGAAGCAGGCTCCATGCAGAAAGCCTGATGTGGGACTCGATCCCAGGTCTCCAGGATCACACCCTGGGCCAAAGGTGGCACCAAAACGCTGAGCCACCGGGCTGCCCCAAGACACTAGAATTCTAAGTTATATTTGAAAGATGGAATTACAAATGATTTTTCTAATGCCTATTCTCCAAATGTTTTGTAATAAGATTACTTTAATAATGAAAACTTTTATTATCTATTTAAAAATTATTTTTAATGTTTGTAAGAAGCTCATTCTGACAAGTGATTAATTTAGTCTGTATTTGGTGATGAAAATATCAATTCTATTATTTTAGAAAATTTTTTTCTCTTTTGATGTAAGAAAATATAAAAGACATATCTTTTCCTATATGTAATAAAATAGGAAATTATTATTAATTGTGAATGCCTTGGGGACCTTGAGAATTTAAGAAAAGTCAATCTGTTTTCAGTGATCATCAATAAAGACAAGGAATAACCTAACAACTATTCAAAAAATATTTGCATATATGAAATAATCAAAGTAACTGCATATAAACACAGTCAGGGGTCAAAATGCTGCAGCAAAGTTCTTTTAAAAGTGTCCATTGGTTGAACATCATTTAGCCTTAAAAAGGAAGGAAATTCTGGGACACCTAAGGGCTCGGTGAAGTATCTGCCTTTGACTCAGGTCATGATCCTGGAGTCCTGGGATCAAGCCCCTCATGGGGAATCTCTGCTCAGCGGGGAATCTGTTTCTCCTTCTGCCCCTCATCCTGTTCATATGCTTTCTCTCTCTCTCTCTCTTTCTCCCTCAAATAAATAAAACCTTCTTAAAAATCATAAATAAAGTATTTTTTTAAAAAAGGAGATTCTGACACATGATACAACATGGATGAAACTTTAGGACATGATGCTAACTGAAATAAGCCAGTCACAAAAAGACAAATACTTCATGATTCTATTTATGTGAGGTACTTAGGGAGTTTAATTCACAGGGACACAAGGTAGAATGTTGGCTGCCAGGGGCTGGCAAGAGGGGATATGGGGAGTTCTTGCTTAATGAGTATAGCATTTCAATTTTGCAAGATTAAAAGTTCTGGAGAAGGATGGTAGGTGATGGCTGCACAATATAAATGTACTTAAGGTACATTCAATGTACCATTGAAACTGTACACTTAAAAATGGTTAAGACAGCAAAAAAGTTTCCATTAAAACAAACCGTTATTGCTTAGTTCTGAGAAAGGCAACACTGCCAAAGAAGGTAAAACAAAATGAAATTTACAATGTGAGTAATATTAATGACCACCTAGATAACTACATAAATAATTTTCCAGAGACAAATACTATCAAGTAGGAAAACTAAAATACACAGATAAGCAGTTCTTTCCCTGGTTTGTTTCATCAGATGTATAAGCAGCCTTAATATATAGGTCCTTACTAAAATAGACTTATTTATATCTATCTTTCCAGGGCCATACCTGGAAGTTCATTTCCTGAACTGAGACACACCCATTAAGCACCTGTCATAAGTACAAAACATGTAAAAAATAAAAACCTTGTTCCTTGAGAGTTTACAATTTCACATTGTTTGACTAAATATGTATTATAATGGTCAAGAGTTAGCAAGTCCTAAATACAAAACCTAATATTTCAAGGTCCTTTCAGAGAAGAAAAGTCCAGCTTCAGAAGCAAGGAGAATGTAAGCTAGTAGATGACAGTGGAGGACAGTGTGCCACTAGTTAAAAACAAATGACAGAGGAGTCCAAACAAAGGCCAGGGAAGTATGAATTTAGAGAATGGTGAAAAAAAAAACAGCCAAAATGAGGTCAAGGACAAAGGTAAGACAGAAGGAAGTCAAAGCAGGCATGGCCTGAGTTTGAAGGTCAAGGCAGGTTCTGTATTTGATGGAGGGGAGGAATGGGAAGGCACGTGGCTGGCTTGAGAAGCAACAAAGCAGCGGCTGCAAGCCAGTCAATGACAAGGAAAGAAAGGACAAAAGGGAACCCAAAGTACTTTAGAAACGATGATTTCAAATTCCTTAAGTATAAGCTAGCCACAGACATGTTTTAGTAGAAACATAGTAAACACTGTATACCAGTATAATGAATGTTCTTTGCTTTAAATCTGATCCCAACTGTTTTCATAGGTTCACATATGCATGACTCATTTCTGAGATCAAGGCAGGCCAATCTCACATTAAAATTCAGTATGTCACCTAACTGCCACATCACCGCCACATTGAGCATTCCCAGGAACGTGCAATAGCCGATTGATAGAAATTAGTTTTCTGACAGGAAGCTCCCAGCCCCCAGTAACCCATGGTGGAGAATACTACCGCAGAAAAGATAGCAGTGCTATATTTTAGCCCAGCAGGGAAAGTAACTCAGTTTTTCTCCCTGCTTATTAATAGACTAACATTTAGTTCAACATCCGTAATTTGCAGTGGAATTTTTTACATTCTCTCCTGAAAAGTGAATCAGGTTAATGGTTTTCTGAATGGTGCTTGACCACAAATCCTGTGGCTATTCACATTTGTTTTAGAGATATAAAGATTTTTTTAAGTGGGGTAGCAATTTTAAAAAATATAAGACGGCAGTCAACTATATAAATATATATATGAGAATATCTTAAGTCAAACAAGGAGGCATACACTATTTTTGAGCATAAATGCTACACAAATTAGCATAAATGCTAATTTTGGTAATAATAATTATAATAATAAGGGAAAAGAAGATTAAGTTTGGATGAATAGTAGAGAGGTTAAAAAAAGATACTGACTTGGCTTTTTGGCTCCTGGTTGGACTAACTGCTTTGATTTAAAACTAATAATTACAAAGGTAGAAATAAGATAATCTGAGCACTCAAATGGACATCATAAGAGTGATTGAGTAAAGAAAGGAAGGGAGGAGGGGACTTGGGAGGCAAGAAGGAAGGAGAGAGGAGAATTAGCTAGCTAGGTAGTTACATAGGAAGGAAAGACAGAAGGAAGGAGAGAGGAAGGGAGAGAGGGAGAGTGGAAAGAAGGAAGGATAGAAGTAAGGACACTAGACCTTTTAGGACAAAGTATCACAACTTAGTATTCTTACTTAGACAATTAAAAATTGTTTTAAATTCTTTAAGAAATAACTTTCATGGTCATACTGTACGCCTGCAGCTCAGGCACTATGCACTATTTATTCATAGTCTGAAAAGTCTGTGTATTCATTCTTGAGAAATAAAGAGGAGATACTCAAAAAGTGATTCCTGCAGAGCAGCAGGTAACTGGACATCAAGACCTACATCAGACTCCCCGTATTTACAGATTGCCACCCTCAAAAAAGCTGATTTTTCCCAATATTTATTCTGCTTCTAAACATTTAGTTATAAGTTTCAGGCTGAAAATTACTTTCTTACAAGAAATTACTTTATGACACTTTCCCCCTTTATGTACATATTCCATAATTTTTCTGAACATTCTTTACTTTTACTCTTTAAAATGTACCACCTGATTTATCTAGGAGGACTTTCAGTCTCCATTCATGACAGCCCTGCACGTATTTTCCTAAAAACCCAAAGATGGGCTTCTGTGTTATATAATAATGAACTTCATCCTTTTGTACAATTTAAACCAGGTGTACTAAAGTAATAGGTAAATGAAAAACTAGGTTAAAAAAAAAAAAAGCAACTGACCAATCTACAGCAGGCTCAGCTTTTTTGAGAGGGAGATTAAGGTGCATGTGGGCAACTGGTATGAAGGTCACCAAACAAAATGTTGCAATCTTAAAGTGCCATTGACATGTAGACAGCATTCAGCAGCAGCTTCAGAATAATTCACGTGACTCTCTTTACTCATTGTTTCACCACAAATCATTCATAAATGTACATTATCATGATATGCCACATTTGCAGTAAAATGTTTTCAAAATTAGGAAAAATGTTTTTTTAAATTCAGATAAAAATACTTAGTATAACTTAAAAATTTGGCTTCCCCATACCCAGCTTTTGTTAGAGGAAAAGTGACCTGCCAGCTCAGTTTCACAATTGGTTTCTTATACATATGAGCTTTGACAAATCTGTCCTTTAATCACTCATTATCTACTTGCTGACAGTGTTTAAATGACCAAATTGCTTCCATTGGAAATTTTCTGATTTTTTTTTTAACTTTCTGATTTTTATAGGAAAGAACTATAAACCACAAGCCACTACATGTACCACATGTACCTTTAGCTTCCTAAGTCATGATCGTAAGGAAGCGTTCCATGTACGGGACCTTCATTCATCCTCGCCTGCTCCTGACCTGCTGTTTTCTTGTTGCCAATGACAGCTCCTTGCTAAGCAAACAGCTACCCACTCTGAAACGAAATGTTCATCTTCTCAGGCCATATTGCAAGTACGAAACAACCTTGAGAATCATCTAGGGAGTGAACTAGGCTTGTAGCCGATAAGCACAAAGCTGAACTTTAAACCCCAGCCTTTAATAGAGCATTGGGTTATTTCACTTTGTGTTTGCTCAACAGTTCCAGGGTCACAAGGGTCTGCGTTTACTGAGTGGGGCGAATCCAGGAACCTTGTTCCAACTCCCACATTGCAACTGATAGAAGAAGGCTGGGGGCTGGGCTAGCAGAGGCCTCAACCCCCAATTCTTTTTTTTTTTTTTAATTAATTTATTTATGATAGACATAGAGAGAGAGAGAGGCAGAGACACAGGAGGAGGGAGAAGCAGGCTCTATGCCGGGAGCCCGATGTGGGACTCGATCCTGGGACTCCAGGATCCTGCCCTGGGCCAAAGGCAGGCGCTAAACTGCTGAGCCACCCAGGGAACCCCTCAACCCCCAATTCTAAGAGTACCCAGTATCACAGCCTGTTAGAACACATTCTTTAGCATCTAGAGATCATCAGAGTATGCGAGTTTGCTGACTGGCTCTTAACTCCCAAGTTTACAAAAAATGAGGAAGACTCTTAGAGGCCCAAGAATGGAAGCCTTTTCTCTTTGCCTTCACCTTGTCACAGGGCCATACGGAGTGCAAGAGCTACAGACAAGGGGAGAAATTGGTAATACTTGTTCTATCTTTAGCAAACATATATTTTATTCATCGTGAATTTTTCACATTGATTTTGACTTTTCAAGATATGGTATTAAAATATTTATGTTGATTCCTTTTGTTTTTGGTGCCCAAGATGAGTGAGGCCTCACTCACCTCCAACTTAGTGCTGGACCTCCTCTGCCACCTACCTCACTGCTGTCATCTTCCATCTGCATCTACAAAAGGAAGCAGACTAGGCAGGGTGGTAGAGATGCTGACAGCTCATGTAAGAAGGGGAGAAGAGCCCAAAGTAGACAAGAAAAACATTAGTGAGCATCTACCATATTCCAGGTCCTATGCCAGGCATTTATTTGCATTTTTTTGTGGTGCTCACCTATGAGGAAGACATAAACCTCCATCTAAGGAAGCTAAAGTTCTGAGAAACACACTTCCTTAACCTTTCTGTCACTCCAGGAACTGGCCCTACAAATTACCTGGTGTTCAAGCCAAAAACCTGAGAGTTGTCCATGATTCTTCTTCTCCAATCAACTGCATATTGCATCATTTGCCAACACTTCTAGCTGTCCATGGTCAGCCAACTTGTAAATTGGGGAGTAAAATTCAAAACATGGTCTCTTTGATGATACTCTCTGTACACATTATCATATTTGCCACCTCTCCAAAGAAACTCAGAGTCACTGAATGTTTTGATATCCCATTTGCCAGTCCAGGACAAGGCTGGATCAATTCCAAGTGCTGACTGTCTTGTAAATATATCCAGCACATTATAGTCTGATCTTGAATGCAAACTCTATCTCTGGCCCAGGACACTACTCTGGGCACCAGATTCCAACTTTCTCACATCTCTCCTTGGATATTTCATGCATATTTCAAACACACATCTAAAATAAGATCCAAACCATCATCAAAACTTCCTCATTTAAATAGTGGAAACTTTACCAACAATGCTTATTAAAGCATTCACTACTTGACAGATACTCTTAGGATGATTATTGAACATTATTAATTCATTCAATTTTCATAACTCCATGAGGTGATTCCCATTATTATTTCCATTTTACTACTAAGGAAATAGAAAAGTTAATTTGCCCATGGTCATATAGCTTGTGAGAGGGGAGAATTCATATTCTAACCTAGTTTCTCTGGCTTTAGAACATATACTCTTAACCATTACACCATATTTTCAAAATAATCCGAAATGCATTCAACCTTATTGGTTTTCCACTGCCCCATCTTTGTCCAAGCTTCCATCACGGCTTGCTTCAGCAAGAACAAAAGCCTCCTAACTGGCCATCTTAATTCTATTTCCTCACTTCCACACATCAATCTTTATGAAGCAGCCAACATGATCTTTTTAAAGTTTATATCAGATCATGTCATTTCCTCTGCTAAAATCCTCAAAACAATTTGACTACTTTCTGAATAAAATGCAAACTCCTTAATGTGTCCCGCAACCGCTTATGTGAACTAGCTTATGCCCTCTTCTGAGATTTTGTCTCCTATCATTTTCTTTTTTTTTAAAGATTTTATTTATTTATTCATGAGAGACACAAAGAAAGAGAGAGAGAGAGAGGCAGAAACACAGGCAGAGAGAGAAGCAGGCTCCATGCAGGGAGCCCGATGTGGAACTCGATCCTGGGACTCCAAGATCATGCCCTGGGCTAAAGGCAGATGCCTAACAACTACGCCACCCAGGCGTCCCTGTCTCCTATCATTTTCTAGCTCACTTACCACCCATCTATTCTACTGGCCTTCTTGACCTTCGTTGGACCCAGCAAACTCTTTCCTGGCCTCATGGCCTTTGCACATGCTGTTGCCTTTGCTTATAATGCTCTCCTCCTCCCCTGGCTAGCTACATTCAATCCTCCATATGTCTCAGGGTACTCCCCTGACATATTAGCCTAAAACAGATCTTCCTATTAATTGTCTCTTAGCACCTCTTCCTTACCTTCATAGTAATTAAAAAATTTGTAACTCTACACTTATTTGTATTCTTACCTGGATTTTGTCTGTAAGCTCCATATGAGGAACAATCAAGGTCTGTTTTATCTACTGCCTTACTCCCAGCATCTAGCCCAGAGCCTGAGGCTGATAGTACAGTTATTTGCTGAATGAATAAGTTAACCATGGGACAGCTCTTATAAAGACTTCTAAGAATCAACTGAAGAGGGCACATAAGTAATTAACATCATTGATTCTAGTAAGAGAGATCCTTAAAAAGAAAGAAAATAAAAAAAAAAAGGAAGAAAGAAAATGTACATATACATGTGTGTGTATTTTACTTTATTTTCAACATATAAACAAAAATTATGAAACCAAATATTCAACCTTTGGAAAATAGAAGATAAAACCAAAAATCTTGAAAGAATTATTTTTCAAAGATTTTACAGCATATCCAGCTTTTTTTTTAAGTTCTTGTATTGTCATTATGATTATCAATCCCAATAAGATGAAAATCGAACTCTCAACTGTTCTTATGTAATCACAGTACATACTGGTGTTCCATAACCATCTATCAATGATAAGCCAAAGGAAATTTCAATCTCATACCTTTCACTACTTATTTCTCTTCATAACTTAGAGATTGATTTTCTCATTCGTGCCAAACCTCTCATCAGGAACTAGTTAATTTTACATTTTACATGATTTTATATGGTCCTGTTGTGTCACAGGTGTTTTAGAAATAAAGATAGATTCTTCATGTCTCTGTATAATAGATAATTATTTGGATTGAGATTAAAGCACTTGTTCTTTGGGATTCTAATACTCCTTAAAAAAGTAAATGAATGCATTCAAGAATGGAACTTATATTCCATAAGGATATGTGGGAGTAAAATTGCAAATCATATATCTGATAAGGCACTTTTATCTAGATTATACAAAGAATTCAATAATATTAATTATTACTTATTACTTAAAATACTAATTATTGCTTATTACTTAAAATAAGCAATGATTCTGAGAGGACATTTCTCCAAAAAGGATACAGAAATATTCAAAAACAAACACATGAAAAGATGCTTGCCATCATCACTGGCCATAAGGGAAATGGAAATTCATAGCCCAGTAAGATACCACTTTATACCTACCAAGATAGGAAAACCCAAATAAGGGGAACATAGTCATTGGTTGAGGATGTGAAGAAATTGGAACCCTTATATCCAGCTGACAGGAATTTAAAATGCTGCAGCACTTTGAGAAACAGTCTGTCAGTTCTTCAAAAGGTTAAAAATACCATATTACCCAGCAATTTTGCTCCGAGGTATGTATACACCCAAGAGAAAGGAAACCACGTGTCTACACAAACACTTGCACATAAATGTTCATAGCAGCATTATGCATAATAGCCAAAGTCCATTATCTTATGAATGGAAAATAAAATACGATATATCCACATAATGGAATATTATTCATCAATAAAGAAATACCGATACATGCTACATCATAGATAAACCTTGAAAATGTTAAGTGAACAATATCCAGTCACAAAAGACCATGTATTATATGACTCCATATATATAAAATTTCCAGAAAAGGCAAATTGATAGACAAAGTAGTGGTTGCTTAGGGATAGGGGTGGAATGAGGAATGAATGCTGACAACAACCAGGTTTCCTTTGGGAGTGGTACAAATGGTCTAAAGTTAGTGGTGATGGTTCTACAACTGTGTGAATATAGTTCGTATTCACATGGTACACATACTGAATGATACACTGAATGTACACATACTTTAAATGAGTGAGTTGCATGGTATGTGAATTATATCTCCATAAGGCCGTTATGAAAAATAATGGAATATACTTTTTATTGCACTTGAAAACTAGACCTATGGTTGGCATTTACAATGGTGGGTATGGCTTAACCAAAGAGTATCTACAATTTGCTTTCAACAAAGATGAGTTTTAGATGAAACTTTTTCATAAAGAACTTATGATCTCCCTCTCTTACAATCCCTAGTTTCTCATCTTTAACACTGTTTAAAGACAGACTTAAAATCTTTGAGCCAAATATTTTGCTTTTTAGAGTACAAGATGTAAAAGATGATGATTTTAGAGTAAAGAAACCAAGAACCTAAAAGAATAAACATCTTTCCCAGTATTATAAAAGTAAAGAAAAAGAATTAGAGCTTTCCAGATCAAAACTTTATTTTTAATTTTTTCAACAGCACTATATGAAATGTAGAGTAGTACATGGCATTTTCCAAAATGGCATTAACCCAAAGTTCAACACAACTAAGTCTCATGCGTGGAAAAGGAATCCCATTCAATATATGAAAAGAGCAAGGATGAAGTCCAAACGGTGATTGCTTCTTCTTGATCCATTCCTTCAATCAACATTAATCAAACTTGTCTCTATGCTAGGCACCATGGACATAAAGACTTGCCATTATAAGACAGCAGAGACTAGGAAGTTTAGATACAGGTCTCTTTCTTTGGCAATGAGTACTTGGAGACGTCACCTCCATCACTCAATTCCTAAGTAGGGTTGGAAGGTATTGCAAATGGATATTCAATTTGATTTTGAATTCTATCTTCAATCTTCCCAGCAAAACCGTTTTTTCCCCCTACCTTCCCTTCTTTATCAAACCTTTTCCCCCCTACATTCCCAAACTTTATCCACTTGCCTTTGATAGCCTGAGAGATCTCACCCAACTGGGGAGCTACAAATAATCCCATGTGTTCTGTTACTGTCAGTGAGAAATATGAACTCAAAAAGTGATTTGTTTTTTTCAGTGTTGCTAACAGTTAAGAATACAGCATACCTTCAGTTAAATCATTACTTATGACTCAATTCAAAACACTTATATCAACATGATACCTTAAAAAATAATCAGACTAGTCAATCTGTTCAGATAGGAATTTTGACCCTAAAAGTTAATTTTTTACTTCTATATTCCTTTGCTACCTCCCATTCCCAATTTTCCTCTATGTCAGAAAGTCTAAACTGCCCAAGAGAATTCTGACTTCTTTCCAAGGGGGATATTTTATTAACAGTCAGAGAAGAGAGAACTGTATTATAAGATTCAATAAAATATAGGATTGATTTTTACTACTCCATTTCATCTGGCTGATGAGAAGAAATGGACGTACCAGGCCTAGTGCTGGTTTAAGTGGGATGGAGAATGTGATGATGCTGTTTTGACATCACTATTATTGCTCTACTCTCTGAAATACATTTTTAAAACATTCTATCAACCGCTTCACTGAATTTCTCTGCAAACTATTATCTTCTCATGCAAGTCAGTAAGAAAGAAAGCATACAGTCTTTTTAGATTCTCAGAAAAAGGCATTTAAACATAAGTTGAAAGTGTTCATAAAGCTTATAGGAATGCATTCATTTAATCTGTGTTGGTTGTCACTGGATAGAAACTGTGTCAAAAGGAAACCGGGTTCCTCTCCATTTCATGAGACTATGAATTAGAGTTTTGTACTTAATAGTGATAAATGTGTATAACCATCTTCCTCTCATGCAGTAACCAGTTTGTATGCTTTCTGGTTTACTAATAATTCTCTTTCAGAGTTTCTATTCATTTGGCCCTAGATAGAGCATTGCCTAGCCTCCAGAGAGAGTAGAGGGGCAAAGGTGGGGAATTGTGAATTCCCTTAATTTCTGATTTGTCATTCTAGAAATAATTTTGAGGAAAAGAGGATAAAATTGGGGTAAATTGTGGAGTATGGGGTTTTCAGGTGTCAGAGATTCACAAATCTCACCTAATTGTGTTACTAGTTAGGCTTTATTGGAGTACACAATATTTGGAAAAAAGTAGGGGGGCGAGGGAAGGAAATCTTAGTAGGAAGGAACCTAAGAAACTTTATAATTCTGTACTTTTCTAAAATAGCAGGTCAAATTTCCCAGTGAGGATATTTGCCTTTAGATAAAGGTTAGGCACTTTTGGGAGCTCCATGAAATCATCAGGGTCATAATGGTCACGATTATTCAGTCATTGCTTCAGTGATTTCAACCAGAGCTTCTCACACATTGACAAGCCACCTGGGCATCTTTTTCAGTGCAGATTCTAGCCCAGCAGCTCTGGGGTAGAGCCTGGGATTCTATATTGCTAACAAGCTGCTTTGGGGTGGGCCTGGGGACATCTGAACAGTAGGTTTCTGAAAAAATGTAGCAGGTAAAAGAAAAGAAAAGCACTTCTGGGTTAAAGGAAATAGTTATAGTGGCTGATAATACCTGCCAGACAAATTATTTCAGCATCATCTTTCATTCCTAAAAGATAGAGCAGCTTAATTTGGTCGATTGCTCTACTTTCAAGCTCTCTTCAGGAGCACACTTAGCAGAGCTCAAGACCCCATTACTTCTACAGAAGACTGAAATTATGGCCTGTCATTTATATTCAATTGCCTTTGGGTATTTAAAAAAAAAGTAGCTTTCTTCTCCTCAATTGCAAGATCATTGCCTCTCAGTGAGTTAAACATTTTCAACTCTTTCAGACCACTCAGTAGGATACTAGTTCATATACTGACTACTAATAATTTAGCCTATTAATATCAATTTCCTCCATCAGACCATTTACAAATGGTAAAACTGGGGGATCCCATGGTGGCTCAGCGGTTTGGCTCCTGCCTTTGGCCCAGGGCGTGGTCCTGGAGTCCCAGGATCGAGTCCCACATCAGGCTCCCTGCATGGAGCCTGCTTCTCCCTCTGCCTGTGTCTCTGCCTCTCTCTCTCTCTCTCTCTCTCTCTGTCTCTCATGAATAAATAAATAAATATTTTTAAAAAATGGTAAAACTGACTGAATCAAGGCATCCTCTCCTTCCCCCATAGTGCAGTAGATGTTGTATCAGTAGCCTTCAAGAATGAATGTTCCTCTGTGAATACCCAACTTATGAAGCCCTGGGAGAATTAGACTCCTATTGTTCAAAAAGAAAGACCAAACTCCAAACCAATAACAGTGATATAACAAGAAAAGAAGACATTTAGAAAGCGCTTCAGATGTCCACATGGGATGGACTTTAATTCTCAAATATGTTGCATATTATAAATATCCTAAAATAACCACGTTATCTAGTTTTTATGCAAGTGTTTGTCTTGTAAATATTCATTGAGAATGTATTTATTTACATTTGGAGTGCACAGTACCATATTTTTACTTTCAAAATACACTTTGGTAACAGCAGAAGCATTAAATTTTAGCCATTCAATTCTAAGAAATAATTTCAAACCACATAGCTCACACTGTGCCTAACATCTTTACCCACTGTCCCCTTTACTTTGCTCCCACATCCCCTAAAAAGATTGTTTTTCTATATACATTAAGGAGATTCCATTTAGCACATTTTCCTAATGGGATTTTTAGAATATATTATCTGGTGAACTCTGTCATTCCAATAGCAAAATAGAAAAGTGAAAAGAACAAGCCCTATCTATCTGTGATTTATCTTTCTAAATTCAAGCAGAAGGTATTTCTTTTTTTGTTTTATATCACCCGGTGTGAAATAAATTGTCTTAAATTATAAAGCTAACGTCATTGGAAGCATCATAATGTTGAGAGATGATCAGGGGAAAAAAAATGCCAAAAACAACTTACTCTCCATTATATGCATTAATGATGGGGTCAGGGGCATAGAAAACTGTTAACCCACTGTGTGGGTTTTATAATGTTCACGATTTTGTTTGCACCAGATTTCTTTTTATATTTCTAACATGTTGTACAGAGTAATATTTATATAATTTTCTTTTTGTTCCTTTAACATAACCTATTCTAAGCAGGAAAAACCTGAAAGTTTCACCTTGTATTTCAATAAGTAATTGTTGAGTATCTAGAGAGTTAGTTATTTGGCTGTGAGATCATGTTATAGAGTTATTCTGTAGTTAGGATTCAGTGTAAGTCTTAAAAGTTTTTGGGATCCCCTCCAGAGCTGGCTGGTCCCAAAAACAAATAACAAACAGGTGAAATGCTGAACAAGTGCTTCTTGCCCTCTCTAATTCCATGTACCAACACTCTACCGCTGCAACAAGGTCACAATTTTAGTCGCTAAGTATTGCACGTGTTCCTCTTACAGGGTTATTTGTTTGGCTGCAAATAACCATAAGAGACTTAAAGACCCAAAGGGTCTTAGAATATTGCTCAAGTGTAGGTAGGGGTTCTCAGGCTACAGACTGTAACTTCTGAAATTTGATGAAAAATTATTCATTTATTTTCAAAAACATCATTTTCCAGGCAAGGAGTATAGATTCTCCAATGGTTACACAATCCCCAAAAGGTTAATAACTACCACTAATAAAGGAATTTAAATCAGCAGGAAAAAAATCCGTCAGAATCACTTTGGAGAAGTGAGCCCCAGTTTTGAATTTTGGAGTGAGGCAGATCTGGGTTCAAATCCAAATTATGCCACTCACTCTATCTGTGCCACCTCAGGCAGGTCACTTAACCCCTCTGAGCTACAGTTCTTTTTTCTCTAAAGTGTGGATAAGACTGGAGTCTACCTCCTTGGACTGTTGTGAATATTAAGGGTAATGTTTGCAAAGAGTGTGGCATATTGTTGACATACTGTATTCCTCTCAATAAATAGTAGCTGCTTCTATGTTTACTACTATTATTTGTTTTATTAGCATTATAAAAGATGATGGGAAGGCAGATGCTTTGTCTACAAGTAATAAGGCAGATTATTCTAACACATCTTGCTGATGGCCAATAAAACAGTGCTATGGCTAATTAGCTTAATGATTAAGTCATATTTGACCAAGTCAGAGATAAATTACTCTCTAAACTGATCTGATTTTATTTACTTTAACTCTAGGTTATCTAATCTAGTAGCATGACATGACTTTGGGTTTTAAAGATTCAACTAAAAAGTTTTCCAAGTATTTTCTAAATTATTGAACAACAATGATTTCTACACTCAAGGGTTTCTTTTTTTTTTTTTAAGATTTTATTTATTTATTCATGAGAGACACAGGGAGAGAAACAGAGACATAGGCAGAGGAAGAAGCAGGTTCCCTGTGGGGAGCCTGACGTGGGACTTGATTCCAGGACCCCGGGATCATGACCTAAGCCAAAGGCAGATGCTCAACCAGAGCTACCCAGGTGCCCCTACACTCAATGGTTTTCATATAGCATGCAAAATATGTAAGGATTTTGTATTCAGCTATGTCCAAGACAACATTTTTTTTCAAATTGATGCTTTTCTTAAATGGATGTTAATGGGACTCAAATATGGCACATCTATAGCATATTGGCATGTAACTATAAAAAATAATATTAAGGAATAATGTTCACTGACACGGAATAATGTTCATCATACATTAAGGGAGAAAAGAAGTGCACGAAATTATGTGAAGTCTCATCCATTTTTGTACAGCGACATAGAAAAATGCCTGGATCAAAATATACCAACATTTCAATGGTGGGTGGTAAGATAATGGGTCAGTTTCTACATTGAGCATTTTTGGTTTTGTCATTAGAATAATAATAAAAGGTGTTAAAAATAAATGGTTAAAGATTAAGAACTCACCAGCAGTATGATATCCCAGAAAAGGTCTGAGATGTCCTGGACTTGTTTTTTTGTTTTGTTTTGTTTTGTTTTGTTTTGTTTTGTTTTGTTTTTTTGTGGTTTTTTTTGGACTTGGTTTTAAGGGCAAGACACCAGCATATTGAAATGATAACCTCACACAAGTTACCTCCCCTTTCTTGAGTTAAATATTGCTCTCTGGAATTGAGAAAGTTTGAATAAATGATCTCTATGTTCCTTTCCAGTTTGGCATTCTAGAATTCCAGAAGTATGGCCACATGTAGCAGAAAAGCTTTTTTTGGTTTTCCAAGCTAGCCCACAAATGATGAATGGTGCCACAGGAGTGACACTGGAATGCAGTACTTTTATTTTCAGCATTTCCTGTGCTCTTGATTTTTTTAAATAATAAGGATGCTATTCCTTTGGTAATTAACAAAAATTAAAGGAAAAATCATTTGAATGGGTAAGGGACTCAGCATACATACAGGCTCACAAATAAATTGAACAATCTGGTACATAATGTACCTTTAAAATGGATTAACATTTTATTTGACCTAAACAAACCAGTCAAAAAAAAAATCACAGAATTGATAGCCACAATTTTGGAATAAATGACTCAAGTCCAACAGAACAGACTCTTGTTGTGAGAAGTAGATGGTTTTCTTAAGGAAATTCTCAGATGTGTGAAGTTCTTTGAATTAAATGGAACTATCACTCACAGCATTCCGGGAGCAAGGTGTTGCTAACATCATGCCCTGGGCCAAACTATTAAATATCAGGAAAATACCTATGTGATTAAACTTGTTTTACATAATAAGTAGCAAGGAAATCAGATTATTTGAAGCCTAAAAATCCAAACAGAACAAAACATGTTTTAAACTCCTATCTTTAGGCCCTGTGTCTGAAACAAATGTGCTAAATCCCACTTTCTATGAGTCCTAAAAAATAGAGAAGGGAGAAAATTCTTCTTTGGTCCTGCCCAGATTCTTCCCCTGGAACTAGCAAGTTCTTCAGCTGCCAATGAGAAGTTTCCTCGAGGTGCTTTTTAAAGGGCATTGAAAGGCAGCAAACAGTGACCCAGAAGCCTGGGAAAAATACCCAGTTTCTCAGGCTACCAGCCCCACCCCCTTCTGGGCAAGGCACCCAGCTGAGAGGAGCTAGTACCCAAAGCTGATCTGTTTCTATGCATAAGCAAGAGCAATTTTCCACCCACACTGTGTAACCCTTCTCCCGTCACTACTGTAGGGTTACACAATTTGACTTCTCTCCTGTACAGAGGGGAGACTCATCCCACAGTATCTATCTGGGCCCTACTATTGTCAGAGATTGGTTTGGCCTGATTAGTAAGAACACGGGGCTGTTTTCTGTAGCAAGGGCCAGTTAAGAAGCGAGGAAGAAGTATCTGAAACCTTAACAGAATGTTAAACGGATTAAGATTTCTACATAACGTGGTTGGTAGAAAAAGTGTTTGAAAGAGGGGAAAGGGGCTCTCTTCTCATCATCTCATTTCTAAACTTATTAATAATCCTGAAAGACCTTTCTGATACTATATTTTAAAAGGCACGGGTAATTATGATACTGTTACATGAAGCAAGTTTAAAATTAAGTCCACTTGAGCAATTTTCACTATGATGAAAAATTCGTTCAAAAGTATATTTGATTTTGGCCTAGAATTTTATGGGGAACAAACTACTTCCCAATAATTAAAAAGACAGGCTTAGAAACTGTCGATTAGCACAAACTGCCAAGTATTCTCTAAGTATTAATGAATGTTCATGGGTGCTGAACTGCTCATGTAGGTCATATAGCCACCATGTAGCACACCGATGCAGTGATTTGTTAAATGGGATCCTTTATAAAAGAGTTATTGACACTCCAAAAATATTAAGAATGGCCTTAAAAAATGGTTGAATTAACTGGGTAAATATGGTGCATTTCAACAGAAATGCACAAATAAAGATAAATAATTAGGTCATCAAATTTTGGCCATTAATTGGGTCACTAAATTTTGGCTCAAATGATCAATGGTGATGACATATTTTTTTTAAGTCTTAATATCTAATTTTACCTAATATGAATGTTGTTACTTTAGCTTTATTTTAATTCATATTTACCTCATATAGCTGCTTCCTTTCCATTACATTCACATTTTTTGCGTCACTATGTTTTAGGTATGATGCTTATAAATGATATGTAGCTAGAACTTGTATTTTTATGAAGTCTGGCAATCTTTGTCTTCAAACTGACAATCTTTGTCTTCAAACTGGAGAGTTTAGTTCATTTATTTTTATTGTAGTTAAATACATATTTGGATCTATTTCAGTTGTCTTATTTTATTGTTGTTGTTTTCTACTTGGCCACATTTTTTCCTTGGTATTTTTTCCCCTTCTTTCTTTCTATCTATTATATCAATTGATTGAATTTTCTTTATTCCCCTCCACCAGTTTGGAAGTCATTCTATTTCTAAGGAGATTATCCCTAAATTTGTATATCAAATCAAGAAGACAAGAAACAGGGTACCTGGGTGGCTCAGTTGGTTAAGTGTCTGTCTTTGGCTCAGGTGGTGATCTCAGAGTCATGGGATCAGGTGCCATGCTTAGCTCCCTCTCTGTGGGGAGTCTGCTTCTCTCTCTGTCTCTGTCCCTCCCTTTGCTTGTGCATGCGCGTGCTCGCTCTCTCTCATAAATAAATAAAATATTTTTAAAAAAGAAGACAAGAAACAGCAAATGTTGGTGAGGATGTGGAGAAAAATAGACCCTAACACACTATTAGTGGGAATGTAAATTGGTACCCCCACTGTGGAAAACAGTATGGAGGCTCCTAAAAAATTAAAACTAGAACTATCACATGAGCCAATAATTCTACTATTGGGTATTTATCCAGGGAAAACTAAAACACTAACTTGAAAAGATATACATCCCTATATTTATTGCAGCATTATTTACAATAGTCAAGACATGGAAACACGTAAGTGTCCATCAGTAGACAATGGATAAGGAAAATGTGGTTATATTACACAGCCATAAAATCGGATGAGATTGTGTCATTGAAACAACATGGATGGACCTACAGAGTATTATACTAATGGAAATAAATTAGATTGAGAAAGACAAATTCCATACAATTCCACTCATAAATGGAATCTAAAAAAAAAAATAAGCAAAAAGCTGAATCAGAACTATAAATTCAGAGAAAAAAAGAGATGTTTGCTAGAGGGGAGGAGGGTGAGTGGTTAGGTAAAATGAGTGAAGGGGAGAGGGAGATACAGACCTAGTCCCTTTTCATTCAATTGGCCACATTCTCATCAGGATGAGTCTAAGGGTGGATCTGCTTTTATTTATCCTGTGTAGGACTTAGAGTTTTCCTTTAGTTGTATCTTCATGCCCTCGCTGTATGCTAGATGATATCAGCACCTACCTGCAATTTCAGTCACTTTTTCCTTACCTTCTAGACTACTCTTTCACCACATTTTAACAAAAAAAAATTTGGGGGTCTTATTTTTATTAAATTTATAGTTGTACATAAAATATCAAGTAGTTTTATAAGATTTGTTACAAAATATTACTCTTCATCTCCTCTTCCTAGAGGTAACCTCTCTAAGTTCTTTTATTTACTTATGGAAAAGAAGGCTTTACTCCATGTTCTTCCTAATAACATGATTGCATTACATGACATTTCAGTTTTAGGCAATATGTAATTACTCCCCAATATGGAACATGAGAAGCAGCTCATTTCTCTCTCTTCCCATCACACATGTGTACCCTTCTGGATTAGTTTGGTAATATGCTCCTTCTGTTCATTTTTTATGTTTTCTCTTCTTGATATTTCTTTTATTAAGATGTTGAGATGACTAAATTTGCCTTTTAATTATCTTTTTTTTCTTCTCCTATTTACTATTATCATCTTCTCCTTTCTGGGACATTTTCTCAACTTTACCTTTTGCTTTATTGATTGATATGATTAGGCATAATTCAAGGTACCTCTAATTTAATATCTTTAGGTCTTTTTTAAAAGATTTATTTATTTATTTATTTATTTATTTATTTATTTATTTGAGAGAAAGACAGGTAGCACACGATGGGGTGGGGAGGGGCGAGGCAGAGGGAAAGGGAAAGAGAATCCCAAGCAGATTCCACACTGAGCACAGAGCCCATCGTAGGGCTCAATCTCATGACCCTGAGATCAAGACCTGAGCCAAAACCAAGAGCTGGGTGCTCAACGAACTGCACTACCCAGATGCCCCATTAGGACTTTCCTCTGGAGCTGCTCAGATTTCCCAGGAAAGACTTTTTTCAAACTATTGTCTGCAAAGTAAAGGCCCGGATGTTAGGATTCTAGAAAACCAATTGGGGAAGTGGTTTGGGAGTCACGTGTCCTAGTATGCACACTTTTACCTAATTCACACACATGCACAAATGTGCACACACACACACACACACACTCACGACTCTGCTAGGCTGAATACTACTAATTCTTCAAAACAGATGAAGCATTACCTCTTCTGGGAAGTTCTCTATTATTCCTACATAGATATCTGATTGAGTACTTTAATAGAAACCAAGATTTCCCCCATCTTAGCAGGTATCTCTTGCCTCTGTAATTGCCTAGTTAGACATCTTCCTCCTTCAGAACCAGCTCCAACCATCTTAAATTTCTGGGCCCCAGCACAGCTATGAGGATGTAATAAGCTCAATAGATTCATGAGTTATTAATAATTCCTGAGGCAGCCCAGTTACAGGAGCTGCTTCTACAGGCAGAAGCCAAATAGGAGCTGGGAAAGCACTTCAAGTAAACTCTATTGTCATAGGCCTTTTGCATCAACAAAAGTCCTATCCCGGGATGTACAACTCCTCAATAAACCAAGACACCCTAGACAAACTTTTTTGTTTTTTATATCTGGTTTTCCTGATCAAATCTCTATATGTACATCAGGGAAAACATCCAAACAACTTTAGAGTAACAAAATAAAATATCTCTGAAAATAATCACTATTGCTTTAAAATTTAAGGGCTTCAGATACATCTGAAAATCAAAATACATTGTTACTAAGGAAAACTGAGGTTTAAGGAAACCAGGCAAGAAATAGCTACTGGATGTAAGAATAAATATTATTAACTTATTTAGAGAAAAGTGTTGAAGAGCAACAGACTATGAACAGGTGTCTGTGCTGCTGAAAAGTAAAGAATGAGTAAAGAATAGAAAATACTTTGGGTAACTTATAATTGCTTTAACACTGACAGAGTCTTTTAGAATCTGCATAAAGCTGAAGTGAGGACAGGAGGAAATAATGGAACAATCTGATGAAGACTGACATTTTCAAATGAATTAAGTCAGTATTTTACAGTTGTAGAATTTTAAAGTCAGAATAGCAGTTAGTCTAGCCTCCTCCTCAAGACTTGGGTACTACCCAGATGGTTCTCATAGGGGGCCATTTGAATTCCAAGAAATACTTTCACAGCTGAAACCCTAGTTCTGTTTCTGTATCCCATAACTGACAGGTAGATTTTAAGACTCTTGAGTCACAGTCTGACCCACACACACTAACTTTACCCACTGTTCCTAATTTTCAGTATCACAAAAGTCTACATACCAGACACAAGCCGTAAGTTTCACAAGTATATCTCTTTTGACTCTTCAGAACAAACCCATAAGAAAAGGATTATCTTTATTGTAACGATGAAGAGAACTGAGTCACAGTGAAGTTGGGGTGTCATTAAGGACTCATAACTAATTATGTGTTTGTTAAATATATAAAAGATCAGCAAAATGATGGACCAAATCCAGGTTTATTTGGTTCCAATGCATCACTTTTTTTTCGACGTATACACTTTTTTTTAAAAGATTTTATTCATTTATTCATAGAGACACAGAGAGAGAATGAGAGGCAGAGACACAGGCAGAAGGAGAAGCAGGCTCCATGCAGGGAGCCTGACGTGGGACATTCAGGGTCTCCAGGATCACACCCTGGGCTGCAGGCGGCGCTAAACCGCTGCGCCACTGGGGCTGCCCTCAACGTATACACTCTTAACCAAGACTCTTCACCATGTTGATCTCTCAAATTTTTGAAGGCAGCTATCACACCTCTAAAGTTTTGCTCCTTTCCATAAACTCCTTTTCCCTCAATGATCCCTAATACTACATTCTTTCTAGAATTCTTCCCATCCTTCTGGCTTTTGTCCTAACTGGAAAAGCAGGACCCAAAATTGTTTCAATACTTCAGGAGATACAGTCATTTTTCTAGATTTAGCAAGGTTGTTCTTCTAATGTACTAGTTTCCATGGGGGGTGCCCAGAGGAGAGACATTCACATTACCTGGCAACTTGCTCAAGATGTAAAGTCTCCAGCTGCAATCTAGACCTCATGAGTCAGAAACACTAGGGATGGATCCTAGCAATCTGTATTTTAACAAGCCCTCCAGGTGAGTATGATTCAGATCAAGTCTGCGAACCACTGTTTCAATGAAACTTAAGACCACAATACTGGTTGAAGTACCTACATTGCTTATTAACTCATGCTAAACTGATGACTGGCATTCTCCTAGAATTTAGGCCTTCCCTTCGATGCATATCTAATGTAAGGTTGTGGTTTTAAATCCTCCTTTAGGTCTTCTTGATTTTGACTCACACTGTCCCAGCCCCTCAAAATCTCTCTAAATTCATACTCTGCTTTGGGACATATCACTTCTCCCCTCCAGCTTTGTGACTCCTGAACATTTGATAAGCATGTCACATTCATTTTTTTCATGGTGTCATTCAAACATCCATACAGAGCTGGGGCAGAAGGCAGAGGTCCTTGGCAGATCACCCTCATTCAGCCTCATGTTAATCCATGAAAACCTCCCATGTATATGATTGTTCAATTTGTGAACTTTCCTATTATCAGACTAAATATCCCCATCTTATCCAAGAGGACACTATGAGAAACTTGCTTTGCTCTAAAATCCAGAATAAAATCTCAAAAAACTCCACAAAAATACAAAAAAAAAAAAAACAAACAAACAAGCAAGCAAACAACAACAACAACAAAAAAACAATTCATTATGAGTGGAGAAGTTGTAGATCTTCTTGTAAGTTGCCCTTTTTTCCTTTCTTTTTCCTACTCCCTCTAGTCCCTCAACCAGGAGAAAATGGCCTGTAACCAGGCATGCCCTCAAAATCTGGCAGCTCAAAGGCATAGCTCTGCTGAAACCAGTTCCTTTTAATATTATACTACAACTTATTTTCCAGGTATCTCCAATCTTCACCATATTCTTACATGGCAGACTTTTTTGTTTTCTTTGTTTTTTACATTTTTATAGGGTTGGAAATTGAAGCTCAGAGAAAAAGTTAAGCAACTTTCCCCAACATCACATCAGCTAATTAGTAAGGACACCATACTTATATTGAAGTTTGTCTATCAAGGTCCATATTTTATGCCCTATGTTGTGTTACTACATTAATATTATTAAAGCTGTACAGGACAAGAGAAGAGAAAGAAGATGTTCAGGCAATCTTTGAGACTTTCTTAACCCACCTTTCACTCCAGAGAAAACTTAATTACTATTGATAAAAACAACACATATCTCAGCTCCCACAATGGTAACATCTTGTAACATCTACAAGGACCTAGCATTTGATCCCCTTTTATAAGAATCCCTGAAGACACATTAAGACACATGGGGCCAAAATTCATTTTTTCTTGAAGACTACCAGCCCCTATAAAGGAGAGTCAACTGTGTAAGTGGTGAGAACACAAACCCAGTTGCCTCTTACTGCTCTCTCCGCCAGTCTTTACAGAGTCAAGTCCCAGACTTGTTAAAGAGATGACTCAACTCTTTATGGAAAGAATGCCAAAACCAACTGTACAAAAGATTTCTTTCTTTACCTCCTTAATTCCTAAGGACCTTATAGTTCCTTAACGTAATGTAAACAATTATGAGCTTCCAGGTTTGGCTGACACTTGAGTAATAATGAAGGGGAACACTACTCAGGTCTTTCTCAGAGGTAGATTTCAAGGGAATCCAATCAAATTGATTGATAGAAGAGTCCGTTTTACTTGGTAGAATAAGAAAAACATGTTTCATTGATCTTCAAACTGCAGTTTTGCACTGCTATGCCCTCTTTGCCAAATTCTTCTATCTCCCTAGCTTGGTAGATCCAAGAGGTGCTTGCCTGTGATCTTCTATTTGCCTTTTCCTCTCACATACAAGCAATTCCCTTACTCTGTCCATGTCAAGAGGCTGACCAAAGCTTCCTGTGAGGATTAGTACTGTAACTGAGAAATAACGTACACCATGAAGTCCAAGTGATGATTTACACAAATAAATAAAATTTTATCCACTTTAAATATAATAGAAAATATTGTCTTCAATCTAATTTTAAGAAACTAGCATGTTCTTGAAAGAGATCCAACTGTTTTGTATTTCAGTTTTTAAAGTACTATTAATTACATATTTATACACAGAGTCTCAGGACTCAGAAAACCAAAGACACACTAAAAAATTTCACTCTGTGCTTTGTTTTATGTGACATGACGCTGAACTTGCCAATAAGGAAACACTTTCATAGTCTCCTTGATTTGCTGATGAATTTTCTGATTTGCTATCAAACAGAAAATGAACAAGTCTTCAGAACAGGTACAATACCCCTTCAAAAGCACAAAATACAAAGCTTAGAGCAACATAATGGGACAAATCTGGAGGATTTAATCCTTCTTAGGTATGGATACAGGCTAAGAAAACACATGACACTCAGGCTATTGCTTTCTAATTGTTCTTCCAACAATAACAGATATTACTAATCAATCACATTACGCTTTACTGCAGCTAGAGATCCCCATAAAATACTTCTCAAACATACCAGCCACCAAAACCTACTTGAGTTGGCACACAACTATTTGTCATCCTACACTTTGCAGAATTAATGGGTACTGTTTTGCTTCAGGTTTCTTATGTGGGGAAAAAAATTACAATAATTCAAATACACAATACTTCTGGCATGAAAAGAAGTTCTGTCTTTGATACTTCATCCAAACAAAATGAAACAAAACAAAACTCTATTTTTTTGACGGATCAGAAGACTGCTGCAGAACATGTATGCTATGTATAGCTAACTGTGAGACTAGAGGCATGGGGAAAGCTTCAAGCCTCAAACATGTACATATGAGCACAAATAATTCAACTGTGTGGATTCGGATCAGAATGGTACATGTTGGAACTTTTACTTTTCTCGCTAATTTGAAAAGCAGAAATATGAAATCTGTCCAAAATGCTATCAATACAAGAATGACTTCATACAATAAACTTCACTTTTTAATAGAACGTAACATCTATGATAAATCACAAATGAAAACAAATAAACTAATGTGTGCTTTTTGATATAGCTAATGTTCTTAGAACAAAATGTCCTTTTTGGCATGAGGCTCAAAATTTGTTGTGTTCTCATTGGTCTTGAGAGTGACAGTGCTACTTTATAAAACTGTAACCATCACAAAACAAGTGGTGGGAGCTTGAAACATAGGATTTTTTAAAAATAAGCCAGAAATTACTAAAAACACATTGTGACAAATATGAATATTGCAAGTTGATATTAAACTCAATGTTTTATTTGGTAAAATAAAAATACAATTTATGAAAAAAATCAAACCACAATATTGAGAAAGTAACTCTATTTAGAAATCAATATAAGAAGTTGTTACAACTGCTACCATTTATAATGTCTAATATTCTTTTTCTCATTGACTTTCAAATCACATATACTTAGTATATATTCAACATATGCTCAAATTATATATGCCATGTGTATTCAAATTATGTGTTCGGATATATATTTTTTCTCAAAGGGCTGTGTACTAGCAAAAAAATTAGTTTTGGAAGAAAAAAATAGGATAGTTTCAGAAAGTAAGCAAAATCACACACTTTTAACACTTACATCTGAAAGAGAATACTAGTTATCTGACCTTTTGTAGCATGTAAAATTATTTAAAAATTCCCCCAAAACAGCTTTCTCAAGAATATGGACACCATCAGTTTGCTTTAATTTTAGCAAAGATTCTTTTTTTTTTCAAAGCAAAGATTCTATACGGTTCACATATCTACCGTAGAATGATAAAAGCATGTTCACTGTTCCTTAAAAGCATATTTGAAATAATTTTAATAAAATACTGCTTAATAGCTCACTCAAGTCTTCCTAAGTAAACACTCAACACTCAAGCCTTCATTTCATCAAAATCAGAGGCTCCACATATCTGGGAAGCTCAGACAGAGCTCTTAGGTTCTCCCAGCTGCTGCTATCGCAGGGCAAAGACACTTTCAAAGACAACTCATTGTCTGGCACAGATCCTGCCTGCTAGATTGAAAGCACTTCCCTGTAACCGTGTCTCATCCTGGCATTAGCACCCTCCTTCACAAAGCGCCTTGGTTTCACCCCTGAGGACTGGTTCTTTCTCACACGTGGTGAAATCTGACTCTCTAGGTCTCTGCCGCAGCTTCACACAGACTCGTGCTTGAAGAGTGACATGGTTTTCCTTCCTTCTACAGGGTGCTATCTTCAGAAGGATTAACGCTACAAATTTAGACAAGAACACCTTTGCAAGTTGCACTATCTAAATTTCTTTTGCACTCATTTAGCTTGGGGATTTTGAGAAGTAAATTTTTCCTCTTAATTTGTTTTAGTGGTTGCCATCTTCAATCAGAGAGACTGGGACAAAAAAAATGAAAGGAAAAATTTGCTTCTCAAAATCCGCAAAGCTAGATGAATGTTGAAAAAAATCTAAGTGATTGAACTTCCAAACCATTTTTTTTGTAAGTTTGTAGACTTTATGCTTCTGAAGATATTTAAACTTAAAACTTTACCACTACTTTTGGGACACCCTAGATCTCCCATAACCTGGAGAATTTCTTATGGGTTCCAAATTATTATTCCCTTCAAACTAATCTATGTGCTATGGCGAGCCTACAGTTGGTCTTTTTTTAAATTTAAAATGAATGTTTCTCTAAAAGTGTCTTTTTCAAGATTTTGAGACAGTCTCAGAACACTGTCTTCTGAAATTGAGTGAGAAGTTAAAATTCTTACTATCATTAACCTGCAGTTCAGGTAATTTTGACATACATAAATGCTATATGGACATTTTACTTGTTCAGGGGTCTGAATTAGAGAATATAATCTCAGATAATCTCTTTCTCTCAGGTGAGAGAAAAGTAGCCAAACTTCATCAAATGTGTATTTTGATCTTTTTTTTAAACATGGATCAATATATATAAAGAGATATATTCATTCTTTAGAACAGCGGTTTTCAGGATTCCTTTTTTTAAAAACCGTAATCCCAGCCAGAATTCCATTTTGTAATCATGACCCAGTGCATACATACAAAATTGTGTGTGTGTGTGTGTTTGCATTTTTTTATGAAACCCACGTTTCCAAAACATGTGATATACTCTAATACTTCCTAGTGTAGTCTTTTTTACTTAAAATTTTTGTAGTTTGTGACTCATATGTTCATTCAAGACCCACTAATATGCTGAAAGCCAAGTTTGAAAAACAATAAATTAGGTATACTGGGGTTAATCAATACACACCAGGGTTACCGCATTAACTCTTTTATACTTTTGGATCCTGCACCTTTTTAGGTAATGAGAAGTAGAAGATGAATAAGAGACAAAAACATGTCTCCAACTCCAAAGCACACAGGAAACCCTGGGGATCCTGTTGAAATGCAGATTCAGGTTTGGCAGGTTTGGGGTGGAGCCAAGATGCTGCCTGTGTAACCAGCTCCAGGTGGTGTGGATGCGCTGCTCTAGAGGCAGCACATTCCCAGAACTGAGGGTGCAGAAGTCAGTACAACGGGACTGAGAGGATCAGAAGTAACTACATGGGACACACCACCCCCTCACAGCTAAGGCTGCCAGAACAAGAGCCTCCATTGGTGCTGAGGATACCCCAAGCATTTCCACAGGATGCATACAGTCCATGCAAGGTGGTGGAACAAGGCGACATCCCTCTGCAGCTCTCCCAGTGACATCAGAATCTTTATAATCCTCTCCCCTGTGAATATTATTCTTTTTGGTTTCTCCATAACCAATTCCCAGACAGAAAAGCAGCAGCAGTGCAACCCTGTTCTTCATTGCTTGAAAGCCCCTTTGAAAGGGGTTGCCTAAAAATGTGGACAACTGTTCAATGAGGTAAAGCAGGAAAAGCAGGAGAGATTCTGGCAAACAAGAGTGTGAAAGACTCATTAACATTTCATTTCAGGAACTTGTTAAACTGTGAAACCCGCTTGTCCAGGTGGACTGTACTCACAAAATACTTCTGAATGGAACAGAAATCAATCCTATGGTTCAAAGCAGAATGTCGTAATTCTAAACCATATAGTTAGACTTCCCAAATTAGGAAAGACTGTGCCAGTAACTTGCAACTGTTCCTAGTACAATACTGGCTTTCTGTGCTTCCAGCTTTCAGAATTTAGGATATACATGTATTGATAAAATAAAAATCTCTGAGCATTTTGTGCATCTATCAGAAGGGACCAGGGAATATGTTGTTCCCCACTGTACCCAAGTATATACCTGGCACATATTTGGTGCTAGACAAATATTTGATGAATGAATGGATCGACATAATTTTTAAAATAGCATGTAACATCTTACTAATGTATTTTATTCACTGATTTGCCACTAGTGTTTGCTTTATTGAATTGAGCAAGAACTTTTACAAAGAAGGCAGAAATGAAAAGTGGCATCTTCCAAATTGCAATTGTCCACAATGCAAATAGGGAGAAGAGAAAGGGGAGGAAAAAAGACAGACAGACCATAGTGATTCTTAATTCCTGGCTAGAGTAGGGCAGGGGAAGGTGGAGTAGTAGGTATATGAAAGTCAACTGAGGAAAATATTCACATTTCCCAGATTTTGGAATGCCTCTCCTGACCCTTAGGACTAGGATTACAATAAATGGGTAATTATAATTGATGAGGATCCTGGGGGAGGGTGGGATTAAGATTTGGAACTAAGGTCCAAGGCAGTGGTTTTCAAGGGGAACAGTTATGCCTCCCAGGGGACACTTGGCAATGTGTGGAGAAATTTTTGATTGTCACAATTGAAGAGTGGAGTGCTAATGGCCATGAGTGGGTAGAGGTCAAGGATGTGGCTAGACATACTATCATACACAGGACAGCTCCCTAAATAAATGAATTATCTGCCCCAAACTGTCAATCATACACAGGTTGAGAAACCCTGCTGGGGGGGTGGGTAAAAAAGCATGGTACAGACAGGATCAAAAGCTGTCAGGAGACAGAATGTACTCACTAGGACCACTAGGTTAATGCAGGTGAAGAGTAACGTCTTAGAATGAAGACCGTGTGAGAGAGAGATGATGGGGCTGAGCAAGAGTGGGGAAATCTGTGCCTCCTGTTTCAATGGATCCTTCTCTTGTCAATCTTAGACTAAATGCTGGTGGGGTCAGCCCCACTGCATCAGCTAAGGGCAGTTTGTATCTCTTGAGAACCAAGCAGAAGTCCAAAGGAAACCAGCAATCCTAGGGTGGAAATGGAGATAGAGGCTGCCCTGTAAGGTAATATGCCAATGACTAGAAAGGCTTAAGCGTAGTAGAGGCCCCTGGTGCCCTGACCCTATGTCCATGGGCACCACATCAGGGCCTACCAGCTTGTCTTCTGACTGCCAAAAACTGCATTCTTTTGCCAGGAGGTGTGCTCGTGGCCGCCCAAGTGGCAGTCCTGAAAAACCAGGGAATCAATTGCCTCTGGAGGCAGTCCTCAACTAAAGTCTGACAGGTTTTGATGAATAAAGACTCTCATTTGCATCGTGGTGAGGTATCTTTGAGACACATGTTCCACGGTGTCTCCCAGAGTTCACCAACGTGACTAAGCTTCAGGTGCCCACAGTGGTAACTGGTTTGATAATGCCATCTTATTGGCTATTCTCCCTGTTCTGGCTGACTTACCCATCTGCCACTGGTGTTTTCTTGATCTTTCCCCTAATATAATTTGTACATGAATTTCCATCTCAGGGTCTGCTTTTGGGGACAGTACTCTTATGGCAAGTCTTTTGAAGGAATATTCTGCTGGCAGACACTTGAGACTCAGGTTCCTCTGATGGAAGAGCTCTGAGTCTTCTGTTTTAGAGGGACTGATTTTTTCATCCTTAAGGTCCTGAGCACAGAATCACTGGGGTCCTCTGAGTCCCATTTCTTTCAGACCATCAGAAACACAGCTCTAGGCACATTCCTTTCTCTCCCATTGAGAGAATAAACAAAACCATGTCTTTTGCTTAAGGATAGCAGGAAATGCAAACATAATCCCTATTAGTTTCAAATGTCCCTCCAGTCAAACTTCTGCAAGAACTCCACTAAGTAGCAACACTTGACTCTGAGAAGAGGTCTTACTCTAGAGCTGGGAAGAGGCAAAGATGAAGAGCAACCACTGTCATGGTTCAAATAAAACTTTAATGAATTACCGGTGGGGATTTACAACCACAAAATAGCAAAAATGAAAAAGTTATTTCAAAACACTGCTAAACAAAGAAGAAAAATGAATTGTAAACCCATTCAGGGCAAAGTTGAATGATTTATCTTCCATGTAATGAGAACTCTGAGACACTAAAATCTTAAAAAGTTCACACAAAACCTAGGTGTTGTGAAAGATGCCATGGCAGCAATATGTCCAAGGGTCATGTCTCAGAATGTTGTCTCTGCAGAAACTTGAACCCATTGCCTAAGGAAATCTTTGTTGTTACAAAAGTTGAGGAATCAGGCCACCAAGCTTGGGGTCTATATAGAATAAGCCATTCTTAAGGACGTTTCTTTACAAATCCTTAGAAGCCACTCTTCTTGGATTGTGGGTTTTTGTTGGGTTTCATCTTTGCAGAGAGCATCTACTTTCTTGTCAACTTAGTTGAGGAGATGGGAAGATCTTCTATCTCAGTTCTTATGTGTGGATAGCTTTTTTCTTTTCTTTTTTTAAGGGAAAAGAACAGCAGAGCTTTTTCCTGCCGGACAACCTATTCCCTTATTTATAATGCAGGACAGCAGGGCCTTGTAAGTGTATATTCTGGTTCATCTGAGGACACACGGTTGTTCATTTTAAAATTAGATTCATCCTGATTATATGAAAACAGCCTACGTGTAGTTGGTCACAACAGCAGGAAAGCATTACTCAGCACCTACTTTCTGGGCCTACTTTTTAGATTCCACTAAACTTGTTCAACACATAGTCCCTGCCCTCTTGGATCTTGAAATCTAGCAAAGAAATATCTATTTCATTGACCAATATGGGGTTTGGACAGTGGACAGTGAGAAAATATATATAGTAAGTGACTAATCATGTAATATTACCTTGGACAAGGGGGTGAGAAAATCTGTCATTGAAATGGCATGTTTCAGCCGGGCAGAACAAGAGAGAATTTGAATCTCAATCACACAATCAGGGCAGGAAGCTGGGTTAAAACTGAAGCAGGGAAAAACAGATGATAGATTTTTAAGTGAAGAAGTATGATTGTGGAGAGTAGAAAAGTATCAGAATAAGAGAGGAGAGCAGCAGCTATGAAAAAAAGGAAGTGAGGTAGTCAGCTTATACATCATATTCACTACAAGCAGGAGATTCAAATTTGTGTTCAAGAGGCTGGAGTCCTGTGTAGGTAACTGAACATCTATAATTTTCCTCAAAAACTGAGGGTTCACTAACTTCAACGATTGACCATAGAACATACCTCTTGAGATTGAAAATGCTAGGTGATCTATAAAAAGGAGACCGTTACTAATAAACGCATCATAAAACTGAATAAGGAATAATTAATGATGCAAAGTGATTACAGAAATTCACTGGGTTGACTCCTGGGTTTCTTTGATTTCCTGCCTTTTGGATAATAATGCTCTAGAACTTCAGGATACAGGTTTACTGAACCCATTGCTTTTACAATTTTTGCAATAATAAAATGATAACAAAAATTGTTTCCCATGTTCTGAGCACTCATCAAGTACTATGTACTGGTTAAGCAGTTAATAATCATGATCTCACATGATCTCTTCCACAGTGCTGTGGTATAAGCACAGATGGGGTGACTGAAGTTCAAAGCAGTTAAGTAGCTTGCAGGAGAGATCATAAGCTAGAAAGGGGTGAAGCCAGATAACCAACTCAACACCTGTATGGATGTCCAGCACCCCACATCCTGATCCCTCTCGCCAATACGTCAGCTCAGCTCTCAACAAATCCAGGACTCAGAACCCCCAGCTTTCCCCTCGCCACAACCCACTTGGCCAATAAGGGGAGTGGAGGGCAGGGAGAGTTTCTCCTCCCTACCTGTGACAGGATTTTAAAATAAAACATTCATTACTGGCACCCACACTGTGAGTTACCCTGAGCGCCAGAGACCCCAGTGATGGGCTAGTAACAAGTTAGAGATTATTCAGAGAATTATCTCTTCCCTATTTAGGAATATCAAGAATTAATGAGCTGAATTCTGTACCTGAGAGGCATTTATCAGGATTAATTTCTTACTTTTGCAAAATTTAATTTTCAAAAGCATTGCAAAATATTTCATAAAAATAGGCTTGTAGAGTCAAATACAACCCTACCTCGGCTAATTTAAAGGGATACAGTTACTTCTTTTTCTTTTACATGTCCTCAGCATGATACTTCTTATCATTGGTGGGCCTTATTTCTTAATAAGTTAAAATGCATGTGTGCTTTGCATTTCCTTACTTCTTAGAATAAGACATTTTAATAATAATTAAATAATAAGGTTTATAAAAAGGTAAAATATGCAGTTAGAAGGAAAAGGCTTCTTTGTTCCTTTCACTTACCTCACTTTTATTATTCATGCCCCTCTTACATTTCCTTCACAGGAGGCACTTCTATAGAACATGCTGAATATTTGATAAAGCATGTTTATAATTTGGGAAGAAAACAAGCAAACACCCTTTTTGGCTAAAAAAGAAAAGGCTCCCCATTGTAGTAAGCAATGATAAGGAGGATAAATACTAGGAAAATTGGTATTTTTAGTCAAGATATTATGTAATGAGTCATTTATTTAAACAGTTTGAGGTTCTGTAAAATGATTCCAGGAAAATGGCTTCAGTACCTCTGTCAACACATCAAGAATCAGCTCTGGCCTCTGCTCACTGATATCTTTACTCTAAATTTTAGTTTCCTTTAAAAAAGCAGCACTCTAATAATGTGCCAGTAATATCAGGATTGATTGGCAAGCTCCCAACACTATGTGCATATTATGATTCACATAAATCTATCAAGGAAATAAAATGATGGTCAAAGACTAAAAGGAAAAATCAGGTCCAGCAAGATTAAAGATGACCCCATATGAGTAAGAAGGAAGGAAAGAGAATTAGGTCAGATGGGAGGGTGGTACTGCACCAAAACACAGAAATGGGTTACCTCACGGCTGTCAAGATGTTTTCATCACTTGTCAATGCCTCCAAAAGTAACAAGACAGTAATGTGATGAAGGCCACATGAAAATTTTAAAAAATAGAATAGCACAGTATGGAAAAGACAGCTCTCTGACCCCCAAATAGTTCTTGTTCCCCTTTACCCAGTATAGAGTCATCACTGGAAAGCTGCTGTGAAGTTGGGACTGTGATTCCCATCCCAGTCCATTTAGGTGGGGACATGCAATTTGGAAGCAGAGCAAAATGGTTTTGTGTCACTTTCAAACCAAGGTAGTTAGAAGCCAGTGTGCTTCTCCACTCTCTCATTCCCTCCCAACGGTCTGATACAGTGAAGACATGTTCTTGGCAGCCATGAGCAGAAGATGGAGAAGCATAAGACCCAAGGCACTGGGACTCCCTAGAATGGCTATGGAGCATAGCCACCAATCAATCAGGAAGAGCAGTTTTTAATTTCACATGAGTGAAAAATAAACAGTTTTAGCCACTGCACATTTATTTCAAAATGTATTCCTAACCTATATAAGTGGCAGAAAAAAATTTCTCAATCACTTGAAATAAGCATATAATTTATTTTTCCATGGAATTTGGTAAAATACATTTTTAAGGCTAAAGTCATATTGCCCAATTATAGCAGCTACTAGCCAACAAGTGGCTACTGAGCACCTGAAATGGGACTAGTCAAAGTAGAAATGTGTTGCAAGTGTAAAATACATACTAGAAGATTTAGTACAAAAAAGTAAAAGATCTCATTAATATTTTATGTTGATTACAAGTTAATAATACTTTTAATATATTGGGTGAAATAAAATATATTGTTGAAATAGAATTCACTGGTTGCTTTTTATATATTTATAATGTGGCTACAATAAAATTTCAAACTACATATGTGGCTTACATTATATTTCTATTGTATTCCTGCTGGCCTAGCAGGGTTTAGCAAAACTATAACCCACCTTCTGTTTTCGTAAATACAGTTTTTGCTACACAGCCATGACCATTTACTCACATACCGTCTATGGCTGCTTTCACACTACAACAGCAGAGCTGAGTAGTCTCAGTGCAGACTATATGTCCTGAAAAGCTGAAAATACTAAATGGCCTATTATAGAGAATGCTTGCCAATCTCTGCACTAAGGATGACTGTGAAATTATCTAATTTATCTAGATAAATTTTACTGTTTTATGACTAAGGAAATTAAAACTCAAATAAGTCAAAACACTTGTCCAAAATGTTTTTATTCTCTATTTGGTAGTCTTTCCATAATTTCTTAGCCATTCATTCATTCATGTTCTCCATCTATCTCTAATTTTGATCATTAAAGAAATAAAATCCCTATCAGTCAGAAAATCGATACTTAATACTAAATAATGAATCTGAATGCAACAGTGTCAATGATAATTCAATGTAGTTGTGTAGAAGTATGCTTCTGTGTGACTGGGAACTGTAGATATATGTATATAATAGCAGAGAAACCCCTGAGTAATATTCAGCTATGAATAGGCTGTGAGATGGTCTTAAAATTAAGCTTTATTTGAAAACATTCTAAAGAGAATCTATCATGTAATCTGCTTTCAAATTAAACTTGAAATTCCCCCAAATGTAGAGCCATCTTGCTAAAAATATTCATTATTGGAATTAACTTAGAAAAATTTTGTCACATATTGGAAAAAGTGAAATCTGTTCCCAAAGACATCACAGCAACATATAACCGCCTCGGTTCCGAAAGCCTTCATTTCTCAGTGGATTATTCCAAGAGTCTCTAACTGGACTCATCATTTCCAGTCTCTCTCTCATTTAAGACATCCCAAAGAACTCTTCTAAAATAAAAATCTGAATTGCTAAACATTCTTTAGTCTCTTCATGCTACTAAGACAAAGTCTATCTTTCTTACTGTGACCAGAAAAGTCTTTACCATGTGTCTCCTGCCTGTTTCAACAGTCTCATTTATTGTCCATTGAACATCAATCAGATCTGGATCCCTGCAGTTTCCCAAAGGTTTCATGCTTTTTAGCCCACTTCATACATTGGTTTATGGTGTTCTGCCTAGAACTCACCCTACTCCCAATTCTTTCTGGGTTTCTATAATATATTGTACTCACACCATTACAGAACTTATCAAGATTTTAATTGCCTGTTTAAGTATTAATTCTACCATCACTATATTAACTAATATTTAGGAACACTTAACTATGGGTCAAATGCTACATGACTCCATTTAATAAGGAAACTGCAAAAAAGCCAAGTGAGGGGATCCCTGGGGGGCTCAATGGTTTAGCCCCTGCCTTTGGCCCAGGGCATGATCAAGTCCCATATAGGACTCCCTGCATGGAGCCTGTTTCTTCCTCTGCCTGTGTCTCTGCCTCTCACTCTTTCTCTCTCTCTCTCTCTCTCTCTCTCTCTCTCTCTCTCTCTGTGTCTCTCATGAATAAATAAATAAAATCTTAAAAAAAAAAAAAAGAAGCCAGGTAAAGCCAGGCTATGATTCCACACCTTGCCACTCCACAGCCCTGGTGGAGTGGGAAGGAACTCTACACCAGTGGTTTGCAGGAAGGGTGAATTTGCCTCCCACAAGACATTTAGCAATATCTGGAGACATTTTTGATTGCTGCAAATGGAGTGTGTGTGTGTGGGGGGAGCTACTGATATCTAGTGGGTAGAGCCCAGTGATACTACTAAACAGCCAACAACACACAGGGCAGCCCTCTATAGCAAAGAATTACCTGGTCCCAAACGCCAATGGTTGAGGTGGAGAAACACTGTTATACACTAAATTCTGTAGATTGCCGCAGGAGTCTCTGAGCATTTTCTACAGCAAAGATTTTTAAATGTTGACCATGGTGTCTTTGCACCTACCAGAGTTCGGCACCCAGCAGATGTCCAATGCATATGTGATGGATGGATTGATGGATGATAAGTAGTGGGACAGAGGTACAGATGAAGAGATGGAAAGATGGAGGAATGAAAGTATGGACAGTTTCCAGGATAGAAAAAATAAATTTACTCATTTTAAGGCTTGGTTTTGGTGGTAACCTCAATAAAGATAAATCCAAACACATATTCTTAATTAACAGCAAATGAATGCATATAGAGTACATTGCAGAGGATGCCTTTCCCTGTTTATGAAGCTATAGTGTGTGAGAGCAAACTAATAAGCCAAATGCCTAGACGTTTATTTTTTTATTTTTTTGAGAAGCCTCAATGGAAGAAGATGTTTTCAAATCCCTTCCAACTATCACACTACATGATAAATTGATATGTTCATTATCTACAAAGGTCATAATTGAAATGGTTTTTAAGAAGATTTTTCTGTGCAAGGTTTCCCTGGTTCCTTTTTTTAAATTAAAGGACCAATAATATAAGGATATACCACCTTATACATCCCCTATTGTAGCTACAATTCAGATCCAGACACATTATTCTAGATCTCTAGATGCTGGGGAATTGGAATAGAAATTACAGTGAGGCTTAAGTGAAAATTCAAAAAAGTAAACAAAAACACATATGGCAGAAATAAAACATTCTCTGGTTCATGTAAAATTAATATATCTAAATATCAGAAACGAAGTCAAGAAAAGATACATTTTATGATTATAATATTTAAAAAGTAACAGCAATTTAGCATGATTTATTTTTGCATCACTGCAAAAACATTTCAACAGTGGTAACATGAATCAGTGTTGAATACAAACTGATAGACTTTTTCGGTGAAAAAGCAACAAGGTTCTGCTGTGGGGAGTGATACTGCTCCTAGGAGTTATCACTCATTATCAAACATACTCATTAAAACAAATGAGACTAATTTTAAGCGTAATGCTATGAACTGTTCTTCACAACCTCTTGCACTGAACTTAAGCCATCTGAGTTTTTATGCGCGCGCACACACACACACACAAACACACAGAATACAGTGATCAAATAGGTTTTGTTATTTGCTCTCCTTCTTGGAATTCATAATGCACCCTCGCATAAACATAATCTCTGAAAAATTCTCACATTAAGTTGTTAAACTCAGGATCTCCCAAACATAATTGACCATAGAGTAACATAAGTGAATAGTTAAATGTGTAAAACATAAAATAAGAGGACGATCTGCCAAAATATTCAGGAGTAGGGAGAAGGACTTAAAGTGATGACAGGGTTTTTAGCATGGGACCTCAGTCTGGCTATGGCATTTCTCACCATGACCTGGAAGCTGAGCATGGGAACCACAATCGAAGCCAGAGACAAGCACTGCCTTTTTTACTACATATAAGAACACGACACACACACTTGTCACAGAGGCAGATTCTGCAAGCACGGACACGCAAGTTGCTGTCACATTTATGCATATGAAAGAGAAATACGAAAAAGTTGACCCAAACCCAGGAATGTCATAATCACTATTATTAATCGTTATTTTTTTGAGCACCTATTCTGTGCAAGCTTTGTTGAAATCTGAGAAAAGAGTCTTTTTTTTTTTTTTTTTTTTTTTTTTTTTTAGAAAACAGAGTCTTAAGGGAAAAGTGTATCTGAACCCTCTCGAGAACCACTGAATAATGTGCATCACAAATCAGAATATTCAATGGGTTCCTGAATGTCATGGTCATGCATCATGCCACTAAAATCATGACTATCTTCTCTACTCTTTTCATCATAAACACTCCCAAAGCCTCCAGATGAGTCACAGCAGTGTATTTCCCAAAGCAAGAAGACATACCTGCTGTCAAGTTGCATTCCTTTGTCCAAGCTTTTACTTTAATCAGCTTATCACTCATGACTTTCTGAATCAAGCCACAAAAGAGAAACTATTATGCCTGTTATGGGATTAGGAAGTTGAATGAGGAATTTAGTTTGGATCAATCCTGTCTCAGTTGTTATATGTTACTCTCACTTAGCAGACACACCTGTATAAGCATTTTATTTCACATACAGTTAACACTGTTGTATACACATTACATGTTATAATATGTATTATTATGTGTTATATGCATATATGTATATGTATATGTTAGAGTATCTGACTATCATAAAGGAAAGGCTACAGTGAGATTCTGGGGACACAAAGTCAAGGTTCCTGGGTCTTAATTCCAGACTCTCCTAACTTGCCATTTGGAAGAGATACCTAAGTTCACAGCAGAGCTCAGTTTCTCACTCAATAAAAATAGTACTGCACAAGAACAGCTGCCAGCACATAAAGTTTCCAAAGTCCCTTGAAATTAGGACAGTATGGACCAAACAACATGAGCACCATTCTAGCTGTCAGTTGGCCAGACTGCTGAGAGAAGCATAGGAAATACATTATTTGTGACTCAGTGATTTGGGTACTTACCCCTCCCCAACTTACTTAAACATCATAATTGACTAACAAATTTGGGAAGTTAAGGTGAAGAGTGAACATCCTTCATAAGAGACTCACTGACCTAAATATATTCAATCCAGCACCACTTGGATACCAAGAAGATCCTGGCTGAATCCCACTGCAATTTATACGAATACACATAGGCTACAGAAACCACAAAACAATCACCTCCTCAGATGAAAATAACTTTATTTCATCTAGGGGACCATATGAGGGAGCCCAACAGGCATATCTATTCCATCACGGTGGAGATCATTTCATAATCCCTTTCTATTAATATATAAATATTTTCTAGGCTGCACACTGAGCTGCAAAATGACTAGTGGAACCAGGCACATAGTAGGTACACAAATTTTAGTAGACCAAATGAGAAACCAAATCAAATAACCAAAATGACTTCAAAAAAGCAAGGAGTTAATTTTCCATCCATCGCTCAACCAGTTCAAAAACTAGAACAAGCCCTTGTAGCTGTGATATAGACATCTGATGCAATCCAGGCAGCAAATATTCACTTTGGGCAAAACTAAATCAAAAGATGACAATACCAATATCAGAAGAGAAAGAGAAACACTACCCCTTTCCCTCTCCCATTCAGTCTTCGAACAAGTGTTTCCCTGTGCCCATGTGTCCAAGTCTTTGCTAGGTGCTGGGGAGTCAGGCAGGAATAAACCCACAGTCCTTCATCACAGTTTAGAGAGGGAAGCAAAATGTAAACAAAAATTCAACTGCCCTGAAGGGTGATAAGAGCTATATAGACTAAAGCAAAGGGTCAAGACCACCTGTTCGGAGAATTTATGGCCATAGGGTCATTTTCAAGTACCTGGCTGTTCTGTCCTCTCAGATTGCTCTAGTCAAAAGCCTGGCTGAGACACTGGATATTTGAGAAAGTCGGCCTAAAGAACATGTTAACCATTCATTCCTCTAGGTTTTCTGAGCTCTATTTTTGCACTGGGGACAATCGCCAGAATCTCCACTGCTGAACCACAGCAGCTCAGGCTCCCAAAGACAAACACCTACTGGGTTCCTTTTCATCATTATGCCTTCTGCATTTTTTATTCTCATAAAAGATGACCAAAAAAAGAACTTCATTTTCTGTAGAATTGAAGTTCAAGTATTGGCCTTTACATGATTTGATATTTCACAGAAGTATATACTAGTTGCCAGACACCATAGTAAGCCTTCTACAATGTGATGTATCCTTACATACCTGCCATCTTCAGACCTTCTTTTTTTTTTTTTTTTTTTTTCCTGTTAACTTGGCCACTGAGAAGCTCAGAGCTAAAGTAAATACTCCAAGGCAATAAGCATTTAGGATTTCAGTTTATCTTTACTCCTATATAAGATATTGATCTTCCTTCCCTTACCATTTTCACCAATCTCATCATTTTGTGGGATTTTTACTATGTATTTATGCAGACACATTCTGAAAGTCTATACTCTACAAACAAAAACAAATTACTATAATCACCCATTGTAATTTCCTTTTTATCTCAATTGTCAAAAGAGTTTCCAAGAATAGCTAATTTGGAGATGATCCTTTGGGTATCACACCTTGGTCACTTGAAAACTCAGATAATGTAATACTTCCCACAATCATCTGGTTCAGAATCTGTTTATGAAAGTGTGATGAAAAGAGGCAAAGGGGAAAGGCTGAATGACTTAATTTACCATACAGGATAGCCGCCAGGTTATTTCTAAATCTACCCCCCAAAGGCCCTTACAATCTTGTATTATTCCCTCACAGTCCTATTTTGCCCCGTTCCCAGCTGCTACTTTTGTAGACCAGCTACACCACCACACACCCTTGGTCCCCTTAGGGCTGCCAAGGCCAGAGGCTATGCCAGAACCTGCTGAGTGAGAAGTCACTGCTATCATCCAGTGATGTCTGTTCCCTGGAATTTCACTCTTAGCACTGACAATGCCTCTGGAACTCATAAAGATTCTGCTGATACCCAGGGAGCTGAAGGTCAATGTCTTCAGGGAATCAAGGTAATGTGTAAGACAAACTACTGCTGAGGACTTCTGTGTACTCAGAGGCAAATGCCCCCAGGAAGAACTCACAGAAATAACTCTCAGCATTGTCCTATATAGAACGGGACTAGCTTTCATCTAAAAAAAAGGGGGGGGCGGGGGGAGACAGAGATAAAAATTGAACCATGTACACATAGCACACACACAGACACATTGGGTCTTGGTATGATCTTGCTATACCCAGTTGGTACCCACTTCGGATGCTTAGGTATTTTTAGGAACACAATGTTTGAGCACAACCGTTCATTTATTTAACAAAGATCTCTCCAGTTCCAACTGTGTGCCAAGCATTGAGTAAGATGTTGGAGAATCAAGAGTTAAAGAGTCAGTCAAGCCTTTTTCTCATGGACTCTATACTCTAGACAGGGGAGACAGGTATTCAACAAGTACTAACTGAAATGGCAATTCAGATTGCAAATAAGACCAAGGAAGGAAAAAAAAAGAAGAAAGAAAGAAACTAAAAACAGTGTAATGGTTCTGAGAAGGAATGAAGGGGACTGTCTTTGCTCATGAGCTCATGGAAGGGCTTTTTAAGAAGGTGACACATCATCTTACACTAGAATGACAAAAAGGAGCTAAAGAAACCAGTCATCTTTACTCGGATTTCCATCAAAAAGATGAGCTTACTAAAAAAAAAAATCCAAAAACAAACTTGCAATCCCATTTGTGGCTTTACACATGCCATGCTTCAAACAACTGCAAAAATCCTAGGAAGGGAAAAGAATCCACAACCTTCTCTTCTCTTAAGGACATTTTAAGAAATCACCTCTTCTCAAAAATGTTAGATTAAAAAGAAGTTCTTAATTCATCATGATGGCAAAATAAAGAATCTGAAAGGGGAGAAATGGAATGTTTATTCCTCTTGTAAAGTCAGTTACTCCATAAAAACAATATTCCAATATTAATAACATTATGCCTTTGCATTATAATCCCAACAGGAATTGCTTCATTAAAAAAATAGTTATATGGCTATATTTAGTAGCACTTCTCTCACTCACTAAATAAGAAAAGCAAATCATATCTACTACCAGATGGTCCCACTTCCAATATATATAAAACTTTGAAATTTATCAAAAATAAGATTTTGATAGTGTCAGTTTAACATACACAAATAATAAATTGTTGTTCATCAATGCTCTCCCGTACAGTACCCCAAACAAATCACTTACTATTAAATCTCTGTTAGACTCAGTTAAAACCTTTAGCCAACCAGCATGAAAACTTCTAAAAACATCCGCTGCTCAAAATGCTTTTCATCAAAATACTTTCTCTTTAATGTTTCCTAGTCTTTGACTTGTTTCAGAATAAGAAAGGTAAGCAGAAGTGAATTAGAGAGCAGATCAGTCTCCGTGAATTTTCATAATGAATCATGGAATATTTTAACTAAAATGCAATTTTTATCACTTTGTAATCTAGTGCATGCTACATACTATTACAATGTCAATAAGGACGCTAAACTAAAATCAAGCCAAATAACGTAAAGATATTGCTCGATAGGTCTCATGATCCAGTACATTTACCATTAGAAAAAACTGCTATGTTCTGACATTAATATGCTGTCCAAGGAGTGCTTAATTTTCTGAACTTCAAAACTGGTCTTTAAAACTGCATCTCACTGGCACCTGAGACCAATAACAGGCTAAGAGGAAGACTTGGTTTCAAATTTATTTACTGACGATGAGGCACAGCGTTTGAATCTTCACAAATTCTAAATGTGCGTGGAGAGGGGAAGGTGGAGGAGAGTCTGAACTTGTTTGCACAGGTAAACTCTTTTCTCTTTCTTCGACTTTAGTTTATGAATTGTTAAGCTTCTAGACCCTTTCTGTAAAATTTCCTAATTTGGAAAATGATAATTTAACCTTTAATAAGTCCAAAAAAAAAAAAAAAACACATTCCATACTCTCCCCCTTCCTCCCCCACCCCCGGCCCCCCTACAAATCGGAAGGCTTAAGAATTAGCACTAATAATAATCCTACATGGTCATTGGGAAATCCTCCTCCAAAATGACAACCTCAGCTAAGAAGGACGCGATCCATTAGGGGTAAAAAAGACAAAAAAACACAAAAAAAAACAAAAAAACAACTCCCCCCGTTTCGCCGTCCTCCGAGGGGGGTGGGGGTGGGGGGGGGGCGGGGGCGGGCACAGCTGGCACAACTCCTGGTTACCGCGACCGACTCGGGGCGACTCCGAGGAAGATGCTGCGTCAAAAGAAGAGCAGGCGAAGCGGCGCGACCCGGGAGGCTGGCGAAATCGCCGCCGAGTCCCGGGGGGGGGGGGGGGGCAAGTCGCCAGGCACCGGCAGCAGCGCACGCCAACATTCGGGATTATTCTCCTTTCCAAACCCCGGAGTTCCGGAGCAGGAGAAAAAAAACGGGGGGACGCGGGGACCCACAGTCCCTTTAAACCGCCTCCCGCTCCCCCCCACCCCGTGTCTGCCAACCTTTTCCGAACCCCCGTGTCACAGAACTTCCTCATCATGGAAACTTCCACTCGGTTCTGCGCTGAGGATGCCAAACTCCATTCCACAAGGAGCCTGTCAACAGCGGGGCTTGGGGGCTCGAGGAGCAGAGCCGCTGCGATTGGAGGGGGCCCCCCGCCCCCCTGCTCGCCGCCGCCCACGCGGGGGCTCCCCGGCTGCCGCCGCGCGGGGCGCGGCACGAGGGGCACGAGGGGCACGAGGGGCACGAGGGGCACGTCCCCGGCCCCGGGTGCAGGGAGCGCCGCGGCTGGCACCCCGCGCCCGCGCCCACGCCCGGCCGCCCGCGCGCCCCGCTCCGCCGCCCGCGCCGCTCGCCTTCCGCGGCGCCCCCGCCCCCGCCCCCGCCCGCGCCCGCGCCCGCGCCCGCCCCGGCCCGCACGCCCCCGCCTCCGCGCAGTCCTCCCGCCGCATTACCGGTGCCCTCGAGGCGGCTGGGCGGAGCGCCCCTGCCCGGGGAAGGCAGCCTGCGGGCGCTCGCCCCGAGCCCGGGAACAGGAGGTCTCCTTGCCAGGCGCACTCACATTATTCATGCAAAGTTAATCCCCGCCGCGTCACGGCCGCCCGCCCGGGGATGTGCGCCTTCCTCGGCCGAGCCCCGCAGTCTCCACCCTCCTCCGCCCCCTCCTCCCGGCGGCGGGGTCCCGGGGAGCGCCGGCGACGGGACGTCGCGCGAGTCCTGCGAAATGTCAACTCCTCGGGCGAGAGAGGCGGCCGCCGCCAGGGCCGCCCGGCCCTCCCCGGCCGCTCCACTTTTATAGGCGCAGGAAGCGACTGCGGTCCGGGCCGCGAGTCCCCGCCTCTCCGGCCCCCCGCGCGCCCGGCCCGCCCCGGCCCGCTCCCCGGCCGCTGCCTTACTCCGGGCCCGGGCGCCGGCTCCGCGCCGCGTCTGCGAACCGGTGACCTGGTTTCCCCCGCGCCCCTCGCGGCGGTCCTACCCGCGCGGCGGCGGCGGCGGCGGCCAAGAGCAAGCCAACCCCGCTCCGCCAGGGGCGCAGCGAGGAAATGGCCTCCAGCCGCTCGCCCCGCCGGCCCCGACGCCCCTCGCCCCTCGCCCGGCTCCCCGCAGGCGCCCGGGAGCGCCCGCCCCCCGCGCTCGCCGACCCCTGCCCGCGGCCCACGCGCGCACCGCCCCGGGCCGGCCGCCCCCGCACCTGCTCCCGGGTTCGGGCGCGCCCTCCCCTCCCAGCCCGGGAGCCCTGGCCAGGGCGGCCGCGCGTCCACCCACCCGGCGGCGTGCGCACCGCGGCTCGGGCTCGGGCGTCATTCCTCTGGGAGGCGGAAAGGAAGAAATGGGGGACGAGTGACAGGCAGGCGGGGGACCTTCCAGGAGCTCGGGCTCTGCCTGGGGCAGGACCGGCGCGGCCCCTGCCACTGCGCTCCTCCCTCCTTCTCCAAACCACTTGTGGCGCGTGTCGGGCAGACTGAGCGCTCTGGCTCCTCCTGGGGCCTCCCACGGGCCGGGCCGTCTGGAGTTCCCTTACCGTCACCCGCCAGCCCCGCCCCCGCCCCCACCCGCCCCCGCACCCCCCGTGGTGGCTTGGAAAATACCTGGCTTGCTTTTGCGGGAGACACCCCTCCGCACAGTTACGCACATCCTGGGAGATGTGTGCAGAGTTGAGACACTCCACAGGTTCCAGAAGGGCTGCCCTATTAATTTGTCTTTGCCCTGGACGTGTACAAATAAAACCCGGAAGACGAATATAATTTAAGCTCTTGAGGAGTTCTGCCCCGGGCCGATATGAATCTCTAAGATGCCCACCCCGCCCCCGCCCCCGCCCCCGCCCCCACCCGCACCCCCACCCCACGTCTTGAAAGCCAAGGGTTCAGGTTGAGAGAAAATGAAGCAGGCAGCTGCATTCTGCGCTAGAAGAATGCTTGTAAAAATACTGAGTACCCAGAGAGCTAAAATGCAGTCGGTACGAAGCTGTAATTGCAACAAAACTATTTGACGACAGAGTACAGTTATTCTCTTATAGATGCGATTAAAACAATGTCTACTTCATCGTTCAATATCCACATTTTTTGGCACAGCAATGTGACAGAGCTGTGACGATTTGGATACTCAACCGTCTGAGCAATGTATAGATGATTTATTGGAGCGTTTTCCAAATTTCCAGCCGGTGACGTGTGATTTATTCCAGTTTCTTGGGAGCATCCCACGGAAAGGGGCGAGGAGCCACCGTCCCGGCTGACAGCATTAACAACCACAACTTTCAGGAATTCGGAAACTGACGCCTGCGCCTGGATACAGAGTGTTTCAGGTGCTTCAAGAAGTAGTCGCAGACCCCAGGGTTCCCGGGCCAGAGGGAGGGGCCTCCCGCTCAGACTCCACCGACCTTAAAATCCCATGGCTTCTCGGCATGAATCCGTGCTTTATTTTTCACTCGTAGGGAGGCTATACTATATAGGACTTGCAGGTTTTGTAGCTGGAGAGAAGTTGCTCTCCCTTGCAGGGAAGTTCCTGGGCTTTGCTCCAAAGCTGCCCCGGGATGTTTTGGTTGGTTTGGAGGAAAGCTGTGGAGGCTTCACCGCTTGTTCCAAATAGGCGGCCCCCTGGTGGCTAACTGTGGCTGAGATATCTGGCCACTGAGGAAAAAGCTGGACTCTGACAGGCCACAGCAGTGGACAGCCTGATCTTGGCAGGGGCCAGGGAACCATGTGAATAACTTTGTGATAAGGAGGCAGAGTGGGAGGAGCGTGATGCCAGCCTTCCTTCACAAAGGTGGATAATAGGCCCCAAACCCTGATGGAACTTTGAATTTTTTTTTTTTTTTTTACTTCTTCCTGAGGATGACTTGGAGCTAAAGTCCTTCTTAAGAGGGAAACAGCATACAGAGAATGAAGTATAATAAGCACTGTTGCTTCGCTTTGTTCAAATGGCTTTGTTTTCCTGATCTCATTTTGCCTGGAAACTTCTGAAATGAAGAGTAAATTAAAACATTAAATAAATAACATGGCATTATTCAAACAATTCATGAGACTATGATTGTAACAATGTTATATAACAATGGGGAAAGGCAATTTTAATGCACCCTTATTGAAACAACATGAACTACTAAGGATTCCATGAATTGGCCCTTGGAGGGCTGACTCCATGATGGCAAACAAGGGTTGCCAACGCAGTATGCTATTTCTTTTTCTTATTTTTCACAAAAGCGGACAAAGGAGGAATAATCTAATGGGGATCGGATGGAGGCAAAAATAATACTCAAACTTTGGAGCATATGGCCTGCTGTTCCAACCTAGCTGCTTTAAGAGGGCACACCAAAGCCACCTGTAAAAATCCTCATTACGAGGATCTACAAATTCCAAGTTGCTGCTTAGTTCAAGGAAGCAATTCTTTCTATATTCATCCTTCCATTCATTCACTGCTGGGGTAAGAAGGTAAATAAAACCTAAAGTCCAACAGGGTTGGGATTACACTGAAGCCAGTGAGGCCAGGGACTGAGCCTGTCTTTACTTAAACCCTTGATATATTGTTCATCATGGATGATTGTTAATTTTGATTAAAATAATTAATTTTGATTAAAATATAAAAATATTACATTAAAATAAGGTTTTTCTTAATTACTGAGTTTTTAATGCCCCTTAAATTTTGCACTCAAGGCAAGTGCCTCACTTTCCTCACCCAGGTCCTCATTCTGCTGTGGTTTCAATACTACCAGAGTCTCATCAGAAATGTAAAACTTGAGTGGCATTTGCTTGGTGTCAAAGATAATTAATATACAATAAGGAACTTCAGGTGAGGAAGTTAGAGATGGCAGGGAATTGTGACAGAATAGAAGAAATCAGGAGAAATGTCACTGAATGCAACGGTGGCACTTGATCCAGTCCATCAAGGATGGACCAGACTTTACTAGGGAGTATTAAAACTAGAAGAAGTACTATTCCAGGGACTGGAACCACCAATATCTTTCACTCATTCAACAGCTCCTTCTCAGGCTAGTTGTACAGCCAAATGACCCAGCCCTGGAGATTCTCATTCTGTTTATTGTTAGTTCCTGGAACTTATTTTGGCTATGAGGGCCCCAGTGATTCCGGTCCATGGCTAGACAGATAAGAACGCCAAGCCTGTCCCTGCCCTTCAGGAAAGATAGACTATTAGGGAAGATGACATGTTCAAAATTAACTCTACTTTAAGAGTGAAGATGCAATTAGAAATATGTAAATATAACTTGCTAGGTGATTGCTGGTGAGGAGGCCATGATAGCCTATGAATTGTGGTGATGGTGGTGGGGAAGCAGTCATTCAAGACTTCCTGCAGAAGATGGCCAGGTGGAACTTGCGGGAGAAGTTATAGAGAGGAAAAGACACAACTGGCTATAGTATTTACAAGACCTAGTACAAAATGAAAATGAGGGGGCTTTAATCAAAAAGCAGCAAAAAAAGTGCCACAACAGGACAAAATACAAAGCTATCTCCTGTCTTTTTGAAATTGTCATGGTATTTTTTAATTCACTATTTAAAATCATTGTAAGTAAAGAAAAAATGAGTTTTAAATTATTAGCATTAATTTTACTGTTCATCTTTATATTACACAATGCTAATTTTAAATGCAACTATAAGAACATTTAACTAACATATGAAATCAACAGAATTGCACAATTTGTATTTTTGTAGCTAGTTCATGTATTTTGTAGTTTGTGTATGCATATGTGATTTGTTCTTATGAGAACAGTGGAAACAGCACAAAACTAAATCAACTGTTATTTTACTTCTTGATATGTGCCCATTCTACCAACATTCTATCTTTGACTTACTTACTGATGAGTAAGGAAGAACTGAAAGGAAAAGGAACTATGGATTGCTCCTTCCTTTTATGTCTTCACTTTCAGAATAAATGATTAGCTAGTGCAGGGAAGTAATATGAGTAAGAAAGGAAAGGATAGTTTCTTGGTTATTGCTTTCTTTCTGCATTCAAAGCAAGAATGGAATGGAATGGAAAGCATGGCCTCTAGAGGTTGTCAGTGCCCCTCACTTACTCAGTGATAGATATAATGTGCTTATCTTGTACTCAATTTGAGTTCTCAAATTTTGTTGACCTCTAATGCATTGTGGAGCCATTAGAATTCTGTGCTCATGGAGCATCAAGAATGTTATATGTGAGTGTTGGTTGACTAGATCCTTGGGAGCTACCCAGGTATAATCTGAAGCTGGTCCCCATATACAGAAGGCAGGGAAAGATCAAAGAAAGAGTCAGACCACTCCAGGTTGGTAGGTGGTAGGTGTAATAAACAAGGGAACTTACACATGAGACTGGTTGTGGGCAGATGCAAGACAAATAGATCTTCACACCCACCTACCAAATCTTAAATGTTTAGAGGCCTTAATGGCATTCAGTCACCTATACCATCCCGATGGTCTCAAGACCATTTCACTCTCTCAAGGGTGTATCCTTGGGATAGCTTCTGGGAGTGGGGAAGGCAAGAGGAACCCTTGCCTTCCAAAAGACAGGAAGAAGGTGAGGAGCCTCTGATTGTCAGGATCTAGCTCATGGGTCAATAGGTGGTCACATCCTCTCAATGACCTCTCCCAACAATGAGTGGAGCAGCAAAGAACTGCAGTGGAAACATATATTGTATGCTTCTCCTCTGTCTATGGATGTGAATTGTCCCATCAGATGTCACTTAGAAAACACAAACTCAAAGATAAAATTAGTGGGAATTTCAAGATGGTGAAAACAGAGCACTAAACCAAGTGCCAGGCTGAAAGCACAGGGACCTTCTGATCTTGGGGCCCTGTGCAACTGTACAGATTGCGTGCCCATGAAGGTGGCCTGGTGAAAGAACTTGATCCTTCATTGTGGTAGAAGCCTAGGGCATGTTGGAGCTGCAGTAGACATTCTGGTATGGCTCGTGATAGCAAGAAGTATGTACTACAGCTAACATTTATTAAATATGTATTATTTCCAGATATTGTCCTAAATACTTCACACCTTTTAAAGAAATTGTCCATGAATTCTGTGAAGCTGTATCATAATGCACTGCATTTTCCAGATATGGAAGCTAGGAAGACCAAATAATTTGCTTAAGCTCAGGCCCAGGCATTGGTGATAGAGGTTGCCAGTAGGCTGCCTTTATGTAGGAGAGGGAGTCATGGGGCAGTCATACTCCTAGCTCCTTGATTAAGGGCCTGCTGTTCACTGGGAGGATCAGAAAAGGCCTAAATAAAACAAGCATGTGACTAGCTAGAAACTTCAAAAATTGCTTGATTACATTCTCTTTGTTTTCCAGCTGGAAGTAGAAGGTTCTGAGGCCCCAGAGCAGGAACTAACAAGCCTTGAGCTGGAAGGAGCCTGGGTCCCTTGATCACCATATGGAAGAGAAAGAGCACACTCATATTCAACTATTATGGTGATTGATTAATCAACTTCTGGCATATTAAGCCACTGAAATGTGCAAGTTTATTTGTTGTGGTAGTTCATGTTATCCCAACACACCCATCAGCCAAACTGAAATTCTACCAGAACATAATTTTTTTCTTTAAATACAGTTAAAATAATAAAATAGGCCCATGTACATTAAAAAGGATAGAGCTCCAAAACAAAAGGCTATGTTAAAACAAAAAGTTCAGAGCAAAAACTTTAAAATTGAAATGCAATTTATTTACTTAAAGTTGGCAAATCCTGTGTTTAGCTCGATTAATTTTTACATTTTTATACCTATGTGTTATGACCACCCAGAACAAGATAGACGTTTACAGCAACCCAGAAAGTTTCTCTGTACCTCTTCTTTGTTGATAACTGCTTCTTTTCTAGATGTAAATGCTATTTTGACTTCTGTCATCATTTATTAGCTTCACCAGCTCTTGAACATCATATAAATAGCATCACACAATGTATTCTCCCTTCTATCTCATTTCTTTTACTCAGTGTTATATTTGTGAGATAAATCCACATTATCCTGTGAATTAGAAAGTATCTCTACTTTTCATTTCTATTTGATATTTAATCATATAGACTACAGTTTGTTTACTCATTCTCCAACTTATGGATACTTGGGACAATTACAAATAAAGCAGCTATGAGAATTCTTAAAAAATTATTTTTGTGGATACATGCATTCATATCTCTTGGGCATATGCTTAAGAGTGGAATTGGTAGCCATATATTGTTTCTTAATCATTCTGTTAAAGGTCTCTGTGGTGCTAACACAATTATGAGATACTAGAAGATGAGCAATAAGCATTTCCTGACTTCTGTTTGTTCTTATAATTATTACAAATAAAATATTCAACAAAGTTATGTGAAGTCTAACTTGAGTGAATAAATATTATCGAAGATTCTAAGTATGAAAAGCTTCAAAACAATCAATATTCACATCTATGATGGCCTTATGTAGCAATTACAAGCTCTACTAGCTGCCACAAATTATTTCCTATGAACTAAGTCACAAGCTAAAAGCCTATGCAAAAATGAAGATGCTGATGAATTAAAGTGCATCTGGAAAAAGTGAATGAGGAAAGGAATTTAGGAATACCCAAACCCTTTTAAATTCAATCTTAGGGATCCCTGGGTGGCGCAGCAGTTTGGCGCCTGCCTTTGGCCCAGGGCGTGATCCTGGAGACCTGGGATCGAATCCCACATCAGGCTCCTGGTGCATGGAGCCTGCTTCTCCCTCTGCCTATGTCACTGCCTCTGTGTGTGTGTGTGTGTGTGTGTGTGTGACTATCATAAATAAATAAATAAATAAATAATAAATTCAATCTTAAATTTCAGTTCTCTGAAGGATAGGTTTAAGATGAGCTGAGTAATTGTTAATTGGACTGTAATAAGCTATGTTCATTATGAGCACACAAAGCGTAGCATGTTGCTAAATTCTTTGCCAATCATAGAAGAAATCTAGTGGTTCATGACACACTTCCCCAAAACATATCAATTAAGTGTATTTACTTTTTTTGAATTATGCTCATATGCATCAAAAGTGGAAATGTAATTTTAAAAAATTCTGTAAATATATCCTTTCTGTTTAGAAGGGTAATTAGAGGAATCTTACTCATTTTCATAGAACTAATTCTGATTATCTAGATGCAATAACATTTAATATGATGCTTATGATTATGTGCTATTTTTGGATCCTTAAAAACTCTGAATAAGTCATATCTGGAATAATAGTCATAACTTCAAATTTACTTGTTTTTGTTAGTTTAAATGAGATTCTCAATTTGAGGGCAATATTAATTTATTGACCCTTGCTATTTTCATATATTATGGCTCTCTTTTATAATACATTTGCCTTATCCTAAGTTTACCAGGCACTGCATGAAATATTACAGATCTTCAGATGCAACTGCAGAACATATTTTGAACATCTATAAATGATACATTTGAAGCAATCAAATTTAGAACTGGCAGAAAAAAACAAGAAAGGCCTGAGTTTCCATTTATGCAGATTCAGAGCAAAACCTTCCATTGTGGTTTATATCAAATAATGGACTGGTTAAGGATTTGAGCTTTGTGTCTTTGCTAAGCGTTTTGTGCATGTCACCTAGCTTCTTTACACCTCCATTTCCTCATTTGTAAAAATGGACAAAACAATAATGCCTGCTTGACAGTGATATTGTGAGAAATACCTGTGATAATAAACAGATAATGCAGTACATAGTGTTTGGCACATAGCAGATCGTTAATGAATATGATCTGTTGTTCTAGGAAAAATAGTTTATGCTATTTGAAAATCTAAAAAATGGCAAAGGTCAACATCTTTTCTTGAAAGATAATTAATCAACTCAACAAATATTTACAAGTATTTGTAACAGTTTTTTCAAACTGCCTATTACAGGCTCTGGAGAGAGAACAGTGAGAAAATCCCCTTTTGGGACTTACATGTCTTTGAACAGGATATAAATTCTCTGAAAGAAAAGGGATACTCCTATCTTGGCAAAGATTGAGCACAAACTCAGATACATGACTGAATTCAGATTTGTAGAAATAATATCTTTTGGCAACAGACTCCTTTGCTGATCAACAAGTTTCAGCCTTTAATGATGATCTTTTGGGAGAAATGACTCTGTTTTTAGAAAAAAATATTTTCATAAATATTTTCCTGTAGCATTCCCTAACTGCTATGAAACTCTTAAGTTAGAATACCTTTTTCTAACATTCAGTTTCTAGAATGCCTGGAATTTTTTTTTTTTCTAATACAGGTGAAGGTAAAGTCATCCAGAGAGCTCCAAATGTTGGCTTTGGCAATGAGCTAATCTGATCTGAGCCATGATCTTAATTACTTGTATTTCCTTGGTCTACTCATTTCTTTCCCAGTCCTCCCATTCACATGAATAAATGCAAAGGATTAGTTTAAGTAATTCCTAAAATCACTCTGAGGTCTTACATTTCAAAAGTGTATGCAATATGCAATTTTATCACCATTCAGTGACCAAAGAAATAACCTTTAGTTTGTAGGAGCTCCTTACTTTTCTTAACAATATTTTTGAGTTTATTAAATAAGCTAAGAATCTGAGAAATATAATGTTTTAAAGCTGGATCTAGTATTCTTCTTCACTTCATGAGATAGAAATGCAATGGGCTCAAGTTCCATACATAATGGCAGCTTCTTTTGGAAAGACAGGAAAGCAGCTTCTTCTTTTTTTTTTTTTTCCTGATCATTTTAATAGCATTTCCCATGAGATACAAAAGTCAATGTCAGGAAGCTTTTGCTTGCTTATTTGGATAAGCTACAGATTAAATTTGCCATCACTTTTGGATTTAATTAATTAATGGCAAGAGAATTGATAAATTCAGACCATCGAATGTTCTTTTCTGGTGTTTCTTTCAATGATTCCTATTCATTCTTGCACTCATTCATGACATAAAAAAAATGATGAATGAAATCAGAAAAAGAGCTAAATAAATAGATTCCATGCTCATGAATAGGAACTGTCAACGTGTCAGTCCTCCCCAGACTGATCTGTAGGTTCAAACATTCCCAGTCAAAATCCCAGTAGCATTTTGCAGATACCAACTAAAGTGTATATGGACAGTCAAAAGACCTAGAATAGACAACAGAATATTAAAGGAAAGTTGGAGAACGGACACTATGTGACATCAACGCTTACTATAACACTACAATAATCAGAACAGTCTAATACTGATTTAAAAATATAGCCACATAGATCAGTGGAACAGAATAAAGAGCCCAGAAATAAATAGATCCGCATAAATATAGTCACCTGACCTTTGACAAAGGAGCAAAGATGGTAGAATGGAGCAAAGATAATCCTTTCAACAAATGATGCTGGAATAACTGGACATCCATATAAAAAAAATGAACCTAGATATAGACATCACGCCCTTCTCAAAAATGGACTCAAACTGAATCACAGACCTAAATTTAGAATGAATGCAAAATTATCAAACTCTTATGAGATTACATAGGAGAAAACGTAGATGACCTTGGATACAGCAATAACTTTTTAGATACAACACCAGAGGCACAGTCCATGAGAGATAGCATTATTAAGCTGGACTTCATTCAAATGAAAAACTGCTCTGCCAAAGAAAATGTTAAGAGAATGAGAAGCAACAGACTGGGAGAAAATCTCTGCAAAAAACATATCTGATAAAAGACTGTTATTCTCAATACACAAAGAACTCTTAAAGGTCAACAATAAGAAAACAACTCAATTGAAAAATGAGCCAAAGACCTTAATAGATAGCTTGCTGGGGAAGATACATAGATGACAAGTAGTAAGCATATGAAAAGTTGCTCCATGTTTTATGTCATCAAGGAAATGCAAATTAAAACAATGATAAGATACTACTACACACCAATTAAAATGGATAAAATTCAGAACACTAACAACAGCAAATGCTGACCAGGATGTAGAACAAGAGGACCTCTTGTTCACTTACTGGTGGGAATACAAAATGGGATGGCTGCTTTGGAAGACAGTTTGGCAGGTTTTTTTTACAAAACCAAGCATACTCTTATCATATGATCCAGCAGTCATGCCCCCTGGTATTTATGCAAAGGAGTTGAAAACTTATGTCCACACAAAACTCCACCCAAGCTGTTCATAGCAGCTTTATTCATAATTGCCAAAACTTGGAAGCAACCAGAAAGTCCTTCAGTAGGTGAAAAGATAAAAAACTGTGGTACCTCCAGACAATAGAATATTACTCAGCATTGAAAAGAAGTAAGCTCTCAAACTATGAAAAGACATGGTGAAATTACTAAATTTCCCTAAATTACGCGTATTGCTAAGTGAAAGAACCCCATCTGAAAAAGCTACAATACTCTATGATGCCAACTATGTGACATTCTGGAAAAGGCAAAACTATGGAGACAAAAAATAAGATGAGTGTTTGCTGGCAGGTTGGAGTGGGACAGGATGAATAGGCACCAATGATTTCTTATATTTTTTAGATTTGTTTTTTTTGTGTGTGTGTGTGTTTTCTATTTTTATTGAAAAGCAATTGAATACATCACTTTTTAACTTTAAGGCTTACAGCATGATGTTCTGACTTACATATATTGTGAAAGGGTTACCACAATACTCTAGATAATGATAAATATATGTCATTAGACATTTGTCCAAATCTAAAGAATGTATACCCCCAAGAGTGAAACATAATGTAAACTATGGACTCTGAGTGGTAATGATATGTCAGTGTAGGCTCATGAACGGTAACAAATGTACCACTCTGGTGGGGAGTATTGATAATGAGGGAGGCTGCATGCATGTGTGAGGACAGGAGATATAGGGAAATGTCTGTAGCTTCCTCTCAATTTTTCTCTGAAGCTATAACTGCTCTAAAAAATAAAGTCAATCAACGGATGATGATAATGCTGCTGAAGAAGAAGAAGAAGAAGAAGGAGAAGGAAGAAGGAGAAGGAGAAGGAGAAGGAGAAGGAGAAGGAGAAAGAAGAAGAAGAGTGGTCCTTCATATGAAGATGTTTGAGTTTTTTAAATGATATGATGGCTATTTCCGGTGGCTTAATTTTTTTAACTCCTTTTTTTTAACTCCTTTTATTCCAAGCATTAAAAAAAATGTTGCTGATTCAAACTGCTGGCTTAACTGACATAAAACTGTTCTACCAGGCATGGTCTCATTCCTATGATGTATGTACCCACCTCTAGGTTCTTTCTTCCTCCAGGCTTCCATGCCATATGGGAAAGAAGGCTTTGTGGCCATTGAAGTAGGAAATAAAAGTAGCAAGGAATGACATCAAGTCCCTCACATTATTGCCCTTAAGCCATTAATTAAATCCCCAGAGCTCTACTTATTTCACTGACAAAATGGAGAAAAGCCCCATTGCCAAAAGGGTTAACTAAAATCACACTTTTAAGTACTGCACCAAGTTGTTGAACCATGCCTCGATGTTGGGTGCTAAGTAAAGTTTAGTTTTCCTTTTCTTCTCATAAATGACCTTTCTTCTGACTGAATCTATCATTTTATGATTGATGGTGATGATAAAATGCACATGAGTGGTAGGCAGAGATAGACCAAATATCCTCAGGAGAGGCAGTGGTGGGAAGCTGATGGGCTTGGCCCCTATGACCCTGCTCCATTATTTACTGCACATTTGTCACAGCTTGGACAATCAGTTTGTCCTTTCAAAAAAAAAAATGGACCATATGAAGAGAAAAGAAAGATATGGTTCTTGGTGTTGGCTTATTCTCATCTGCAGCATGGGAGTAATATTTTCTGTTTCTCCTCAATCATGAAATTAAATTGTAAGGATCTGATGTGATAAGAGATGTGAAAATGTCTCCCACATGTACCGTATTCTAAAAACACAATGCATTGTTGTCTGGGGAAATGCATAGATGCATTAGGAGCCATGTTGAAATGATATGCCATGACCTGAGAAATCACAGACCCTCTGCAAGCCAGAGACTTGGAGACTTTATATATTTGAGTGATACCCAGTTCTGGTGTCAGAACTGAACCAGTGAACCTTTACAAATGAAACATGACACATGAGCAGTTTCCTCTTCTTGTCTTGGCACATAATTTAACCCAAACTCTGCAGCTCCTAAAGTTCCTTTTTTTTCTTATTAACTGTTTCTAAATCTGAGTATTATCAGGAAGTCATTCAGCTGAAAGCTCAACTCCAGTGGAGCATGCAGGCCATGACCTATGAAGATTGCCACTCATAATTCATGCTGTGATAGGTGACAAGGACCCTGGTCTGCTACCACATCAGTGACTATTAGGAAAATGAGTCTTCACTATTCCTCCAGTAGAACAAGCTTGCTTCTGCCTCGGGGCCTCTGCATGTGCTGTCCTTTGCCCTCTACCTAAGATTCTCCTTCCAGATGTTTCTATGGCTTCCTCCCCTCATTCAGCAAGGTTTCTGATGATCATAGAGGCCATCTAATAGAGCGACTCTCTAGTTCCGATTTTCATTGGGACCTCCCACCAACAGCATCAGCATCACCTGGGAATTTATTAGAAATGAAAATTCTTAGTCTCCACTTGAGTCTCACTGAGTCAGAAACCCTGGGGGCTATATAGGACCTAAAAATCTAGATTTTAACAAACCAGCCAAGTGATTCTGACTCAAGCTGAAGTTTAAGAACATTGTTCTAGCCCTTTACTCTGTTTGCTTCACAGTCTTTATTACCATTTGACGTTATATTAGCTATTTCTTTGCAGATTTATCGTCCACCACTTCTACTAGAATCAAACTCTCAAGGAGGGACTTGGTAACTAATGTATCACCAGCACTTGGAATAGTACCTGACACACACCAGGCTCTCAAAAAAGATTTTGAGATGAATGAATGATTTGCCACTTCAGGTTTGGCACAATTCATCAAAGCCAGAACACAGTATGGAACACAAAGTATCAATGCATCATCTAAATATCCAACCCAAGTGACATGAATGGGTTGACAATGATCTAGAGAGATTTGGTGCAGGAATAATGTTTCTCATCTTATCTAATTTTACAAAGCTAGATTCGCTAAAGGTCCTACAGTTTATAATGCTGCTGCTTGGACCGGAATCCAGATCTCGCAGTTCTCATCAAGTCAGCTTACCATTACATTTGGACTAGGGTTTTGGCAATGACAATAATGTCCAGACTGTAATGGCAAGAGGTCATAAAAGTTTAGGAAGCAGGAAGGGCTTTAAACTTTTTTAGCAGCTTTGTTTTCTTTTACTGCATGGTTCCTCAAAATCTTCAATGTGTTAATTTGGGTTGCCAGTCTCAAAGTAGAAAGCGGTTTACAATGCAGTGATTCCCAAATTTTGGATCTATAAGTCCTTTTTAATACTTTTGACAATCTTAAAAAAAAAATACTTTTGACAATCTTAGGGGACTAGTGAGTTTGACAAACTCTGCCAGATTCACAGTTTATGACCATCTTGCATGCTTCCTTGACCAATCACATAGTGATACACTATCTGTGACTCTACTGTGTCAGTAACCTTTTGCTGCCTAACAAGTCACCCCCAAAATTAATGACTTAAAGCAGAAGTCATTTAGTATTTTTCATAGTCTGTAGGTTATCTGGCCAGTTCTTTAATTTGAGGTCGGATAATCCCTGGTCATCTCACTCACATGTCTGGTAGTTGGCAGCCTGTTTGGCCTGGGAGGCCCTTAGCTGTTAGATAAGCTTTGCTCCTTATGATCTTCCATCTTCCATCAGGCTAGCCTCACCTTCTTCACATGGTAGTCTCAGAGCCCAAGACCAGCAAGAGAGCAAGTCCTGAAGCAAAGCACTTTTTAAATCCCCACTTACATCACATTTGTTAAAGTTTTATTGGCCAAAGCAAGCCCCATGTTCAAGTCAGATTGGAGGGAGGAAAAACTGGCTCTATCTCTCAAAGGAAAGGAGGATCAGCAATATCACCTTGCTAAAATGTGACATGCACATTTTAGCTGATGGTTAGAGACACAAGGCCAAACATCTGATTTCAGAAATTTTAAATAAGAACAATCATAGGTTCCTTTCATTCTCCCCTTATAATCAAGCAACATCTTAATAGGCCCTTACCTATTGTGATGCTTTGCTCAGCTTAAGAGACTCATCATAATTTATCTGAGTCAAGACTAATCAAAACTTTTCCACAGTGCTCAGAGATTGATACCTAAAGCCAAGAGTAAAGGTCACTGTCTATGTGGGGTATGAACAGATCTTGGCAATAACTATGTCAGATACTGACAAGTTTGAGCTCGCCCTCATTTTATGCCATATATACAGGAAAATATAGATCAAGGCCAAGTAATACAATGCATTTGCACAACATGGTGGGGATAAGAGGTATTCATTCTATCACAGAAAATGGAAGGAGGTATGCTTTGATAATCTCAGTGCTCTTGGCAGTCAATACACCTTGAGTGGGTAGCTTTTATCTCATTCATAAACAATTTTGTTGACAAAATTGGAATCAGGGCTCTTGAGAGATTATAGTGGACAAAGTCAACCATTTGTGGAACTTTGTCAAGTGAAGTAGAAAGACATTTAAAAATGTAACCAAATGATTAATTGATAGATGGACAGATGGATATATAGATGGATAGATAGATAGATAAATAGATAAAGAAGGGTAAGATGAATGAAGAAGGATGATGAGTGAAGGCACCTAATTTAGATGGGGTGGCCAGGGGAGGCTTCTCTAAAAGGAACATTTCAGCTATATGCTCAGGGATAAGTGTGTGCCAGCCAGGTGAAGGGAAGTGAGGAAAGCATTTCAAGAAAAGGTTAACAAAGCATCTATGGCACAAAAGATTTCCAACCAAGAACTCATAGAAAACTCATGTGTTCTTATTTCTTTTTCATATTTTTTTTTAGCAATTGTCCTGCACTGTCATCCACTTGATTTGTTTGCAGTCTATCAATTATTTATTTTCATGTTCAAAAGCAATAAATCTTCTGTGGATATATGTCTCCTTCAGTGACTCTTAGAGCTGTTAAAATATTACTTAAATAGCCTATTTCCTTCATTCCCACAATTGCCACTGTGTGATTTTCTTTTCAAAGAGACAATCTTTATAATTTTTTTGAAATATACCTTTATTTTCCTCAAAATCTGAAAGAAATGTTACTTAAAAAAAGCATTCCTTAAAAATTCTTAGTTGTTCTTCACTGCGTCATTTTGGCCAATTGGAGGGGTGCTTACCTTCGTTTAAATTCTGGAGTAAGAGAAGAGCTACCAAATGTTTATGTTTTCTTCATCGTGGGTGCATATGTTTCTACCTGTGTGTATTGTTTGCCTTTGCATGTCTGTTGCTGTGCATGTAAGTTCCATGAAGAAGAGTTTGTTTCATCTGTTTTTTTTCCCCTGAGCCATTTCAGCACCTAGAATAGTACCAAACACAGAGAAGATGTCTTAAAAATATTTGATGAATATATGGTTTCAAAATCCTACTCTGATTTTTCCCAAAGAAATAATAGCTATTATTAATCAACATCTTTTATGTGCCAGACACCTTCTAAGCTTTTGCTTATTATACACAAAAATCCTCTCAGAGAGATAATGGTGGTATTCCCATTTTACAGATGAGGAAACAGACTTGTAAGAAGTGAAGCAAACTATTCAAGATAATTTGCTTAGCCTCTAAGACACAAGAAGGGGTTTTATAGTACATAGCAATGGTCAGTGAGAAGAAATATATGTCTATATGTAGATATATAATAACAATAATCATATAATTATTAAATATATAACACATTTTGCCCCCAAACTACACCAAGGTTTACCAGTGTTTTTCTTTTGTCATATTGCTGGATTGGAACAAAAAATAGTTTCAAAGAACATCTGCTTTAAATCATCACCCTGCTTCAAAGGGCGTGTTCTGTAAGTAGAATAAAAAAGCAGAAGAAGGAGAGCATATACTTTCACAAGTTAAAGACCACATCATCAGCTTATGCACTATCAGAAAGGGGAAGAACAAGTTTCATTGTGTGTGGTGATGCCATATCCTGAATTTACAGCCCATTTAAATTAGGAATAACAAATACAACAATTTGGGGGAACTAATGAACAGGTGGGCATGATTCAATATAATGGAATGGTTCACACACTTGTATTTCTTAACATAAGGAGAGATGGATTTCCTTTCATTTTATACCCTAGGCTGAGTTCCTCTTTTAGGGCTGCTACCTTCTTACCTCTGAAAAAGATCATGATCTAGTATGTAAAGTTCAGGCTGTCTCAATCACTTTCATTTCATTTGTATTTAAAATACGATTCTTGGAGCGTCAGCTTGATTCAGTCTGAAGAGCATGTGATTCTTGATCTCAGGGTTGTGAGTTTGAGCCCCATGTTGGGTGTAGAGATTACTAAAAATAAAATCTTAAAACAATTTTTAAGAAATAGATAAAATAATATTCTAGACCAGAATTTCTCAGTGTCAGCACTATTGATGTTCTGGGCTGGGTAAATCTTTGTTGTGTTCTGCATAGTAGAAAGTTGAGCAGCTTCCCTGGCTTCTACCCACTAGATGCCAGTAGCACCTATATTGACCTAACAATCCTGCCCTTGCCCCTTCCCAGGTTGTGACAACCAAAAATCTCTCCAGACTTTGCCAAATGTCCCCTAGGGGGCAAGCTCATCCTCAGTTGAGATCCACCGTTCTACTTCCCATTGTCAGAAAATTTGAACTTTGCTGCTAAAATGATTTTCTAGATTAAGAAATTGCTTACTGGCATATTTTAACACCTTATAAAGAATAGAGAAAAGTGTGGATAGTATTCATAACAAATAATATTTAATTCATTTCTACCGTAAGCAATTTAATTGAATGAAAAATTTGTTTTTTTCAAAATACAGAAAAAAATTTAAAAACCTTCAAGCATCTCAAGTAATAGACTTCTCACAAACTTCCCAATAGAGACAGAGATGAATTTACCAAGAAATAAAAGGATTTTTACAAAAGTTGCTGCAAAGAAAAAATAAGCACACTTACTAATCTTTAGTTACCTACAATTCTTTTGTTTGGCATAAATCCCCAAAAATGTAGCAAAGGAAAATAATAATCTGGGGAATACACAGCACCCTGATAATGTATCTGAATATCTTGTAATATTACTTTGTTTCCTTTCATGGATATCTCTGAGTATAGTCAATGTATTTAGATTTGTAATTTTATACTTTCTCCTGCCTTGCACATATAATATTCTGTTACTCAGTGGAAACCTTACAAGATAAAACAATTCATCTTTCTGGAATATAAATCAGCAGTTAAATAACCTAATCAAGCTGAAAGGACTCTAAAAGAAGGTTTATTTTCCCTGGTTGTGGAAGAGATGAAGTAACACATACTTATCGCCACTGCCAACATCATGAATCAGGAAAGCAAAAAGAACCTGGTTTACTTGATGGATTTTAGGTGCTCAATGATGACAAATTAGCAGGGAGTTGTTAATGTGCCTACATGACCCATGACTAGTTAGCAAAATGTTTACCTCAGAAATAAAAGCCTATGTCAGTGGAACATTTATATTTACAGGTCATTAGGAATGATAAATGAAAAACCTGCCTGACTCCTACGTAGCCTTGACTTAAGACACCACTGACTATGGCAGATAAGTGCGTATCAGACAGTCTATCAAACAAAATGGGTGTGTATTTAGAACGTCCTCATTAATATGGTGCTACCCAAGGAAACAAGATATAGAATAAAATAGAGCAGTAAAATGAGAATTATTCATTTAAATTTCTTCTGAACACCTTTCTATTTAAAACATTTCCTCACTTGTTATTAGAAGTTTTATCTACCTGGCAGTAGTGAATGAGAGCTTAGGGATCGAAGGGCATGTATGAATATATGTATACAGAACAGTTGCTTAACATTGAGCTTGCAATCATATTTAGTTGAACAAAAAAACATATTCAGGCAGAATTTATAGCATTATGCTATATTTACCTTTACACATTAATAAGTCATTTAATAAAATGAACACAATTTGCTTTAAAATGTGAATGATAACTGAAAAGGTGGTTGAGTCTTATTATTGTAATATACAGCAGCTCTGGAGGCCAAAAGTTGGATAATTTCATTCCTCTGGACCATAAATGTAGAGAAAAACCACCTTCTGGGACCCCAAACCCAAACGCTACAAATGGTCACTTACGTTCTTCACTGGCGAGTATGCTTTTGAAACATTCTTATTTTCTTATCAAGTTTGGTTATCTGACTTCACACACCTTTGTAGAATTGAAAGAGCAATCTAGGAACAGTTTGAAAGAAGAAGGCATACATGAAGAGGTAAAAGTTGGGTGAGTAGCAAGAAGTGTATTGTTGGGAATTAGAGTTAATTTGCAGTCGTCCTGGCAACAAAGACCAAAATCTCTAAGGTAGTTGCCTGTCTATACTGGATATTATGCTACAGTACCATAACAGGTGAGTGTAACTGTCTATAGAATCTTGGATGGGGTGGACCCTCAAAGTCTACCCTGGCCCTCTTTCAAAACTTCTAGCCCCTTTATCTGTTATTCCTGTCTAGTGCTTGGCCATGTTTTAACATCCATGGGGAATGGTAATGTGTTATGTTCTGGCTTTATTTGCCTTCTGTGTTTTCATCTAAATTGAGAAAGCTTAAGATAAGCCTATGGATAGAATCTGCTGGCACATTACAAGAAACATCTCCTCAGGATGACACCCCTCCATTAGTCAACTCAACACACATTATATTGTCTGATATTCCTGGCTGCATCATTTCTCTAGTGTACCAATCTAGCAATTATAACAATAAAGAAATAAGGTTAGCGTGAGATACTTATTCTCAGGGAACTCATGCTGACTATAAGTTTCCACTATCTCTTTTAAGTATCCATGACTGTCTCTTTAGGGATATGTTCCGGAAATTTCCAGGTTGATTTTAAGTTCATAAATTAGAGGTTACTCTTTTCTTATCTCTTCTCAAACTCTTTTGAAATGAAGATGAGCTATTTGATGACCAGTCAAGAAGAAAAGTTAAATTGTGTTTAAAAGCCCCTGCCCACAGAGACAATAAAAATGATACATTTTAGAAAAAATTTCATCAAAAACTGGTTGAAATGAAAAAGTGTCCCATGAGGTCAGCCTCACCTCTGGGGAAAATTCACTTACCAGGGTTGCCTAATCATACCATTTATAGGAAATAATCTTGTAGATCACTGATTTTCAAATATTGGTGCCCAGACCTTAGAAATGTGGAATCTTGGGCCTCACTCAAAACCTCTTTACTAAATCAGAGTTTCTGGGGGGTGGAGCCCAGCAATCTGTGTTATAACAGCCCCCTACGTGATGCTGGTGCTCATTGAAATTTGAGAGTCACTGCTATAGAAACTAAAATAGAACTGGTATTATAATGCTTACCTGTCCACGGCTCCTAACTTAATGATAATGATGATGATTATGGTGACAACGATAAATTTAATGAATAAGCATTTGTGAACACTTACTGTGGACTTAAACCCTGTACTTCATATTTTAGGCACTAGCTCATTTGATTCACTCTCACAAGAGCCCAAGGGGGTACTGTTATTTCCACTTTATAGATGAGAGAATGAAATTAAACAATTTGCCTAAGGTCAGCCATTAAGTGGTAAGCTGGGGTAACAGCTCATGTCTAGTTGATAACACACACACTTACACAACCCAAACAAAAGCCCTCACTCTTCTCTATTATGCCATGCTGCCTTCCCGAATCAAGAAAAAAGAAATCTCCCAACTTAAATTTCCTCAAGCCTCCCTCTCTTTTTCTTATCTCCATCTCTTAAAATTGCCTCTGTCTCAAGGACCACATCAGGAAATATCTCCAATGGGCCACCTTCTCAGCAGCCCATTATTTTCTGACTCTTCAGAAGTGTCCTGTCCTTCTCTTCCAAGATCCATTGGATCCTGAGGATAATCCCCAGGATAATTGAGACAAGTTTTCTTCTTAAGTATGCTTCAATTCTTTATCCTTATGTGCATAAATAGGCCCCTATCATAATTATAAACTATAGTTTTGAGGCTGGAAGAGACTTTACTGGCTATAGCCTAGATATTTGCAACTCTAGAGTATTTCTTAGACCAGTGGCATCAGCCTCATTCCAGGTGCTTGTTAGAAGTGCAGAATCTCCCTCACCATCCGAATGCTGAATCAAAATCTGCGTTTTAACAAAATTCTCTGGTGATCCCATGAGCTTTGAATTCGAGAGGCATTACTTTACCTAGACCTACCCCCTCATCTTACTTGACAAAACTGAGACCCAAGGAGGTTGAATGACCTATCCAAGGTTACAAATCTAGCTATATTGGAACGGAACCCCAGTTGAAAATGCTTTCCTCTAAATTCCTGCAGCTTTCAACTATGTGTCATAAAATTAATGCTGCTGTTGCTACTGACAGTTGCAACCATTGAGAGTTTCTTACATTGTGGACTTGTGCTAATCTCTTTACATGGATGACCTCATCACTCCTTTACTATATCCTATGAGTTCAATAATATTATTATCTCTATTTTCTTTTCTGACAGGGAACCCGAGGCCTAGAGAGGTTTAAGTACTTGCCCCAAATCATGCAACTTCCAGGTAGTGAATCAGAGATTAGAACCCATGTAGTCTGTCTTTGAAATCAGGCTTGTAACTATTGGCCTGCACCTACACCTTTATCTTCTCCTATGACTCTAAGAGCTTCTGTCATCTATCTATCTATCATCTATCTATCTATCTATCTATCTATCTATCTATCTATCTATCATCTATCTATCTATCCATCCAACCATATTTGGAGATCAAAGAGTGTATAAGATGGAGTCATTGTGCTTGATATCTCTTTTCATTTCCTTAATCTTGGTGATAACAGTTCTGTTTTATAGCTCCATAGAAAAGCAAGAAAAAGGTCCCTTACTTTTTACCCCACCTCTTATCCCTTACAACTCAGCTGTCCTACACTTCAGGTTTTTCTTCCCAGTCACTTCTCATCACCTCAGGAGTCTGGCTTAGCAATCACTGCAACTCAGAGGTATGAAGTGCCTGACTATCAAAGTGGAGGAGAAGAAGGCTGTTGATCTCTCTCCCTTGAAGCACTCAAATGTTAAAGAAAAAAGTGTTTAAAAACAGTTACTACAGGGCCATACCTTTGGTAAATGAGCTGTTTTTGTGCTTTCTTGAAAGCTCAGCATGTAAGAGATTGTTTCCAGTAGAAACTTTCGCATTCTAATCAACGTAACATCTGAAATGCAACCTGAGAGTAAAATGAATATAGCCTTTGTTATGTTCCAATATAACTATAAAAATCTCACTTCTCTATAGAACCTTTAAAAAAAGTCAATGGTTCGGAATAAAATCTTTCTTGCAATAAGCCAGTATAGTCTCTTCATCCTATGCAAACACCTATTGGACAAGCAACAATAATATGAGAAAAGCCTAGATTTATAAAAACACCTAAATTTGGACATGATATAATTTTTAAAAATTTACATTTGAGTTAACCATTAAGTTTTACTAAAGCAGTATTCCATTTACACAAAATCAAACTGTTATACAATTTTTTCAGAATCTGGGTATTATATATAGTAGGATGAACCGCATACACTTTTGTTTTGTAAGGATCACTGTGGCTCTAGACAGTAAGCAAATACTTAGAAATCGTTGCCATGTAAATCATCAGTAATACAATTGCATAGATTTGTAATATCTCCAAAGGAAAATATTCCGGAATTTTATTTATATCTGGAAACAAACTCAGTCTGTTTATCCATGTTCTCCATAAAGAATATTACTTATATATTCACACACACACACACACACACACACACACACACACACACACACGTATTTGATTCCAAATATCTTCCATTAGATTCCAAGATCCATAAGGTAAGAGGGCTGCCTTATTCATGCTTTAATTGCTCTTATTATGTTAACATTTTTTTGTCTAAATAAATGTTTGCTGAGCTGAATACCACACCTTAACTACATATATCTGGAATTTTTGTTGTGAACTTTATTTAATGGGGAATGGAATAGATTTGTGTTTTTTGTAGGACTATAATTTTCAATCTCCTGATTTTTGTGATTTTCAAGAGCTGGCCATAATGCTGTATAGTTCTCTGATTTTATTTCTTTGGTACAAAAAAGCAAAATGAATGAATTGTGATTGAGCCATGGAGCCCAGTTGCTTGCATATGTAATAGGAGTTCTAAATTATCGCATAAACACAGCTGCAGTTTTTCAGTCTGAAGGCTTCGAGAAGCATGCCGACTGGTGAGTGGGGGTATTCGGAGCTCTAAATTTAAGAGCATTATTATGAGCTGCGATAGACAATCATCCCGCCTTATTGAAATCTCTGGGCAACTGTAAAACTAGAGTATGGCTTGCTTAAATATTCAGGTTTCTTATATATGCCCAAATCTGAACAAGCAAGTTTAGCTCCTAGCTTATAAGCTGACAAATTGTACTCTATGGCATGTCATTGGTTGTTGCATTTATGAAGTTACCAGAAGGTTAATAGTTTGAAATAGCTTATATTTAAATAATCTCATTATAAAAGTTATACAAATTGATATAAACCATACTTTTTTTTTTTTTTAGCAAGAGAGACCCACATGGGAAAATAGATGAAAATCTTTACATCTTCTATTTATATATACACATACATAAATACACACGTGCATTCATATTAAAAACTTTGTGCCTGAATTTTAGGTTGAAAAGCAAGGAAGAAATGTATATTTTAAAATGTATCTTCTTGCTAATTTTTGAACCATTCTTATTTAAGGATAAAAGATACTTCTAAAAAATAGGCACCTTGTTTGCTAAATTTGTTATTTAATTTAAAAAGAAACATGTTTCATGATTTAAGCTGTGCTTTCATAAAATTTATATTTTCAAGGCCTTCTCTTTAATATTTTTAAAGAGGTCTTTAACATAACTAATCACTAATTGATGGAAAACAGGTAGAATCTTTTTGTGCCAACAGTTCTTTGAACTATTCAATTGTAGTAAATCAAATCAGGAAGGTTTTGCAGACTAAATGAAATTGGAAATATCACTGGACTCTAATAATAACTCATTAATTCAATAGAAAATTTAAAGTATAGTCAAAGTTATCATTTGGCCTTTTTTTAAAAAATTATGTCTAGTTAGATTTATGAAGAGTTTAAGGACAGAAGTCAGGACTGAATAACCTGCATTATAAATTATCTACTTTGTGGTGTAACCTTGGCAGATTGTAGATTCAAGTTCTTTTCCTGTGAGTAACCGATGCTTTTATAGGCTATCTTCTTACCATCACCTCAAGAAATTCAGCCTAAACATTAGAGTGAACCTGAACAACATTGAACAATAAGTCCTATTATAACCAACAGACAAACAAAACCAGAATAGATGACCTGTCCTTTAACCTCAACTGTCTAAAATTAGATGGATAAGGGGGGAGGTTGAGCATAATATTGAATAGTTCCTGATTGTTCTACTCATCATTCATAATGTTTGTTATGAAGAATTATTTTAAAAAGAATTATTTTTAATTAAAAAACTTTTTTTGTGTTGTTTTAAAAGAAGAGATACTTAATCACAACATTTTCCAAACCACATGGTTCATTCAAACAACCATAAAAGGTTTACATTTTTCCACTCTTCTAATATTTTTTCCCACAAAACAAATACATCAAGAGGCAGCAAAACATCATATGTGACTGATTTTGGTTAATCCAATTTTTGCGAAGAGAATCATTGTAGGAAAGAACTGTATGTGTCCAGCAAAATGGAATTTTTTTGTAGCAAATCAAATATAATCAATAGTTTGACGAATAGTTAGAAAAACCCTCCTTGTAAAGGAAGGAATGCATTGAATGGTAGTACTCTAAAACTAGAGGACATTATAGAGGTTACCTGGGAGAAACCCTCTTGTTTGACCGATGAGGGAAATTGAGATTTGAAAGGTTGAAACCACTGACCTCAAACTGTTGCAAGCCTTCAAAAGTGCAAAACTAGACCTGTGTCTAATTTGTGTTTGTGGAATTGTGGGCTGATCCTCAAATATCCTTTTCCTCTTACTCTAAGTCCTAGAATTTCTACCTGCATGCACAACTATCTGGAATGGAAGCTATGTTTCCTAGCACCCCTTAGCACCTTCTCTAGGACAGGTGAATAAATCTGGGTAATGGACATAAACAGAACTGTTGTGTGGTTGCATTTGGGAAATTTGCTTGTGCTTTGTGCCTTGTTTTTCATTCTTTTCCTCTTCCTGCTGGCCGCAAGTATAATACTAGGATAGAATAATGGCCAGAGCTAGAGCAGCAGCCACCTTGGGAAACCTTGGGAATGGAAGACCTGTGCTGGAGCAGCAATTAGGTCAAAGGATCTTGAATCCTAAGGATTTCATGGAGGAGAATCTTGAGCTTCAAGTTTCTAGGCTTTTCAATGAGAAAAGACAAAAAAGGAAAAACAAGAAATCTTGTGTCTTATCTAAGCAATGCTTTGTTTTTATTTATCTGTTACTCCTAGTCAAGCCCAATCCTAATTCCTATTCTGCTGTGCCATCAGAGCCTGTGCAGGTAGGTGGTATTCTGTAGACGTTTGCAGCAACGTGGGAGGCATTTCTGACATCTACTTCTCTTTCCCTCACATCCAAACCAGCATTGGATCCTTCCAGTTTCACCTGGAACATCTCTCCAATCCATGCACTTGTCTTCACCAACCCCCACCCAAAGGAGTTGAAGCTCTTACCTTGTTTTATCTAGACTGCTCTAAATTCTTCTGAATGGTCTCACCCACAACACATCTCTTTCCACTTAAAACTTGGCCTTCTGTTTCTTTTAGGAGAAAGACCCAAATCTTTGGCTTGGCCAATGGGCCTCATTTCTCTGGCCCAGTTTCACACACTTTCAGCCTTTCTATCTGAAATGTAATAATTAGAACAGCAGTTCTCGAAGTGATCCAAAGACCCCTGGGGGTACCTGAGAACATTTCTATGGCTCCATGAGGTCCTCCTGGTCCCTTTGTAGGTAAGGCCAGAATTTCTTCATACTCTTCAACCCTAACAACACAATGTAGCAGATTGGATGCAGAAACAGTTATGAGACTCCAGCTGTCTTCCATTAAACTAGACGTTAAAGAAAAGTACAAGTATAAAATAATGATATGCTTTTCACTAAATATTTTCTTGTTTTGGAAAATACAGTTATTTTTAATAAAAATGTGTTTTTTACATTAACGTGTAATGGTTTGCCATTATTATTTTAAATGAATATTTAAAAGGTTTAAACATTTCTCAGTTTCAATTCTAATACTATAAATATTGATAGATATAAATCACAGAACCAAAAGCTCTTTGGGGTCCCCAATATATTTGAGAATGCTTAAAGATCCTCAAATCAAAATGTATATTGGGCAGCCTGGGTGGCTCACTGGTTTAGTGCCGCCTTCAGCTCAGGGACTGATCCTGGAGACCCCGGATCAAGTCCCATGTCAGACTCCCTGCATGGAGCCTGCTTCTCCCTCTGACTGTGTCTCTGCCTCTCTCTCTGTCTGTGTGTGTGTTTCTCATGAATAAATAAATAAATAAAATCTTAAAAAAATGTTTATGAACTGTTGCATGAAACAACCATTTCTTTGTTTTGAGATTTGATCTTCTTTCAAAGTGCAAGTAAGTAGGACTACAGTAGAAGAAAGGGCTTAGGCTTTGGAGGTTGGTAGATATGGGCTGGTAAGCCAGGGGCTACCTCTTTTTATATGAACTTGGGCAAGTCAGTTCGTTTGTGAGAATCAGCTTTCCCTAGTGTCAGGATGAAAACACTTCGATGGGTTATTTGGAGAATTAAGAAAAACATGGGAAAACACTCAGCATAGTGTGGCACATAACAGGTAGTGTTTGACAGACATAAATATTAACTTTTATTGTCAACTATATATTGTATGAGATTTCAAATCTTTTTTCACACAGCTTTTGAAGGTGAGGAGGGGGAGATGCAGTGGTGTGTGGTAAAAGCTTAAGAACTTAACTCTCTGGGGTGGGGAGGAAGCCCTGCTTTTTAGCACTTGCTGAATTACATGCCAGTTGGGTAGAGGCAGGCTCAAATCAGCTCTTGTGAGTAGGTATGAGCCAGCTTCATCGTAAAATGTTCTGGGGCTTTTAGGGGAATAGGAAGTTGATGTATAAGGCAGAAAGGGAGTCTGGGAGCCTGAGGGCAAAATTTGTGCTAATCCAATATTTTGCCTTGAGTCAATCCAGAATTCTGAATTCTCTTTTTGAATGGATTAAATCCTGGGGGTCACCGAGAGGGTGCCATGAAGATTTGCATATCCAAACTATCTGCCACAGACTTTCATAATTCTATGAGAAAAACTATTAGGGGAGACATATTGCCTATGGAGAGCCTGGTTAAAATGGTTAAAATGATGGATCATTGAGTATTTTAGATGGTAATTGGTGTAATGCCCTGAAATGATACTGCAGACCGTGGATCTCAAAGGTGGTCCCAGACCAGTAGCATCATATCTTTTGGGAACTGTCAGACCCCATCCAACCCACTCTGAGAGTGGGGCCTAACAGTGTGTTTTTACAAATTCTTCAGGAGATTCTATGTGTGCTTTAAAGTTTGAGATCCCCTGACGTCGGCAAGCAAAGTTCAAGGGCCAAGGGAGCTAGGAAGACTGTAGTATTTGGAGCATGGTGATTCCTGAACATCCTGGATGTCCCACATGATGTTGGTGGCGAAGGCAAACTGCTCCTGGGTGTAGGGGATGATGTTGGTTCCCCAGCCAGAGCCCCTTCACTGCGCTAGTGCATCCATCTTTTGGCCACTGTTGTTTTGGCTGGTAATGACTCGTAGATGTCCACTTTGCTGGACTAATACCAAGAACTTGCTGAGAGTTGGGTACTAAAGCCTCTCCCTTTATTTTAAAGTGGGACTAGCACTGTGAAGAATTTATGTTCTTCAAGGGAGAGACTGAAGCCAGTCTCCAGCTGGGACCACATTCTAGTTCACCTTTCCCACCTGCTCTATCCTGCATCCCTCCTCTTCTCACATCTTCTCATGAAAGCACTTTGTACAAAAATGGTTCCAACAAGAATCTTGGTTATAGGCTCCACCTCTAGGAAACTTGACCTGAGACACTTAATTTTAAAGTCAGACCATGGTGGATCTGTATCTGAATTCCCCTGATTAACCATGTGACTGACCATGTGTTGAAGGGAGCTAATGATGCCCACTTGGAGGGTTTATTATAGGAATTAAAAGGACACTGTTTAAAAGCCCTCAGCACAGCGCCTAGAGGAGGGTGGTGTGAACTGTCCAGAGCTGCCTCTGATCTTTTCCTGACTTGCCCTTTGGCCTTGGGCATGTGAATGTTTTCATGCTGTCTGTTTCCTCTGTGGGAACTCTGTGTGTGTCTAACACCAGGCTACCTCATCAATAACTGGAAGTCAGAAATATTTTTCAAGTGGTAATGTACTTGGCAAAATGTGGAGTACAGACAAAGCATAACGAGTACTAATTATACAACTGAGGGTGGAAATGCCCTGGGATAGAAGTGTCTAGGAGATCAGAGGCCAGGAGAGATGGGTGGTCCAGCCAGAAGCCTTTCCGGAACTTTCTCACCTAAGCAGCAGCACTATGAATGTGAGTACTTGGATTTACAAATCTGGTCTCGTAAGGTCCAGAGAGCCCACAAAACTGTGAGGCAGAAAAAGGTGGGAGAGAGTTGGATCAGTTTCATGTCCCTGGCCTGTCTTCATCCAGAATTCCTTCTTGTCTTTGAGGTCTGGACTCCACTGTCACCTCCTCATAGAGGCCTTCTTTAAATGCCCTCGCCAACCTCATGGCCCTTGTATTCATTCCCCAACACTTAGCACCTTCAGTGCATTAGCTTGCCTAGGTATTTGTCAGTGGGCATACTGTTTGTCAGTTCTTCTAGAACTCCTAGAGCATAGAAGCTCAGTGTATCCTGTTCACTGCACATAGTAGGTCCTCAAACTTGTTTTTGGAGCCATGGAGATTCTCGTAAATTGCTAGTGAGAGGTAAATGAGTACAGCACTTTGGAAATCTCTCTGGCCATATCCAGTAAAGCTGCACATAGGCCTTCCTATGACCCAGTGTAGTTATTTTTCCACAGTAACACAAAGGCGTCCATCAGAAGACATGTACTAAAATGTTGAAACAGCACTGTCTGTAATATCTACAAAACTGAAAGCTACCTAAATTTCCATGACAACAGAACAATTTGTGGCCTACCCCTACAAGGAAATATTCTATAGAAATGAGAACCTCCTACCAGAGGCCAAAACATGAATGAATCTCACTAACACGATGACATGATATCGAGTGAAAGAAACCAGACACACAATAAAGCACATTCTCTGTGATCATATTTATCTGAAGTACAAAGACAGGCAAACCCAATCTTGATATGAGAAATCAGAAATTATGCTGAGGGGTGGATGGGGGTAGTGGCTGGAAGGAGCGGAAGGGGGAGGTGTTGGCCAACATTGAAGTTGTTGGTCATGGTCTGTTTCCCGGTTGGGCTCCTGGTTACACAGGTACATGCAGGTTGTGAACATTCATCCGGCCCCGCACTGTGCACCTTTTATGTGTACTTCATACTGCAATTAAACTGACATTAAAACAACTGCATGGGGTTTTGCCCAGAAGAGTGTAGCTCTCAATAACATTTACTTTGAAAATGCAAACGTAGGGAGTTAGGCTTTCCCTTAGGGGAGGTCGGTCGCACCTGCCGCCCGGTTGCCCCGCGCAGTGCCAGGTCAGCGAAGGTGTTAGGGGGCCGCCTGACGTTCCACCGAGGAGGGTCAAGTTCGAGACCCGGGAGGGACCTCAGAGCTCTAAGTTGGTCTGCAGGGCCAGAGGAGGGCTCCGAGAGCTTTGCGCTGGAGACACCCGCGGGGCCAAGACCCAGGAGGGGTGCGGCTCTGGGTGCTGGGGCCTCTGCACCCCCCGGAGCCCGCGGGCGCCCGTCGGAGTTCAGGGCTCCAGCTCCGCAGCGGCCGCGGCCTCCCGGGTGGGCTGTGGCCGGGGCTGGGGCTGGGGCCGGGGCAGGGGTGGGGTCCCGGGCGCGGGGCTTCGGGGAGGATTCCAGAGTCGCGAGCGAGTTCAGGGCTCGGCCCCGGCCAAGAGCTTCGCCGCCGCCGCCGCCAGAGGCCTGGGCTCCCGCCGCGGGAGGGCGGGGGAGGGCGGGGGAGGGCGGGGGAGGGCGCCTGTCCCCGGGTGACCCCGCCAGGAGGAAGGGCGGGCCGCGGGCAGCCTGCCCCGGGGGAGGCGGGGGAGGGAGGGCGCGCGGAGGGTGCGGTGCGGCCCGCGAGCCGAGAGAGGCGCAGATTGCCCCGAGAGTACAGAATCTGGGACTGGGAAAGAGTGGGGGTCCCCTGAGAGCCCGAGCCTCGAAGAGGGCTAGAGAGTGGGGATCTCTAAAGCCGAAGTCTGACATGGTTGGAAAAGGAGAGAGAGAGGGGGAGAGAGAGAGAGAGAGAGAGAGAGAGACCCTTTTCCCCCATCCCAGAATCCGGGGAGGTCAGGGGATGGGGGACCCCGCGAGCTCTGGAACCCGGGGGGAGGGGCGGAGACAGAAGTGGGGAGCGGGGAAGCGGGGAGCAGTGTTAGAGCAGATGCGGCCACAGGCACGCGAGGGCTCTCTGAGTCGCCGGGTCTCCCCTGAATGCCCCTGCGCTCTGAAAATCAGCACCTGCGTGTGCTTGAGCGGCATCTATCCTGGCGCAGGCGATTTGACATTTTCCATAGGCCCGACCTGCCGCACACCTGGACTGGCTGGCAGCTCCTGCCCCCAAGAACTGCCCTGTGCCTGGGGGCTGGAGAGGAGAGGCTGAGGCCCCGGGATGGGAGCGCTCTCCCCGGGTTCACTCCTCAGCGGGCTCCTGAGTCGGGGGCGGGGGTTGGTAGAGATGGGGAAGGAGTTGCCTGAACAAGTGGCTGGAACAGTAGCTCACCCTAAGTTTCTTTGGAAACTTAAAGTTTTCTCTTTCTTTGGCCAAGTCCACTGCCGCCCTCCCTCCCCAAAAATAGCCGCCCCCCCCCACCCCCATCTGTGTGAGGGGAGAAAGTAGGCCGATTGTCAACAAGGGTAGCTGATTCTGCTTGGCAGCTTAATTCTGGAAGTATCAGATGGCCGCTTAATTTCCCAATCATCACAAAGGAGGCAATCCTATTTTGAGTTTTTTCTGAAGTGATTGTAATTTTTATCTGGGCAGCCAGGGATAACTCCTGAAAACACCTAAAAACAAAGGAAGCTGCAGGAACTGGAAGGACACAGAAAAAGCAGCTCACAGCTTCTTCTCAGGGGCTTGTCTCCGTTTTCAAAGACCTGTAACCTATAGGGATTGTTTGCTCTGGGGTGGGAGGGGGGATTTTACCAACACATCTCTCCCCTATTTTTACCCATCTCCTTTACTGGGTCCTATTTTTACTTGGCCAAAGAAAAGTAATCATCTGCTTGTATTATATACTCAGATTTTCCCCTTAATTACAAGTTTCAAAAAGAAAAAAAGACAAAAATGGAAAGTATTGGAAACTAGAAACTGTGTAGAAACTATACAATAATAGTATTAAAGAAGGATACTGGACTGACTTTTGGGAGACCTGGGATCTGTCTCTGCCACTCATATGCTAGTCCGGTGACTCTAATTTTCTGCCTCTGTTTCTTCAATAAAATATAGGTGTTAGAGGTGACCTCAGATCTCAAAGTCTGCTACTCTTAAGTTTCTTGAGAGAAGACAAAAAATTTGTTTTAAATAAATTCCCATTATGAGCATGGTTTAATATTGAATTCCCTCCCTGTTTAAAGCTGAGAGAAGGGGTGGGGGGTTGGAGTGACTGGGTGATGGGCACTGAGGGGGGCACTTGGAGGGGTGAGCACTGGGTGTTATGCTATATGTTGGCAAATTGAACTCCAACAAATTTTTTTTTTTTAAATAAGCCGAGAGAATATGTCTGAACATACATTTTCTCATCCAAATCCCTTTTATCCTCTCATAATGCCCAAAGTGCAGTGGTGATGTCTGGGAGGCTTTGTGTTAAGTTTGTACCATTTGCAAACACAGGATTATGGTGGAGTAGAAGGAAGAATGGCTACAGGATTTCTTGGACCTGATGATCTCACACTTCTCTTTCCATTTTCACTCCAATTAGCACACAACTTTTAAAAGTTGGCCTAGGCACAGCAACACTTTCACACATCCATACTAAAATCCATGCTAATCTTTCCCATGGGATGCAATTCAATTGAATTGACATTCTAATAAAATACTGGCGAGGACACAATCACAGTTTGCCTGCAATGCATAATTAACATAGCACTATGCAGTTGCTTAAACCTCCGATTATGGCTTCTTATATATTGTTAGTTACGTGACATCAGAGTTTTCATTCCTGGATGTTAATGGAACATCGTAAAGCTACTCTGTTTAGCAAAGCAGGTTGTGATCTTAGTTTGTCATTGCTAGGAATAAACTAAAACTTAAATCTGCTTTCAGGTTAGTATTGAGAAATTACTTAATCATCCAAACCTATCTTCAAATTTGCATTTTCTGGTCATAGCTGACCAAGTCTCCTCTGCTACTTACAAATCAGTGGCACAGATATACACTGGCATGGATGTGGTTTGAATCTACTATAAGTGACATTTAGGAAATCATAACTATTTTTTAAAAGACTAAAGACAAGAGAGGTTGCTTTGGATAAAGAAACTCAAATTTGATGTTGTTTTTGTTCCAAAGTGGTTTTTACTGATAAAGTAACCCTGACTTAGCATTGCCATTGATAACAGGCTACAGAAATAGTACGCAGTTCGAGTTCCTATATTTTATTTAAAGCTGGTTCTATTTTATTTAAAGTTGATACTTCTTAGGTTATTAATTAATCTGTAGTAAACTGAATAATTCCACCACTGGTAGTTTTTGTTTCATGGCCAGAAAGTTCCGAAATTTTCATGGAGAGGAGAGACAAAGAGTAGGTTTCTTTATGGATTCCTGTATGTTTTAAGTGAAGCTTGGGTAGTTGTACCCTACCTATAATGTGAGGGCATTTTTAGCTGCGCCTTTAGCTGGGTGGACTCACTCATGAAGCACAACCTTTTTTTAAGATTTTATTTATTTATTCATAAGAGACACAGAGACAAAGGCAGAGACAGAGATAGAGGGAGAAGCAAGTTCCCTGCAGGAAGCCTGATGTGGGACTCGATCCCAGGACCCCAGTATCAGGACCTGGGCCAGAGAGAGATGCTCAATCACTGAGCCCCCCAGGAGTCCCAAGGCAGGACCTTTTTAACACTACATTTGTGATATCAATAATCTCTGACTTCATGAATAAAGCACCTCAGAAAATAGACAAAACTTATTATTGGAGCTGGGAATGGTCATATCATTTATTGGGGCTCAAGGCATTCATTCACTGTTGACTCACACATGGACTACAAACTAGGTCTCTCCTGCAAAGTGGAAACAGGTCCTAGGTACCCAGACCAGCAAGGTGGCGGAGGATTGAATCAGGAAGTGTATCCCACCAGAGACAGGAAGTGTGTATTTTTCTGTGTATTTAGTTATCATCTGCTCTCCGGCAGGTGAAATAAGATGTCAGTCACCACTCAAGACCAGATATCAAATAGGAAATAATCCAGGTTCAGTATATATAGGACTTTTATGCTTAATAAAATCATATTTATTTTTATTGAAATTCTTAGGATTAGAAAACTATACTCCTTATTTTGCAGTTTTTTTCTTCTTATTTTGCTTTCCTTTGAGCTTTGGATTTAGATAAAGCACACACAAAAAAATGGTGGCTTGTTTTGACTGAGTTAAGGAGAATTAGGTCCCGGAGACGGAATGGGAGCACATACATCTGGGAGCTGTGCAGAGTGAACAGTAATGGAAGAAAATTCAGCTCAAGGGAAAAACTTCATAGAGATGTGAAGGAATAAGTCTAAGCTAGACTGAAAATATCTCATTTGTTTTATAGTGAGAGCTCCTGACCTACCAGACCGAGAGTACTTTAAATGTCAATTTTGGTTCTCTATAGCTGTTTTAATTAGTGAAGGTAGGTTTTAGTATTACATAGACCCCCCCAAATAAATCATGACACAAAGCACAATCCAGGGAAGTTAGTCTTGGCTAGGGTATAACAATGGTTATCTTCCTTCATGCTGCGGTTGTTCTGGGACTCTGGTTTTCCTATCTGTGGCTTCTCCATTCCATAGGGACTTGTCATCCTTTGCATCTAAATGTAAGGAGAGGGGCACCTGGATGGCTCAGGAGTTGAGCTTCTTTCTGCCTTTGGCTCAGGTTATGATCCCAGTGTTCTGGGATCAAGTCTGGCATCAGATTCTCTGCGGGGAGCCTGCTTCTCCCTCTGTCTATGTCTCCCTCTTTCTCTCATGAATAAATAAATAAAATCTTTAAAAAATAAAATAAATGTAAGGAGAAAAACAAGGTGGTGGGCGGGAACAAACTTCTTAAAAGTTTTGAGCCACAAGTGGCATACATAACTTCTATCTACATCCTGTGGGCTAGAACTCAGCCATACGACCCCACCTTCCTGCAAGAGAACCCATACAGTCTAGCTGTGTGCAGAGAACAAAGACAATGGATCTGTGGTGGGCAGTCCATCCTGTTGTCCCAAAGGCTCTAGTCGGAATAGTTAATATTTATTAGTGCTTTTTATGTGTTGAGGGCTCCGTTGACATTTTTCACCTACTTCTTGAAACAACCCTGGGAGATAAAAAGCATTCTCATTTTACAGATGATGAAACTGTTGGAGAGGTTAAAAAAAAAAAAAAAAAAAAAACACTTGCGCAAAACTGCACAGCAAATGGAAAGCCAGGATTCACACTTTAAATGCTGTTTGTCTAGAGGGTCAGGATTCCTCTCCAAGCTCAAGAATTGGCATGGATTGGGGGGCGGGGGGGCAGAAGCAACAGCTCCCAAGAACCTTCACCAATTTCTTGTAAAGAATTGCTACCTCTTCCTCCTTTGCCAAGCCTCTCTTCGAAGCTGCTGAGAGGTGAGAGGCTGTGGAGGCCTTGGAGGAGGCAGGTGATTAAATCACCTTAAATCTGTTTTAAAATCTCCATTTTCAAAAGGTTTTTGTTTCTAACAATGCTTGACTCTGTGAGAGACACTAGCCCCTTTTCGGAGCCAGCTGAGTAACAGAATGCAACTTCTAACAGACTGGCAGGCTTGCTAAGGTAGCAATTGTATTTAAATTTCAGTATCAGTAACAGTAGCTGGAACCACCTAAAGCAAAAGGAAGGAAGGGGTAGCAGGGCACATTTCCACTCCTTCAACTGCCCTGGGGGCTAGAAGTGGAAAGTTTTGTGTGATGGAGCTTAGTTTTTGCGACCTGAAATTTTCCTCTCTCTTGAAAATGAAGGCAGCCTAACTAAGCCTTATATTTGGGCCAATACAGCAGTAAATTTATGAAGTGAAAAAGTGGAGGTTTTCGTGGTGTCATAAGCTCTCCCACACTGAACATAAATTTATTACTTAGACTACTCCAGATTTAAGTTTTATTATAGAACAAGTATGGTATGAACAAATTAACTTCAGAGTTTTTGCCATTAAACAGCAGCTTGTAGCGTCCATGTAATTTCTCCTTATATAGCAATGATATGTCCTGAAAACAAATAAAAATCATGGACTGAATATTGGCTGCAAATTTTGTACGTACCTGGGTGCAGAAAGTTAGAAAACATCCATTTTTAATGAAGCCAACATTTTGAAATTTAGAATTTAGAAATCTTTTTAAACAAAGCATATATTTTTGATTATTATTTTTAATATCTAATGATGTGTATGTATCCATAAACTATGAAATTCAATTGGTAAAGATGCAGGCATGAGACCAAAAGTGTTCTTTAAGGCGATTTTCTGAACTTCCCCCTGGAGCTTTGTTTATCCGGACCTGGCCAGGCTGTTTCTTTTCAATGCAGGCCTTCTTCTGCATACAGAAGTACAGACTTGCTGAGCTGAGCCAAATCTGTCTATCCAATTACTGGGTAAGAGAGCTGACTGTAGCTTTAGGCAAAACCTGTAATCTGTAAAACTCTATAGTATCAGTGACAGCCTAATGAAAGGGAAGGACCAATAGAGTGTATATGTTACTTGAGTGATACACAGATGCTCCGTTCTGTCTACAAATAGGCAGCTTCAAATCTAACACCAAAGAGCAATGAAGTATTCAGGACCCTGGAAAAAATATCATTCAATATGCCCACAATCATTTTTAGAGAGAATGATTTACAAACAGAAACAAAGTCAGCAATGTATTGCAGGTCATTGAGCTGAGCTGAGCTCTAGCTCGGATGCTTTTATTACCTTTCGTAAAATCTGATTTAGTCTCAATATCTATTTTAGTGACTTTATAATGTTTGGCAAAATTATATTTTGCTGAAATTTATGTTTGTAAAAAGAATGAGTTCAAGGATGATATTTGATTATGTTTTATCACATAAAATTCAATACGGATTTCAATTTAAGATAAAAAGTTAATCTCTACAAAAATATAATATTGAGCGAAAGAAGCCAAATACCAAAATTGTACATATTCTATGATACCATTTATATGAAATACAAGGGCAGGCACAAATTTATCTATCTTCTTTGAGGTCAGGAAAGGGAATATGTTTGGGGAGAGAGGCAGGCCAAGTGGTTGGGAGACCACGTTATCCTTTGAGATGCTAATAACGTTTTATTTCTTGACTTGGGTTCTGGTTACACAGCTGTGTCCATTGTTCATTTTGTGCTAATTCATTGAGCTGTGCATTTATGATTTGTGTCCCTTTTGGTATGTGTGTAATAAGCCAATTTAAAGTGTTAAAAACTGTTCATTTCTACAATGTTGTATTAGTGTCTTAAGAAGGAAGGGATTAATAAAGATGAGCATGGGTGAGGCATTTTTGAGCTAAATATTAGTTTTGCAGTCACAAAATACAAAGTAGTTGAAGATTTTTTTAAAAGAAATTGAGATTATGTCCCAATTTTTAGTTTTTAAAAATAATTTAATTTTCTACGGAAAAAGAAAATTGGTTTAATCTATATTGGATTGCAATGAGAAAGTGAATTCTTTTTTTCTCATGCACAGAAGTACAGGCAAGAATAAAATCAGGGCAGGGGATACTTAAAAGGATATTTTAATTCACATTATCAGTATATCTTATAAGAAACCTAAAACCTTATAAGCAACATTTTGCTGGGCCTAGCATTTTTAGTGCTAATGAAGTTTCATGCCATTATCATGACCATCTGGTAATCAATACCTAGGATATCTGCTCCAGTAGAAATAAAAACCCTGGTAAAATGTTTCCATTTATAGTTTGTTTTTTTTTTTTTTTTTTTTTTGGTAGAGGTAGGAGCAGATAATAGATAAGTTAGTAAATGTATGTCTCCATAGTCCTGCAGCCATTCAGTGTTTAATAGATAATGGCTTAACTTAATTTTTTACTTGTTTTAATCTTTTTTCAGATAACAGCAAGAAATTCCATGTGAATTTTGCCTCATTCCATGGTGGCAAGGCAAATGCCTTTGTTCTTAACCTTTTTTAGTTCATTCTACTGTTTATTGAAGGCTTTCTAATTGCAAGGCCAACGGGAACCAGTGATGTAGGAAATATGGGTCCTGCCTTAAGCTTGTGGTCTAGAAGGAATATTTAATTGTCCATTCAACAAACATTTTTGAAGTGGCTACTGTGTGCTAAGCTCTGTTCTAAGTCCTAAGGATCCTGAGAAAGAGAGAAGAACATTATGAAAATCCTTGTTTTTATGAGATTGACACTCTTCTGGGGGAAGACAAACAATGAACATAATATTGAAGAGGTTCTCTATAAAAGTGTGTTTCTAGTAGACAGCATATACTAGGATCTTGGTTTTTATCTGGTCTGACAATTTCTGCCTTTTCATTGGAGTTTTTAATATATATTATTTTTAAAAAATATTTTGTTTATTTATTAGAGCAAGAGCACAAGTAGGAGAGGGAGAAGCACAGAGGGAGAGGGAGAAACTGGCTTCTCTCTGAGCAGGGAACCCAATACGGGGCTCCATCTGAGGACCCTGAGATCATGACCTGAGCCGAAGGCAGATGCTTAACCGACTGAGCCAACCAGGTACCCCTGTATATTTTATATTATCCTCTCCATCAATGAACATTCCCTACAAACCAAGACATTCTCCTACATACTCACAATATCACCATCAAAATCAGGAAATTACCATTGATTTATTATTACCACCTAATCTGGATACCTCAATCAAGTTTTCTTGGTTGTCCCCAAAATATCCTTTATATAGAACAAAAGTGTACACTTCAGTATCACTTGTTGCTTTTAGTTTTTGTCTCTTCTGTCTGGAAGAGTTCTTTAGTCCTTCCTTGATTTCCATAACCCTGACACTTTTGAAAGGTAAAGGTCATTATTTTGTGGAATTGTCCTTTGTTTCCCCCCCCCCCTGATATTTTCTGTTATGATTCATTGGCAGCAATTTCATAGCAGTGATGCTGTGTTCTTCTTATTGTATTATATCCAGTGCCACAATTTCAATTTGTCCTGTGACTGATGATGTTCACATTGGTCACCTGGTTAAAAAGGGTCTACCAGGCTACTGTAAAGTTGTTTGTTCTTCTCCAAAATTAGTAAGTATTTTATACTTTGGAGTTAAGCAAATCTCCAGTTCCTCATAAAGTTTGAATTTCATTTATTTCTACCAGTATAGACACATGGTTTCTCATTTTAATCAACGGTTCATAATCAATGATTGTCATTATTCATTTTGCTACTCAAAATTATTTTGCTGGCTTTCAAGTTAGCTTCTGAATCCTATTCCTTTGACCACTTCCTTGCTTTCTGGAACAACAAAAGCTCTAGGTTCATCTATTATTATCTCTGGTCCAGTCTTTTTTTTTTTTTTTTTTTTTTTTTTTGAGATTTCATTTATTTATTCATGAGAGACATAGGCAGAAGGAGAAGCAGACTCCCTAAAGGGAGCCTGATGAAGGACTCTATCCCAGGACCCCGGGATCACACCCTGAGGCAAAAGCACACACTCAACCACTGAGCCACCCAGGTGCCCCTCTGGTCCAGTCTTGGAATTACTCATTTCTCTTGTTTCCTGTTGTAGATGCCTTCTTTGCTCCTCTCAGCCTCTGATTTCAGGCTGCGCCCTTCTCCTGTGAGGACTTCTCCTCACCTGACTTTTGGAGTTACATATTTTCCATTTCTAGTGTTCTTCATCCCTTCATGTAGGTCTGACTTTCCAAACAGTATCATTTCCCCACAGCCTGAAACTCTTAACATTTCTTGTAGAGCAGATCTGATTGTGGTGAATTCTCTCAGCATCTGTTCATCTGGAAATATTTTTAGCCTGCATTCATTTTTGAAGGATATTTTTTGCTATAATTCATGGGTGATGGCTTTTCCTTTCAGCACTTTCTAGATGTAGCATTGTCTTCTGGCTTGCATTGTTTCTGGTGAGAAGTCATTGGTTATTCTTACCATTGTGTTCCCCTGAAATGTGTCTTGTATTTTCTTTACTGTTTTTTCTTTTGACTTCTTTTTAGAATTTTTTTTTGGTATTGGTTTTAGCATTGGATTAGAATATGCTTAGATGTAGTCTTTTTTTTCTTTTCCATTTCTTTCTTCTTGATTTTTAAAATATTGCTTAAGGTTAATTGAGCCTTTTCGATTGGCTTTGTATTTTTTTCTCAGCCATTCTTTTTCTTTATATATATATATATATATATATATATATATATATATTTGTTCCTCTCTCTCCCTCCTTCTGCTATCCTATTTGTAGGTGTACTAGCCTGCTTGATATTTTCCCACAAGTCACTGATTGGTCAGAACTGCAGTGAGCTCCCAGGTATGTGCCACTGTGGAATCTATGTTCAGCTCATTGTTCTCTGGCCCTTGTTTTTTTCCAGGCTTTGTGGAGTCTTGTCCTCAGTGTGTAGCATAAATTTCAGTTAATGACTAATGGGAACCACTGCGAACATGTCTGGAGCTTTTTCTCTGTGCAACTTTCTCTGCTCCATTCCTCTTTCCTGTAAATTCCAATCACCTGGAAATCTAGCAGCCCTGAAATCTAATCTCTCTCCTCAGTTCAGCAAGACCACCATGCTCTGCTTGGGCTGCACCTCCTGGTACTACTGTCTGGAGGGTGCCTCTGGGCAGAAAGCCAGGGCTACTGTGGAGCTCACCTTGAAATTTCCCTTCACTTAGGGATCACAATGCTGTGTTGCATGTTGTCAAATTTATGAAAATGTTTGTTTCATATATATATTTTTCTAGTTTTGTAGGTGTTTATATCAGTAGTGCTAAGTTGATACCAGTTACTCTGTTGTGGCCAGGAGTAAACCTTGAGTAAATTATATCATATGTCAGAAAGTGACAAATGTGGAAAAAAAAAGCCAAACCAACAGATATGAAGTAAAGAGGATGGATAATGCTGACTGAGAGAGGTATGATTTGAAATTCCAGATGAGGAAATAGGTGTTAATAATTCAGCATGATAAGTTCAAGTAGAGTATTTTAGATGCTTGAAGAAGGGATATCTAAACAATTGAGGGTGTCTGGGAAGTTTGAGCATAGGAGGTTATAGCTAGTCTAAGACCTGAAGGATTAGTAGGAGCTCAGTGTACAATGGGATAGAATATGAGAGTGCCAGCCTGTTTTCCAAGATACTGGAAATGCAGTATTTTAAAGATTCAGGAAGAGGTGTCAGAGCACAGAGTAAGTTTGGCAGAATATAAGTAGCTTTTTATAGCTGGGGTAATATTGTATGATAAAGCAGTGAACAAGTTGCAGAGGCCCTTGCAAGCCATATTGAGAGGTTTACATTTTGTCCTATGAGCCTCAGAGAACCATTACAGGATTTTAAGCAAGTATGAAACTTGGTCATAACCTCTGGCTCTCCATGTCCCCATGTCTATGAAATGAACATGTTAGAATTAATGGTATCAGTTGTTTTATTTATTTATTTATTTTTATGATAGTCACACACAGAGAGAGAGAGAGGCAGAGACACAGGCAGAGGGAGAAGCAGGCTCCATACACTGGGAGCCCGACGTGGGATTCGATCCCGGGTCTCCAGGATCACGCCCTGGGCCAAAGGCATGTGCTAAACTGTTGCGCCACCCAGGGTTCCCTGTTTCTTTTATTAATGAGTCCACTTTTCACATGGAGTGTTCAAGTGTTGTATCCATATCAAAAGCCAATGCCAAATGCCTAATATAGGAGGTCCTTTAAAAAAAAATAAGAAGTCCTTGAAAAGATAATGCTTTTCAAACAAATCTGTGGTTCACATATTTTCTGAGAAGTAAAGTGACCTCAATATAATAAAGAATATTAATTGGGAAACTCTAAAAACAGAACAAAGTTTTTCTTTCTTTCTTTCTTTCTTTCTTTCTTCTTTTCTTGGAGGAGTTCGGAATCTTGCCTTCCGGACTTGATGTAATTCATTTATTCTCTTTTTCTTCTTTCTTTCTTTGTCGTTCTTTCTTTCTTTTCTCTCTCTCTCTCTCTCTCTCTCTCTCTCTTTCTTTCTTTCTTTCTTTCTTTCTTTCTTTCTTTCTTTTTAGGATTTTATTTATTTATTCATGAGAGGCACACACAGAGAGAGGGAAAGACACAGCCTGAGGGAGAAGCAGGCTCCATGCAGGGAGCCTGACCTGAGACTCCACCGGGTCTCCAGGATCACACCCTGAGCCAAAGGCAGACACTCAACCACTGAACCACCCAGGTGTCCTGAAGTTTTTGTTTCTTAATCACCACTATTAAAAGACGTAAAAGATTGAGTTATAATAGAAGATAGTCAATTGAATCATGATATTTGTTAGTACATAAAAAAGACCTGAACAGAGTGAATAAAATGTTTTACTGAAGGATTAGCAGAATCACAAAAGAGAGGAATAGACTAAAAAAGAAAGGCAGCAAATGAGAAATCAGAAGTTTTTTTTTTAATTTCCATGCCAGATGGGCCAGATAGAAAAACAGTTGCTTTTTATTTATTTATTTTTAGCTTTTTATTTTTTTGATATTATACTTGATTCAACTCAATTCAACAAACAGTGTTTGGGTTTCATGCTAGGTACTAAGGGAATGAAAGGTGGTGACTAAGATTCCATTTTCACACCAAAGGCATTTATAAACTTTTGAGGAAGCTCAAGCTTCTAATTATTTGTTACAAAGAGCAAACTGAAATGAATGACCTCCATCTTGATTTGGGAGAAAGAAAATGTGAACATTTAACTGTATTAAAAAGCACACAAAATAAATGGACAAGAGAAGTACAAAGAAACTCCGATGGGAGACATAAGGCTGATAGATTCTGAAATGAAGGACAGAACTCTCAGATGTAAAACGGTTTGGGCTATATCAAAGGTTGAGTGGGACTTGGGTAGCTGGACAGGGTAGAAAAGCTGTTTCAGGAAAGGCATGAAATAATGGATTTGCCAGGCATATTTAAAAAGCATCAAGTGTTCCTGAATGGTTGAAGCTCACGACAACAAGGTGAGATGATTTTGGTGATGGCAGGAGATGCTGTTGCCTGCTTTGCCCACATCCTGTTAGTAGGGCATGCACCCTCCTCCCAGTGGCAGTGAGTTTTAGCTGCAATGAGGTAACAACTGTACCTTTTTTCAGAGAACTGCCTTCAGTGAACAGGAGCCATCTCAATAGATAGCTTACCCACTCTGGATCTTCATTCTCTGGTCAGTGACTGACTGGCATGGGACTACAAAAGAACAACACCCTTTGTCTCAAGGTGAGGTGACTGTGGTGCAAGTCATGTGTCACAACAACCTGTGGGGCCAGGCTGAAACCAGACTCCAAATGAGACCACATCCTTGCTTAGTTCCTTTCCCTTCCCTATCCCTAAAGACTGCTCAGAAATATCGATGGCCAATAGACCCATGGAAAGAAAATCAACTTCTTTTATAATCACAGAACTGAAAATTAAAACAAAGATAGCACATTTTCCTAAGAGATTGGCACTTTGTCAATTATATTACACATTTAGAATTAGCACTTAGTCACGTGTATTCCATACACACACACTTATACTCTTTTGTCATTTTGCTTTGTTTAGTGCATCTTTGCTTGAAAAAGTGATAAAGTGTATTATTCTATCAGGTAGAACAAATTTTGCCTTTGTGCCTCCTAAATCCTCACTTGCTTTCTTCTAGATATTTTAGAGTCTCATTTAAAAAAATGTAAGGCTTTTATTGTTCTGGAATTAATTTTGTTGTAAGTAATTAAGTAGTAATCCAGCTAACTTTTCCAACTGTTACTCTACTTCCAAATACCTTTTATTAAATAATCCATCTTTACTCCATTATTTAAAAATTCCATCCTTATTACAGACTAAATCCCCATAGGCATTTGGATCCATTTCTGAATTCTGTTTCATTGCTGTCTGTTCATTCTCCCACCAATATGATACTATTTTAGATACTATAATGCTAAATATTTTAAAATGCTGACAGTGCTTATTACTTCTCTCTTTGCAGATTCTCTTAGCTGTTGTCATGTGTACATTTTTCCAGGTGAACTTCAGAGTTATCAAGTATTTTAATTTTTATTAAAAATCTTTCTCCTAAAAAAAAAAAAAAAAAAAAAAAAAAATCTTTCTCCTTTAATCCAGCTTTTTTGAAGTATATTGACAAAGAAGATTATATAATTTAAATGTAATGATTTTATATACATATTAAGTTGTAAATTATTTACCACAATTAAGTTAATTAACCTACCCATCATCATAATTACATAATTAACTTTTACTTATTTTTGCTATGTTGAGAACTTATTAGATTCGTTCAGAAGATTTCAAGTGTACAATTTATTTCTTAAATTTAATTTATTTATTGAAAGAGAGAGAGAGCATGAGCAGGAGGAGGGGTAGAAGGAGAAGCAGACTCCTCTCTGAGCAGGGGACCCAATGTAGGGCTTGGTTCCAGGACCCTGAGATCGTGACCTGAGCCAAAGGCAGAACATGTAACCAACGGAGCCACCCAGGCACCCCTCAAGTGTAAAAAATTTAATATTGTTAATCATAGTTATTATTTTGTATGTTGTATCCTCAGGACTTACTCATCTTAAAACTGAGAGTTTGTATTCTGAGCAACATCTCCTCATTTCCCTGGTAAGCACCATCCTATTCTGTTTCTATAAATTAATCTTTTTTTTTCCCACAAACAAGTGAGATCAAACAGTACTTGTCTTTCTGTGTCTGGCTTATTTAATTTAGGATAATGCCCTTGGGGTTCAGCCATGTTGTCACAGATGGCAGGATTTCTTTCCTTTTTGAAGCCAGATAATATTCCATTGTATGTATACTGTATTTTCTTTATTCATCCATCATGGGCACATAAATTGTTTCTATACCTTGTAAAAATGCTGCAATGAACATTGGAAGGAAGATATCTCTTCAAGATAATTTTTGTTCCCTTTGGATATATACCCAGAAGTGGAATTGCTGGATCACATAGTAGTACTATCTTTAATTTTTTTGAGAACTCTTTATTATGTTTTCTATAGTGGCTGCACCAATGTACATTCCCACTAACAGTGCATAAGGATGACTTTGTTTCCACATCTTCACCAACATTTGTTATCTCTAGTCTTTTCAATAAATAGCCATCCTAATAGTTGTGAGATGATATCTCATTGTGGCTTTGACTTGCATTTCCCTGAGTGATGTTGAGCAACTTTCTATGTACTTGTTGGCCATGTATATGCCATCTTTGGAAAAATACCTATTCAGATCCATTGCCAATTTCTTAATTGAATTATTTGGCTTTTCTGCTCTTAAGTTGTGTGATATACATAAGATACATCTATATCTATATACTTTATTTTTAATGCTCTTTATATATTGTAGATATTAACCTATTATGCTTTAAAAATCCTTTAAAATCCTTATCCTTTAAAATAACTTTAAAAATCCTTTAAGATCCTTATCCTTTAAAAATAATGGCTATGCAAACGATGTATCTGATATATATATATATATATATATATATAATGATATATGCAAACGATGTATCTGATATATATATATATATATATATATATATATAAATGATATATGGTTTGCATAGCCATTATTTTTAAAGCCCTGCTTCCCTTAATCTTAAACTTCGTTGTTTTTCATTAAATTTAGAATTTCATCCATTAATATTCTTTTTATTGACATTTTCTATACAATATCATGACATATCTATTTATTTATCACCACTATGGCCCTCAGCAGAAGCTTGAAGTTTTTTTTCTTCTCTTTTTTGGGGTGTGTTATGTGTTCTGCCTATGTCTCTTGAGATTTATCCTTAGACTTTTGCTATTATAGATAGTACTTTTAAATCCATTGTATTGTGTACTTGGTTATTGTTTGTATACAAAAAATGTTGACTATATATAATTATCGTGTAATTGTTTTACTGGGCTCCTACTAGGTTTCTTTAGGCATAAAGTTTTTTTTTTTGTTTTTTTTGTTTGTTTGTTTCTTCAACATGTGAATTGTTTAACCTTCAAAAATCAGATATATTCCCTTTATTTAAATAGTTTAAAAGCAAAAAGAAGAAATACTACCAAAGTCTGTTTGTGAAGCTAGAAAACACTATTCCATAGATGGTTCCTCCAAAGGAAATCACAGATCAGTCTTTTTTGTGAAAATTGTGTAAAACTACTGAATAAAATCTTATTGTTTCTAGGTTTTTCCTTCTGTTGATAATCTCAAATTTTTGTACACATGTGGGCATATCATCTGTAAATAACTGTTAAGTTTACCTTATTTCTTATGCTGATACTCTATATTTCTTTTTATCTACATACATTATTTGGTGTCTGCAAATGATAGTAAACTGGAATTTCTTTTTTTGTTCCTGATATCAAGGGAAACTTTTCTCATTTTTCATTATTAAGCATGGTGATCAGATAAATATTAGTGTCAGGGCAAGGAAGTATCATTCACTGCTATTTTTGCTCAGAGTTCTTTTTTAGGTAGGAAAGTAATTTGAACTGTATCAAAGGTCCTATTTGGCATTATTTGAGTCAATGATTAGAATATCTCTTTGTCGTATTTAAAATCAATAAAGGTCTGAATATTAAACAATTTTTGCATTATTTTTTGGCATTTTTAAATTATATTTGCTCATATTTATTTACTGCTTTCACAGTTTCCATGAGTAAGATTCATATATTGTTCTTTTGTGTTTTGTTTTATTTTATGTGGGTTATCTGTATTGGGTTTCTTATTAGAATTTTGCTGATTTCAAAAAAGGTATTTGAAAGATTTCTTCTTTATGTTTTGGAAGAGTTTAAATAGATGGGATTTATCTGATTTTTGAAGGTTGAAAAAGTTCAGTTCCCCTGACTCCTTTTTAAACAGCCTATACCTGGAAAAACTGTGGCAGAAAGCCCACTAAAGGTAAAATGATTGACCTTGGGTGTTGGCTTAGCAATTTTTTTTTCTTTGTAGTTTTCTAAATTGGGGGGATTTTTGAAACACATTTTAAATTAGGTAGAGAGAAATAAAGGAGAGAAAGGAAGGGAGAGAGGGAAAGGGGAAGACAACTTTCTATGAGATGAAGGTAGTTAGTGAAACTGTCAGCAGGAAGTTTATTGAAGAAGCTATTGCTTCTTCATTCTTCAAATGCTAAGGATATATGGATTAAAGCAGTAGCCAAAAAGGAGGAGATGAACGGAGTTGGTGACTAAAGCCTTGAGTCTGGATGAAATAGCAAAGGGAGAAATCATAGAGGTAAGAGAGAAAAGAAGGTGAAGTCAGAACCTAGGGCAGTGCCAAGCACTTAAAAGGCACTCATGAGAAAATAAACATAAGTAATATGTGCCTAGAAACTCAGCTCTGAGCACAGTACACTAGGGGAAATCATCAGAGATGAAGTTGGAAGAAAAGTGTGAGGTCACATTGATCTAAGCCAGGAAAGAAGGGAGCTTCCAGAAAAAAAGGAGATCTGTCATCAAGGTGAAAGGCTGGATGGAGATCTTTTAGGATCAGCAGATCATTGGCATCTTTGAAGAGAGCCATGATATGGTAGGGAATCAAGTCATGAATAGAAGGGAAGGGGTACATAGAGCAAATGAAGAGAATAGGAGACTTACATGGTAACTTAAGTAGCATCAGTAGAGAGAAGATTTTTCAGACTAGGGAGGGATGGTACAATAAAGAAAGTGTGGCCCTGTCATCTTGGCTAAGTAGACCAGCTTGCTGTTGCTTTGGGTTACTTTGAACCCCGGCATTACCAATTAAAAATAAATTATTTCACTTATTACATTGGATCCAGTTGAATTAGTAAACACCTACCTGAATAACTCAGGAATACTTCTTTTTCTTCCCATGATAAGGAAAGATCTCCATATTGGTCTGAAATATCAGGGAAACAGCTATTTATGAACTTTGTAGAATTCTGATTGTAGGCTGTCTATTTACTGGTGAATTCTTTATTTTTGTTTTCCTGTTTCTTCTTAGAAGTACCAACCATGGAAAGTTTACACTAACTTCTCTAAAACAACTAGAATACAATGTGTATACCTTGAAGTTGAGAATTCACTCTCCTTATTGAGAAGGGAAAACAAAGAGAGGCACAACTGTTTGTTTTTGGAGAGCCAAGCTCCTCGGCAACTGTGCCAAGGTTCATTTTGCCAATTCCTCATAAAATGGCAGGCCTCATCTTGGCCTCTCATTCTGAAAGTGTTCTGCCTTTAGAAGTGACATGGGTGTCATTTGGGGAAGTACAGCCTTGGTCATTGACCTTGCATTTCTAAAAATGTTTTCCAGCGAAAGTGATTATGTTATTTTGAAATAGAAAAGGCTACAAGTATATATGTTTCGTGTCTGAGACTTACTGGAGATAAGAAATGTAGTACACGTATAATATGTTCAGAGTGATTATATAGAGCTTCAGGATAACCTTGTTGTGGGAGGGGCAGGGGGATAGCAACTTAAAACTATGAATGCAATCATCTACAGAACATAATTAGCATTATCCAGAGAACAGCTGTTGGTGTTTGTGAAGGTCTGCAACGGTTCCAGTGAAGAGTCATTCTTTTCCCAGTTGTCAAAGCAAGTCAATGGCTTCTGGGAAGACAGTTTGGCAGATTCTTACAAAACTAAGCCTATTATTACCATCTGATCCAGCAATCACATTCCAGTACTTACTCAAAGCAGTTGAAAACTTATATCTACACAAAAACCAGCACTTAATTGTTTAGAACAACTTTATTCATAATTGCCAAAATTCCAAGGCAATCCTATATCCTTCAGGAGGTGAAGGGATAAAAATACACTGCAGTACATCCAGACAATGAATATTACCCAGTGCTAAAAAGAAATGAACTATCAAGCCATGAAAAGACATGCAGGAAACTTAAATGCATATTCCAATTTGAAAGGTGATATACTATTCAATTCCAACTATATGATATTCCAGAAAAGGCACAACTATGGAGACACTGAAAAGGTCAGTGGTTGCCAGGGTTTGGAGAGCAGGCGCAGGTATGAACAGGCAAAGCACCAAGGATTTCTAGGGTGGAAAATAGCTTGCATGATACCATTATGACAGATACATGTAATTGTCTACATTCATCCAAAGTTCACCATGAGTGAACCATAATGTAAACCATGGACTTTGATTATGCCATGTCATTGTAGATCCAACTATAAAAAATGTACCACTCCATGAAGGATGTTGATTATAGGGGATGCTGTGCATGTGTGCATGCAAAGGTTGCATGGGGACTGTCTGTACCTTCCACCAAATTTTGCTATGACCTTAAACTGCTCTAAAAAATAGTCTTAATGAAAAAAAAAAAACAATGAATTGTAATATTTTACCAGTGATCTCAAGCTTCAGAATAAATAAAGTGTCACTCTTCATTTTCCCTCACGCAGGGTTTTGTGCTACTTCAAGAGTCTTGAAAACATGTACTGACATATTCACAGGGAATGAGTTGAGGGGAAATGGATAAGGGTGCTCAATGTCGATTCCTTTTTAAGAAGTTGGTTGAAGGAAATATATATGTCAGATGCTCCTTTCTCATGGGATGTTTGCAAAGATAATGGATGCACTTTGGCACTTTGCTTTTTCAGACTCGTTCCTCATTGAATATATATCTTCATCTTACATTTTGGGTGTTTCCTTTTCTGAAAGAGTAGACTGAAGTTTCTCAGAGATCAATAAATATTTGTAGAATGTTGGTGATGGTGAAGGGTGAAATACAAATTTTATTTTTGTTCATAAATGTCCCTTCTCTTCTGGGATGTGGGAGCTCTTCTTTAGACTTTCTAAAGTCCATTCTAAACCTCTGTCAAAGATAAGAATCTATGGGGACATTTTTTATCTTTGGGATTAAAGAGAATTGATTGGAGAACATGAAACTAAATTCATGATGGCTATAAGACCTTTTTATTCCCTAACATATATAGTGGATAGTAGTTGGATTTTATGTCTATGGGATAATTAGTATTTAAAAAATAATATGAAAAGTATCTTTTACAGATATTGCAGACTAGTTAGATATGACAAATAACTTAAATATTATTTTTGAAAATCATATATTTAAAATGGGAGAGCATTTTCCCATCCCTTGGAAACAGAATGTCAGCATATCTATAAATAATGGTTCAGGGTACACACACTGGGAGGGAAAACATCCCCTAAAATTTCATGTCCTTCCAGGAACATTATATGGAAATAAGGTTATTGCAGATTTATACTAAGTTGGAGGGTATACTGGGGTAGAGTGGATCCTTAGTTCACATGATTGGTGTCCTTGTAAAGAGAAGAGACTCAGACAGATGATAGCCTTGTGAGGACACAAATGGAGATTGCAGTTATGCTGCCGTAACCCCATAATGCCGGGGGATACTAGAAGCTGGAAGAGGCTAGAAAGGATCCTCCTCTTCAGGGTTTAAGAGTGTGGCTCTGTCAACAACTTTATTTTAGACTTCTACTCTTCAGAACTGTGAAAGAATCAATTTCTATTGTTTGACGTTCTCCCAGTTTTTGGTATTTTGTTATGACAGCCCTAGGAAACTACTACATGAAAAAAATCATAATGCATTTATTTTAAAAGTCAGGAAAAATATCCAAATATGGGGAAATGAGTTAGTTCATTGTGGTATATGAATAAAATACTTTATTGCCTATAAATCTGACAAATGTGTGAACTTTGGAGATACAAAGAAAACTCTGCTAAATAATAAATAGCAATCATATGGTACGTATACAATGATTACAATCATATAAGAATCACATATGTATAACAATAGTGGTTTAGAAAAAGATCTTTATTCTTATATAATTGGTAGACTACAGTAAAAGACCGTTGTTTCTTTTAGTAAAGGGAATAGACATTTGATATTAATTTAAAAAAATAAGTCACAAAAAGAGTTTAAAAGTCCACTTTAACTAGGTCGAATTGAGATTTGAACCAAATATGATTCATGCATTGGCTTAATGAATTTTTCCTCTCTGTTGTTTTTAAACCTGAGCTAGCAGCATATATTTTTAAATGAAGCAAGCAGTCCTTTAAGGATTTAGGATTTGTGGAAGATCTCAAGATCTATAGATTATACTCACTCTAAAATGCTGAACATCCTGCTAACTGGGGCTAACAGAGTTCAAAAAAATATGTCATGGCCAAGCAGTGTAGGAAGCAACAGGCATAGAAACTTACAGCTCTTTTCTGCTTGTTTTTGTAGAATTTAAGCTATAATTAATACTTCAAGCCCACAAAATGAGTGGGATTGGAGGGCTTGGCTTCTGGAGAAATATTTGCAGTGAAAGTTAAGAAGCTGGTGAAACATTTATTAAGCTAGCCCATCCATATAAATACCATAGTCTGCGTTGTGATGAAATCCTGCTGGAAGCTTTCCAAGTGAGCTTTCAGAGCTAGGGTCAATTTTCATTATACAACCGGGGTTGGCTTTTTTCAGGCCTGCTGATGCTTTGTGCAGGAGTATGGCCTTTTGGCTTTTCTAAAAAAATTAAAAATACACATATATACACTAAATATACATATACATATACATACTAAAAGCTGTTTTTGGAAATCAGCTTGTCATTTTGGTGAGTCACAGAGGTATCAAGGAGTGGCAAATATGGAATAATTAAAATATAATAATGCCAGAAAGAGTCCTTGCCTTAATGACCATGCTGACAATAAAAAGTAGTTATTTGTTTGTATAGCAAACAAGAAATCATTCTATAAGTGAATCATGCATTAAGAGTTTACATAATGATTTACATCTTTTTCATCAAACCACCAGTATGTAAAGCAACAAATGCCTTTTGAGTTTTCTTTTTTAAAAATTATTTTTAAAGATTTTATTTATCTATTCATAAGAGACACAGAGAGAAGGTAGAGACATAGGCAGAGGGAAGAAGCAGGCTCCTTGCAGGGAGCCCAAAGTGGGACTTGATCCCGGAACTCTGGGATCACACCCTGAGCCAAAGGCAGACAGATGCTCAACAGCTGAGCCACCCAGGTGTCCCAGCGTTTGAGTTTTCTAATAAGATTTTTCTTTTTGACACACAATTAGAATACTGTGGGTGTTTGGTACATCCATGGTACAAAGAGTCAAATTATCTATTTAAACATTTTCCAAGAAAAATGTGATTGATGAGAGAAGCAGTGCAAACAAAGGGTATTGTCCTTGTAGCTTTGGTCTTTTTTCCCCACTTGGGAGGGAATCTTTCAAATGTCAGTGCTTTGTATAATCAGGGCAATCATCTCATGGGTTCATCTTGGTAAAATCTCTCTTAGATACTGTCTTAGGAAGGGTGGAGCACCTAGATGGCTCAGTGGTTGAGCATCTGCCTTTGGCTCAGGTCCTGAGACCAAGTCCTGCGTTGGTCTCCCTAGGGGGAGCCTGCTTCTCCCTCTGCCTATGTCTCTGTCTCTCTCTGTGTCTTTCATGAATAAATAAATAAAATCTTAAAAAAAAAAAGATATTATCTTAGGAAATGCAAGCTAAGTATGAATGAGTAAAGCATCATAATGATGTAGGAAATGTTGGTGTTTGGATCTGATGGCCAAGTAAGAATTCTTGAGCTGTCTTTGGTGCTAAAAAGTAGTAATATTAAGCAGGAGGACAGGACCCATGGGAAGAAAAAGCAGCACTGGGGTTGTGACTGGTGACTGGTTATATACTTTCAAGTTGGGAACGGATGAGAAATAACCTGAGTCTCTATGGAACTTTGGAAACAAGGTTTTCAGGACCTTGAGGGGGCTAGCTATTATTAGGAAAAAGTCATTTATTACTGTGGTAAACCCTAGTCATGAGACCCTTTGAAAGTATAACAATGGACCATATGCTTGGAGTGAGTGAGAGACAGGCAGAGCTACATGGGGAGAGATATGTAGGGGGCCATGGATGGGATCAACCTCATAACATTCCAAAAATGTGGAGGTAAAAGGAAACCAGAGATAAGGAAACAAATCAGACCATCCTGTCCTAGGTGTCAGAGGTGGAATCTTGTTATAATAGCTACTTGTTACCAACAAAAAATTACTGGACCCTAAAAAGGTAGCAAACCATTAAAGGTATTATCACTGATCCTTGCTCAATGGTGATATCAATAGAGATATTATTATTATTTTTTTAAAGAATAAGTTTTTAAATTACTTTTTAGATTTTATTTATTTATTCATGAGAGACACAAGGGAGAGAGGCAGAGACATAGAGTGAGAAGCAGACTTCTCACAAGGAGTCCCGATGAGGCACTCGATCTCTGGACCTGGGATCATGCCTGGAGCCAAAGGCAGATGCTCAACCACTGAGCCACCCAGGCATCCCTCATTAGAGATCATAAAGGGATTTAAGTTCCTTGGTTAAGCTTTCAATAAATGACCAACCCTACAAGCTCCGAGGGGCAACCCTGTTGGGACCCCTCTCACTCCAAAGAGCTTTTTCTGTAACCTTGCTTAATAAAACCTTATCACTTTTCTCACCTTTGTTCTCAAGATTCATTCTTCAACTCCATGAGACAAGAACCTGGCTCTCCTGCTTATGGAGGATGATTGCTTACATGTATCTTGGGAGGCGGATAGAGATAAAGGAAGTTTCCAAAGGAACTTTTGTATGTTCAAGTAGATTCATGGGATCCTGGAAGTTGGGATAATGTTAAACTAAGATTGCTTTTGCCCTTAGCAAAAAGTATTAACATCCAGGCAGCTGAGCTCCCAGAGGCAAGATCACTTTACCCGTTTCAAGGACTTGTCAATGAGTTGTAGGCATTAAGGAAATTTGTTTTCTTTTGTGTTTGTTCTCCACATCAATAGGAGTAGAAGAGGGAAATCTTCACATATATTTGAAAAAACTGTCAAATGTTTTCAGAGCTATGGGTGAAAGCAATGGTTCCTGACATTCCAGTATGAAGTTCCCAACTGGATACTGGTCGTACATTGGGTAATAAAGAGTTTGGTCAATTCCTGGTGGGCATATAGCTTCTGGGAGCCTTTGTAGGAATAATTTGTCTCCACAGGCAGCTGAGGGAGATCCATGAGTGAAAAGTTTTAGATCTTAAAGTTAGGGGATCCCTGGGTGGCTCTGTGGTTTAGCGCCTGCCTTTGGCCCAGGGCGTGATCCTGGAGACCCGGGATCCAGTCCCGCGTCGGGCTCCTTGCATGGAGCCTGCTTCTCCCTCTGCCTCTCTCTCTCTCTCTCTCTCTCTCTCTCTCTCTCTCCACCCCCCTGTGCTTCTAATGAATAAATACATTTTTTAAAAAAATAAATAAAAGTTAATAAACCCTCCTCATACAAAGAAGAATCTGAATCATGGACTAATTCTGAGATTACATCCTGAGATTACATTCTGAGATTACATAGAAAATGTCTATGTAGGAATGTAATCTCAGAATTAGGGTTCTTTATGTGAGCATGTACAATTGTGTTTTTCTTTTGAATGGCCCTAAAAATAAATAGTTTCAGGCCTTTTTCCTTTAGTTTTTACTTTCTCTAAGTAGGCCAGATGTTCCTAAGACTATAAAGATAAATAAAAGGAGAAAATTGCCTGCACTTGCCCAGATGCCTGTAGTGTAATGACCTCACTGATTTTTTTTTTTTTTTCCCATTTAAAGATGCTGCTGCTAACGTGGTGCTCCCTTCTGCAAATGACACTAACTAGAACTTAAGGAATAGGTCTTTGTATGAGGGATGCTTTTATTTGATTGTGGCGGAGGTTTTTTTGGAGCAGAAAATTCCTGGACTTTTCATATTCTCCCAGGTAATACAGCATGAGAAGTGGACCATATCCTTTTGGTATTTTGTGACTTACAGACTTTTATTATTTCCCTTTAGTGGTAATTTCTGGAAAGGTGATTCTGAAACACATTTTGTTGATCATCTAAACACTATTTTTTTTTTTCATCTAAACACTATTAACTTCAGGCCTGACAAATCCAAATAAAGCTTATTGACAGCTAAGACACATGTAATTTGTAGTCGCTGTCTGAGACTTAGGGAGCTTTATTGCTGCCTACTTTGCCCAACAGCCCATGAAAGGGTAAAAGACAATATGTATATTCCTGATGCAGGTCAATTTAAGTGAGAGGGTACTGCTGATGGCACACAGACCTCCCTCACAGGATACAATTCTCTTCATTTTGTGTTTAAATAGATAAGAACTACCCAGGAAATGGCATCTTGCCATCTAAGTCAAAATTTAAGAATGTTCCTGTTCTCTTAGACTAATTAACTCTTAACAAGCTATTTTCACATTTTTGGCTAGGTCTACATTATGGTAAGTAACGAATGGAGCTGGCCAGATGGCTCTGACCAAAAACTCTGTGTATCTTTAGTATTAATAAACATTACCGATAGTCTACCAGCAGAATACATCTGAAAATAAACAACTGTTGAATCCCAAATACCTATTTTAAGTGGACTTTTTGAGATAAGGGATACAGAGCTATTCCAGGCTAACATTCTCATATTTCATGTGAAGAATTTCAAGTTCATCATTAGCTTGTTTTGCCCTGAATCATAACGATAATTATGATGATGTCAATGAACATATACCAAGTCATGTGCTTTCCAGGTATTATTATTCCTCCCTTCAGCCTTGAAAAGTCTGAATAATCCGCAGCAGCAATAGAGAATTGTAGGTTTATTTATTTATTTATTTACTTATTTATTTATGAGAGATAGTGACAGAGAGAGATAGCATGAGCAGGGGGGAGAGGCAGAAGGAGAAGCAGACTCCCCGCTGAGTGGGAAGCCCAATGCTGGGCTCTATTCTATCACAGGACCCTGAGATCATGACCTGAGCCAAAGACAGAGGCTTAACTGACCGAGCCATCTGTGTAGCCCGAGAACTGTAGATTTATTTGTCACTTATTTTTCTCTTTATTGAATTAGAAAATCTTGAAACTAGATTAAAGCTTAAGAAATATATAATGAACCATCACCCATAGAAACAGTCTTCTGGTTTGTTCTGTGATTTTATATGGATGCTGTTGAGTGTCCAGGCTTCTGTGGCAAATTTGAACTGGTACTGAATACTGAGGAAATGTGAGCAAGCAACTTCCAAGCTAATTTTTATAATAAATGAGGACACATTCTAGAAGCAAATTATCCCTACATTAAACTAATTTTAATTTACACCCTTTCCCCTGTTCCACCATCCTCCATCAATGCATTGGTACTTTTCAGATTTGGATAGTATTCACCAGTTAGCTTATTTAATTTAATGCTGCTGAGGGCATTTTTCCTACTTGATTCAATATAACAAGTCACATGCATGGAGTTTCAGCTACAGTGACTGCTACATATCACTAATTAATACATTGTGGCAGGCACTCTCCTAACTGCTTTCCAAGTGTTGTCTCAGTATTCACAGCAACTCAAGAGGGGATTCTATTATTATTACTGTTTTGTAGGTGAGGAAACAGTTTCAAAGAACTTAAGTAATTAGCTCAAGGTCACAAAACCAGGAAAATGTGGAGTATTCACTATTTGAAATCAGTATTGCTTAACTTCTGAGTCATAACATCTGTTCTTTCCTTCATGGTCTCAGTATCTTCTCTGTTGTCTTTAAAAAGAGGATATCAATAGTATGTTTTTTTTTAGAGTTGTCACATGCTTGCCTAGTCTCTGTTTCTTCCAGTTTGCTCTTTTCTGAAAGTTTTTGTCTCTAGCTTTCATGTTACAAGAGAGGTTCTCTACTCTAAGTATGATTAAAACAACCTAGGAGGCTTACAAAAAAATAACGCTCAGGAACATCACAGGCCAATCAAATCCAAACCTCTGCTATTGGGGCATATTTCTTCAAAGCTTGCTTTAGTTGATTTTTTTTTTTTAAGTTTTTATGTATCTATTTATAAGAGACACACAGAGAGAGGCAGAGACACAAGCAGAGGGAGAAGCAGACTCCATGCAGGAAGCCCCATGTGGGACTAGATCCTGGGACCTTAGGATCACACCCTGAGCTGAAGGCAGACACTCAACTGCTGAGCCACCCAGACACCACACTTTAGTTGATTGTGATGTCAAATTAGGGGCAATCTTTAGATGTCTGGATGTTTAAATGTGTTTAAATGTGGAAGACTAAAAAGCTGATTGGAAAACTCAGGCCATGATGGTTCAAATGGTTCTGTTGAACAATTAAGGAACAAGAATACCAATATTATACAAAATCTTTCAGAAATAGAAGACAATGGCCCTAATCAACTCATTTTATGAGGTGAATAACACTCTGATTCCCAAGCCAGAAAAAAAGCACTAAAATTACCCAAAGAAGGAAAGATACCTACACACACACACACACACACACACACACACATACACATACACACATACCCCAGTATGATTCACAAACATAAATGCAAAGATTCTTAACAAAATATTGATGAACAAACTCCAGGAATGCAAAATTGATTTAATGTTTGAGAATAAGTCAGTTCACCATATTAACAGAAAAAATATGTCTCTCTGTGTCTCTCATGAATAAATAAATAAAATCTTTAAAAACAGAGACAAGTAGAAAAGATAATTTTGATAGATTAGAAAAGTATTTGAAAAAATTCAATATCCATTCATGATAACATGTTTAATCAAATTAGAAACAAAGGAAATTTCTTCACTCTGGTAGAGGCTTATATGAAAAACCTACTGCTCACACCATATTTAATGTTAAACCATTAAATACTTGCTCCCTAAGATCAGGAACAAGGCAAAAATGCTGACTTCCACCCCCCACATTCAACATTGAACTGGACAGCCTAGCCCTCAGGAGTAAGCAAGAAAGGAAATAAAAGGCACAAAGATAAGTAAAGGAGTAAAATAATCTCTATTCAAAGATGACATGATTGATTAGGTGGAATATTTAAAGGAATCAACAAACCACTATTATCTACAACTATTAAGCTAATTTAGAAAGGTTACAGGGTAAAAGGTCAATATACAACAATCAGTTGCATTTTTCCATTCTAAAAGCTAACTGTAAGCTCTTGACACAGGAGTGAGGCTAGTTGACATTTGACTTCCCGATAGATAGGGTGATCTGTTTGTTTTTTTTAATTGGGACACTAATGTAAACATTTTATATCTCTGTTCTTGGACCAGCTGGATTCCTGGAGGAGAGTTTTCTGATTTTCTGCCTGGAAGATAATGTCCTGGCTGCCACTGCTCCAGAGGTTGAGAAGATCAGCATTCAGTAGGCATATTTTCCCTTAATCCTCAGTTTTGGTTCAGAGGTTATACTTTCTGTCTTTTTTTTTTAAGATTTTATTTATTTATTCATGAGACACACACACACACACAGGGAGAGAGAGAGAGAGGCAGAGACACAGGAAGAGGGAGAAGCACGCTCCATGCAGGGAGCCTGATGTGGGATCACACCCCGAGCCCTGAGCGGAAGGCAGATGCTCAAACCTTGGGCCACCCTGTGTCCCCAGAGGTTATACTCTCAACAATGCCTGGCATTCCAGGTACAAAAGCTTTCCATTTGCCTCAAAGCTTTCGATTTGCCCCCTGTGGAGAAAAAGATTATCTTCTGCTAAGGTGAGATCCTAGGAGTTTTCATTCAGTGGCCTGCAGTGGTGGAGTGTGTGGGAGAGTAACGACTTCTTACAAGACTTTTACGCAATCATTTTTATTTTAAGCCTCTCCCTCCTTCACCCTATTCCAGAAGTGTCTGTTGTTGCCAGTTTCTGAGTCCTTTGAGAATTCTGTGGTGTAGATTAGGTTGGTTCTCAGTGTTCCCTGTTGCTAGCTCAGGCTTCAGTTCCTGCTAACTTGATTACACTCATCCATCTGCTTCCTAACTTATAGTATTTTATTGCTGTTCTCTGTTCTTCTGTTCTACCCAATCTTAAATATCTTTTTAAGAAGTACCTTTACCATCATTCCTATAAAGTACAGCGTACGTGCTTCATGTGCAATTGAAATAACAAGATCACTGTCTGATTTAAAGGGATGACTTATTTTAATCAGAAAATAAGTTGTATATTACTTTATAGTAAAACTTTATACTTATGTGAGAGAAGAAGAATTGAGCATCTGACTTATAGAATTTAGAGTAGCAAGCATTTCACATGGAAAATCCCATATTGAATTCATGTCATTTCCACTGAAAAAACCTTCCATTAAAAAAAAAAAGACAAAACTGCTCAATATCAATGAGGCACTTTTCATTTGACTCTGCCTCTCACATAAAGCCTGTATACGTACCTGATATTTTCATGTAAGAAATTTAGTATAATTGTAGCCACAACTTTGAGGAAGTGAAAAAAACTATTTTATAGACTATACTAATTAATTCAACAAATGCCAATTAAGTGTGTACCATGAGGCAGGCACTGCTCCTGCAACTGGGGTTAGAGAATTATAAACAAAATGTACAAAATCCCCAGCCCTCTGAGGATTCCATTCTGGTTAGTAGAGTTCTGGTATTAAAATGAGCATGAAAGACACCAAAAATGCTCCAGTAAATTTTGTGAAATTTGGCACCTGTGTCTATATCTATGAATATTTCTTGAGCTGCTGTGTGTTTGACTTCTGTAGTGGAGATGATTAACAGATTGGATTCTGATTTAACTAAGTTGTTTTGTTGCTGCTGTTATTTGCTTATTATAAACTCCCTTTCTAAAGATGACTTGAAATGGACCTTTAAGATATATCCAATATGATAAAACAAAGTTGGAGTAAGTCAGAGAACTGAAGCAGAGAGAGAATTAGAAGCAGAATAAAGCAAACAGTGACAACTAGGTCCAAGACACATGTAGACAAGTCCCATTTCTTGCTAGGTACAGGCCACACATGTTTTGTGGGGGTTTTTTGTTTGTTTGTTTGTTTTGTTTTTGCAGGCATCTCAAAAAAATCAGTTTCTATAAATCAAAGAACAAATAAGTGATCAAGTGACATAAAAATACAGAATTTCTCCCATGAGTCTTCATGAAGGGATCTTCATTTGGAAATGAAGCAAAGAACATCCTTACAAAAAATAGAGCAATGAGTTCCACTGGACTATTTCTTTTATATCTGCTACATTTAATCCAAACATATTAGCACTAGGCATAATTTAGTAAGAGTAGTTATACTAGGAGTCTAAGTTAAGAAAATTCTAGACCATCTTTATACATATTTATTTGAAAATACATGAATTTTGCATTCTCCATGAAGTTCTAATAAATTTCAGATTTGCAGTTCAAAAAATACTTTCATATGCAATCTCTACCAAAGCAACTTTCAGGCAAATAGTATCATTATCTTCATTTTAACACTGAGAGAATCATACATATTAAATAACTTACAGAAGATCTTCTATCTGGAGGATGGGGAACAATATTGGAAGAAAGGATTTTCAGCTCTACATCTCCTCTTCTTAACAGCACATCAATCTACTGTTTTACTATGTCTGGTTGACCAAGAAAGTGCTAACATACACAGCTGTTTTTATTTCTTTCAACTTTTTAATTGAGGTACAACTTACAAACTATGAAGAACATAAATTGCACTAAGATTAATATTAATATACATGTAGCCTATGTAACAATCATTCAAATCAAGATATAGAACATTTTTAGCAGCCCAGAAGTTTTTCTTATGCCTTTCCTTGGTCAACACTTATTCTCCCACAGGTAAGCAATATTCTAGCTTTTATTATTATTTGATTAGTTTTATCAGTTCTCGAATTTCATGTAAATGGATTCACTTAAGGAAGTGTCAGACTGCTTTCCAACATTGCTGCACTGTTGCACATGCCCACTAGCAACATGTGGCAGTTCTGACTGGCTTTTTTTTTTTCATTTACCATAATGCTTTCAAGGTTCACTCCTCTTTTAGCATATATCAGTATTTCTTCCGTTTATTGCTGAATAAGATTCCACTTTATGATAATACCACATTATGTTTGCTATCAGTGTGTCCATTTTTTTTGCTATTTTAAATAATGCTTGAACAAACTTATACAAGTTTTTGTGTGGACATACATTCTCATTTCTTAGGGTCTATATCTAGGGATGCAATTGCTTGGTTATTATCAATGTTTGGCATTTTAAGGAAGTGTCAAACTGCTTTCCAATATGGCTGCACCATTGTACATGTCCACCAGCAACATGTGACAGTTCTGACTTTTCCACGTCCTTGCCAACACTAATTATTGTCCATGTTTTTTATTGTAGCAGTTCTAGTGGGCATGAGGTAGTATTTCATTGTGGTTTTGATTTACATTTTCCTAGAGATTAATGATGCTGAACATCTTTCCTGCCCTTATTGGCCATTTATATATCTTCAGAAAATGTTTATTTGGCTCACTTTCCTATTTTAAAAATTGAGTTATTTGCCTTTTTACTGTTGAGTTATAAGTTTCCTTATGTATCCAAGATACAAGACCCTTTTTGGTATATGGTTTGGAAATATTTTCTCCCATTCTGTGGGTTGTCTTTCCACTTTCTTGATAGTGTCTTCACTGAGCAAAATTCTTAAATTTTAATGAAGTTCAATTTATCTATTTTCTTTTGCTGCTGTGCTTTTTGTATTGTATCTAAGAAATCATTGCTTAATTCATAGTCACAAATATTTACTCTGATGTTTTCTTCCAGGAATTTTATAGTTCCAGCTATTTCATTAGGGCATATGATCTATATTGAGTTATTTTTGGTATATGGTATGAGGGAGAGGTCCAGATTTTCTTTTGTATGTAGATATCAAAATTCTCAGGCAACATTGTTGGAAAGACAAATCTTTTCCTATTGAATTGTCTTAATATCTTTATCAAAAATCAACTGATTATAAACATGAAGATTTATTCCTAGACTCTCAGTTCTGTTCCTTTGATCTTTATGTCCTTTTTAATGTCAGTATGTATTATCTGTACCAGAAAATGTAAGTACCTCTATTTTGTTATTTTTCAAGATCATTTGAGCTATTCTGAGTCCAGATTGTTAATATTTTCCCCAAAAACACAGCTAGCATTTTAATAGGGTTGACAATGAATCTGTAGAACAACTTGGGGAGTATTTCCATCTTAACAATGTTAAGTTTTCTGAACCATGAACATGGGGTATCTTTCCATTTGTTTGGATCTTACCTCATTTCTTTTCACAATGTTTTATAGATTTTACTGTATGTGTCCTGTAACTCATTTGTTAAATTTTATTCCTGGTATTTTATTTCTATATTGTTGTTGTTATAAATGAGATTATTTCTTATTTCATTATTGCATTGTTCACTGCTATTGTATGGAAGTACTAATGAATTTTAAAAATCTTTATATTGTATCCTGCCACATTGCTGAACTTATTTATCTTTTTTACAGCAGCATAGTGTTTCACTGTTAGTCTTTAGCCTGTTGAGATACATTTAGATTCATCTCAGTTTTTGGATATTCTGAATAACATTTTTTTAAAGATTTTATTTATTTATTCATGAGAGACAGAGAGAGAGAGAGAGAGGCAGAGACACAGGCAGAGAGAGAAGCAGGCTCCATGCAGGGAGCCCAACATGGGACCCAATCTGGGTCTCTGGGATCACGCCCTGGGTCGAAGGCAGTGCTAAACCGCTGAGCCACCTGGGCTGCCCTCTGAATAACATTTATATGAATATTTTTGAACATGCTTTTTGGTGGAAGTAAGAATATATAAATATGGAATTTCTGAGTCATGCATCTGATTAGGTTTAGTAAACATTGCAAGTCAGTTTAGAGGATTTGCTTTTGTTTCCATACTTTGAGTATAGCAACAGTCAGTTCAAGTTAATTTATAATGATTTCATTTATTAGTGGTTAATTAGTATTTATCAAAATTGAAGAAATGGAAAAGACTGCAGTAGACTGGATTTAGTGTGATGAGTGTTGATGTATGAGATCGATAGGAGGGTGATAGGAAGATTTGGAATAAGGGGAGGAGAATACATAGCTTAAAAAGGTATATTCAATAGATTTTGTTTTTCTAAAACAAACCACATAAAAGTAAAAATTGAAAATATTTCTCAAAGGTGAGAAAGATTGATTTGGTGGTCACTTATAGATATGATTTAAATAGGAAGAACATGAGCCTTTACTATCTGTTTAGTTTTAGAGGTCAGTCTTTTCCTATAGCTAAGTCTCATCTGTAATTCTAGTCTTCAGATGTTGCATGACAAGTAGTTAAAAAACAAAGTAATTTGATTTAAATGTAAAAAAATAAGTTTAAAGCATTGATTTAAAGTCTATTTTTCCCCCACTTTGCACCTCTTCTCTGATGAAAGGGATTGGAAAAATGGTAAAAAATAATCTTTACTAGAAAGATTAACTAAAGAATGGTGGTGAGGTGAAATTTGTCATGCTTGAACAAAATCCTTGCCTATGTGGGGGAAACTTGAATAAGTTTCCTAAAATGTTTTTGCTTAAGGAGATAATGAAAAAGATAATAAAATGTCTTTTAAACTTTAACTAAAAATAGGTAAAACTATATACTTCAACATTGGCAGGATTTCAGCTCTTAATGAGAAATGAAAAGGAAGCCAAATTTGAAGAAAAATTGTTAAGTATATTTAAAGTTAATTTATTTTGTGTGCACTTCATAGAACATTTTGATTTAGAAGTTTTGGATACAGATGATGGTTTAAAGTCAGCATAGTTTTAAAAGTCAACAACTTTTAAAAGTTAGCATAATTATCAGAAAGTTTAAAAGTTTCTTGATTTAAGGGCTTGTTTTAATTTTTATTAGTTTTTAAAGATTTATTGATTTTATTATTTTTTAAAGATTTATTTATTTATTTCAGAGAGAGAGAAAACAGGACAAATGGGGAGAGGGGCGGGGGTGGTGGTGCGGAGGCTCCTCACTGCATGTGGAACTAGATGTGAGGCTGATCTCCCAATGGGGAGATCATGACCTGAGTGGAAACCAAAAGTCCCACACTTACTGACTGAGCCACCCAGGTGCCCCTGGATTCATTTATTTATTTATTTGAGAGAAAGAGAGAGAGAGAGCGAGCGAGCACATGCACAGGAGTTAGTGGTGGGGGCAGAGGGAGAGAGAGAATCCTGAAGCAGACTCCCTGGCTGAGCGCAGGGCCCAACAACAATGCAGGGCCTGATTCCATGACTTTGAGATCAAGACCTGAGCTGAGGGATCCCTGGGTGGCGCAGTGGTTTGGTGCCTGCCTTTGGCCCAGGGCGCGATCCTGGAGACCTGGGATCGAATCCCACATCGGGCTCCCGGTACATGGAGCCTGCTTCTCCCTCTGCCTGTGTCTCTGCCTCTCTCTCTCTCTGTGTGACTATCATAAATAGATAAAAATTAAAAAAAAAAAAAAAAAGAAAGACCTGAGCTGAAAGGAAGAATCTGCTGCTTAACTGACTGAGCCACCCAGCTGCCCCAAGGAGATTGTTTTAATTAACATTATTTATATTTTTGTTTCCTCTCTCTCTCTTTCTCTTTATTTCTCTCTCAATTTCTTCTCTAAAAGAGAGAGAGAGAGAGAATGAGCAGGAGAGGGGCAGAGGAAGAAGAGAGAATGTTAAGCAGGCTTCATAGTCAGGCAGGGCCTCACATGCAGCTCAATCTCATTACCCTGAGATCATGACCTGAGCTGAAATCAAGAGTCCGATGCTTAACTGACTGAACTGGCCAGGTGCCCCTATATTCCTGTTTTCTTGCTGTATTTTTCTATCCTTCTTTTTTACCCTTTTCTTCATTATTTCAGTATCTGTGTTATGACTTTTCCAATATATTGACTCTATAATTTTGTCATCCTCCTCATTTTCAACAACTTCTCTGGCTCTTCATTTCATCTGGAGCTAGTATGGATTTCTAGCTCTGAAATTCTGCTCTTGGACCACAACTTCCATTCATCTCTGTCACTGTTAATCTTATAGAACCTTTTCTTCTCTCTCACTGAAAAACCTTCTTTCCCTTATTTCTCATTTTGCTGCTTCTCTGATGAATTATTATAATTAATGCTTTTGATAGCTACACAAAAATACTCCCTCATTTGACTTTCTGCCTGCGGGCCTTGCTAATTCCCAATTTTTGGTGAATAACAAAATCAGTTCTTTCAGCTGTCACTTCTGGAAGCTGAGCTTTCCTGGAGAAGGTAAGATGACAATTATGATTGGCTGAATATTCCAGGAGGCAGTCAGTTGGCTTTTCTGATTGACCTCTTCTGTGCATAAAGCCTCAGTGTCCTCATAGAAACATGGCCCATTTGACAATTAGTTTACCCCCTACTTATTTCCAGTGGGGACTATTCCAGTCTGAACTCCTATTTCTCACCTCAGTTCCCTTTGTCTACTTTTCTCAAATAAAGAATTTTATCCTTGCCTCCTCTCCTTCCTAATACCTCTTCATCTATTCTCCCATTCTTTCCCTTCTATTGTTGTTTCTTTTTTTCCTCTCCAATATGAGCTCCTACATAGGTGCCTTTGATTCCATCTGCAAGTTTAAAACCCTACTGCATCACTTACCTTTCTTACATGGTCAATTTCTCAAACTCACCTACTCCTGTCTCTAAGGAAATATTCCTTTTTCCAAACCAGAGGTTCTCAATTGGGAACAATTTATTCTCCCAGGGGATATTTAGCAATTTCTGGAGATATTTTTGGTTGTTGCAACTGGTGAGAGAGGATCTATTGTCTTTTATTGAATAGAGTCAGGTTTGCTGCTCAACATACTACAGTGCACAAGGCATGCTCCCATAATGAAAAAAAAAAAAATTACCTAGCCCCACATGTCATTAGTGCCATCATGGAAGAACCCCATTCTAAGCCTAATTCAAACCCAAATTTTGTTTCTCCAGGAAATTTAGATAATATGTTCTTATGACTATGTTTACCACTTTGAGTTCTTCCTTTGTCTCCCACTTTTTCAGTAGCAATCTTCTAGAATAGAAGTCAATACTTGCTGGCTTAATTCCCTTAATTTCCACTCATATTTCTAAAAGACACATGATAATGATGAAAATTACTAATCACTAGAAATTATTAAGGTCTTTAACAGACTCAGCTTCAGCTTCGCCACGCCCGCCCCCTGCCTCTTGCACCCCGCAAGCTTCTCAAAATGACTCTGGGAATGAAGAAGGCACATGGGAATACTTCTCTTATCTTTACTTGTTAATTGATTATTAGCCACAGAAGCATATGATGTTGAACTTAGATACTTATTTAATTATTTGGCTTATTATGAGGGAATAAAAAAAATTATCCCTGCTGACTTTTCTGCTGAGAAACACTAGGAAACAGCTTCGTGAAACAAATATTGTTAAAGATGTATTTAAAATTCAATTGTGTAACATTAATTTTCTACAATATATGAGACTTGCCGCAATTATAGAATTAATGAAAAATTGTCAGTTTGCTTATACAGATGGGGCCAGATCTGTAAGGCTCTACTGTGGGTGTGATTCCCTGCAATGAGGCTATGATGTTCCTTAAAAACATCAACAAGATGTAGAACCATTCATGGACATACCTTGCTCCAAATATTTGCTTTTCTGTCTTTTTAGAGCATTTAATAGGATATTCTACACACAATAAAACCAACAAATTTCTAGTAAAATGGGAAATAACCCTAAATTCTTCCTCTATCCTAGAACTAGCACAGCCAGTTGAAGGAGTTCCTTGGAATCCTTGAACTCAAATTAGAACTCTTATTTTCCTTCCTAGAGGAAAAATGATGAAACATCCTAAGACACAACTCTGGATAAGTTATTAATCCTAATGATAAATAGTAGCTTTCAAGGTTGAATTCTTTCACAGATTTTTTTTTTAAGTTTAGCTCTGTTAACTACTGCCATGAAAATACAGCTTGTGATGAAGAGAAGGCTCTGAGTTTAGATATTTTTTTTTTTTTTTTTTAGTTTAGATATTTTTAAAGTATGCAATATAGATTGTTGCATTAGGTGGTTTTTAATCACCCACTTTCTCTTTTTCACTGTAAAAGGGCTTTGAGAGTATTCTTCCAGGGAAATTAGAGACCTCTCAGGGACCCAGGGAGCTTTCCTGTCTCTTTTATGACCCAAATGGCTTGAAATCTCACCAAGAGGAGAAACAGTGAAATTTCTACCCAAAGTAGCCTGAACATATACCACCAATCTTTATGAAATTCATTTCATTTTTTATAAATTGACAGTCAGTATAGCAGCATTTTATTTATTAGCCAATGAGAGAGGGAGGAAAAACTGTTTCAGAAAAGAGGCTCTGATTAGATTGGTGGCAGGGTCTTTAGAGCAAAGGTAGAGGTATTTGAAGAATAGAAGTAAAACTGTATTCTTAAAAGTGATACATGTCTTTAGTATTGGTGGGTTTGGATTATTTTTCTTACATATAAAATGTTTAATTCACAACCTCTTTTTCTAAGAAATTAACACATAACTCTTTTTACTCTTCCAAGGAATTTGTTCAGTAATTGAAAATATCTATAATGAATGAGGATATTTAATATTAATGCGTTTAAGTCATAATACCATAGTTATCCAAAGAAGGAATGATAAAATTCATAGATGACAATTTCAGTTCTCTCTAAATTATTCATTTTTAAAAGTTCAAAATCAAAGAATATAAAAAAAGATGAAAATAGCTAAAAAAGTTAAACAGGACTCCTGTTCGACAGTTGTTGGAAATGAGTGATTAGAAGCACTTGTACGATATGTTCTACAAAGGACAAAAATTTTATTTTTTGGTTGCTTTCAGAGTTCTTTGACCTTTCCTTAGGGAAACAGGTGTCAAACTGGTGTTGAAGTACTTTCCTGACTGGAGGAAGAAGTTTTGAAAAGAGAGTTGTGTGTTTAATAAACTGAATTACATCTTATTTCAAATTTTAGGAAAGAATCTTCTCCTTATTAATCTACAGTCTGAAATTTTGCTTTTCTGACAATGGAAGATGACTCCAGAAGAAAACACAGTTTGTGAACATAGTTCAGTGAATTTCTGGTTGTTTTTGTTTTGTTTTTTGTTTGTTTTGGTCCTGTTGTATGTGATAACAGTTAAGGTTTCTCACTTGGTATTTATAAGTCAGGAAGCCAATGGAGCCTCAGAAGATTTAACTGAAAAGTTCAATAAAGGGACTATTTATAGACTCATAGGAAGGGTAAGGGAAATGAAAGATGTGAAGAGTTAGGTATGAACAATAGCTAGAAGCCTATAATGTCCCTAGGCCTGATGAATCCATCAGAGGAAGCTTTTAGTAAAACCGGGAAGGAAGTGTTGTGGAAGTGGATCCACCTGAAGGAGCTGCAATCTTAAATAGATAAGCTGTGCTTTTTCCCTTACTTCCATGTCAGCTGCTTCCTGCTTGGTTGGTTTAATTGAAACCAGTTGTGGGAGATTAGAGGGCAGCAAGAAGAGAAAGGCCACAGGGATTTCCTTTCTGTCTCCTTCACAGCTTCAGTTCCTGTTAGGCCCACCATGGTTCCAGCTACTCGTTGGTAAGCCTAGCTCCTGGGCTCCAGCCATAACACTTTTTCCTACTCAGCGGTGGGAATGGGTTCTTTCTGTTGCTAATCTCTGGGTTGGCTCACTAGCCTATCTTGCTTTTTAGCTTTTCTTTCACTTTTGAAACTAATTCACAGCTTTTTTTTTTTTTTAATTTTTTTATTTATTTATGATAGAGAGAGAGAGAGAGAGAGAGAGAGGCAGAGACACAGGCAGAGGGAGAAGCAGGCTCCATGCACCGGGAGCCCGACGTGGGATTCGATCCTGGGTCTCCAGGATCACGCCCCAGGCCAAAGGCAGGTGCTAAACCACTGCGCCACCCAGGGATCCCCTAATTCACAGCTTTAATTCCATTTTAAAAACTAAAAATGGTTTATAGTCCCCTGTTTGGTCCTGATAGATATTTTATATTTTTAATTGATACTTTGAGTGGCATCTTATTTTTCCTTATATTCCTATAATCAATATCCTTTTATCTATTTGGTTATTGCTGAAGTAGAGGAATAACTATATATGCCAACTGGCTATGCTGTGTTATTAATTTTAATCTTTATTGATTCTTTTGTGTTTTTATTAGAGATAATTATATCTGGAAAGAAAGGCTTATACCTCATTTCTTTTGCCTAGCATATAACACCGGAAAAGACTTTAAGTCTTAAGTTGGATGGTGGTGGTAATAGTAGTGTTCTTTTTTTTATTACAATTTTAATTGGAATGTGTCTGAGGTTTTTCCATTTTGGTACAATGTTTGTTACAGTTCTTTTAGATCTATAGTTGTTCACAAATTTAGGGAATTTTTATTTCTAGTTTTTGGAGTGTGTGTGTGTTTTAAGATTTTATTATTTGACAGAGAGATAGAGCCATAGCACAAGTGGGGAGAATGGCAGAAGGAAAGGGAGAAGCAGGCTGGCCACTGAGCAGGGAGCCCAGTGCAGGCTTGATCCTAGGACCCTGGGACCATGACCTGAACTGAAGGCAGACACTTAACTGACTGAGCCACCCAGGTGCTCCTTCTGAGTGTTTTAGTAAAAGGTTGACGATGTACTTTTACCATTATTTTTGCAGCATGTGTTGAAATAATCATACACTTTTCCTTCTTTAATTTCTTAAGATGGTATATTGTGTGGATAGATTTCCTGATATTTCTTGAATTACTGGGATTAATCTTGCTCATACTTTATTTTTTTATAACATTGTTGATTATATTAGCTAGAAGATTCTGTTATATCATCTATTATCTCTTTAATTAACTTTGGATCATAAATGAAGATGTCATTTGATTATCTTTTGTCAGCATTTTGTCTCATTAAGGTTTTCAAAATTCTAGATTTTGATTTTATTAATCTTCTTTATTGTTTCTCTGTGTTTTATTTCTTTATTTTATTTATCTTTAGTATTACCTTCCTTTCTTTTGTCTCTTTGGATTTTCTCTATTACTCTTTACCCATCTTCCTTCATTGTCCATTTTTTTCCTTTTTTTTTTTGTTTTTTTGTTGTATGCGTTTAAATCTATAAATTTCCTACTGAGTATCATTTAGCTCTGGCCTAAATTTTTTAATAAAATGTTTACACAGTTTTTCTTAATGTTTTTAGATTTCCCTTATGTTTTTTCCTCCTTTGGTAGAGAGGTTACTCAGTAATAAGTAATTTAGTTTCTATACGTATACAGCTTTTAAACTTATTGTTATTGATTTTCTGTTTTTCTTAACAGATAATATAATAAGTATGATGTAATTTTTAAAAATTTATTGAAATTCTCAGGGCACCTCAGTGACTCAGTGGTTGTGTGTCTGCCTTTGGCTGAGGTCGTGATCTTGGAGTCCTGGGATGGAGTCCCACATCAGGCTCACTGTGGGGAGCTTGCTTCTCCCTCTGTCTACATCTGTATTTCTCTCTCTCTCTCTGTCTCTCATGAATAGTAATCATGAAAAATTATTGAGAGTCTCATTGTGGAATTCCAGGCAATTAATTTTCTTTATTCCAAGAAAATATATGTTCTCTTATTGGGTGTCAATTTCCATATAGATCCACATGTTAGTTTGGATATTTTAACTTTTTAAAATATTTGCTATGCTTAACTGATTTGATTCTGAAAGAGATATGTTGAAAACTTCAATTCTAATTGTTAATGTATCTGTTTTTTACTGTATTCCTCTCAGTTTTGCATTTTTTGATTCCATATTCTTAGGCGCCTTTGTCCATGAACATCTTTTACCTCTTTTGATATGCTTTTCCTTTTCCCATAATATATTGTTGCTATTTAGCTTTTACATCTTGATATTTATTTTGTCTGATATTAATGTATCTACTTAGGCCTACATTTAATTTGTTTTATGATTTATTAATCTTGGATGTCATAAAGGTACTCTCCTATATTGACTCTATACATTTTGAAATTTTGCCTTTTACATAAAAATCATGAATCTATCTGGAATTGATTTTTATGTATGGTGTGAGATAGGGATCAAATTTTATATTTTTCCTCCACAGAACCAATCTCTATTTTTCTCCCTTCTGAGCTGAAATATCAACTATTATATAACAAGTTTCCATACATGTTATATTCATTCTGGTCTTCCTACTTAGGTCTACTTGCCTATCTTTGCATGACATAATTTGGTCTTACTTACAAGTTCTATACCAAATCTTAGTGTTGTGAGAGTAAGTTCTCCTAATTTATTTCCCCTCCTAATTTTTTTCCCTTCCAAATGTTCTTTGTGAGTATCTTCTTTTGCTATGCTTCATAAGTTTTCAAAAAAGCTTGTTGAACTATAGAAAATCTTATTGTCCCACGTGGAAGGCCTTGAACTGATATCCTGACAATATTGCATTTCATATCATGAACATGGCTGTACTCCTTATTTGTTGTGGTGTTCTTTTGAGTAACTAATCAAGTTTTTTATAATTCTTAACATAAAGGAGATTTACTTAGAGCAATCAGCTGGAGTCAGTTCCTGCCATCACTGCCTGGTTCTCTGTAGGGCTAAAGTGACAGACACATGACAAAAGGCAGTCCCTTTTATAATAGTGTGTCTAGTCTTCTTCAGCTGCCATAACAGGAAACTATAGGCTGGGTGCCATAAGAACAAAAGTTTGTTTTCTTACAGTTCTGGAGGCTATAAGTTCAAGACCAAGGTACTCACTGATTGAATTTCTGATGAAAGCTCTCTTCTTGGCCTGCAAACAGCTACCTTCTCAGTGTGTCCTCATATGGTAGGGAGAAAGAGATTGCACAAGAGCAAGCAAGGGAGGCTGAGCTCTATGCTGTTTCTTCTAACACTAATCCCATTAGATCACAGCTCTACTTTTAGGACCTCAGAAAACCTTAATAACCTCCATAAAGACCCTATCTCCAAATACAGTGACAGTGGAGATTAGGGCTTCAACATAGGAATTTTGGGATATACCATTCAGTCCATAACACAGTGCTTCCAGGATCTTCCTCATGTAGCCCTTTGTTTTTCAAGACTAGAGGTAAAAGCCACCTCTACCAGTCTAGCCAGAACTCTCCACTAAGCTGAACACCTTCTTCCCATCCTACTATATTCTGGCAGTTATAGTTTTGATATGATTGTAAAAAGATGCTTGAGGAGTATTCCTTTGGAAACCCAGAAAGGTAGAATCATGCAGGAGAAAGTTGCTCATTTTCTTTATTGCCCAGGTCCAGTTGGGGAAAGTAGAAAAGGAATGAAATATTTACTCCATTCTTTTAAGCAAGAAGGGATGTTCTTTTTCATGGGGCAAAGCATCAGTAGGTCTCACTCTGGTTTTTCTCCATCTGGTTTCATCAGCTTAATAGAAACTCCTTCTAGATTCTGACCTTAAATCATTTGTGTTGATTTTCAGCATTATTGTGAGCTTTCCTAACATCAAAGATATTTTAGTTGGAAGTCCAAGGGGATAGCTCAACACCCTTTAAATGGGAACGCCCAACTTTACCAGTTTTCACATTAAATAAATTTATGTTTTTTGGCCACCAAAAAAAAAAAAAAAAAGAAAAAAGAAAAAGAAAAAGAGAAAACACCCAGAATTCTGGGTGTTGCAATTGGAATTTTTATGTGTTTAAATAAGATCCATATTTTCAATCATGGCTATTTTTCCCATTTTTGTGGGCATATTATCAATATTGTGAAAATCCTTAAGGCCAAATAAATGAAGACAAGCCTGCCAGAATCACACATGACATGGGTTGGATGTTTTTTAAGACTTTACTGTTTTTCTCACACTTATTTCAAGAGTATAATAGTTCAGTTAATGCTTTCCTGAGGGTGAACTCTTCTGTGGCTTTGATCGCTAGCAATTCTTTTTCAATTACATATGGGATTATATGATGGTAATCTAATGCCAAATTAATACTTCCATGGTTTTCCAGTGTTGATGATAAACAAATCATACAAATGTGTTCTTTTATATTTTGAAGACTGAGATGAAGTTTTAAAGTAAAAGAGAATTTATCCTCTTAGAAGCCAAAGTTTATCTTTATAAACTCTTGCAGGCAGGTCTAGCCTTATTGTAACCATGTATAATATAATGTTTTAGAAACACCTAGCAATCAGGCACTTCTGCCTGAGTAAATAATTTAAAACTTTCTAAATTTAGCTTTCTAATACATAAAATGTAAATTATATCTACCTCACAGTATTTATATGACATTTATAAGACTTATTTAGTATAGTACTTACCATAAATGAACAGTTCTTAAAAGTTGGCTATTGTTAACTATTACTGTTGTCATGAATCATACCAAAGACTGAATGAATTTCTTTAGTTATAAGTCTTCGAAAACATGGATCCCTGGGTGGCGCAGTGGTTTGGCGCCTACCTTTGGCCCAGGGCGCGATCCTGGAGACCCAGGATCGAATCCCACATCGGGCTCCCGGTGCATGGAGCCTGCTTCTCCCTCTGCCTGTGTCTCTGCCTCTCTCTCTCTCTCTGTGTGTGTGGCTATCATAAATAAATAAAAATTGAAAATCCTTTAAAAAAAAAAAAAAGTCTTCGAAAACAGTATTTTCCAAGCTAAATGATACTACACACTAATAGGCTATCTATATACTGAATTTCATAAGTGAGAATAAAGTGAAGCCTAACTAGTTTTGCTGAGGAGTGTCTTGAAGGGGGCTTAGAAAATCATAAAATAAGCCTGCTCCTTGAAATATTAGAGGATAGTAGTCAAATAACATCATATAGTGATATTTTTCCCTCACTAAGAATGGAAGTACATAAAGTTTTAAGAAACATGGTAATAACAGCCATGGCTTGGTATTTTCCATCCTGAGCCAATCAGAAAAACACAATATAAGCCTTTGTTAAAAAGAAGTTGAAATTTTGTCCTTTGAGGAATTTCAAACATCTAGTTTCCATCTCTAACATCTAGTTTGTATTTCAAATAACAAAATCGAAGAATTATTGCAATAAGGATATCTGCTCTCTGTGTGCCAATCAATTTTTCAAAGAGCAACATTCTGATATATGATTTGTTTTTCTTCCAAATGGGTTTCCTGACTAGAGAAGCAGTGGCCAATGCCCAGATTAGATGTGGGCTCCTTGTGCTCTGTAATAAGGATGGACAGAGACCACTGGTAGCAATGTCTCTTCTCTGCTCTCAACAACTAAAATGTCTTGCTCCAAGGATGTGTACCGTACCCCTATGTAACTGCAACTCTTATTTTTTTTAAATTTTTTATTTATTTATGATAGTCACACAGAGAGAGAGAGAGAGAGAGAGAGGCAGAGACCTAGACAGAGGGAGAAGCAGGCTCCATGCTTTGGGACCCGACGTGGGATTCGATCCCCGGTCTCCAGGATTGAGCCCTGGGCCAAAGGCAGGCGCTAAACTGCTGTGCCACCCAGGGATCCCACTGCAACTCTTATTAATGCTTAATAATCCTCAGTGACTATTTGGTTAAGCCTCATAGGGATATATTGCTTCTATACAAGTGGTTTCTTAAGTTGTTGCTGCCAATCACACACACACTATTGTTCTGGTTAACTGGTGTTGTATAACAAACTACCTCAAAACTTAGTGGCTTAAAAGAGCAACCACTTTTTTTTTTCATGATTTTTGCAGGTCAGGAATTTAGGCAGGATTTGATAGAGTGACTCTCATCTAGAGTCACCTGGTGGTATTCAGCTAGTAGCTAGTCTGGTTTAGAAAGTCCAAAATAAGCCTCCTGCCTTGAAGGAGTGTCTGTAAAGCCCCTCCACGTGTTTTCTAAGCAGGGGAGATGGATTTTTTACACAGTTGATGGCTTCCCCAGAATGCATGTTTCAAGATAAGATGGCAAATAGATGTCTTCTGACCTGGCTCCCGAAGTCATTCAGTGTCACTTCCACCGCATCTATTGGTAAGACATAAGTTATAGGACCAGCCCAGATACAAAGAGAGAGTAGTTGATTACACAAGACTATGAATCTTGAGGACATTGTTCTTTTGAGATATCTTTTGAGGCTAGTGTTTCTGAGAGGATTCTAGATAAAAACAGTTCTTTCAATCTTGATACAATTATAGTAATGCTTTTTGTAGCCTTTATAAATTGGCACGTTGGAGGCCATCTGGTTGGCCTACCCCTTTATCAGGTCTGTTGATGCCAATAACCTGTATTGTTTTTTAGCATATGTCTATAGTCTTCTCTGTGACATAAGTTGTCACAAGTTCAAGTTGACATAAGTTCAAGAGACTGATTACCATGTGGGAACTGATCAAAAGAATCTAGGTTTATAACACTGAAGCTCAGATCATCAGCTATACTCTGATTCCCATGAAAATGTAGTCGGAATACACGGCTAGCCCTAGTTCATTACTATATAGCTTAGTTTGACACCATGCTTAATGTATAACATCCCACCAGTTTTATACATTCCTGTAATTCAAACCTTAATTGTTGTGCAGAGTCTGCTGATTCTATGTCAAATGTTGTTTATTATTGAAATAGCCTTCTTCCTGTTCTTCATGCTCAGGCCTTCCTACCTGTAGTCTTATCTATTGTAAATCTAGTGATCCTTTAAAGATCCAAAAAAGATCGTAATATTTCTCTGCTTGGAGACTTTAATGGCTGCTGTTCTTACTTTAGTAAAATCCAAAGTTGTGACAGTGACTTATAAGGCTCTATGTGATCTATACCCCTTTCTTTTTCTCTGTTCTTAAACATTTGTTTATTAATCCTTTCATTCCACAAATACTTATTTGGTACCTACTATGTGCTAGACAGTGTCTCAAAGGATCCATTATTGAACAAAACAGAAAAAAAACTTGTCTTTATGGAGTACCTCCCCCCCCCCTTCTCCATTCACATTGATCTCCTTGCTGTTCTGGAACATTCCTAGCACATCTCTGGGCCTTTTTGTTTACCATTCTCTGTTTTATCCATGTGGCTTATTTTCTCATACACTTAGTTCTTTATGTTCAAATATCACCTCTACAGTTTATTTCTGGACCATCCATTAAAAGTAGTCATTATTGCTATATATCATAGTCCCTTCCCCCGGTTATCTTATTATCACCATATGGTAAACTAGATATTTAATTTCTATCTGTTTTTTTCCACTAGACTGGGAGGTCTGTGAAGGTAAGGCTTATCTGTATTACTTAATGTTACAGCCTGTCCAAATCACATTAGACTGTCAATAAGTGCTTGTTGAATGAATTTTTGAATTCAGTCATATGAATTCTGTTAACAAAAGCCAAGTAGCTCCTCAATAATTAGAAGCTCCCTACTTATCTGTCTTTGTTATTTATCTAGATCATTTAATGCAGTTAGATTACATTTGGTGGTTTGAGTCCCTTCCCTCAAAGTGAAATATTATAACCTAAATTTACCTACACTGGCATAAAGAGAGAGGCAGCAGAAGCCCTACGCTGTATTTTAACAGAACAATTAAGGAACCCTATTTGTACTTCATTAAGAGAAAATAAATGGGAGAAGTTATCTTGAATAATCATCTCTAGATTATCCATATTTTCATATTCATGCATTATCCTCATTCCTAACTATGCCTATACCATTAGGCAATGAAGCAGAAAATGTTGGTTTGCTTTAATTAAAAAGCTACTTAAATTAAACCAACACCATTTAGAGTTACATTACATTAAATGGACCATCATATATCATGCAGTAACTACAACTACACAAATAAAATGGAGAGCTGGACAGAATTCTCTTTTAATTTTGTCACTGATGAGTCTCAAACTAATTAACTTAGGTACAAAACACCACTTATTTGTAATGCAAAGAATTCCGATAATGCCGTGATATGCCATGCTGCTTATGTAAACAGATGGATTTCAATCTTTCCTATCCTCAACTTTCAAGTTACATAGGCTTTTGAGATTTAAACCATATTAACTCAAAAAAGGAAAGAAAAGTCATAATCAATTCTTAGTTCTTCCAGCACGTCTGAAGCAATATAAACTAAGCTATAATCATTACTCATGAAGGAAATATTGACGCCGTTGGTAATTTCACATAGGGTTCAGCAAATCGGGACAAATCCTGCCTCCCACTTATTTTTGTTCAGCCTGAGAGCTAAGAATGGATTTTATATTTTTAAATGGCTGAGAAATCAAATGGAGAATATTTCATGATATGTGAAAGTTAGATGAAATTTAAATTGCAGTGTCCATAAATATAGTTTCACTGGAACACAGCCACAACTGTTTGTTTACATATTGTCTAGGCCTGCTTTCATGCCGGAGTTGAATAGTTTCAAGAGAGATCATTAGGCTCCCAAAGTCTAAAATATCAACTTGGCGGACCTCTTCAGAAAACCTTTGCTAATGGTTTGGTACACTGATTTCTCCAAATTTTGTCAGTAGGTCATGCATCAGAATTAAGTGAAGAAAAAGAGTACAGATTCTCCATCTCTATTAGATATTCTTATCCCATGGCTCCAGAGTAGTTTCAAGGTTCCAGCCTCTGGGCTTATACGACTTTTCTGGGGAGGAAATAGTATCAGAAAGTCTTGGGACTCACTCACTACACATGGACTGCTGCATATTTTCCTTCCAGTAAATCAACTGTGGTATTATTTCCTTGTTCATCATACTTCACTCATTCTGTGCATTGTTGTAAATAACCTCTTCAGAAGGCAGACGCTTTGGTTCATAATGACAGCACATATTTTTCTCAGGGATTATTTTGTTTACATCCTTAGAGTATCTTTAGTTACACACTTATGTTAATATGGTAATTTTACTAGGGTAATATAAAAAGACAAAATCCATAAAGTGATATTACAGATTAAACTATTTGCCATGTAGAACAGATTAAGTACCGATATTCATAAGCAAAGCTATCACTAGTTTCACATTAATTTAGGTTGGAAGAGAAGATGGTGCTCAATCATGAATTATGCCTGGAGAAAAAAGGGGATTGGACTCATTTATTGAATAAAACATGGAAAGCTGTATGCCAGTGTATTACACAGAGGCAGAAATAATTAATCCACGTGTGGCATCTATCGTTCCATATAGAGTCTAGGTAAGAATTTAGGATCTGAATCCTTTATAAAAAGAGATGTTCCTGGCTGAGTAGACACTATGAGCAAAGTTTACTTTCTTGAGTTGAAAAAAATTTATGAACAAGAAATTATTATTGAAATTAAATGGTGGCAGACATGTCTAAGGAATATTGTGGGAGTTCGATCTATGAATCTTGTGATAGATGAATGTGTAGAGATGGCAACTAATAGGCAACAGAACAATATTGGAATGGTGGTAATACAAGGAAATAGTATCATCACGTTAGAAGCCTTGCTTTTTTTTTTTTTTAAGATTTTATTTATTTATTCATGAGAGACACAGAGAATGGCAGAGACATAGGTAGAGGGAGAAACAGGCTCCCCACCAGGAGCCTGATGTGGGACTCGATCCCAGGACCCTGGGATCACGACCTGAGGCAAAGGCAGATGCTCAACCACTGGGCCACCCAGGCATCCCTAGAAGCCTTTGGAATGAGTAAAAACAATAGGGGTGTTCATATAAGAAATGAATTGCTTCAACATATCCCCTCTCCATAGCTCCTGTTTCACTAAAATATAAAAATCAGGTCATGTGTATTTTCATATTGAATTTTTCTGTTAAATAAAAGTCAAAAAATGCCAATTTTTTACTTTTTTTGTAATAGTAAAAAAAAAATTTCCTGGATTCCTAGAAAACTATATCAAACAATCTTTAGATCTCTCTTTTTGGCCCTATTTGATAATGTGATTTATTTATCCTATGAAAATATTTGTAATTTATAGTATCATTGTTATTTTCTTCAGAGGTTAACTATCAGAAGGCTTATTTTTTAAATCCTTTTTTTTAGTATGGGTTATAAAAATAAATGTTAAATAACTAAATGTGATTTTCATGGTATTTTAAACAAAAGAGGAGAAAGTCAGTACTAACTCTGTTCTTGCTATCTTGGTCTAAAATGGAACTAGAAGAATACTCATTTCAGTTTGGTAGACAGGCAGAGGCAGAGCAAGAGACAGAGAGAGACAGAGACAGGAAAACATACAGAGAAAAATACACAGAGACAGAGAAAGAGCAAGCAGAAAGACACATACACACGGAGATGGAAACAGAGAAAGATGGAGACAGAGAGAAAGAGAAATGGAGAGAGAGAGAGAGATGAAGACAGGGAGACAGAGACAGAAAGAAAGATAGAGACACAGACAGAGAGACAGAGACAGAGAGGGAGACAGAGACAGGGAGAGATAGAGACATGGAGAGACATAAGGGGAGAGAGATAGACACAAGGGGAAAGAGACAGAGACACAGAGAGAGAAGGAGAGAGAGAGAGAGAGACCTGAGACAGAGTGGGAGAGACAGAGACTGACTGAGAAGAAACACACTGCCACAGAGACTGAGATCCTGAGACACTGAGAGAGAAAGACTGAGACATTAGAGAGGTCATATTGCAGATAGAGGAAGAGACTGGAGTTAAGCAGCCCCAAGTCAAGGAGTACCTGGAGCCATCAATTGGGAGAAGGAAAGAATGAATTCGTTCTCAAGCCCAGAGAGAGTACAGTCCTACTGACATCTTGATTTTGGACTTTGGCGCTCCAGAACTGTGAGAGAATAAATTTCTGTTGTTGCACACCACTCAATTTGTAGTAATTCATTGCCAGAGCCCTAGAAAACTAATACAACCAGATATAAAATTTGTGGTAGACAGTTCTTTTTTTTTTTCAATATAAGAAAATTCTTATGTCACTTCCCTCTAGGTTCCATGGGTTCATATGAGAATCTGTCATTCACATCGGCATTTCTTGAGGGTAATATGTTTTTCCCCCTGGCTGCTTGTAAGATGTTTTTCTTTGCCTTTAGTTTTCAGAAGTTTAATTAGATACATGTTGGCATAGATCTCTTTGGGTTTATCGTTTTTGAGGTTCTCTCAGCTTCTGGAATCTATAGGTTTGTGCCTTTCACCAAATTAGTCATTATGTCTTTGAATATTTTTTTAGTCTCACTATCTCTTTTTCTTTTGGAACTTTAATGATGTAAATGTTGGATCTTTTGTTTTTGCCCCAGAGATTCCTAAGTTCTTTCCATCTTTTTTTTTTATGTTGTCAGATTGCAAAAATTCCATTTTTATGTCCTCAAATTCACCAATTTTTTGCCTTTTGTCATCTCCACTCTATTATTAAGCCCATGCAGTGATTTTCTTAATTTCTCTTATTGTACTTTTCAGTTCTGTAATTTCCACTTGGTGTTTTTAAAATAACTTCTCTTCCTTTGTGTAGATTTTCTATTTTTTCATTTATTTCAAGGAAATTTGTACTTGATCGTGGAAGTATTTTTATGACAGCTGCTTTAAAATCCTTGTCAGATAATTCCAACATTTAATTCATCTCAGTATTGGCATCATTTGATTGTCTTTTCTCATTCAAGTTGTAATTTTCTTTGTTCTCGGTCTGACAGGTGATTTTTAAATTTTTTTAATTTCTTACTGTACCCTGGACATTTATTTGGTCTATTATGTTAAGAGACTCCAGGTCCTATTTAAATCTTTTATTTTAGCATGCAGTCATTCTGTTTAGGTTTATCTTGCAGGTCCTGGCCTACATTTGTGGACTGTGGTCCCAATGACAGTTTAATTTTAAAAGTGTTTGTGGAATTTTTTTGGTCTGCTTACTTGGTGCTGCTGGGACCCTCTTGGTCCCCACTGAAACTAAGATGTGAGGGGGTTTCTACATACTCATTCAGTAGGTTTCTTCCACTAGAGGAGGGAATCTAATCTCAGGCTTATACGGTGAAAGAGGCTTCCCTGGCCAGGCCCCTGCTTGCTGGGAGATGGAGAGCATTTCTTGGGCCAGAACCTTCTTGTGGCAAGATCTCTCACAAAGGTGCCCACCAGCCCTCCCATGATTCTAGTGGGGGAGGGGAGTCTCAGGGCTAGGGAAACAATGAGACTTGTGGACCAGGCTTGTTTTGGTGAGATCAGTTTTGGTGCTGCTGGCCCCCTCAGTGTCTTTTAATCAGAGAGGGGAGTCTCAGGCCTATGAAAGAAAAGTGCTTCTCCTGGCTATTAACTGGTAGTGGAGCTCCCAAATGATTCCCCTGTTAAATGGTATTGGACAGTCACCTGGTGTTGTAAGAGGGTCTTTTTGATTTGCAGAAGAGTAAGCCTGTATAGACGGTCTTCCTTTGCTAGTTTGGGGTCAGAAAATGTAAGGTGGGAAAATGTAAGAAAATGAAAATGATGGGTGGGAAAACGTAAGACATCCTGCTGCTGTGTTTTTACTCCAGTTCTGGGTCCCAAACCACTTTGCCATCTTCCTAACACATTTTAGAGTTCTTTTCTTTGTTTGTTATTTCCAGGGTTTAACCTATAAGACCTATAGGTTTACTAGGCAGGGAGGAGTGGGGAGAAGTAGGTTTTTGGCATCTTCTTTGAACCCAAAGCCTTAGGTAAATTTTCTATTCAAATATAATGCATGCACAGAGAAGGAACATCCTGTTATGGTTGAATTGTATCTTCCAAAAAGATATGTTGAAATCCTAACCCCAGCACCTGACGCTGTGATCTTATTTGGAAAGAGGGTTATTGTGGTTGTAATTATTTAAGATGAGGTCCTATTGGAAAAGGGTGAGCTCTTTCTCCAGTAGGACTGTTGTGGTGATGAGAAGAGGGTAAGAGACATAGAGACACAGACATAAGAGAGGGGGAACATCAGATGATCATAGAGGCAGTGATTGAAGTGCTACCTCTATGAATCAAGGAATGCGGAGAATTGCCACTAAACTAGGAGAAGCTGAAAAGAGGCAAGGAAAAATTCTTGCCTGCAGGTTTTGGAAGGAACATGGCCCTGTTGATACCTTGATCTCAGAATTCCAGGCTCCAGATTTGTGAGACAATACATTTTGGTTGTTTTAAGGTACCCAGTTTGTGGTGCTTTGTTACACCAGCCCTAGTAAAATATTATGCCTTATATTTTCAAAGTTTCTTCCAGCCAGAGGAAAGATGTTCTGGTTACGAATCGAACAACTGGTGGATCACAGAAGTGTCATTACCTTTTCCTAGTCTATAACCAAATTAAATGCTACTAGCCTCTATCGGTTATATCTAAAGGAGGAAACACAGGACAATAAGGCTTCTACATGTTTCTTTTCATAACATTTTCTATTTGGACACCTACAACTTACTATGACGTGTGGTTAGAAACAAAACCTTTACTGCTGCTTGGAAACCTTTTATTCATTTCTTGTTGAATCCCTGCCCATCTTCCCATATTTTCCCCCATCTTCTCATATTTTCCCTCTTAAAACTCTCCCACACTCTATAAGTGATTAGTATCTCCTCTTCTAAACAAACTCTCTCCAGATGAACCAGAAGCTTCATAAAACAAATTCCTCAACTCTTCTCCCATCATCTCCAAGGAAGTGTTCAAATTGTTTTATACCTCCTCCTCCATCTTTGTGTGGCCTCTTGTCTCTAAAGACAAAACTCTGCTATAGGTCAACCGGACCTATCTGGAGGAAAAGTGTTAGATAGTGGAAAAAACATAATTTAGGTGAACTTTCTGACATTTCTGGACCTCTGGATTTTTTATTCATAAACTAAGGGTATAGGATTAGATTATCCTGAAGATTCCATCCAACTCTAATCACCTTGACCCAGTTTCAGGAAATCACTTATGGTGACAGACAAATTGAAGAACAGGCTGTACTGGAAGAGGCCAGAAGATCTGTTCAAGAAAATTTGGCAAAGCATGGACCATCTCCTTCCATTACTTACACTACTTCCTGGTGGAAAGCGATGAGCAAAGAAGAAAATCAAGATGGAACTGGAAAACCTTGGCAAGCCAGTCCACGTAACTAAGGTGATGGTGTGTGCAATATGAGAAGCAAGAACCAAGGGACTCAATACCTGTTTTCATAGTCATGCTCTATTCCAGTACTGTTAAGTAGAAATATAATGTGGGTCACAAATGTCTCTGCCTCCATCTTTGTGTCTCTCATGAAGAAATAAATACAATCTTTTAAAAATAAACAACACAAAATATAAAAAACATACAGAGGAAAAAAGTCTAAAAGTTGCTTAAAATACTATTACATGTATTTGTATAGTGTTTTATGATTTGCCATGTATTTTTGCCTTATTTCATTTTCATAATGATGCTGTCAAGTTTTCTAACCAGAAATTTCCACTTGCTTCCTAGCACACTCAGGTGTGAACATGTCAAAAGCTAAAATGATCATTTTTCCTTTCTGTACTTGTATTTTATTTCTGTATTTTTATGAATAAAGAGGGTTATACCATCATTTGCTATTTCAACCTGCCCGGGAGACAGTCTATGTACCTACCTACCTACCTACCTTACTTCACTCCTCTCTTGTCTCTAAATCCCATATCTAATTAGTTAACCAAGTCCTGTTGATTCTACCATTTAAATATATCTTAAATCTAGATGTTTTCTTTTTTCCCCTCCCATCACATCGTGATGGTCAGTCCCACATCATTTCATGACTAAACTATTGTAATATCCTTATAACTGCTCACTACCTCTGTACTAGTACCCTAATCCATTCTCTGTAATCCCCCTTCCAGAACAAAATGAGTTTGACACTTCCCCATATGAAACCTTAATGATTCTATATTTCTTAGACAAGTGCTTCTCTAAGTTTACTGTAGATTCAAATAATCTAAGCATCCCATCAAAGACAAGACTTGGATTCTGATTTAGGATGTCCCAGGTTCTGTATTTTGAAGGGAGATGTTGCTGCTGCTCCTGCTTGTCCATGAACAAGTTGAGTGGTAATATACCTGGAGGATGAAGTATACACTTTGAGAATAGCATTCCCTAGGCTCTTAGGATCTAGCTCTATCTCAATCTAGCTCTTGGCCTTAAAAATTATTTTCCTTCATCTCCAATCAGCTTATGCTGCTTCTCTACTCTCTAGACTCTCTAATCTAAGTAATTAATTTTTGGCATGTGAGAAAAAAATCCACCTGAGTTGAAACCCCAAATTTAAAATTCCAGTAACTTTTTATGTAACTTTACAACTTCATCACTAAAAGGCAAATGAGAGAGGACAAGCAACAGATTCCAACCTCAGAGTTTATTCTGTCCTCTTGTAGCTTTTGCTTTCCAATGCATCCAAGGAGAATATTTTGTAAAGTCTTCACAATTCTGTTTGTTACCTGGTCCAATTCAGCATACAGAGGGTTAGAGGTCAGAGATAAGAGAACAACTCAAGCTCCCTATTTTATTGAAGCAGTATGATGGCCTGGATCCTTTGGAGCTGTTCCAGATAGTGTTGTAAAGTATGGGATACCTCTCTGAGCAACTTTCTCATCTCTTTTTTCAAGACCACTGTCCTTTGTGCTCAGGCAGCCAATACTGTCACATTGTCTGGGATTTTCCTCTGTTTTACTCATTGCACAGATCTTCTTCCCTCCCCTTTACAGTCCAGGTACCTGGGTCAAGTTCCATATCCACTTCCCCCATCTTCCCTATCTACATACCATTCTCCTCAGACTTTTGTTTTTGTTCATATGTTCATTTGCTTTCATTCTGGCAATATTTACTGAGCACAGAATATAGTGATGAAGGGGATGACATAACTCCTATACTCAACATTGCTTAAAGGCTATGAGAGAGGCAGACACTGAAACAATTTAGGGTAAGTGTTTTCTTAAAAAAGCAAAGGTGCTTTGGGAGCCTGCACCTGGAGTTCTAATGATTTAATTCACTCCAAGATGTTAATATCTGGCATTACTGGGTTACAGCTCCCACTGGCACTTCTGTTTTAAAAGTTACTCTTTCTTGGGATGCCTGGGTGGCTCAGTCACTTAAGCCTCTGACTCTTGTTTTCGGCTCAGGTCATGATCTCAGGGTTGTGAGATCAAGCTCCCTTTCAGGCTCCAATGCTTGAGAATTCCCTGCTCATCAGGGAATCTGCTGGAGATTTTCTCTCTCTCTCTCTCTCTCTCTGCCTTTCCCTCCCTCATCTCAAATAAATAAGCAAATCTTTTTAAAAAGTACTTTCTTTTTATTATTGTTACTGTTATGTTTCCAAATTCCAGATATATATTAATAGTGAGAATAAGAAATCAGAATTCTTGGGAATTTCTAAAATTATTAGTCATTCTGAAAATATATCCAATGTTCTTCACACTCTTAAAACTCATCATTATAGATTTCTAGAAATATTTGATTGATAAATAAGAAATAATAAGTTTGGAAGTTACTAAATACCATAGCCTACAGTGAAAACTTAAACACTGAAAAATTCTAGTGAACATTATTAGGTTGTATTAGGTTGTATTCAAATAAAGTAACATTTGTATCTTCTAGCAAGATTAGCAGCACCCCACCAAATCATATGCCTAAATTGCCATTTTAAGGGTATTTTCTCTCTCAAATTTGTTCAATGGAACATGTTTCATAGGATTTTTGTAAGATATACTGTTCAAGTAGGCTATGAACACACAATATGGCAACAATTGCAAGCCTGAGTGACTGACTAGATGAATCATTTCTCTTATGTAACCTTGTCCTTGTTCCTGAGAAAGTTGGTCTTGACCTTCAACTTCATATGTCCACTTTTACTTCTTGCTTTTGATTTGGCATTGGTATATTCCTTAGAACCAATAAGGTCTTTATGTTGATTGTTAGGTTTAATTCTTGCAGGGGAATTTAAATTATTTTCCCTGATTTCTCAATTGATTTTTCTTAGTATTTGGAATTTGGAAATCATTTTTAACGAAGTTCTGGGGAGGAATTCCTAGAAGAAAACTCTGATATTTATGTATCACTCCTATAGGGAAATGTGTTTCAAGTTCCAAATGACTGGTTTACCATTTTGAATACTCTTAGAAACATCCTTTATGGAATAAGGAACTTTATACTAAGACTTATGATTATTCTTTCCTGGGAGCAGAGATGGGATCATTATATTTTTACCTGTTGCTAATATGCTGGAAATGCCTCTTCTTAAAAGAATTTTATACATAATTCAGCCAAGTAAGTGGAATTGCTTTGCGTTGTGAGTTTCCTATGTAAGCTCTGTCCAGAAATCATGCTTGGTTACAGTTTTAACATTGGCATTAGAGAGTAAGAGAGGAAAAAAGAAGCCTTTTCCTCAGTTTTTTGGTTAAGTTAAATGTGCTTCAGTATTAGTACATCCCATCTATGTACCAGAGAAGTTTATAAAAGGAGCAACTCCTTTCTTTCAAGCATTTATCTCTCTGTACTGCCAAAGCTTAGGTGTGGACTATGAAAAGATTCCTCTGGGGCTGACCATTAATCTCAGGAATCCAAAAATGCTATGATATTTGAAAGAAGAAAATAATCCCTCTAGTAGAGGGCAGAAAGACAATTTGGGCAATATTTGGACTTGAGAAGATTTTCCTGCGAACTGTAAATAAAAGAGAAACAAAGTGACAAGTTACGGACACCAAAAGGATGGTTCTAATAGTCCTCTTGTGGGTCTGCCAGGACAGGTACTGAGAGATCCCTAAGGCATTAAACCCTGTAGGATGGGAGGGCAGAAAAGAAATGAAGTCAAGTGCCTGGCATGCAAACATTTGCTGCATTGAATTAAAGTCAGGGCCTTGCCTTTGAATCCTTTACAGTATAACCTGATCAATGAACCAAAGCAAGATTGAAAAACTCTTAAAATCACATTTAAAGAAATTCATACACAGGGACAAATGAGTATGGGGTAAATTTACCATAGCAAACCCTCAATTCATCATAACCTCACTAATATCAACCCTTAATTACCTAGAATTTTAAAGAAAGAACAAACCATGAGAAAATGAACTCACATTAGTGTCTATTCGGGATCTAACATTTTATTGCCCTCTCTAATTGTACCAAAAATAGTATATGGTGAAAACTAGGTTCAGAATGATCAATTTTAAATGCAGAAATAGCAGGAATAATAAAATATGCCTTTTTTAGATTTTTTTATGGAAGACAGATAAAAACATATAAAGTTTTGAAGCAAAATGAAGGTTTTATAACCACAAAAATTAAGTGCAGCAGAATAACCAAATACCCACAAACTCTAGTTAATTCAGGCTGCTTTATACCTGAGTACCCATGAGGAAACTTGGAGTCATTATATCACAGCAGCTTTTAAACCTTCTGGATTTGCAGGGAGTTATGGGGATTACTATGGTCTAACTTTTGCAACATGGTTAACCATTCCTCTAAAATTCAGCCTTCCAAGTGATATGTCCTTCTACCCAAACCCTCAGTCTTTTGGGGAATTTCCATTCAAACCAAGCAATTAATGGTAAATGGAGTCCTTCAGGAAATTTCCACTTGCAAGATCTGATACCCGACTTCTTCCCCCTAGTGCATCCTCTAGGATACTCTCAAGTGCAGTTTAGGATTATTTGAGCCATCTTCTCAGACTTATCTCCTTATTCTATTTGTCTCCACTCCAAGCTTCCCTGGCAGGTAGTTCCATAATACAAGCTTAGAGTTGAAGCAGCAAGGGAATAGGCCGTTCCAGAGTCCACACAAAACTCTAGGTGGTCACCAAAAGGAACTGCAGAGTAGCCAACCTTCCCCTCCTCAGCACCTCACACACATCTCCTGGAAATAGATATTACCATCGTCAGGTAGTGCAAATGTAATCAGTAAAAGCCTCTGGAGAAGGCTGGAAGCTTGGAATAATCTCCATCCCAAACCTAGATTGAAACTGAAAACTCTGAGAAACCCAAAGATGGTTTTCAACTCTCTAACTCCTTCAGTCTAAAAACAAATACAAATAAATAAAGGAAGGAAAGAAGGAAGAAACTAAAAAGAGTTTATTTCCCAGGTTACAATTACAAAACTGTGGAAGAAAGAAAGCCTAAACATGATAACTAGGCAGCCTTTATAGGAAGAAGCAATGCCTCACCCCTAGGAAACTACTCAGAAAATACTCTTAGGTATTTTTTAGCAAAGCTTGTTATTAAATAATAATCCAATTGTTATTAAATATTAGTATCATCAACATAATTTTTAAGGTGATGGTGGTAGTAGAGGAGCTATTAGGTGAAAAACAGTATAATTTGGCTTCTATTTTCTACCATAGCTGTTTATGAAATATATTACATATTGTGTTATATCATAGTATATATTATATGTACCTGACTACAGGGTTTTTCCATGGGGAAAAGCACAGAACAGACCAACTACAGAAAATATATGCTCTAAATTGAGATATAACTGACATATATAACATTATATTAGTCAGAGGTACAACATAGGGATTCTGTATTTGTATACCCTGAAATGATCATCACAATAAGACTAGTGATCATCTGTCTCCATATAGTTATAAAATGTTTTCTTATCGTGAAAACTTAAGATTTATTCCTAGCAACTTTAAAATATACAATATAGTACCATGCTGTGTGTTATGTGCTCTATAGTATGCTTTTAGAAAGCACATTATTTAAACAGAGAAACATAAGAAACTGAATTTAAGACAAACACTTATTCTCAACAGAAGACATTCTTTGGTCCTTTATGTGCAAATAGAATTTCCTATCTGGATATGCCCAGTCTTTGACTCATTTATAACCCACTCTGTGTCTTCCACTGTGGTTATTACTGTTGGTACCTCACCCGTATTGCCCCAGCTCCCACATTTCTGGGCACCCCAACCACTAAGTTCCTGTGACTCTTTCCTTGAGGGTTTTCTCTGGCTGTGGAAGTCCACCTAACACATATGTGGGGCAAACCAGAAATACCTAGAGGTAACATTTTTCTGGGAACCATCTTCAACCAATAACTGAGGGAAGTTGGTAGGAAAATAACCCAGCTGCCTCCCACCTCAATTGGAACAATGCTGAAATGTATTCTACATAATTAGAGTTCTTGGGAGATACTAGTCCCCTGATCTCTCATGCTACCTGAAGTCACCTTCTAAATCACCTTTGCCACATCCTTTTCTCGGGGCATGTTTTGGGGTAATTTATCCTAAGGTATCCATCACAGGCTTAATCTCACCCATTCTATCACCTTTATACTGACAACACCAATCACTTGAGAGAAATAAGTCTCAGAAAAACTTGGGCCTAAGATAGAAATGGAGCACTTAACTGCCTTCTTTCCTCTAGTTTGTGCTTGCTACAGCCCCACCTGTAACCCCGTGCCCACCTCTACTCGTCCCTCACCCTGATCCAACTCCTACCCTCCCACTAATAAGCCACCACTCCTCCTAGAAACAATAGCCATTGCTGATTCTTGTTCAAAAAAAAAAAAAAGCTGCACTGATGAAATAGCAGATGGCAAGGATAGGTACATATCAACTTCCTGCATACAACCTTTCTTAATTCAGTAAGACCAGAATTTCTGAGGAACATCCGGAAATCCAGACATTTCCTTTGATTGTTGCAGCTATGATAAAAGTAAGCAGAGCAAATCTCTGATTCTACACCTACCACCCACTCTTCCCCCACGCCAAGATAATAAATTGTTTAAAATACTTTGCTTTTAACTCTTATGATATATTGCCTCTGTTATTGCTTTCTATTTATACCTCTAGTCCAACAGTTCCTGGAACTGTTGATGCGTAAAGCTTAAACCAACTGCTCCAATTTTGAACAAAACTGACAGCTCTCTTTGGATTTGCTAATTAGGAAAATCTTTAAGGCAAAGAACTGGGTAAAAAGAGTGTATTATTCATTTCTAAGCAGTCCTTTTTGATCTAAATCAATAAAAGCTATTTCCTCCTCTGATTCGTCCTATATGTTGTTCATATTCCCAGATGATCATTCTTTAAACTCTTTGTTCAGTGGGGACCATAGCTTTGTGATGAGCTGCATGTACTGTCTTTTCCAGCCACTTGTTTCCCTAACATATGTGATTTTGGACAGACCAGTGACTGCAGAGTTTTCCAAAGCAAGGTCCCAGACCACCTGCATCAGCACCGTATGGGGCAGTGGTTGAAATTCATCAGGCTACCTTCAGCTGACTCAATGCCACTTTAAGGAGAAGCCCAATAATTGTTAGGTGTGGATTTAGTTTGGGAACAACAGATTTGGGTGTTCAAATTTGACCAGACAGTTTAGACTGTGAAGTTCAAACTATGTTCTTCTCTTCTCTCCCAGACTGAATTCATGGCTTTGGCCTCATTAGTTGGCTGTAGCTAACTAAGCTAACAAGTTTTTATGCTAATGCCATTCCTAGGAATGACAGATAAATGCTAATCCTTTCTGCTGAAAGTGAAAAAAAAAAAAAAAAAAAAAGAAAACAATGAAAAAGATTGTTTTCAAAGAGTAAAAATATACCCTTGTTTTCTAATGGGAAAAATATGACTTGTATAAGCATCACATTTTACAGGGTAGAAGCAGGGCTCATATTTTGATGATTTTGATAGACTATCCCTCTGGGAACAGATCTTTGAGGAAAGAAGTTCTAGTTTCCTGACTTAGATGTTGGAGAAAAATGAAGGAGATTGTTTTGCATTTATATTGGGGAAGAAATGTTCTTATTTTAATTTTTTTTCTAAAATCAGTGTTTTGGGGACATCCACAGTTCAAATCTCGTGCAGTCTGATGTTCTTGGTTTTTCTGTCTGTCAAGATGCTATTAAGTAAATTCAGTCTCTTTAGAAGTAATCATCGTTTCCTGGCCCTGCGTTTGGAAGGATTTCCAAAGAAGATGACAGAAGTTTGGAACAGAATCACACTTGGCAGTGTCATGACAGTATTCATTATGGGCATATAGAGTATAGTTTGGCTTAAAGAGGAGGGGGATTTTACTCTGAAATCCCATAGTGAATGTGTTTGTAGATGTCAACAAACCATTGTGAGAAAACATGCCTGACTCTGGTGAGTAAATAAAAACTTTCTTCCTAGAGTAGAGAAGCCATTGTGGGATCAGTTGATCTATGTAAGAACAGAACAATAGTGATGTCTTTTAGAAACTCTTAGCTTCCAGAGCAGTGTGCAAAATACACATATTTTGATGAAGTTCACATTTACCACTGATGGCAGTTGGCAGCATGTGGCATTTTCCCAAAAATGTTTGCATTGTTCTTTGGATATTGTAGCATGTCCTTATATCCGTGTAAGGACATCACAAAATAATATTGTTTGTGGCTCAGTATTGCTGACTAAAGTCTTTATGTCAGCACTGGTTCCATATGAGAGATGTTTATAGTAGGAGTTAATTCATAGAAATGTGCCTGATGAAAGAAGTATGAGCTCTTGTGTTCAGAATGGGCTTACAAGCTCCTCTGTCTTTCCAACCTGATAAGTTATACAGCTCCCTATCTCTTTATGTCTAGCCAAGAATTTTCCAAGGCAAAAGATCTAGAAGTATTTCTTAATCACTTGAATACCTGGCAACATAAATGAAAATATTTTGCACAGCTTTTCTGTTTATGAGTCATTGGCCCAAGGAGCATAAACCAATTTTTCAGTTTTAAAATTATTTGAACCTTTTGTTACTCTCCTCCTAATTAGTGTCCATTGTGTTTCAAAACCCATTTTTATGTATTTATTAATAGCAAAAGTATTAAATGAAACCATAGAAACCTCTGGAGGAGAAAGAGTTCTATTTCCTTTTTAAAAACAAGTAATTTACTGAACTTCTTTTCTACTGAAATCAAAAGCTTTAACTTTAATGGTTGGAAATTAACATTCAGTTAACATTTTTTCAGCTTTTTAGTCTCTTTGAACTTCTACCTCGACACATAGTCTGCCAAATCCATGAAAAGAATTATTTAAATCAATCAATCAAAAGTGCTTTTTAACAGGTTTATATATCATATACATGTTTTAAATTTTCTGCCTTACTTAATATTTGATTTTCTGAAGTGTTATGTCGAAATACCATTTTTGGAAAGCAGTTTTTATTTCTCTATCATGGACATCCTAATTGAAATTATTTTTGTTTTGGTTTGATTTTCTTGGCTTGAATTTTTAAAAGATTGACTTAGAGCTTTTGTGCTTCAATTTTATCCTAAACCCAACCTGAAAACCCCAGTTGAATTTAATATAATCTATGTAAATCCTAGTCACCGAAGAGGTGATCAGCATCATCAGCCTCATTTGGGGGCTTGTGAGAGTCATAGTTTCAGGCCCCACCCTAGACCTCTTGATTCAGAATTTGTACTTTTGTTTTTAAGATTTATTTACTTATTTTAGAGAGGAAGAGACAGAGAGACAGAGAAAGTGCATGAGCAGGGGGAAGGGCAGACAGAAAGGTAGGGAGAGAATCCTCCAGCAGACTCCCTGATGATTGTGGAACCTGATGCAGGAGCTAGGCACTTAATTGGCTAAACCACCCAAGCAGCCCAGAATCTGTAACAAGATGTCCTAGGTGATTCTTGTACGCATTAAAGTTGAGAAGCTCTATTCTGACCTAATCCTTTTTTTTAAAATAATTTTTTAAAAGATTTTATTTATTTATTCAGATAGAGAGAGAGAGAGAGGCAGAGACACAGGCAGAGGGAGAAGCAGGCTCCATGCCGGGAGCCCGACGTGGGACTCGATCCCGGGACTCCAGGATCGTGCCCTGGGCCAAAGGCAGGCACCAAACCGCTGAGCCACCCAGGGATCCCCCTAATCCTTCTATATTATAGTGGCAATTTCAAATTAAAGTCAATGGCTTGGTTTTATAAATTTAAAAGATACCATAATAACCAGAAGATAGTAAATCTTTAAGGTAGAAGGCACTACGATGACAATGTCTACTGCTGAGCATCCTGTTAACAGCTCAATCTGTGCTTAAGGTTTTTGGTGCCATGGTGTTGATATGATGACCCACTGGCCCTGTACTGGCACTAGAGAAAGGGACAAAGTATGGTGAGGGAGCTCACAGCCAAGAGGAGAGACACACTACTGACTGTAGAGATCTAGACGTAGCACAGGGAGTGCTTAATTCTGTGGCTAGAAGGCAGGCCAGAGAGCAGAACAGGAAGGCTTCTCAAAGAAGATGACTCCATGTCAAGCATTTCACTGCATGGGCAAGCTGGAGAATGTTCCAGGCAGACAGGCATGAAGAGAGTGAGACAATAAACATTGCTAAGGAAATTCACATGGTTTGGTTTGGATGAACATGAGGTCTGTGTATGTATGCAAGCGGGACAGCAGGTGGGAGAACACCTGAGGAAACAGTGGGTAATGAGGCTGCTGAAGAGTCACAGATGCCCTCGAGTGCTAAGGAGCTTGGTTTGGGTTAAAGGGAGCCTGCGGAATTTTTGAAGAGGGAGGGCCCAGCCAGCTTGGTGTTTTTCAAAGGTCATTCTGGATGCAGTATGGAGAATGGACTGGAGGTGGGTGGAACAAGAGAAGAGTCAGGGAGACCAGCATGGAGGAGGCGGCAGTGGCCTGGATGAGAGACAGTGATTGCCTGGCATGAGGTGGTAGCCATGGGATGGACAGCTCAGGATAGAACCCAAAAATAAAGAGGAGAGAGAGAGACAGAAAGAGAGAGAGACAGAGGGAGAGAGGCAGAGACACAGGGAGAGGGAAAAGCAGGCCCCCCGCAGGCGACCCAACACAGGACTCAATCCAGGGTCTCCAGGATCACGCCCCGGGCACTAAACCAATGGGCCACCAGGGCTGACCACATTTTCTGATTTTTGAACTGCTACTTTTCAGACTTGGTTTTGCATCCCTCTACAAAGCCCTCAGTTTATTTATATCCCAGACGCATTGTAGTGCCAAGAGTCAAGAAAAGGTAAAGTTAAGTGGGGAAAGGGAACTAAAAATTACTGGGTACCTAAACAAGCCAGTGCACCATAAACATTCCCTCAATTACTTCCCACAATGCTCAAAGTAAGTATTATTACGTGTTTTAGACATGAAAAGAATAAGGATTTCCCTATGATTATTGGCTTCTACTAGTAGAATCTGAATTTGTACCCAGAGATCTGTGATTCACATATTAAAGTATCTGCACTGCCTTAGAGGAGCTTAAACTACCACTGCTTCCCATGCTTTGCTGAATGCATAGGTGACAATCAGGCTTCTCTGGCTACACAACTTCCCTACTGAACAAGTTAACTGGAACCAGAAGATAAGCAGAGAAGACACCCCGAGTGGCCAGGTATATGACACAAAATCCAAAATCTTTATGAAAGGACCTCACATGCACAGCTTGTTTACTTTGCTTGTACATAATGCTCTCAAGCTGGGCCATATGTTTTTGCAGCCCACAGATGATTAGAAACATCAAATTAAGAATGAGTGGGAAGCAAGTGAGATCTACTAGCTGACAAATCGACATCAAGGGAAGAGATAGAAAAATGTAAAGAGCCATAGATATAAAAAGTCAAGAAGCCTAGGTAATAGTTTTGGTCCCTGATATAGAGGCAGACAGTCCCACAGATTTTGCTAATCCTTCAGGGCATGATGGTATTATAGCACAAGGTATAAACCCAAAGAGTCAAGATAAGATAAACCTTATCTCCCACCCAAAGGAGAAAGTCTCAATATAACATCTGGCATCAGAGCATCATTTTTGCCTCTAGCTGAGCCATTCCAGTAGTATGACAGTGTGGATCTCTTTTCTGGTTAGCAGTTATTAGCAATTCTAGAAGATCCTTATAGTCCACTAAGCAAAATCTCTCTTAGTAATGTCCACCAATTGTCCAGTAGTCAGTGTGTTTTTTTTTTTTTTTTTTTTTTTTTTACATGATAATCATCCAAACCTTAGGAGATGGGTGTTACCAGTGTGGACTGGTAACAAGAAACTCCAGGACTATAGTCTTCAAAGAGCTGCTCCTTCTTTGTCTCTCACTTTCTCTCAAGTCTGCTCTGAGAGGATGCTCTGCCCCCAGCTAGGACAATCTCATGACATCAGTGGTAAATCTCAGGAAATAAAATATTCTATAGTCACTTTAAGTTGTAAACACAGCCCCAATCCTGTGGTTTAGTGTCTAATCAAATATATTTATTGATCCTTCAGTATTCGCTGGAAGTGAGTCTTCTTCCCATCCTCCACCCTTCCTGCCTTGAATGGCAGGCTTTTCCACTCTGTTCACTGCTCATCTTCCCAATTCTGTAACTGGTGTTTCCAAACATGGAACTCTAAGCAGGGAGAGGAGGAAAAGTTGAGAGGGAACAGGAAAGCTCCTACTTGACTGGTGTGGCCCTGCCCTGGCTCTTCAGTCTCATAGGTTTAATGTGCAATGAATCACATGGAGATCTCATTAACATGAAGATTCTGATTAGGTGGCCTGGAGTGAAATCTGTGATTATGCATTTCTAATAAGTTCCCAGCTTATACAGATTGTGTTAGGCTATGGATCTTGCTTGCTTTGAGTAATAAGCATTTAGAGATTCCCCTTTGGGTCCACTCACTGCAATACTTTTAATGGAACTAGTTAATGGAATTTCATTACTTCAGCAAACTCTTTCAACTATAGTTCCCGGTGGTGCAAATCATTATACTTTATTGTTGGTGACCCTCACCCTGATGGGCTACCCCCTTGGTCACAGTAACTTTCACTATAACTTCAGGTTCCGTTTCCAAAGGTAATTTATCTAATCGCCAGGTTTCACATAACTTTGACTTTCATATTTACATGGATAAAGACAGACATCTAGACACCCATTTGCTGAGTAGCTATAGAGCACTGTAACTTTCCAAATGACAGGCACAAGCCCCTCTGTCCTCTAGATGTAGGAAATGCATATGGAACCCTCCTGACAGAGCTGTGCAAGTCCATATACTGGACTTGGGTTTGGAAGGAGGGAAATGAAACTGGCAGAACAGCTCTTTCCAAAGAAATTGCTTCACATGTTCTCTCTCCTTATCCAACAATCTTGTTTTTTAAAATTCACAGTCTGGGTGAAAGGCCATGTATGCCATAACCAATTCAGATATTTCTTTTAAAAATTTGTATCTTGGTCATTAATGTCATGGCTAAATTTTGTATCTCATAAACTACAATATACCCCTATGTTTTCTCCTGTGACAAAGATCTTGTTTTCGCATATGGTTTCTGAATTATTCACCATTTTCTAGATCCCTTTTCATTTGCCAATATTCTACCTAAAATAAGGTAGCTAGAATCAGACCTATTATTGCACATAGAGTCTGACCAGCCCAGAGTTGACTGGAGAGATGTTTTTCTGTCTTTTACTTGTTTGACTTCATTAACACTCTTGTCATTTGAATGTATATGGAAGAGAAAAGGGAAAAAGGGAAAAATCAATGATAAGTATATAATCTTGAGTGGGACTATCTGTAAAATTGAACACCATTAATAGAAAGCAAAGAAATTAAGATGATATGGGGAGTAGAGTAGCTCCATTTTAGACCTGTTGGGCTTGAGATGCCAGCAGGATACCTATGTGGAAATGTTCAGTAGGTATTAAGAAATTGGATACTGGAACATACTATAAGTTAAATCTAGAAATAGAGATTTAGGGATTATCCTTATAAAGATAATATCTGAAGTCTAGAGAATATAAGATATAGGAAGAAGGTAGCTAGTTCAAGCCTGGAAATGATGAAAGTACACACAGATTCCAAGAGAAGACAACATATTCTCCAAAACTGGATAGTTACCTATGTGACTCAAAATATTTCTACCTGTCACATTGTTTGAAAGTTGTATCAGCTTTATTTCTTAGAATTTTCCCAATAGAGAAGAGTATATGATGCTACTTAGGAGGGAGTTACATGCTAGTTGCCTGGTAATTCATAAGGAATATAATTTACCTGATTAATAACCATTGCCACCCACTACTTGTCAGGCCGGAATCTTATGAGAATGACACATGGAACTTTTGATGTGTAGGAGGAATTGGAGATGAGACCTGGTCATTTGGGGAAAAAGTAGGGATGGGCAGCCAGAAGTTGTGTGGACTAGGGTGTAGGAGAGTATTTGCAAACATGACAGGGGTACTTCAAAATTCATTGCTTCATGGAACTAACATCTACTCAAAATGAGTTATTTTGTTGAATAATCCGCACCTAGCCAATGATTTTATTTTAAAAAGCATGTATTCCAGTTAAAAATCACTTTAGGTTTACTTTTTTCCCTTCGCTTTTAAAAATTGGATTATATTATATTATTCTTCATTACATAATATATTTGTTATCTATAGTCAAAGGAGTGGGAATGTCTGTTTTACAGTAAAGCATGAAGAAATGATACTATAGAAATTTGTTTGAAAGGATATCCACAAATCTTTATGTATTTTTCTATTTCAAAAATGTAACTTTTTATTCGAATCTGGCATTAAACCTCTAAATTTCAGAATACAAATACCCCATATAAGGTTTGATTATTGTTTTACTTTCTATAAATAAATACTAAGATAATAGTAATTTAATAGTTGCATGAAATAATAAGTTTAATAATTGTATAGCTAAAGAGATATACTGTTAAGTGTGTGGTGTGTGTGTGTCTGTATATATGTGTACATAAATATATATATATATTTAGAGAGAGAGTGTGTACAGCATTACCCATTTAGTTTAAACTCTCACAAGCTGTCATCTTGACTGTATAAGCAGACTAGTGATATATGAATTATACATACATGATCTTTACATTATCGTAATACATTCTGAAAAAATCTTTGTTCAGACTTGTTACATCATTTAAAGATAACATGTTCAGTGGCAAAATTTCTGGTGGAAACATTTTAGCATTATACAAGCTTCATTAATTGGTAATGCTTGCTAGCTTTTGCCATTGACTAAAATTGCAAAGATGGAAATCAGAATTCTAAGGATTCTTTAGGAGGGTGTGGGGATATGCCAGAGATCACAACACATACCACAAACTTGGCTTTAAACAGCCACGTTTCTAATTTTCCAAAGTTAGTCATTCCCAAATACCACAGTCAGCATTAAAAACACATATGGTAAGGGCTGGATGATCCAGCATTTAGTCAACTAGAACTCTCAGCCAGTTTGAAAAATTATAACATAATAGTTAATTCTGTAATCATGACTCTTGGGATAAAAGTCTTAGCTATATTTCTTATATGCTCATTGCATAAAAGTTTTAATATAGTTTCTAATGTAACATATTATTTTATTTAAGTAACAGAAGAATTCCATGAGGGGCCACCTGGATGGCTCAATCAGGCATCTGACTTTTTTTTTTTAAAGATTTTATTTATTTATTCGTGAGAGACACACAGAGAGAGAAGCAGAGACACAGGCAGAAGGAGAAGCAGGCTCCCTGCAGGGAGCCCGATGCTGGACTCAATCCTGGAACTCCAGGATCATGCCTTAAGCCAAAGGCAGACACTCAACCGCTAAGCCACCCCAGTGTCCCAAGCATCTGACTTTTGATTTCAGTTCAGATTCTGATCTCAGGGTTGGGGGATCAAGCCCCATGTTGGGCTCTGTGCTGGGCATGGAGTCTGCTTAAGATTCTCTCTCTCCCTCTGCTCCTCTTAAAAAAAATTATTTAAAATGAATGGTATTATCCCCATGTTATGGATGAAACAAATGAAGTTCAGAGAGGTTAAATTAATTTTTCCAAGGTTGAATGGTGAGAAATAGACATCACTGTGTTCTCTTATCTCCAGGAACACTTAAGTTCCAAAATGTTGTCATGTACTCATTTTTGGCAAGCTAGTAATCTATATTTGATCTGTCTTTGACAAGATAGTGTACTTCATTTTCAATCATGTTAGATAAGAATATTGCATTTATGTATACTGGTTGCTCCTTTCATACAAATATAATGAATGCCACCATGGGCAGTAGAATACATGCTTCACATTATTTTTCTCCCAGTGTTAGTAACAGAGTTGAATGTAGTTATCCACTAAGTATCTAGACATCTTCCCGTCAGAGTCCCCTAGTAATCAATAAGCTTCTTAAGATGGACCTCTAGAGCTAATATTGGAGGTTGTGGCCATGGCTTACAGCAAAGTTAATTACCTCATTGACTGCACGTGCCCACTCTCCCTCTTGCCCTCTCTCAGATGCGCGCGTGCACGCGCGCACACACTCACACACACACACACACACAACATACACACGTGAAAAGACAGGATTTATATATAGATTTGGGATCTATTTAGAAAGTGGAATTGGTAGAATCAACCGTTTGTCATCAGCAAGTGTTTCCTTTTTTTTAAAGATTTTATTTATGTATTTATTCATGAGAGACAGAGAGAGAGAGAGAGAGAGAGGCAGAGACACAGGCAGAGGGAGAAGCAGGCTCCATACAGGGAGCCGAGGTGGGACTCCATCCCAGGTCTCCAGGATCACGCCCTGGGCTGAAGGCAGCGCTAAACCACTGAGCCACCCAGGGATCCCCTAGCAAGTGTTTCCTAATTAGATGCCTGATACCATTTCCTAGATACATCTCAAATCCTCCTACTTCTGTTTGTTTCCACAGTCACTACCCTAATCTGATTCATTATTGCCTTCCTGGACTTCAATAGCCTCCTAACCAGTCTCCTTGTTTCTACTCTTGCCCTTGGCCACTGCCAATCCATTCTCCCCAGGGCAACCAGAGTGTTACTAAAATTCAAGTCTTATCATCTCACTACTCTACCTAAAATCCTACCTTGGCTACCCACTTAGGGGCTGTCAGAGTTGACCCCTGTCTAGCTCCACAATTGGTGTCATCTTGAGCTTTCTTTACTCTAGGTTCTCTGACTTTCTTGTGATACCTCTTATTTACTGCATTCCACTCAGCCTCAGCATCTTGAGACTTGCTATTCCCTTGGTTTGAAAAACTTCTTTTCTCCCTTTTCACTTTAATTAACCATCCTTTAGGACTTAGCCTAATGTTGATTTCTCATAGTGACTTTGCATGATATCCAGGCTAGCCTATCCAATTACTCATCATAGCATCCTGTTGCTTTTGTAGTACCCCCCATAACTGTACAATTTTACTAAACAATCCTATATTATGCCTTATTAAAGTTTCTCTCTTTTTTTAAAAAAGACTTTTATTTATTTGTTAATGAGAGACACAGAGAGAGGCAGAGACATAGGTAGAGGGAGAAGTAGGCTCCCCACAAGGAGCCCGATGTGGGACTTGATCCCAGACCCCAGGATCACATCCTGAGCCAAAGGCAGACGTTTAACTGCTGATCCACCCAGGTGTCCCTAAAGTTCGTCTCTTTTTTTTTTTTTTTAAGAGTTTTTATTTATTCATGAGAGACACAGAAGGAGAGAGAGAGAAGCAGAGACACAGGCAGAGGGAGAAGCAGTCTCCATGCAAGGAGCCCAACATGGGACTGGATCCTGGGACTCCAGGATCATGCCCCCGGCTGAAGGCAGGCGCCAAAATGCTGAGCCACCCATGGATCCCTAAAGTTCGTCTCTTATACTTAGTTGTGAACTTTATAAGAGTAGGTTTTCCTCATCCATTCCTATTTCCCTGTCTCCTTAGTACAGTGCCTGACCTTTGTCAGCCACAATATATTTTCCTAAAAAAATTTGCTTGTATTTACAAATACTAAGCTTCTTACCCTTTAATGATACAAGATGATTATGGTCTATGTCTTAGAAATGGCCACAAGCTACTGTGGGTTTGAATATTTTAATAGCCAGAATTTGGCCAAACTCAGGAATTCATCACTAAGGCTGATATACCATTGCCAACTGGATCTTGAATTTATATTTGATTTTCTACCAATTATGTCACTCGCTGATAGTTAAATAATGGAGCTCAGAGGACTTCTTAATGGGAGGTGTTGAAGAAAAGTCAGGAAAAAGGCAGCAAAAAGCTTTGAATATAGGATGGTGGTAAGTATAAAACTTTGAGAGATGCTATGAGGTAGAGGCTAAAGAGAGAGAAGTTACATGGATAAAGGTATAAAGAAGAAAACTATTTTCTGAAAGAGGTCCATTAAGTAGACTACAGGTTTAGAGATACGTTGGCAAGTTTAGATTTGAAGAGGTTATCGAGAAAATTCAGCAATTTTTTTGTCTCTCTGTCTTTCTGTCTGTTTTTGTCTTCCTGTCTCTCCCTCTCTTCTACCCTTTCGTTCTTCCTTTCCTCTTCCTTACCTCTCTTGAGCAATTAATATTTGCTCATGAGAGTGGAATCATTTGACAAGCACTGGAATAAAGGTCAAGACACACAGACAATGTTTATAGAGTAACCGGGATTTCCATTAGGTAATTTTCTGGTAACACCTTTGTAAACAAATGTGAGAATAGTACAAAGTGTTTATCATGACAGTCAGTTTTTAATCAAATCCATTCACTAAGAAAGCTGTAAAATAATTTGCAAAGTGCTTTGGGATAATGAACTACTATATAAACACAGTTTTATCCTAGCAACTGAAATTATAAGACTATTTGTTTTAGAAAATTTCAACTCTGGTATTTTATTTCCCTTGAGTGATTACAATAGATCGATTTATGAAACTGAATGTTCTTCACTTGGATTAAATGATTCTATGTGTATTTGTGCTGATTAGCTGTTAGTAGGGGATGAATACTGTTAGCAATAACTTTTGCTTTTGAATTTAATTTAAAAATTTTTGAGATTCAGAAAAGCATTTTGGGAATCACATCTGGTGTGCAAGGACACGGGTGAGTTTTAAGCCTGTGCTTTGCTCTTGGAATCACGCTTGTGCCAAAGCACATGCAGAAACTCAATATTCCTGGAGTGACTGTGCTTTTTTTTTCTTTTTTATGGTGTTAAAAAGAAAGAGCTATTGGCTTGGTAAAAATGAGAAAGAGGAAGAGGGAGAGAAGGAAAAATAACACCAACAAAACCTCAGCAATACCTCAAACATGATACTCTCAATGCATTATATATTGGAGGCAAGTAGAGATTTCTAACAGGCTGCATTTAATTTTAATTTTTTTCCATAGCCAGAAGAAGAGCTACTTTTTTAAGACTCACAGTTTAATTCCCTTTTGTGTAACTTGTCTATTAAGGGCACCTTGCTAACTGGAAGTCTCCAACGTTCAGAGAACTCATAAACCCAGACTGCAGTTCTCGCTATAGTTACTCTCCCCAAAGCCCAAGGCCAGCCCATCTCAGGTTCATGATGAGTTTATCTGCTAGTTTACAGTACACCAAGACTCTAGTGAAGGATAAGGCACCTCAAACTTTTATTGGACGTCTAATGTGGGCTGTGGCTATTTTCAACATAGTTCACAGAATCAGAGATCCACCTATGCTGAAGTTGCACAAGGGTTTTTTGTTTTGTTTGTTTTTGGTTTTCCAGGAGTTTTTGGAAAGATTTATTTATTTATTTGAGAGAGGGAGAGAGAAAGAGAGAGAGCTTACACAAGGGGGAGGGGCAGAGAGAGGAGAGAGAATCTCGAGCAGACTCTTTGCTGAGACCAGAGCTGGTCTCCATCTCACAACCCTGAGATCAGGACTTGAGCCAAAACCAAAAGTCGGATGCTTGCCAATGGATCCAACCAGGTGCCCCAAGTTGCAGGAGGTTTTAAACTGGCTGTCATGGTCTGTCAAGAGGATTCCACATTTAGTAAAGAAACATGCCCCATGATCTCAGTGAAATGAAGTATCCGTAGAAGTTTAATCCCAACTCGTGTTCTTTAATCAAGAATCTGTTGGGCAGCCCGGGTGGCTCAGCGGTTTAGCACCGACTTCAGCCCAGGGTGTGATCCTAGAGACCGGGGATTGAGTCCCACATCGGGCTCCCCGCATGGAGCCTCTTCTCCCTCTGCCTGTGTCTCTGCCTCTCTCTCTCTCTGTCTCTCATGAGTAAATAAATAAAGTCTTAAAAAAAAAAGAAGAATCTGTCATAATGTCCTAATTTCCTGATGTAGGAGAATTAAACAGGAATTATTAATCATATTCAGTGTCAATTGAAATTACTAAATGCAAATCTACTGACTGAACAGCCTCATTGGTTGGTAGGCCCTACAACCAATTCCTCACTATCGGTTAGCTAATTAAGAAGTCCACACACACACATTTTTCACCCTCCTAAAAACTCAAGTTAACAGTGATTTAAAGACCATGCTTTTTTCCTCTTGCTTTGTGCTGAGTGCTTAAAGTTTTTAATACTTAAAGCATTTAAAAAAATATTTATGCCCAGGCCCCACTCTCACAGAGTCCAAGTCAGCTGGGCTCGAAAAAGACCTGGGCATTCCTATATTTTAAAAGGTGGCTGTTGGGGTGTCTGGGTGGCTCAGTGGGTTAAGCATTTCCTTTGGCTCAGGTCATGACCCCAGGTCCTGGGATGGAGCCCTGCTTCTCTCTCTCCCTCTGCCCTAGCTCTACTCCCCTCCCCCTGCTCATGTGCTCTCTATCAAATGAATAAAGGAACTCTGTTTTTTTTTTTTAAATAGTTGTTACTAGAGCCCAAGGTTGAGAACAGACAAATGCTATTGCATTTCTTCTTCCTGCTCACATTCATAAGGAGACCTGCCATGATAATTTTGCATATCCAGAAATTGACATTCAGTTTAAGGCTAAGATTTGAACCCATGTCTCCAGGATTGTTGTCTTTGCTTTTCTCATCAATCACAATTCTTAAGACTTCCAGTGAGATCAAAGCATTTTCATAGAAAGATGCTCAAAGCTATTGCACGAGAAAGGGAAAAGAAAATTCAATTATAGCAGTTAGGCTAAAAATAGAAGATTTATTTAAGGCTTAGCAAATTCTCTGAAGTTTTACACGTTTGCGGTGATGGAAAGCTTAATGTATCTTACTTGGTTACATAATGTCACATTGAAGAGTCTGGCACTGAAGTATCAAGCCATCTTCCCTCCAGCTTGTCTAATATGTGAACTTTGAAAACAGGGCAAAAAAGGTGACATTTAAGTTTTCTCCACATGCATCTTAACTTCATAGAAAACAAAATATTTTTTACCATTTTTCTCTGACATTCAATCTCTTCCATAAAACATGGATAGTATAAACTGTTTTGTACCTACCAAACTGTGGTTGACTATTTCCTTTGAATCTCTCTTCTTCTGGGGGGAGAAGAGGATGTTGAACATGCAAAATATTATCATGGGCCAACTTATCCCTATGGTATTCTCAAAATACAAATAATTACCCAAATGTAAACATCTGAATCTGAGCCTCAGGTAGGTCAGTTTCATCTAAGATTGAGCACTATTCTATTTTTCTGTCCTTCCCATTTTCATTTTCTGTCTTTGGCAGAGCCTCCTATAGCAGATGTAGTAAGAATGTGCAGAGCCGCCAAGATGCTTAATCAAGTTCCTGTGATTGTTGTGGCTGTCACCTCAAATTTCAGATTCAGAAACACAACTTTATCAACTCATCCACAGATGATGAGGCTCTTGAGGGGAAGTATAATTTGTATTGACAAAACTCACAAGCAATTAATTTATAAATCATGATGCCAATTTGTTAAATTACAATGGGCCAGGAACAGTTTGCTCATCGGATCCCCCCCCCCTTTTTTTTGTTTGTTTGTTCTTTCAATAACAATTAATTGAATGCCTCTTTCTTATAAGATATTCTTCATACTGGGCTTGTCTTTACAAGTTAACAGATGATAAACCAGAAATGTTTTTGGTTGTTTGTTGGTTAAAAAGGACAAAATCCTACTCAAGCTTGTTTGAATTAAAAGGAGTTTATAGTAAAATAATAGATACATTCAAAAACAAAGTACAGGAAGGGAATAAAGTGAAAAGCTATTAGGTATCTCTCTAACTCTTGCTCTCACTGTCTCACCTTCTCTATCATTCAGACACTCTCAGACTGAGTGGTCTCATGTCTATAGCTCTTTGTATCTCAGCCCTGGTTTGGGCAACCTTCCTTTGCTTGCACACAGCCCAACATGGCTGTCACCCAACATGATCACCAATTCAGAATGTGTAAGACCTCATAGCCAGCAGGAGCGCCCACACATCTCTACCCAATCTGCACAGTCTCCAGGCTTCTTAGCTTTATTTCCTTGGAAAGACTCTGACTCATCCTCATCTATGGATATTTCCCCAGGCCAAGTATCTAAATCCTGCCCAGTCATGATCTATATGTACCTGACCCGGACCTATCCCTCTTCTAGGCTGGAGATTCAGTTTTAATGGAGAGTTTGCAGGTGGGAGACAATGGGAGAACATCTAATATATTGGTGAATGTGAGGCAGCCTTTAGGCATTCTCCTGTTGGGTATAGGAGCAATCTGAGTGAGGACTGTAGGACTGGGACCAAACTGATAGGACAATTGAAGATGTCCTTCCTACAAGCCATAGAAAGTTAAATCATAGAGGCAAGGCCAGGAGAAAAGGGACAGCACCCCAGAGGTTTTCATGCCTCCAGGGCACATAGCTAAAGTGAAGCCCTATCATTCAGAGTTCTTTCAGGGACTCTTCCTCCCCTGCTTCAAGGAATAAGCTTTGTTGAGCCCCTGCAGGATGTTTGGAAGACAAGTAGAACAATGCCAGGAGAGGAAGACACTGAAACTTACAGAAAGAAAGGCACTGAGCCTTTCTGGAAAGAAACCTGGAAATAGGATACAGTGGATTGAATAGTGGCCCCCAAAAGACATGTCCAAATCCTAAACTCTGGTACTTGTGAGTATGCTCTTATTTGGAAATAGGGTCATTACAGATGTAAGTAAGGTAAAGATCTCAAGATGAGACCGTCTTGGATTAGGGTGGGTCTTAAAAACAATGACAATAGATGTCCTTTAAGCGATGGAAAAGAAGAAAACCCAGAGGAACAAAGGGAAGAAGGCAGAGTTTGGAGTTATGTTGTCACAAATCAGGGAATACCAGGAGCCAGTGGAAGCTGGGTGAGGCAAGGGAGGTTTCCCCTTTGAGACTTCAGGAGGAGCACAGGCTTTCACTTCAGACTTTTGGCCTCCAGAACCACAAGAGAATACATTTTTGTTGTTTTAAGCCAAGAGGTTTGTGATAATTTGTTAAGTAAGCCCTAGTAAATGAATATATTAGGCTGATGGCAGGCAGAGCTCTTCTGGGAAATGACATTTGAGCCAAGAGAGATAAGAATCAGGCACCTCAGAGCATGCCTCAGCTTTCTTCAGTAGCAGCTTCCAGACCATGAACATAAGGGATGAGCCTCTGGGTACTGGAGAGAAAGTGTAAGTCACGATCTCACTCTCAGGGAGGACATAAACTCTGAGCCAGTTTGGGCAGAGAGGGCGCCCTGTCTTCAGTTGGAAACACTGCCTTGTGAGATTGTACAAAGATGGGAGGTCCACCCCTCACTTTGCCATTGACTACCTGCACACCCTTGTGTAACTTCCTCACCCTGTAAGGTCCTCAGCTATAATGTATAAGACTATTGCAGAAGATGGCCTCTAAATATCATTGTGGTTGGGGCCCCCTGGTCCTTAGGGCTGTGTGGTTTGGATAAGAGGAGAGTCAAGCCTGAACCTATAAGAGTTTGACTGTGGCCTAGCTCTCTCAGTTGGATACACCCGCTTGATAGAGGTATTGCCTCACCCCCCTCCTAGGATCGATCCTTAGACCCAATCCTCCCCATGTCTCAGCTATACCTGGGACCAACAGTTACCTTGGGAGGATTTGGCCCTTGAGTTACCACTCATAGTCAATGTCCCTCCCTATCTCAAGTTTTTGAGGACATATAGCTCTCTAGCCATATAACCCCATAGGGATCCTGCTGGATGTCCCATAAGGTATATTGTTTTCCAGGCTCAGACCAATGTTGGAATGCCCCAGGTGACTTTGGAAGCTTATGGGAGTGAACTGTTAAGTGTCCCACCTAGGATTTTTTTTTCTGAAAGCACAATTTAGACCTGTACTCTAAAATATGTAGTCCAGAAGCTGAATGTGACTTTATAAACTTAAATTAATTAAAATTAAATCAAATTAAAAATTGAATCTGAATTGCATTAGCCATAATTGCTTGATATCCATATTCACATGTGGCGGCTAGTAGCTATATATTGGACTTTGCAGAGGGGGAACATTTCCATTATTCTAGAAAGCTCTATTGGATAGCACTAATCTAGAGATCAGTGTTTCAATTCATCTGAGGATCTTGTTAAAATACAGATTCTGATTCAGTTGGTCTGGGTTGTGGCCTGAGATTCTGTAATTCTAGCAAACACCCAGCTGATGTCCATCTGTGTGAACGCACACTTTCAAAAGCAAGGATTTTACATCACTATGAATCATTTAGGGCCACTTTACTAACTAACTATATTCTGGGGCTGGGGAAAGGTAGGAGGGAGAACATTTTATCTGCAAGAAGTAGAAAAGAGACTGGACTATCTTGGTTGGAATAGAGGCTTCATGGGAGAGGAAAATGGAAAGTCCCTTGTTTAGGTAAGTCGGGCCCTAAATGTCAGCCAAAAGGATACAGACTTCTCTCTGTAAAGCTGACCTTCCAACTAAGATGAGAGACCCATTAGTACAGGGATTGGCAAACTTTTTTGGTAAACAGCCCTATAGTAACTATTTTAGGCTTAGTGGGCTCTGGCTCAATTATTCAAGTTTGTTGATGTTGCCTAAGTGCAGCTATAAACAATATGTAAGGAAATGAATGTGGCTGTGTTCCAATAAAACTTTGTTTACAAAATTAGGTGGCATAGTTTATGGACCCCTGCACTAGTGGGTCACATTGAATGGTGGGAGCATCAAAAGAGGTTACAATTTGTCAGTTAGAATGTCTATATAACCTAAATCCTGTTTTAGCTATCCTCATTGTTAATCATTACTAATAAGAGTAAATGTCAATCATTGTTATAATTGGTTTAATTTCAGTTTTCAAGCAATAATTTCCTAACACAGACAATACCTAATTACATTTCAGTGATACCGAAGTCAAACTATAATATGCATAAATTGCAAGTTGCTCAGAAAGAAAAAGTGAAACTAGACAATCAACTTAAAAGTAAAAATTCATCCAGCAGCTGGTACCTTCTATTATCATATTACAGAAAAAGATAATGTTCTAAATTCCAGGTTGTAGAATTGCCTTATTTACCATAAGGGTAAGCAAAGACCTACAGACAATCACTGGTCTGATGATCACAGCTAATGGTTGGCCAGTTTAGGATAAAATCAGGGTTCGTATTTCCTAACCAACATATAAACCTTCCTTGACATCATACTACAGAGCAAACAAAGCACTCCTCAAATACGGTCAGTACCAGGTACCCATAGTCCAGAAAATGCTCACTGAGACCAGGGAAATTGTACTGAATTATGGCTATAAACACAACCATTGATATTACAGACATTCATTGAACATTTCATAAATCAATAAATCATTTGTTTTCTTAGACTTTACAGAGAAGGATTCAAATGATAAACATCTCTCTAAAGAGCTATCCAAGAAATTTTATTTTATTTTATTTTATTTTATTTTATTTTATTTTATTTTATTTTTTTTATCCAAGAAATTTTAAATGAAGTCTTCAGTAATTTTGCAAGAATTTCTATGTGGCAAGCAAAAAAAAAAAAAAAAAAAAAAAAATCAAGATCATTTTATTTATATTTTTTTCTTCTTTAAGAATAAGACATTCCTTGCAGCAGTTTTGTTGGAGGAAGCATTGACCTAGATAATAAGAAATTTTAGTGCTAGAGAAGGTCTGTTGAGACTTCTCATGACTTAATATTCTGATACCTGAATTCCAAATTACCCTTATCTTCTTTCTCCTTCATATCTGTCCAATTCTCAAAAACTCTTAATTGTAAATATGTTATCCTCTCAAAGACCTGTCTTTCTTCTTCTAACAGTCCATTTGGCAAGTCATTTAACCAAATCCTAGATCACTATGGGCTTCAGAGTGGGTCATTTTTAACAAGCTCATGAAGGTACCAGGCTTTGAGTTAAAAAGCAGTGATCTTGGGGCCCCCTGGGTGGCTCAGTTGGTTACTTTCAGCTCAGGTCATAATCTCAGGGTCCTGGGATAGAGTCCCATATCAGCCTCCCTGCTCAGTAGGGAGTCTGCTTCTCCCTCACACTCTCCCTCTGTGCTCTATCTACCCCCTTCTCAAATAAATAAATAAAATCTTTTTTTTTTTTTTTAAAGTAGTGATCCCATGACACTTCTGTGAGCCACGAAGGACAAATGATATCAATCCTATTTTATAGATGAGGAAACCAAAGTTCAAAGAGTTGCATCAAGACGCCCAAGGTGATCTTCTGTCTTCAAGTTCAGGTCTCCTTTCCCACACTTACAGTTCTGGCCAACCTGTTATTTTCCAGGTGTCTGATGAGACTTACATGGAGATAGGGCTCAATTATCACAGATCCAGAATGCTTCAACAGCATGGGATAGAAGAACTCAGGATCAAAATTACTTTGGTTTGAAAGAGAATAGGTAATATTTCTTGAATCTCAGCTTGTAGATTGATATATAGCTTTGATATAAACAAACAAGAATTTATTATGTGAAAACATTCAGGGGAAATGTCTTTATCTCAATGAATGGCATAACATAGTTGATCAACTGGCCAGACCAGAGTCTGGAGTTTTCTCTTGAGTTCTTATCTTATTTGTCATAATCCATCACAATAGTCAATCACCCATTAAATTTTAAGATAGTGCTTCATTGTTAGATTATTTTTTAATCCAAAAATTAATAATTTCTCATCAGGGCAAATAAAACACCACAAAGATATATGAAAAGAGAAAATAAATTTCTTTTCTTTTGACTCAGTATCTTTCTCTAGCCCTGAAGTAATTAAACATCTTGATGTATATCTTCTAAAACACATATATATGCCTATAAGTAGGTCCTTCCTTTCTTTCTTGAAAATATCTAATACCACAAATATAGTTTTTTTTTTAAAAAAAGCCATAACTTTCTTTATTTCCTTGTGAAAGTTGTACTTGTTTTAATTTTCCAAATTGGAGTGAGATTGAGCATTTTCTCATAGGTTTCATCACTATTTATATTGCATATATTTTACTAATTTTTGTATTTTATTTATTAGTATGTTATAGCTTTTAATGTGCCAGAGATATTGATCATATGGATGGCAAGTAATTTCTCCCAGTCTAGCATTTTAAAAAAAGACTTATTTTTTGCATCTTTGCTACACAATTTTTCATTTTGATGTACATTGGTCAACTTCTTCTATATCTAGTTTTTTGTGTTACTTAAAATGTTCCTCAACCACCCTTAAATTATTCATGTAGTCTTCTATACTTTCCTCTTATACTTTTATATTAAAAACATCAGATCTTCAGTCTGTTTACATTTACATTTTACACTTACATATTCAAATTTACATTTACACTTTGTTTACATATGGTGTAAGGAAGGGGTATACTTTTATTTCTTCCATATGGATAGGTCAACTGAATTAACTAAAACATCCATTATTTCCCAATTCATTGGAATGGTGGCTTTATCATATATAAAATTCCCAGGTGATAGATAGATAGATAGATAAATATATAGATATATAGATAGATAGATAGATATATTACAGGATCTATTTTTGAACTCTTCACATTCTACTCATCAATTTATTAGTTCATTTGGTAGCTGTATCCCCTTAAAATTGTCCAGAGCAGAAGCTTCTACTAACTCCCAACTCTTATTTCATGGATAATCTCTTTAGGTAACACATTTTCTCATTTCTCTTTGGAACCTGTATGACTCAATGCATTTTTTGAGAACATAAGGGGGAGGTAGTTCTGATGTTTTAATGAAGTCTTCAAGTCTTCTACTTCCTGTGACATGCAATAAACACTGACTAACATTCCATCTCAATGTTCTGAAAAGAGGAGAGGGAGAGATTGTCTCAGGAAAATGAGCAGCAGGGTATCTCCATATGTGCTCTCAACACTAGCTCCATCAGCCTGTATCCCTTACTGTATCCAGCCATTCATTAATCTCCATCCCAGTGCTGTAGCCTGCATCTGAAGCCTTGTCCATCCCATAAGTACCCTCAACCATCCATTTAAGCTTACCTTGACCCAACCACTATAAATCAGATACTACAGAGTGTCAGACACTAACAAAACTCAAAGCTTTTTCATTAAGTGCTTTAAAAGTTAAAGTAGAAAATAAAGCAATATTTGTCCCATGTAGCTCAAGCTCTATTATGAAAACATTTTTAAGACTTCGATTGATGGATAACCTCTGAGCTGCAACTTCTAAGGTAAAAAAGTAATGGAGTAATAATATACCAAGTGGAGAAACTGCTTTAAGTTGTTCAAAGTAAAAAAAAAAAAAAAAAAGAAAAAAAAAAAGAAAATCCCAGCAAATAATTTCTCCTCCCTTCCTTCTGCCTCTGACCTCCCCCTTGCTCCCACCAGGTAGCTTTGATTCCTATGTAAAAATGGATCATGTGGAGATGGTGTCCTCTGAAGCCAAAAATCCCAGTGTAGAAAGCAAATGTCTCAAATTACAAACTGGGATAGAAAAAAAAAGGAGTTTGTCTTTTACACTCTTAAATCCCTCTCCAACAAGGCAGAAATTCTTACAAGATAGCTTCAAAACACAGCAGCTTGTGAGGGAGCGGTGTGGCTGCTAGCCATGAAGTTGGCATCTAATCCAGCCTGAGACCATTCTCTACCAGCACTCACCTCGAGCCTCCAGGATTTCAGAACCTCCTCAAGGTGGATTCTCACCACTGCAAGGCTCTTATTCTTATATGCTGATTACTTCCTTCCAAAGGGTTCAACTGAACAATGCTGGTTACTCAACCCCTTCTGGGTAATACGGAAAAGTATATAAAGTATGCGTACAGACTCAGAAAAAGACCCCACCTCTGTCTCCTCTGAATCATGGGGACTCTGGAAAATTTATTGCCCACAAGGGACAAAAGAGCAAAACAGATGGTGAAATTTCATGCTTTTTCTGGATAGTTAAAAATATCATCAATCATGTACTTAGAAATTGGCAGTAACTGAATTTTTGTTATTCCATAAGTTATACCAGACAGAAAGTTTTTTAAGCAAAAGAGCATGGATGTCTACCATCAAGTAGACATCGTTCATGATTTCTGGCTGCCCCGTACATTGGTAGAATCTAGAAAATTCCTTCTCAGCTCCTCTTGTACCTAGAACTAGTGACCTAAATTCTATTGGTCAGACACAGTGAATAGGAAACCTCAATTTGGGATTGAGCAACCTGAGAAGGAAGTGCCATATGGACCCCACTATGTTAAGAGCAGAGGCCTCCAGCTTTTGGAGCGGCCACAATTGCAAGCCTGAAATTCTGTCCTGCAAGTGGCATTGACAGGAGGCAACAGCGGTGGCCCTCAATTCCTCATCAGACCAGCTGTGCTGCAGGGTTTGGGACATTGATCCTGGAAACTTAGCTTTGATATGGTCTCCATTTCTCTCATATGGTCTCATATGGTCTCAATCTCAAGGATTCTGGGAGATGCTCAGTACTTTTTCATAAACTCCTTTTATAAACCAGAGGCAGTTTCTGTTGCTTGCGATTAAGAAATCTCAAGTAAGATAACATATCTTTTATTCATGTATATCGAAAGTGAAAAATATTTGGGATTATTCTATCTGGTTGAAGCCATGAATAAATTTACCTGACAGAAGATGTTTAAGATGTGAAATTTGCCTCTAAAGGAAGCAGATTTTTGAACTCTCAGAGATCTTCTTTGGGTCCCTGAGGGCACCCCGAGAAGCTATACAATGGAGTGACTGATTTACCTGAATCTAGAGCCCTCACAACCGTTACACTGAGAGGGAGTAATCCTACTTACAGTATCTTGTGTGCCCCAAATCTGGGGAATTTATGGGCTGAGGAGATCATTTCTTTGGGGGGGGGGGTTGAGCCCCCTTCCCACTGACTTTCTTTGAATCATACATGCACTACCCAAGGAATTTTGCATTAATTATTTTTGGTATTGTTCCTTCTTTTATATAAGATTGAAAAGTCTGACTCCATGTGTGAAGAAGAAGGTGGATGGAACAGATGCCTCACATCTGATGAGCTGCTTGGGGAAGACTGTGGTGGGTTGGATACTTTCATTTTCTCAGTAAAAACTGTGAAATCTAACACATGTACAGGAAAGCATATAAAATATATATGACCTTTAAAGAATAATAATGAATACACATATTGCCATCGCTAAAAGTGAGAATATTACCAATAATCTACCAGCTCTGAGACTGTCCTTGAGTGCATTTCCCTTTCTGCCCTAAGAATAACCATTATGCTACCTTTTGTGATATTTGTTCTTTTGCTTTTCTTTGTTATCACCTATATATATATTCCTAAAAATACTATTAAGTTTTTCATGTTTTAAAACTTTATCTCAATTTGCCATATGTATTCCTTTCTCTTTTCTTTTGTAAAACATTATGGTAGTGGAATGTGTTCATATTATTGCACATGGTTGTAGTTCATTCATTTTCATTGCTGGGGAATATTCTATTGTGTGAATATACTACTATTTACTTATCTATTCTAGATAAGTGAACATATGGATAGTTTCCAGTATTTGGCTATTGCAAATAATGCTGCCATGGATATTTTGAGTGCATCTCCTGATTTAGACATGCAAGCGTCTTTGTACATACATGCCTATGCTGGATTGCAGGGTTATGGGATGTGGATATTTTTACTTTTCTGAGTAATGCTAAACTCTTTTCTCAAATGGTTGTATCAATGTTCAGCGTTACTGACTACACATTGAGAGAGAGAGTTCCTACCTTTTTATACTTACTGGTGTTCATCATCTAGTGGCTTTATAATGATACCTCAGAGTGGTTTTAAGTTGCATTTCCAAAGAACAGTAGTGAAGTATAGTATATATTTTTGTTTATTGAGTTATTGGTCACTGACTGGTTATTGGTAATTTGAAGTTTATGTACTGTTAATTACCTTTTCAACTCCTTAACTCTTTCTCCATGGGGGAAGTTACTGGCTAGGTCTGGGTTGCCCAGAAGCAGAGCTTGCTGCGAATGAATGTATGCTAGAGATTTGTCATGGAAAGCACTCAGAGAAAAGGAGACTGAAGCCTGGGGGTGGGGAGAGCACATCTCACACATGTGAGAATATTTTGCCCACCATCACTTCCCTATTCTACTTAAATAATAAATATATTATATAATCATGGTGACTTTTAAATAACTGCTTATAATATTTAAATAGAAGCATTGTTTAAGAAAACTCAATACTGTGAAGATAGCAATTTCCCATTAAATTTATCAAAATATGAACTTTTAAGAGAAATCAGTGGAAGGTCTTTGGTTTGTTTGGCTTTGCTTTTGGTTTTCAGGAAAGATACTTGGAGAAAATGAAATATATGAAGTAATGAAAGAGAAGAGTAATGAAGAAAGACTTGCCTATCATATGACATGCTAGCTGGAACAGTATTTAGACACATCAAGTGGTAGAGAAAGGGTCATTTAGAATAAATGAGGAAAATCAAAGTGTTCCAAAAACTATACAGAGACAAATGGCAGTCATAAAAAACAAGGAATGAAAAACACCCCCAACAAAACAGGCAAGACAAACCAAAGACAAACAAAACCAAAAGGTTAAAGCTATACCTAAACTCTATATCACACCCCACTCCCAAAAATTTACAGGTGAAATTGGTAGAGTAGGAACACTCTAATTATTATACAAAGTCTAGAAACTATAAAATATTGGTAGATTATTGGTAGATAATGAAAAAACATACCATAAAATAAAATTTAAAAATAATTTCTATAAAATATTTGCAGTATCTATTTCTAGATAAGGCAAAGTCTTATAAATTAAAAATTAAATACCAACTTGGAAAAAAAATGTAAAACTTCACAAAAAATACAAATGGTCATGAACATTGAAACTATGCACATCCATCCACACTAGCAATCAAATAATTTTTTTCACCTAATAGATTTGTGAAGATTTAAACAGTGGATAAAACTCAAGAGTAGGGGAGGCCATGGGGAAGGAAGAACTTTTACACAAGTTAGATGGGTCTGTATATTGTTAAACTGTCAATATATTCTTATAATTACACTGTACATTATATAACTATGCTGTGTATTGTCACAACTATAATTAAAAATGGGCAAAACATTTGAATCAGTAATTCCACTTTAGAAACTTATCACAGAGAAGTAATCAGACATTACATAAAGGTATGATGACAGAGATGCTTGTCAAAATGTCACTTATAACAGTGAAAAGACTGAAGTCTAGTATCTTTACTAATAAGGGACTTATTATATTTTAATCCAAATGTATAATGGAATTCTACTTTGCCATTAACATTGATGAGGAATATCATGCAATAACAACAAACTAATGGCCTCTCAGAAATAAGAGGACTCAAATGAAAAAACAATTTTGCATTTAATAAAAAGAGTTAAATCGATACACTTCTATCAGCTAAAGAAATAATGACAAGTAAACTTGTTAATTCTTTGCAAAGTTTGGGTCCCAGGGTATAGTGTGAAGAGAGAAAGAAAGTGTTCGGAAGAAAACCACCTGAAATTCAGGGTTATCACTGAGAAATGACAGCCCAGGGAAGGAATTCTAGGACCTCAGCCCTTCTTGGCACACCTACAAGAAAGTGGGTCTTCACACATCCTTGGAGCTCAATGGAAATCGATGGGACGAATGAGTTGTACAGAAACAAAGACTGGGTGAAATCCTGAGTGGAATCAAAATGGGAAACAATAGAAGGGTTTCTAGTGTCAGCAATGTTTGTCAATGTGAGCATCAATGTTTGAGAACATCTCAGAAGCTGCAGACCTGTTGGTCCTTCCAGAAATTCACATGCTTCTCACTGTAAATAAACCTGTGCTATAGAGATTTTGGAGGCTTTGCCACCCCCACCCTACAGCATCCCTGCAAAGTTTGCTCTTTGATTGGAAGAAAGGATACTTGGCAGTGTTTTCAAGATGGGTTGGAATTATAAGGATCCTGTTTGCCACTGTAACTGAAATATTCCTAAAATATTAGACCCTCAGAGAGAGGAGACCAAGGAGAATAGGGCAGGATTTTTAAACCTCAGCATTATGTTCACTTCGTGTGAGTGATTCTTTTTATGTTATGGAGGCAGGATTACCCTGTGCATTGCAGGATGTTGAGCAGCATCCTTGGCCTCTATCCTTGCCCCCATTTGTGACATCAAAAAAAAAAAAATCTGAAATATTGCCAAATGTCTTCTGAGCAAAATTTCCTCTGGTTGAAAACTATTGGCATCAAAATGGAATAATATTTTATAAAGTGAGATGGTATCTTTAAGTGGGAAAAGCAGATTACAAAGCAGAATATGCTATAATCCTATTTTTACTTGAGAAAGCATATCAGGCATACAGGTATGCATTAAGTGATTATGAGTGCTATTTTATTCTATATGTGTTTTGGTATGTTCAAATTTTTTGACAACAGACATGCAATTGTTACATTGAAAGATAAACATAGATATTTAAAATCTTAATATATGCATAGAAAAAATCTTGAAAGGATACACAACAAAATGGTAAGGATAGTTACTTCTTGGTTTTAAGATTTTTCTTTTTTCCCCTGTTTTTGTCTGCACTTTCTAAATTTCTTAGAGTGAACACATACTAATTTTGTAATCAGAAACAAAGTAAACAGAAATTATTTCAAACACAAATCCCAGATTTTAACTAACCACTAGATGCCTACAGATAATTAGGCCCATTAAAATGTATGCTTCTAAATTTAGTTGTTCAATCCATCTTAACTCTTAGACATGGTTTAATGACTTTTCCTAGTTGAAAACAGTAAGTTTCACAAATTTTCTCCACTCACCTCATCATACCTCCATTCCAACTGAAGATTCCCTTCTTATTTTAATGTGGAAATGGATACAATCTAGTGTTGACATCCTCAATAGTTCTCCCCTCCAAATTTTTCTGCATTTTAACATTCTTCTGTCTTAGCCTCTGTGTTCTGTAAAGAAAGCTCTTAAGTATTTTTTCTGAAATCCCCAAATAAAGTTTTCCTCTTTTGCTTTTCCTACCAAAATTAAGAATCCATGAAGGAAATAAGAACTTTCTCCAGTCAAGACTATGGTTCATAACTAAGATTTGGGATCTTGAATTGCCCAGGAGGGTTTTCTTTACAAGGCATGCTTGTCTCTTGTCTCATGTTAAACAGAGAAACTGAGGATAGGAAATGAGCATGTGAAGCTTGACAGACCATCTCCACCTTATCCCAGGTCAAGTAACAGAGCCTCCCTAACCCCCTGTAATTCCTGCAGAGCTGCTCTCCCCAGTCCTACACCTCTGTCACCACGTCGTTGACCATGTGACCCCAGCTAGGCACTTACATATCCTCTGCCTGGAATGTGAATCATGAGTGGAGACACACAGGACAGAAGGTAATCAGGAATAGATTATATGGTGCCAGAGATCGCCAAAGTTGCCATGGTTCTTGAGGGGTCATCAGATATACATTCCTGAGTATTTACCCATTCCCTACCCAGTCCAGTTCCCTAGAGAAACTTTTCAAGTCCTAGTTTTCCATATCTAGGTTGTGAGAAAAACCTCCTGAACCTACTGTTAATCTAAGGCTTAGTTCCATTGTAGCAGAGAGTAAACCGTAGTGTGAGTAAGTGCTTAGGAAAGTCTCACGCCTACCTAGTGAAAACCCACAGATAGCTGCACCATCAAATGGATGCTTTAACCTGAAACAGAGATAGTAATTAAATTATTAAAGGCTGAAAATATGGCAGTGCTGAAAACGAGGCAGGGGCAGACCAATGAGATTTTAATTTTGTGAAATTCTCCCACATATACCACAGTCTCATTAAATTAGAGTGCAAAGCTTGACATCTCCTGGGTCAAACTATAGGCACTGCCTTGGAGAAGAATTGAAGAATGGACCAACCAATCAACTAACCAACCAAACCAAAAAAACAATGAACCAGAATGGAGTGGATGGACACCAGCAGCAGTGTTTTTCCTTTCTATCTAGAAGAGATCCTATAACAGAGTGTCGGTCTAAGTTGTCAATGTAATTTCATTGCTGTAGGAATGATTTTGAAAGGAGAGTCAATTAACTAAACTTTGGAATATCCATCAAATATTACATGTGTTTGCCTTCTAAAAGATCAGGACTTCTATATTCCTAAAAGCAATACAAAAGAATCTTAATTTCATTGCTTTGAATCATTCTAAGTTTTGATAATTTCCCAGTGTTATACAGTTGCTATTATATATACTGCCTTCAGCCCATATTTAATATCCAGGTACAAAAGCAAAGATTAATTTCACCATTTTATATATGATAGGCTGAAACACAGAGAGGTGAAATGACTTGCCAATGTCAACTAGCTAAATGACCTGAAAAATCACAAAAACTCAGATCCTCTGAACTAAATGTCATTTCTACCATGCTGGTTATCAGTTATCATGCCAAGTTTAAATCAGATGATTCATCAAATTATCATAACTGAAGCAGTACCTCACTAAAAATATTCCACATTTGGTATAGTGCTACGAGGAAATGCAGCTTGTAAAGAAATTACCCACTCTCAGGATTTCCTCCAGCTATTCACAAAGCTATATAATGATCCTATTGGTTTAAAAGGTTTAATTATGAGGGTTGAATATAGTCTCTGAAGATTATGAATAATTAAAAATTGAATGTATGAAGTTATTTATATGGTCAGAGTATATGGAAAAGAAATATATACTCACTTTTAGAAACTACCAAAAGTAGAGATAAATATGCTACCATGTGCCAAGACAAAACCTATGAATGGACAGTTGACTGTGATAATATGGTCACCCTCACCTAAGGGAATTGAAAATTTTGCTGCTGAGGTCAGTGTTTGGAGCATCTGGGTATCAGTACCTCAGTTAAGAAATAAAAACTTCAAGTAGGCCATCCAAGATGCACTGGTCCAAGTACCACCTCTACTTCTGATAGCTGTGGTTCCCTCATCTCCCTCCCCTGACAGCAAACTCCCCCAGTGCATGAGGCCAAGCTGCTGGGATGTTCTGCAGGCAGGCCAGGTGTTCCGGTCTGTCTCTCTTCCTTTCTCCCTGGGTGTTACTTTCTGATTGAAATCAAAGACTATGAGCAAGAAGAATTACAAAACCAGTCCTTAGAGTCACAGTGTTTTAAATTTCCATTCTATCTTGTCTAAAGTCTACTAAACCAAGGGACAAATGAATGAACCCACTTAGCCAATTGGAATTAAAAAAAAAATAGAAGTGGACTTTTAATTATAAACCTTAGGATCATGTTACTCATTAGTCATACATACCGGTAGGATGACCACCTATTCTAAGACTCAGGACTTCTGGGAAAGTGGGAGCAAATCAGGATGTGGATCACTCTAATACCTGTATGTCACCATAGAAGATGCAATAAATTTTCAAATGCTGGTGAAGGTAGTCAGAATAAAGTCACTTTGCTGTCACCAAACATAATTATGATTTTGTTAGGTTTAAGTTTATATATTGAAACTTAAAGGATCAATGCTGGATGGTCCTTAATTCTAATTCAACCTATAGCCTAAAAACATAATCAAAATAAAAAAAAAAAAAAAACATCTCTTTAAAATTGAAGTCCTGGGCACCCCGGGTGGCTCAGCGGTTTAGCACAAACTTCAGCTCAGGGCCTGATCCTGGAGACCCAGGATCCAGTCCCACATCAGGCTCCCTGCATGGAGCCTGCTTCTCCCTCTGCCTGTGTCTCTGACTCTCTCTTTCTCTGTGTCTCTGATGAATAAATTCTTTAAAAAATTTTTTAAAAGGGTATAATTTGTGGAAAACTAAAGGTCACTCAGTACTTGGACTTTCATTTTACAGATGAGGAAATCCAGGCCTGTAGAGGTGGTCATACAGGGTCATCTCATTTTATAACATCAAATTCACACTTAAAGTCTGTGCAGAGCACTTGACTGCCAATCCAGACAATTCTCTTCTGCACCTTGTCTTCCTCTCTTCCAAGACTAAAAATACTGATTAAATCAAGGTGTGTGGGATCCCTGGGTGGCGCAGCGGTTTGGCGCCTGCCTTTGGCCCAGGGCGCGATCCTGGAGACCCGGGATCGAATCCCACATCGGGCTTCCGGTGCATGGAGCCTGCTTCTCCCTCTGCCTATGTCTCTGCCTCTCTCTCTTTCTCTCTCTGTGACTATCATAAATAAATAAAAATTAAAAAATAAATAAATAAATCAAGGTGTGCTAGAAAGGGTATCTTTCCTTGATTTAATGCTACATGTGTGGAAGGCTTAGGGGATCTCTACATAATCCTTTGTTGTTAACGCATCTCTATTTTTGTTTTTTGTTTTTTGTTTTTTTTATTCATGAGAGACATACACAGAGAGAGGCAGAGACATAGACAGAGGGAGAAGCAGGCTCCATGCAGAAAGCCCAATGCAGGACTCGATCCCGGGACTCTGGGATCATGCTCTGAGCCAAAGGCAGACGCTCAGCTGCTGAGCCACCCAGGCGTCCCAGCACATCTCTGTTTTTGATTTATACATCCTGTGGTTCTGAGGGGTGGATGGGAACAGCCCGTGAAGTGCATTGTGTTATAGTCAGTGGAACTGCTGAATCACACTCCCCAAAAGAGAAGCTACTGGCCCTGATTAGTCGCAGAAGTGATGATAAAAGGTTGACAGTAATGAGAGATACCATATCTCACTGGCTTTTAAACTTCAGTGCCTTAGAATCACCTTGCTTGTTGGGACCAGGCTGCACAGCTCTTCCCTCAAAGACACATTGGCTTTGAAACATACTGGAAATTTTGCATTTTCTACAGATTCCCAAGTGAGGCTGCTTGCTAATGCTCTGGGGCCATGCTTTGAAGACACCTGCTGTTTCCCAGTGCTTTACACACACACACACACACACACACACACACACACACACAGCAGAATTTTCATGTTAGGGGAGGAGTTGCATCAGAAAAATCCACAAAAAAAATACAGCAACACTTAATATAAAAAACTGCTAAGATTTATAAATCTTAATTTTTCCACATCTTACCTCTATATCAAATCTCAGTTTTTGTGAAAAGAAAAGATTTTAGAAATCACCTTAGTTAAATATATCTGCTGTAGTAGGAGGATAAGTATAGGAGAGCTCTTTTAATGACTTATTTACAAATTGTGTCTTTATAGCCTTGGAGTGTAACATACCTTTAGGAAAAGCTTACTAAGCTTACTTGTGAATCAATTTACAACCATAGTTAAAGGTTTTAACCCATCATTAATTTTCACAATGGTTGTTGCCTTTATGACTCAAGTAATTAAACAATGTTTCACAAACATTTTAAACAACTAGTTACATCAAGGGCTCAATGTGTGTAATAAGAAAGTAAATCAACAGGTTTATTGGCACTGGGAAAATTCTTACCTTGTTCTTGGGTGTCAGGAGCTTAAGAAGAATTAGTTTAGTCAAATCAGACCTGTTGGTGCTTTGAACCTCTCAGCTCTCAAAATCTAGTTATCAAGCTATTTAAACTGATTTTTTTTTCAAGTAGGGAGGGCAAAGGGAGAGAATCTTGAGTAGGCTCCACACCCAGCACAGAACCCGATGTAGGGCTCATCTCATGACCCCGAGATGGTGACCTGAGGTGACTTAACTGACTGAGCCACCCAGGCCACCCCCGACTTCCATTTTTAATTAAAAAAACATATTTCTGATCTTATATTTTTCTAAAGAGAAAAGTATATGCTTTCCTTTATATCCTCTCAATCTGCAGCTTATTTCAACACCATCTCTTCCTCAAAACTAAATCCCTCATATTGCTTTTAAAGCTTGTTCACCAAGCTACTCCTATGCATCCTATAGGGCTTAGTTGAAGGCACATTTCCTCAGTGAAGCCTTCGGTGATTCTGCTATTTTACTTGCCTATAGCAGCATGAGTTCATTCTTTCAGACAAGCTTTATAATAATAGAAATAAAATTATTTGTTTAAAGTCAGTTTTGCTTTCAAAATGGAAGCTTCATAAAGAAAGGATTCATGTATATTTTCCCCCTAGCACACTCCTTACCCACTAGAAGGTACTTGTGTAAGCCATTCTCCAAGGTGGATCCCACCGATCCCTGCCTCTGGGCATCCTCACCCTTGTTAGTCCTCTTCTACAGGTACCAGAGTTGATTTGTGTGACCAGTAGAATACAGAAGTGATGATAATATCACTTCTGAGATTAGGTTATAAAATACTGTGACTGCTGCCTTAGGGTGATCTCTTGTTCTTTCTTTCCTAGCTGTGGAAAGCCAGCTGCCATGTTGTGAGAACCCTTAGGGAGAGTCTTAAGTGACAAAGAACAGCCACAACTGTGTGAGTGAGCTGAAGAGTTGAATTTTCCACCCTAAACTGAGTTTTGAGTAGACTGCTGACCAGCCTCGCAGCTTGATTGCAACTTCCTAAAAGACTTCCTAAAAGAGTCAGAACTAGCCAGCTAAGGTGTTCCTGTATCCTGTATCCTGATCCTCAGAAACTGTCTGTGGGAATAGATGCTTGTTGATTTAAGCTGCTAATTTGGGGAGCAATTTATTATGTAGCAATAGATACCTAATACAATACTGACTAAATACACAATAATTCAATGAATAGAAGATCTAGAGATACTATGATTCATATAGCAAGAATCCATTACAAATAATCTGTGTCAATTTTGTGACGTTACCTTACTTCTATCAGAATAAAGTCTGATACAGATCTAAAATTGAAGGCTGGGAGTTGTAGTAATGAGTGGAAAATATTTTTTTATTGTTACAGATTTAACCAATTTAAAAACTTGGTTCAGCATAGAATTTCTGGTTAGCCCCTTAAGATTTCTCAGATATAATAATTTAGCAGGGCCATCACTGGCCCAAAGATACCACAAAAGTTGGTACATTATTTATTAATAATAACTAAAACAATGTTATTACATATGAATTACACAGATCCAATAATTACACACGAGCTTATTCTAGTCATAGTAATTAGGTGTTCAAAGCCTTAGGATTTAACAATTTGTTATAAAATAGTTGCATATGTTGCTTTCATGGAAATAAAATTCCTTATGATAGTTTCAGAGTTTACTTGCTCTGATATTTAAAGTGACAGTCACTAGATTTAACAGCTTTCTTGTGAATTTATAGTAGAACTTGTATAATTTTGAATGCATTTTGATTTGAGTATCTACATCTGCTGATTAAGTTAAACATCCTGACAGTTGCAAAGTACTCAATGTCAGATAAATTCTTGCCTTAAATACAATGTAGGACTTTACAGACATCAGTTTAGGTTTTAGAAAAACACAGGTTGTTTATTACATATTTTCTATCATAAGTATACATTCCTTAGTATGTTTATCAATTTCAATTGTACATTTTATATAGTTATAATAGTTCACATTCACTAATTCTTCAAATTTCTCATGTCATCTGGAATATAAAAAAGGTCATGACATTTTTTCAGTTTCTTAAACTTTTCTTTTAAAATAAAATATTGAAAAAAAAAAAAAATAAAATAAAATAAAATAAAATATTGGGGGCACCTGGGTGGCTCAGTTAGCTAAACGTCTGTCTTTGATTCAGGTTACGATCTCAGGGTCCCTGTGCTGAGCATCCTGCTCTGCCCCTCCCCCTACTCGTGCTCTTTCTCTCTCTCTCTCTCTCTCCCTCTCAAATAAATAAATAAGTAAAATATTTTTAAGGAAAAGCTGATATTGTATTTCATGTAGGTTGAAAATCAGATCTGCAGGAGAATCAAATTCCCTTTCTCGTTTTTTCCCCTAGTATTTTCTATATTGGAAGTTGTTGTGAATGTCAGCAGGTGACAACTTGTTTAGCATCTGTTGTAGGTTGGAGTCCCTAGAAAGCAGAGTCTGAGAGACAGATTCACATGCAGAAAGTGTTATTGGTAAGCACTCTCAAGATTAATGCCTTTGGAAGAATGGAAGGAAAAACAGGAAAGGAAAGGGAAGGATGCAGGATTGGGCAATAAGGCCTCAGCTGACCACACATCAGGATCTGGAGCTGGGGTGGTTCTTCATAGTTGTTTGGAGTTGGGGTGGGAGACCAGCCATTATGCCCCCATGTTGATCAGAGGTTGGAGTGTTGGCTGCCCCAGGAAGGACGTATACCCTCAGATGAGGAAAGTCTCTTCAGCAAAAGCAATTCAGGAAGGCGGCTGACAGACAGCTCCCACCCCAGCAGATGGGGGACTCTTGGCAGCACAACCTGGAATCTACTACATCATCAATAATATATTTTTATGAAGCTATCTTTATTTTTCCTTGAATAATTTTTATATTTTTTAATACATGCAAGAGGATTAGGCACGCTGAATTCTTATTCTTATACCACTTGTATATAATTTGTCATTGTGCCAAATTAGTCCTGACCAAATGAATTTACAAAGAAATATGGGAGTGTTTTCTAAACTACTCATTCTCTAGTGTATACTGCTCATTGCTGTCTCTGATTGAAATTTTTATGACAGGACAGCATCATCTCTAGTTTCTTTTCCAGTTGTGTATTTGGTAACAGTTTCAAATTTATGCTTGGTAAATATGTTTTTTTTTTTCAAAGATTTTGTTTATTTATTCATGAGAGACACAGAGAGAGGCAGACATAGGCAGAGGGAGAAGCAGGCTCCCTATGGGGAGCCTAAAGTAAGACTCAATTCCAGGTCCCCAGAATCATGACCTGAGCCAAAGGCAGATGCTCAACCACTGAGCCACCCAGGTGCTCTGATATGTTTTAAATCAATATTTTACTTCAGTAGACTTCCACTGAAGTCCATACTTGATTGTGTAGTGTTTGGAAGCTATAAAAAAAATGAATGGTATGGAGATTTTTAAATTTATTGTTCATGTATTGTTTTAAAATATATAGAAAAGAATAAATAATTTCTTATAAGTTTTACTTTTAAAATATTTTTAAATAAGTTCTTATGTTTTTCCCATATACTTGTGGCATTGTTGTATCCCTGGACCCACAGATTATTTTTGTCTAGATTTGATTATGGAAATTATCTACACACGTGTGTGTGTGTGTGTGTGTGTGTGGTCATGTTACTCTACTGAAAAAAAAATCCCAAAATATTCAAAAAATATTTATATTTTGGAGAAGCCATAATGCTGTGTCAGTAATCCTGGTCTTCCTTACATTGTTTATGATAGATGTTTTAGTATATGTGCTGCTGAAGCAAATATATGTTTATGATAGATGTTAAGAATAACTTAGATATTTGTAATTCCTTAACTTATTCTAAAAGATTTTGCTCACTTCATATGCTATAATTTTATGTGTTTTTTTTTTTTACTTTATACACTTAACTATTACAATATTTTGGTTTCATAGTTGGTATTCTGAATCAATATTCTGATAAAATAGTAAAATGTTTTACAGTTTCTGCTAACTAAAGGAAATTGTCATTATCATGCCCCTGTAATTTTGTTGTTGATCCCCTACTAGAAGTTTAATGTGCAAAAATGGATCAGCCCATTTTAAAATTCATATAGAAATTCAAGGGATGCTAGATAATCAAAACAATCTTTAAAAAGAGCAAAGTTGGATGGACATCTCATGCTTTCTGATTTTGAAACTTACTGCAAAGCTACAACAATCAAAATATGTGGTACTGGCACAAAAACAGACACAGAAACCAATGGAATAGAATAAAAAACTCAGATATAAACCCTTACAAATAGGGTCAAATAATTTTTGACGAAGGTCTCAAGACCATTCAGTGAGGAAAGAACAGTGTTTTCAACAAACAATGCTAGGAAAACCAAATATTTTCAGGCAAAAAAGAAAAGAAATAAAGCTGGACACCATGTACAAAAATTAACTCAAAATGGATCAAAGATATAAATGCAAGAGATAAAACTATAAACCTTTTAGAATAAAACATAGTGGAAAATCTTCATGTTCTTGCATTTGGCAATGACTTCTTAAATATGACACCAAAACCATGAGCAACAAAAGAAAAAATAAATTGTATACACCAAAATTAAATACCTCTGTTCCTCAAAGGACACAACTGACAGTGAAAACGCAACCCATGATATGGAAGAAAATACTTGCAAATCTTACATCTGATAAGGGGTTAATATCTCGAATACATAAAGAACTACCAGGCAGCAACAACAAAAACCCCAAACAGCCAATTAAAAAATGGGCAAAGGACATGAATGGATATTTTTCCAAAGAAATGGCCAATAAGCACATTAAAAAATGTTTAGCACCACTAAATATTAGGGAGATGGAAATCAAAACCACAATGAGATACTATCTCACACCCATTAGACTGGCTACTAGGAAAAAAAACCCAGTTGATAACAAGTGTTGGTAAGGATATGGAGAAATTGGAACCCTCGTGGATTATTGACGAGAATGTAAAATATTAGAGCAACTGTGGAAATTAAATGTAGAATGACCATATAGTTCAGCAATTCCATTTCTAGGTGTATTTCTAAAAGAATTGAAAGAATGATCTTAAAAAGATGTCTGTACATGCATGTTCATAGCAGCATTACTCACAATAGCTAAAAGGTAGAAGCAACTCAAGTGTTCATCCATGGATAAATAGCTAAGTAAAACGTGATATATGCATACAGTGGAATATTGTTCAGCCTTAGGATGGAGATTCTGACACATGCTACAATGTGGATGAACCTTGAGAACATTAGCCTTGAGAAATTAGCCAGTCATTAAAAGACAAGTATTGTATGATTCCACTTTTATGAGGTACCCAGAGTAGTCGAATTCATAGAGACAGAAAGTAAGATGGTGGTTGTCAGGGCTGGTGGGAGTAGGGAACTATTGTTTAATGTGTACAGAGTTTCAGCTTTCCAAGATGGTAAGAATTCTGAAGATGGATGGTGGTGATGGTTACAAAACAATATGAATATACTTAATACCATTGAACTATGCACCTAAAAATTACAAAGATGGTAAATTTTGTTATTTGCATCATAAAAAACAACTCAGAGTTAACACCAACACACCTGTATGATTTTTACCTTTCTTATGCTACAGCGTTAATAGCTAGATATTTTAAATTTCAATTTTGAATATTACCATTATTTTTATGGATATTTGGAGATCTTTTTTTTAAGATTTTATTTATTCATGATAGACATAGAGAGAGACAAAGAGAGAGAGAGGCAGAGACACAGGCAGAGGGAGAAGCAGGCTCCATGCTGGGAGCCTGACGCAGGACTCGATCCCAGGACCCCAGGATCATGCCCTGGGCTAAAGGCAGGCGCTGAACCACTGAGCCACCCAGGGATTCTGATATTTGGATATCATATCTATGTTTTACCAGGAAAATGTGATAAATTTTCTGCCGATACTTGAGCCTATTCTCTCTTTTAATCTCCAAAGAGTTTATTGATTTGTGTTTAATATGTTGCTGAAACTTACCTACTCTAACTTTTGGAAAATTAAAATTTCATGCTTGAAGTGGATAATAGCCAATGAGAGGGTCTGCTGTTTAACATTTGAGCTACACTGCCATGTAGCTCTATGAGCAGAAAGAATATTGATTTTTGTCTTTTTTTCTTATCTAGTTTTCCTTGAAATTCAACTACTATGATTAAGAAATTCATACTCTACTCCATTTGTGAGGTAGTTCTAAGTTATTAGCTCTAAAAATAGAAACATTAAAAATTACCTAATAGAAATTAACTAAAATATTTTTCTTACTTTCAACCTATTTTGCCCAAATTTATTTAGTAATACAAATATTTTTCATTTTCCTCTTTAATATCTTGTCATTTTCTGTTTTCTGGTCCTGATTTTCTATATAAAATTTTCTATTTTACATCAGGAAAAATACTTTATCTTAGAATCTATAAAATTGTAATTGGCTTGATCCTAACAGTGATTAATTTTTATACCAGTGGAACTTTCATTAAAAACAAATAATTAGAAGTAATTGGCAGAATTATAAATATATAATATTCACTTATGATTATTAAAGTTAAACATATTCAATTGTTACATGTTTAATGGCATAATTAAAATACTTTTAAATTTTATTTTCAAGCTCAACAACTCCATTTAGGAATATATGTGAGTAAAAAAAAAAAAAAAGAATATATGTGAGTGGCTGAATATATAAATAGCAATCTGAAATGTCAAATTGAGCCTAAGCACTAATAGCAACATTAAGAACAGCAGCTCTTTATTAAGTGGCACAGGACAGGTGACATATTGGATCAACAAGGTATTTTTTTCCTTTTTTTATTGTGATAAATTATGCATAAGAAAGTTTACCATCTCAACCATTTTGAGCCTACAGTTCAGTAGTGTTAAATATGTTTGCAATGTTGTGCAACCATCACTACCATCCATATCTAGAACTCTTCATCTTGTAAAACTGAAACTCTAAGACCATTAAACAATAAATACCTTTCCGCTTCTCTTCCAGCCCCTGGTACTACCATTCTACTTTGTGTTTCCATGTTGTGGACGATGTATTTTAATTGCTACACTTGTTCCTACTTTGTTAAGTTTTCATATTCTCAATATGAAGCTTTCAAAAAAATGTAACTCTTCTAAATTTTTTTATATATTTATTTTTAGAGATGAAGAGAGAGAAAGAGAGAGGGGTAGGGGAAGGGCAGAAGGAGAGGTTCCAGCCCCAGGGTGGAGCCCAACTTGGGGCTCAATCTCACAACCCTGAGCTGAAATCAATAGTTGAATCACTTAACCAAATGAGACACCCAGGTGCCCCAAAATTTAACCCTTTTAGAGTTAAGCACTTAATATCCATCAATATTATAGTATATATTTTGTGTATTTAGTATATATAATATTTTTCTTGATTATTATTGAGAAAACCAACAGAATATACTTACTTGGCTGGAAGAGGAGAGTTTATTGCCATCTGTCAGAAGTGTTCAAAATTCTCACATAAAATTGTTAAATTATAATAAAAACTTTTCAGAAACAATGAAGATATTAGATATTAATAATATTAATAATATTAATCAATGAAGATTAGATATGTATCTAATGATATTTGTATCATTAGATACAAATGGTGTCCAGTTAGATGTGGCATCTTTTTGCAGTTCACAACCTGAACAACCAAAGTTTCACCTTTGCAAAGAAGTTGGAGGAATAAATAATGCAAACATGTTCCTAAAAAAGATATCAGTAAAGAGATATTTTGTATATAAAACCCTTGTTTATAGTATGAAATTGGAAACCCTTTCTTCTTTCTGTAGATATGTTGAATATACCTTAGGTTCAGTATTCACAGCGAGGTCTGGCTTTATATTAAATACTTAAAAATGCTAATAAATCTTCCTATGCTTCTAAGTAAAATAATTTAAAGCTTTCCAAAGTAGGATATATTATACATATATGAGTATGTGTATTTGTGTATCTACATAGTGTACATATTTTAAATGTTAATATTAATGTTGATATTAATAATTTTAAATCTAAATTAAGAAATATCTCAAGATCTTTTTTTAAATTTTATTTATTTATTCATGAGAGACAGAGAGAGAGGCAGAGACACAGGCAGAGGGAGAAGCAGGCTCCATGCAGAGAGCCCGACACAGGACTCGATCCCCAGTATCCAGGATCACACCCTGGACTGAAGGCGATGCTAAACCGCTGAGCCACCAGGGCTGCCCTATCTCAAGATTCTTAAGAAGCTTTTATTTACTATATAGAAATTGTGCACAAACACATTCACATATACAGAGAAACCAGTGTGTTTACCTTAAAGAGAAAGGAAAATGAAAGGAAGTAGTGGGACAAGTTGGCACATAGGAGGTGTTCTGGAAATACTTATTAAACATGATCTAAATGGAAGGTACCATTATACATCATCTGTTTCTTCTCTTCATAGTTCCCACTCTTGCGATTTTGAGAGAAATCCATAATTTATTCCTCTCTGTATCCTCTGGTATTTTCTGCCATAGGTGTCTCTAGAACTTCCAAAAGATTTTGGAATTTTAAAATTCCATACCATGTGTCTACACTTTTTATTCATTCTTTGATTCCTTTAACTTCTTGCCACCAAAAACAACGAGACTACCATCCTTTTGGGTTTTCTTGATAATAAAATTTCTGGTATATTGCTCACTCTTTAGCTGGAATCCCTGTCTTCTTGTTGATTTATAGGAATTCTTTGTAATATTTTCTTATATACCTAAGCTTTTTTTTTTTTCTTTTTCTGGTGTACCTATTTTGTTCTATTGGCCGATTTCTTGTTCTTGAGACATTATATTATTTTTATAATTTTGACCTTGTATGCTTAATATGTGGTAGGACAAATTTACTTTCTTTTTCAAAGTTGACTTAGCTATTATCTTTTTTCCTTTCATTTATAGTTTGTTGAATTCCTAAAAAAGAAAATTCAAGAAATTTTAATATAAACTGCATTGGATTTCTATTTTTCAATTGACTATTATAATATGAAGTTATTCAATCTAATATCAAGGGATACATTTCCATTTCAGATAATTTTTTATGTCTTTTAGTTTTTTAAAAATATTCTTCTTAGATTACTTTATATTTTGTGTTATCCATGGATATTTTACAACTTTTGTTCTTATTGAGACTGGTTTTTAATTTTTATTTATAATTTCCATTTGGTTATATATGGAGTAAGATTTTTCTTTTTCTTTTTTTGGAGTAGATTTTTCTTTTTTTAAATTTTTTTTTAATTTTTATTTATTTATGATAGCCACAGAGAGAGAGAGAGAGAGGCGCAGAGACACAGGCAGAGGGAGAAGCAGGCTCCATGCACCGGGAGCCCGACGTGGGATTCGATCCTGGGTCTCCAGGATCGCGCCCTGGGCCAAAGGCAGGCGCCAAACCGCTGCACCACCCAGGGATCCCTGGAGTAGATTTTTCTAAGGTGATCTTGTATCCACAACTTTTTCTGAAGTCTATCATTATTTATGAAGTTAAAAAAATTCGGGTCCCTGGGTGGCTCAGCGGTTTGGCGCCTGCCCTGGGCCCAGGGTGTGATCCTGGAGACCCGGGATCGAGTCCCTCATCGGACTCCCTGCATGGAGCCTGCTTCTCCCTCCACCTGTGTCTCTGCGCCGCCCCCCCCCCCCCCGTGTCTCTCATGAGTAAATAAATAAAATATTTAAAAAATCTATAGAGTTTTCTAGATGCTACATCACTATCATCTCCAAGCAATGACAGTATTATCTCTAAAGTCCAATTCTTAAGCTGCTTGATTTTTATTCACAGTATTGGTTGGGACTTAAGCAGGTGTCTTTTACATCATAAAGAGAACACATCTGAAATTTCTTCATTAACTATTATATTCTATTTGTTTTTTGGTTACATCATTATGAAGTAAATGAAAGTTTTGGATTTACTAATCATAAGCAGATGTTAAACTTTATTAAATGCTTTTTTCCTAAAAGTTTTGAGATAATCATAGTTTTCTCCTTTAATCTATTAATGTGGAGAACCACTGTGATGGTATTCTGAAGATGAACTATTCTTTTAGTCTCAGGATAAATCCTATTAGACCCTGGTTAATTATTTTCAATACACTTTTTGATTTATTTAGTTTCCATTTTATTTGAACTTTTCAATTCTTACATTTATTGAATGAATAAAATGGTTTATGCTTTTTCTGTTCCAACTTTGATTTTTTAATGATTTTTTTATTTTTTAATAATTTTAAATAATAGTTTTATCTGTATAGGTTTTCATATATATTAGTATATAATTTTTCACAAATTCCATTTATCATTTGAAATATTTCTGTTTTATCTGTGATTATTTCTCATTTTTCCATACTATTTTATTTTCATATACTCCCATATTATTGACTAATTTTTTCAGATGTCTTATTAATCTTTTTAAAAACCACCTTTTAATTTTCTTAATACTTCCATTGATTTTTAAAAATAGGATAAATTTTCTATTTTTGTCTTTATTATTTCTTTCAATCATGTTTCTTTGGATTTCCATGTTGCTATTTACCTAACTTCTTGAGTTGAATTTTTAACTTGTGGTTTTTAACTTGTCTTATTTCCTGGTCAGTGAAATTTAAAGCCATATTTATCTCTTTATGTGTTGTCTTAGCTGTGTCAAATAAATTTGGACAGCAGTTGTTTTATTACCATTTAGTTTTAAGCATTTCATTGTTCCCTTTTTAGTCCAAGATTTATTTAGCAATATATAATTTGGAATTTTGAAAATCTGGTCCTTTATTAATTTCATTTTGACCAGAGAATATAGTCAATATTATAGCCAGTCTATGGAATTTATCTTGTGGTCTAGTGACCTTATCTGTAGTTTGTTTATGAAAATATCTCTCATGTGCTTGAAAAGAATGTTTTCCCACTTTGTTTATAGTTGTGGGTTTTTCATTTTTGTTATTTTGTGTGTGTTAGTCAGAGTTCCATATATATATGTGTGTGTGTGTGTGTGTGAGTCAGAGTTATATATATATCTATCTATCTGGAACTTATTAATTGAAATATTCTGATTTTTCATATATCTGCTTAGTTTTTGTCTGAACTCCAAGTTTCTGAGATGGGTATATAAAAATCATTAACTACAGTTATTGATAAACATATTTCTCACTAAACTTCTGCAAATGGCAGCTAAAATTCTTGTTCTATTATATCTTTCACCAGTGCATAAAGTTTACTCTTTATTCCTTATGCTATTTTTTGCCTTAAATGAAATTTTGCCAGATATTAAGTTTTTAATCTAAATTTACATTGGTTAATATTTCTTATATCTTTCTTTCATCTTTTTATTTTTAGTCTTTCTGATCTTTTATTTTAAATGTGTGTCTTGTAAACAGCTTGTTAGATCTAATGTTTTTAAAAATCCCCTGGCTGACTTGCCTTGTCTCCAGTGCCTTCAGATAGCTACATTGTATTGTTTTGTTTTGTTTGCATGTTACACAAGTTTTTACAGATGTTCTCGGCGGGAGGGTTGGTTTGATATTAGTTACTCTGTCATATCCAGAAACAAAAGAAACACATTTTTAAATTAGAAAAAAAATCGAATTTGGTTCAACTAAATGAGATTAAGACCATGTTTGAAAAAAATGTATACTTTACAAATAAGGGTTTTGTTAGCAGTTAGATACAGAGAGGAAAAACCAATACTTAATTTAGAATTCTCTAAATATATTTACAATTTCACAGATTATTCTTGTTTTCCATGTAGTTTTGAACTTCAGAATGATCTCTACTTAATAAAAATATCGAACACTATTTCTGAAAATTTATATTGTGAAGATAATGTTAAAATCTATCACATGCCCCGTACTGATTCACTGTGCACAGGGCATTACATATGTGGCATAAATGACCTTTATGGACACAAATGCAAACTAGAAGCTTCTAAGACACAAATATCAAACTAATCATTTTACCCATAATTCAAGGATAGGTCCATGAGTTTCAAGACTCATTTTTACAAATTGTTAATGTCTCTAATATTATGACCAAGGCTGATAGATCAATTCCCATGCAAATAGGCAGAATTCTGGTGAAAATGGCTTGGTAAATTTTATCTTCTATAAACTAATCTCATTGGCCTAGAGCAGTCACTACATACTAAATGTATAAAGTGACTTTAAAAAATCTTCTCATAAAAGATTTTTTCCTTAAAAATGCATTTAATCTATTTAAAAATATCTTTCAAATACACAGTATTACTAAAAAAGAATACTGAGAAAACAAGGTAAATATAGATAGTTCATGCTTGGGTCTACGCCCACACTCTCTCTCAATTCCCCAGGAAGATGGTGAGAGAGCAGTAAAAGACACTGCTATAATCTCCAGCCAATTTTTGCAGAAACCCAAGAATTAACCTCGAGTTTCTCAATCCAATTTCATGCAGTGATAACACGAGACAAAATTGGTGGGACAAATGTATATTTGAGACTGCATGATTTGTTTGCTCTGGCTGCAGCAAAGATGTGGGAAACCCAGAAGCACAGCTAGTATCCAGGGCTTCTCTGCACACAGGTCCAGTTTAACCACTTTTATGCAAAAACCCAACCCAACCGCTTATAATCATTCCCTTTGTCTACTGTACAAACTTCTCTCCATCTCTTTTCTATTCTTTGCCACAAGATAGAGTTGACCCCTTGTCTATGCTTGGTTAACTTTCCATGTTATTTACATAAAAATTTTATTATTTCAATATCATTAAGTGCAGAAGGTGACCTTTTACTAAGTAATCAAGATTGAGGTAATTTACTATGGTGACTAGTGTGTGGAAGTTCAGTCTTTGCTGAGACCTTGGCTCTGTTTGGTTGAATTCCAACGGCGATCTTGACTCATCTCGCACTTACAGGCATGAGTGTGGAAAAATTACAGACTTGATCTCTTTTCTATGTAATTTGTTGACTGGGAAAGCATTTTGCAATAGTCTACCCAGCACATTCTATTTTTTATTAATTAAAAGCACTCACAGCCATTATCTTCTTAAATATATATATGTGTATGTATATATACACACACATAAAACTATAATGCTAACAATGTAGAATAATATATTTTCCAAAATGATATTATTCCTTTCCTAAAACAATAAAATCTGATATAATAAAATTCTTTCTTCTATCATGTCCCATCATAATTCTTTTGTTCTTTTTGATTAAAATGGATAAAGTACAGGATGAATGCCATTTCCTGAGGTTAAAAATGAATTTATATGTATATATTATTATTTCACTCAGGCATTATGATAAATAAATAAATAATTTCATCTCTGTGGTTTGCATATTAAAATAACCATTTTTTCTTTATTATCTCTGGTAGAAATTTTTTGCTCCTAAGCACTTTTCATAAAACTATGAGATACTGTATTAGATTCTCATTTAGCACAATACTAATTTGACCAAGTTACAGATACTATTTGAAAAGAAAGTCATAGCTACAGTAGGATTATCATATTTAAATCTGAAGACAATGCAGAATGTTTTTCACTTAGATTCAGAAAATATGCATGACTGAAATTGTTAGTGTCTGAAAATGATCAAGTTTACCAAGTTCATTCACATATATATTACCATTTAGAAAAACAAAGATAAAAAGAGAGGTTATAGAAATGAAGGATTTTTAAAAACCAAGAAGTAGGAGCATATTTGTAAATTTTCAAATTGTAATGTAAATTTTCAAATTGAGGGGACTTTCTAAAGAGGATATTCACCATAAAATGACAAGAATAAAAGAGTATGAAATTCCATATAATTTAGGTTTACTTGAAAGAATTATTTTTTAAGAATATGGCTTACTAAAATATGTGACTGAAATGAGTTAAAGATCCATGATCAAAAGCTTATTTTTTGGTTCTGTTTTATTTTTATTTATTTATTTTTAAAGATTTTATTTATTTATTCATGAGAGACACAGAGAGAGGCAGAGACATAGGCAGAGGGAGAAGCAGGCTCCCTGTGGGAGCCTCACATGAAAACTCAATCCCAGGATCCCGGGACCCCAGGATCAGGACCTAAGCCAAAGGCAGACGCTCAACCATTGGGCCACCCAGGCGTCCCTTCTGGTTCTGTTTTAAAGTAGGATTAGATCAAGCAGGCTTAACCTAGAGTCTCTGTTCTGAGAGCTTTCCTCACAGGCTTCGGGGTCTTTGACTTTCCTGAAATTATATGGAAAGTCTATCCAAAGAGGAAAAGTTTTCTGTGAAGAGGGCTATGGCTTGCTTTAGATTCTCAAAAGGGTCTGGGCATAACTTCTTCTCTCCCCACAATGCTACAAACTAATGGAGAAAATGAGTTTGTAGAGCTCCTGTTGACAGCACCAAGAGTAACGACATCCTTCAATGTCTTATACAATGACTAAAAATTATCCTATACGTTAATATGAAAGGCAAAAAGAATAAATTATAAAGAAGGTTCACCTTCAGTTTAAAAACATTTATACCTCAATAAATTGCCACTTTTATATAATTGTTACTTGACAAGTGATATACAGCCAGGAATATGACCAAACTTTTACTCACATGGAGGTCATATACTCTCATTTCCTCGGGGATAATTTCAATTTTAAATCACTAATCAAGAAAAAAAAATTCCAATTTTTATCTTGTGAATTTAAATATTTGGATTTGCAAACAAAGTTGAACTTAATCAATGACATTTAAAACTAAATTTTCTTTATCTTGCCAAAGCACCTGCAGAGGCCTAGTGTTGTACTGTAGTAATGTTGAAAGATTAAGACTCATAGTTAGATTTCATTATTGGAAAAACAAAAGCTATGGTTATTGCTGCTTAGTTTTTATGTTACATATATTTCTTACAAGTAAGCAGGCCATAAAATAAACAGATGAGTCCCTTATCAAGATATGTTTATGATCCCTTTCAAACCCAGAAAACACTGCTGTCAGTTGTTTTTCTGTTTTTTGTTTTTTGTTTTTTTGCAGGAATCCTAAATCAACATGTGTTCATGACTTGAGTAATCCTTGGCAGGGTACAGGGCACTAAATCAAGTTTTATTGTTATTGCAAGACAGCAGAAGGTACAGGGTTATCTGAAAGTTATCACTTCTTTTAATAATGTTCCACTAGCAAGTCTATGATCTAGTAATTCTGATAAAATTTTAGAGTTAGGTCTTTTCTGGTAGTAATCAATTAAAAAAATGGTTGGTCCTCCCTTTCACCACACCCTCCACCTCCCCTTCCCTACCACATTCCCCCACTCACTCTAATTTTCATATTCAAAACTCTGCTTCTAGTCTTTTCTCTTAAAGCACAGTCTGGTTGGATGCAACGATGGTTGGCCTGCATATTTTTTCCCCGCTGGTATTTTGTAGTTGTTGGGTCATCATGCTCAGATATTAAAAGTTGCAGTGGCAAGGTCTCCTGCTTAACTCTCTTTCTTTTAGAAATGAATTGACCTCATCTTGCTGCCCAAAAGGTTCTTTCTTCAGTTTTAAATTTTAATAATTGTAATAGTATATATCTTAACATCACCTGTCCTGGGTTAATTTTATCTGTATTATTATGGTGTTCTTTTATAATATGTCTTTTGCTTTAATATCAGAAAAGTTTTACTGCATTATATTTTTTCCACATTTGTTCTAGTCTATTGTTTCAGTTTTCTTCTCCAGAAATGCCACTTGCAGGTATGTGTTGTTTCCTTGGCTGTCTTTCATAGACAGCTTTTTCTTTCTTTTTTTCTTTTTATCTTATATGTGTCACTTCATTGGCATGTTCCACTTCCCTGCTCTATGTTCTGTGTGTTCTATGGTATGGTATGTATTTTCTTGTGTGTTCCTTGTATTAATTCAGAAATGATTTCATCTCTTCCTTCTGTATCTTCCCTGAATTTTACTAGTTGCTGTTTCTCCTTCTCTTGTTATCTGGTCCCATTTTTCCTGACTTCTTCATCTGTTTTGTGGTCTTCATAGCTATACTTGCCTCATTCAATTTGTTTTAAATTTCCTGTTGGAATATTAATATCATTTTCATAGGGAGATTTGCTGACTTTGTTTCCTAAGAGCTCATTGATATGGATGGTGTGCCTATCTTTTTTTTTTTTAACTGTTCTGATCCTTGTGTTTTTATTTATTGATTTTAAAAAATATTTGTTTATTTTAGAGGGAAAAAGAGAAAGTGAGAGAGAGAGAGAGAGAGAGAGCAAAGGGATCAGCAGAGGGAGAGAGACAGAAAATCCAAGCAGACTCCCCACCGAGCATGGAGCCTAATGTTGGACTTGAACTCATGACCCTGAGATCGTGATCTGAGCTGAAATCAAGATTTGGAGACTTAACAGACTGAGCCTCTCAGGCACCCCACATTCTTGGTGTTTTTTAAAAAATATAAAAATATGCTACTCTTTTAGTACAATTTTACGTTTGCAGAAACATTGTAAAGCTAGTAGAGAGAGTTCCTATATACCCACTCTTCCAATTTCCCCTATTATTAACATCTTACATTAGCACAGTACATTTGTCACAATTAATGAACCAATATTAACACACTATCTGTACGTTATTCAGATTTCTGCAGTTTTTATCTAATGTGTTTTTTTCTGTGCCAGGAGCCCATCCAGGATCCCACATTACGTTTCATTGTCATTCTCCTTGGGCTTCTCTTGGCTGTGACACTTTTTCAGACTTTTCCTGTTTTTGTTGACCTAAATGGTTTTGGACAGTACTGACCAGATATTTTGTTGACTGTCCCTCAATTGGGATTTGTAAAAAAAAAAAAAAAAAATTGGGATTTGTCTGATATTTTTCTCAGGATTAGACTAGGGTTATGGGTTTTTAGGAGGAAGGCTAAAGAGGTATAAGTTTCATTTCCATTATGTCACATCAAGAGAATATACTATCAACATGTCTTATTGTTGATGTTGACCTGATCACTTGATTAAGGTAGTGTTTGCTAGGTTATACACTTCCCTCTTTTTCCCTACTGTATTCTTTGGAAGGAAGTCATTTTGGGCAGCCCACCTTAAGGAGGAAAGGTTATGCTTATCTGCTTGAAGGCAGAGAGTAGCTATATAAATTATTAGGAATTTTTCTTCATGGGAGATTTATCTGTTCTCTCCCATCCATTTATTTATTCAACCATTTATTTATATCAGTTTTTGGTGATTATAAATAAAGCTGCTACATTCATGTGCAGATTTGGTGTAGACATATGTTTTCAAATCAACATGATTGCTGGATCATATGGTAAAAGTATGTTTAGCTTGTAAGAATCTGCCAAACTGTTTCCAAAGAAGCTGTGCAGTTCTCCTTTCCCAATAGCAATAAATGGAAATTCCATTGCATCAAATCCTCAACAGTAATTGTTATTGTCAGGTCATTTTTGGATTTTAGCTATTCTAGTAGCTATTTAATAGCATGTTGTTTGACTTTGCAATTCCCTGATGATAAAGGATTTGAGTATCTTTTTATGTACTTACACATCATATGCATATCTTCTTTGATAAGATGTCTGTTCAGATCTTCCTCCCCCCACCCTTTTTAAAAAGATTTTATTTATTTATTTGAGGGAGAGAGTGTACACACAAGCTCAGGCACACATAAGCAGTGGGGGAGGGGGCAGAGAGAGAGAAAGAAGTAGACTCCTCACTGGGAAGGGAACCCTATTCAGACTCTATTCCAGGACCCTGGGATCATGACTTCAACTGAAGGCAAGTGCTGAACTGACCGAGCCACCCATGCACCCTTCTTTTGTCCTTTTTAAAAGTGAATTGTTGGCAAATTGAACACCAATAAAAAAAATAAATTTATTATTTAAAAAAAGTGAGTTGTTTTTTTCTTGCTGTTTTTAGAGTTTTTGTGTATATTAGACACAAGTCCTTTATCAGATATGTGTTTTGCAAATATTTTATTCAAGCTTATGGCATTGTTTTTATGATAGATGGTCCAACTTACCTTTTTTTTTTTTTTTTCTTTTTTTCTTTCCTGGATCATGTTTTGGTGTTTCATCTAAAAAATCATTAACAAACTCAAGGTTGCCTGAATTTTCTCCTATGTTTTTTTTCTAGGTGTTTAATAGTTTTGTGTTTTATGTGTATTTTTATAATTCATTTTAAATTCATTTTTGTGAAAGGTGTAAAGTCTAAGTTCTCTTTTAAATTTAAACTTTTTTGCATATAGACATCACTATTTGCTGAAAAGTCTATTCTGTTTCTATTCAATATGCTGTTATTATTACTTTGAACAAACATTTATTATGTCAGTTAAGAAGAAGAAAAACAAAAGATTTTTACCTTCATTTATTTGTTCTCTGATGATTTGTCGTCTTATATAAAGATCCAAGTGTCTGACCAATATCATTTTCCTTCTTTCTGAAGAATTTCTTTTAATATTTCTTTTAGAGCAGGCCAGCTTTTATTTGTCCGAGAAGGTCTTTATTTCTCCTTCTCCTTTTTTTTAAGTTTGTTTATTTATATCTTTTAGTAATCTCTACACCCAAAATGGGGCTCAAACTCATGACCCTAAAATCAAGAGTTTCATGCTCTTCCAACCTTGCCTATCAGGTACCCCTCTCCTTCTCTTTTGAAGGACAATTTTACTGGTTATAGTATTCTAAGTTGGTGGATTTTTCTTTCATCACTAATATTCCACTCTCTTCTGATTTGTATGATTTCTGATAAGCAGTCTTAACCTTTTTTTCCATAGGTAAATTGTTTCATTTCTTTTTTCAAATTTTTCTCCCTCTCTTTCTCATTCTCTCATTTTTCTCTCTCTCTTTACTTTGAATATCATATATATGATATATATAGGTAAAAATATTTTGCTGTTTATCCTGCATGAGAGTCTCTGAGTTTCCTGAATCTGTGGTTTAGTGTCTGTTATTAATTTTGGGAATTTTTCATCCATTATTCCTTCAAATATTTTTTTGTCCACTTCTCACTTCTTCCAGTAGTCCAATCACAATTATTCTTAGATGTTTGGGGTTTTCATTCTTTCTTCTCATTCTTTTTTTCCTTTTTTCTTAACACTTGCATCTCTCTGATTACGTTATCTATCTGGCCTTGCATATTGTCAACTTTTTCCATTTAGAGTCCATAATATATCAATCATATTTATTTTAAATTCTCTGTTAATTCTAAAATCAAGACATATCTAATTTCTGTTCTGACAATTGCTTTGTCTCTGTAGATTGTTTTCTTTTGCTGTTTAGCATGCTTTGTAATTTTTTTGTTGCAAGCCAGATATAATGTATTAGTAGGAACAGAGGTAAGTTGGTTTTTAGTGCGAAGTTTTATGTTAACCTGGCTAGGAGCTGGGTTATTTTCATGTCTACTGTAGTTGTACCTGCCAAAGTTGTCAAATTCCTCTAGTGTCCTTGTTTTTGTTTCCCTGTTGTCTTTGGATTTCTCTAGGAACTCTTCCTTGGAGTGCATCTTGTAGCTGTTTTAGTTGTAATCCATACTGGCATCCTGTTGGTGTTGTGGTAAGGTGCAGGTGGAGAGAAGCATTCTATAATCGTTTGATTATATCTTTTAGTGAACAGTTGAACTTCTCAACTGTTTTTTAGCTCCTCAATCCCCCATATCAGTTGATACAGTTAAGCTAGAAGGGGATGGAGTCAAAGAATGCTCTTCCCCAGGGTGAGATAAAGATGGTAATATATTTTCTCCTGGAGAATAGGCCTTTGTTACAGTGAATGCTTTGGTATATTTCACAATGATTACTCTTCCACCAGCCCCTTCCTCCTTCCTTTTCCAAGAGTCATGAGTGGTTCCTTCTTGGATCTTCAAATAAGAACTTGATGGAGTTCCTAGAGGCAAAACTTACAAAAGGGCAAGGGTCCCCTAAGACAGGGTCTCCAGGACTTTCTCATTCTCTCTAGTCTCAAGCTACTCAGCCTACAGCTATTCATCAAATACAGCTATTATTATTTATGTGTTCCTACCAGATATAGCTCTAGCAGCTTCTGTTCCTGATAAGAAGATCTTGGCTATGATCCTTTAAATTCACCTGTCTCCTCAGATTTCTTGGTGGTAGCTTGCCCTGTAATTTCAGTCCTCTGATAGAGCCAAGATAAGTCTTTGATTTTCAGTTTGTTCAGCTTTTTTCTTGTTATAAAGACAGAGTTATGATTTCTGAATTCTTTATGTGTCAGAGCTGAAATCAAAAGTCTGTTTATTCTTTTTGTTATTATCAAATTTAAATAGCTCAAATTGTCTTATACTAGCTATTATGCAGAAGGTACCTCAACATGTGGAGTGTGGGGGTGGGCAGTAGGACAAGTGAGTTCCAAGGTTTCTCTGTTTTCTCCTTTGTTGCTACCATGATGAACCATTTCTTGATAATACAATTCTCTCTGTAGTCTAACTTCCTCTGACTCTCAGAACCTGACTGGATTCCAGAATCCTTCTGTCATTAACCCTGAGCTTCCTAGGATCCTTCACTGGCTGCAGATACCAGGAGACATAGTCTGTCTTCTAAAATATGCCTCATCTTTTTCAAAGGAGGGTTTTTTTTAGATTTGCCTCTTCTGAGTTCCTCTCATAATTTTCATGCCTTTCTCTACCTTCTCCAGCAATTATGCCCTGATATATTTAATTTCTGTTCAAATTGGTTTTACTCAGGATGGGATATTTGTTGATTTTTAACATTTGATACCTAAAGCCTTCTTCTATACTCCCTATTCTTCCCCACTGCATTCTGGCAGTTTCCTGCACAGGACTTGCTGATCTCAGTTTCTTTTGGCCACATTTACACATAATTTGGAGTTTGTGGATTTTTCTCTGTCTTCTACTTTTACCAAAGATGTATTTCATGGCTTTATTTTTGTTCTCCTTTTTGCTCTATTTGGTTTCCAGGAGAAGTGGGAAGATTCAAAAATGAACAGTCACCATGTTCCTAACCTCTGTTACAAAATTGGAAATAATGAAAAAAAATTAAGAAACAACAGGAAAGAGTGCCAGAGTCACTGCATTGCCTGATGCAGAGTGCAAAGTAAATAGTGCCCTCTGGAGTGGCCTAATGCAACAGCCTTTATAAACACAACCTTTTGCCAATGGTCCTTATTCTTATGATCTAAAAATTGTGTTTTCCTTTTCTTATTGAGGTGATATGCTCCCAGGTGGGATTTTGATAAGGAAACAAGTACTGCTGTAAATGTAAAATAATTTGCTCTTCCTTGGAAGAGTCAGACTGGGAGAATTTGACTTTGGTGAAATAATATAGGAGAGAAAGGCAATTAAACTGGTTTTCATGTTGCCAGGCTTTCTCCCACCCCTCCATCTTTGAACCATGACTTTATAAGCAAATGATTGTAAATTATTTTAAAGGTCCTTCCATCCACCTAAACACACATATATTCACATGGAGGAATTTTCTTTTTTAATCTGCATAAGCACTCCAATAAAGTTTTTAAGAGAGAAATGTTTCTTCAGTAGTTTATGCCAGTTTCCTTCCTCAAGGCAGAAAATCTTAAAATAAAAATATCTCCAGCCTATGAAATTACATATGGTTTTCACATTGCCTCTGAGTAATTACTTAGACGGTAATAAAAAAATATTTTAAATACATTTGCATTTAAGCATATAATTAACTGTGTCCATGTAATTTATGTTTAAAAGAAATCTGGCACCTTATTGAGGAAGCTAAAAGAAATATCAAAATCTGTTCTTCTCAATAAAAACGATTTTATTGAGTTTTTATAAGAACGTGTGTTGGAGAAGAAATGGAATTTATGTGGTGCCAGTCATATTTTATTACAAAATTAGAGATAAATATCAATTTCAATGCCTCATAAAGCCAGCTTACTCTGACCCACACAGATCTATTTAACCATAATGCATCAGCCTGGAAGAGCAAAATGCCTTAAAGAGACTTCCAGAGTCTTCTCACACTTCGAGGACTTAACTCTTTCTAGTCCTAAGAAGTACAGCCTGACTAGCAACTTTGCAACTGGAAACATAATCTTGAGGACCCCAAACTCTAGTGAAAAATCTGGGTTAGGCTTAGCAATGTTTGTCAGTCACTTACCTAGAGAGTAGGTTAGAGCAGACATACTTAGAAAGGAAGTGAGAATCCAGAAAACACAGAGAAGATTCCAAGAAGCTTTGCAGTGGCCATCCTGGAAATGAATGAGGAAGATTTGTATTTCGGACCTTCAGTGATACTCGTTTTCTGCTTTTCCTACAAGTTGTATAGCTGCCTCTGGAATTATTAGAGTGGTTATCTATGCAGATTCTTCCAGATTCTGTCCTTTGAGGCTGTAGAGGGACATGCAGGGCTGAAGGAGCACACGGACAGAAAGGGTACTTGGTCAGCAGCCACAAGTGTACTGCTGATGGAAGACAAGGTGGTCTCTCTCCCAACATCTTAGCTCTATGACAGATGTCCAGGATCTTGACATATGCATATGGAAGGGGAGGATTCCTTTATAAGACTGAATTTACAGAATTATATATATTTCCTATTTCTTCTATAACAAATTACCACACTTAAAATAATGCAAATACAATTGACCCCTGAACAATGTGAGGGTTAGGGGCACCGATACCTCCACACACAGTTGAAAATCCCATGTAACTTTTGACTTTCTAAAACTTTACTACTAACAGCCTACTGTTGACTGGAAGTCTTACCAATAGCACACTCAATTAACACACATTGCGTATATGTATTATACAATGTGTTCCTGTAGTAAAGTAAGCTAGAGAAAGAAACTGTTCAGAAAATCATAAGGAAAAGGAAACACATTTACAGTATTTACTGTACCGTATTTATCAAAAAGATCATGTAAGCGAACCCGTGTAATTCAAGACCATGTTGTTCAAGGGTCAATTGTACATTGTCATACAGTTGTAGAGGTATGTCAAAGGTTTTATTTTTTATTTTTTTATTTTTTATTTATTTATGATAGTCATACAGAGAGAGAGAGAGAGAGAGGCAGAGAGACATAGGCAGAGGGAGAGGGAGAAGCAGGCTCCATGCACCGGGAGCCCGATGTGGGACTCGATCCCGAGTCTCCAGGATCGCGCCCTGGGCTAAAGGCAGGCGCATGCCTGTAGGAGCACCCGGCTGTCCGAGTCCATGGAGCATGTGACTTCTGATCTTGGGGTTGTGAGTTTGAGCCCCACGTTGGATGTAGAGATTATCTAAAAATAAAATCTTAAAAAAATAAGAATAAATAAATGGAAAGGTACTGTGTTCCAACAGAGGCTCTGGATGAGACTCTGTGTCCTAGCTTTTTCCAGTTTCTAGAGACTACCTATATTACTTGGCTCCAAGTTCTTTTATCGTTAAAGCTACATAGCATTTTTCCTCTCTGCTTCCATCTTCACATTGACTTCTCCCTTAGAAGGACACATGTGATTACATTAAACCCACTTTGGATAACCCGAGATTATCTCCTTCTCAAGGTTCTTAATTTAATCCCATCTGCAGACATCTGCATAAAAGGTAAAATATTGCCATATAAGATAAAATATTCATAGTTCAGACAATGTGAGATTAGGATTGACGGGCTTGTATTCAGATTGCCACACCTCTGTTCCAGTGGGTAGAGTGCTCAACATGCAAATTAAGCTTAGCTCTAACAAAATAAAACTATTTTGTAAACTTGTGGGCTGAGACTCATACCTTCTACATTAAGTTCAAACTGGGCCAAGGAAGAATATAAAGCAATCACCATGAATACTTCTATCAATGCTCGTAGCAAAAAGGGAATTTGTATTTAATAGCAGAAGATTTATCTCCCAGGTTATTATTATTAAAAGCACAGGCCAGGAGGCACAATGTGCATCTTAAAAAGTGGGTGTGCCTGGGTGGCTGAATTGGTTAACCTCAGACTCTTGGTTTCAGCTCAGGTAGTGATTTCAGGGCCCTGATCTCACCGTGCTGAGATTGAGCCCCTTGTCAGACTCTACACTCAGTATGAAGTCTGCTTAAGACTCTTACTGCCCCTGCTCCTAATATAAGTAAGTAAATGTTTAAAAGAAACCCCACACATTTCTTTAAAATACAATTCATCCTCATATCATCAATGCTATTTACTCTGTAGACAAAATAATCACCATCATTTTTATTTTCCACAATTATTCATTAATCCTATGTTGTATTAAGTCTTGTAAATATGATCTCAACATCATTTCTACTACAAATTCTGTAGGTACAGTTCTTTAGATAAAGGTAGATACAGATAGATATAGATTGAGAGAGAGCAAGAGATCCAAACATTTCCATAATCATGCTGGGATAATGCACCTGGTATCCATACTCTATGGTACATAAATTTCCTCTTCAGAAAGAATTGCTTTATTGTTCTGCATTACACTGTTTAATATTCAGCACTGAGAATGGTGATGGCCATACAAAGGACTCAGAAGTGTTTGTAGAGTTGGAATGAAGCAAATTTTATGCTAATGGGGAAAGAATCATCAAAATAACCAACTGGGAAAAAAATATAATTATCCTTCAGTTCATTTATTATGCTGTCAAATATACTGCTGGCCTCAGTTATTACCATACAGGATGAAAAGGCACCAATATTAAGGAAAAAGCAAAAATACCCTTGGTCCTGAAAGATTGGAGAGTTTATTAAGTCCATACATCTTAGAAATTTATCTTAGTTTGGCCTGCTATAACAAAATACGATAGACTGGGTGGCTTATGAAGAGCAGAAATTTGTTTCTCATAGTTCTGGAAACTGGAAATCCAGTATCAGAGTGCCAGGATGGTTGGGTTTTTGGTGAAGGCCCTTTTCCTTGTTTGTGAGTGGCAGTCTTACTGTGTTCCTTACCTGGCAGAAAGAGAGGAAGAGAGTTCTGTAAAGTCCCTTTTATAAGGACACTAATTCTATTCATGAAGGTTCCTTCCTCATATCTGAATTACCTTCCCCGGAGGCCCTGCATCCTAATACTATCATACTGGAGGTTAGGAATTCAACATGAATTTTGGGAAAACACAAACATTCTATTTCAAAGTTCATACTCAATCAGAGACCATTACTGTATGTGAATGGTATGGTAGACAGTTTGGAACTGACCAGTGGCTACTTCCTCCAACTACTTTTTCTACCATCAAACCCTGTTCATATTTTGTCTATGTATCTATTTTCCACTGTTCTTGAGGACAGCACTTCTCAATGTTCAATGTGCATATGAATTATCTGAGGATATAGGATATATATCAGAATGTAGATTCTGATTCAGCAGGTATGGGGAAAGGCCTGAGAATCCACATTTCTAACAAGCTCCCGGGTGATGTCAGTTTGTCCCTCTGTGAACTGGGATTTTGGGAATAGTGACCTCATTTTCAGTTCCAGAGGTGGATCCTGAGTGTCTAATACCAAACACCAAACACGGTAACCTCAGTCTCCTGCCAGTGAGGATTAGAAATGGGAGGGTGACCCAGTTGAAGCAATTTGATGCAAGGGTCATCCCCAGGGTGGATTTTGAGAAGTATTTTCTAAGGAAGCAATGAAGAGACATTCTCTCCTTCCTCTTCACCTGATGAGTCTGTAAATCCAAGAGTTCTGTGGCCATCCTAGGACCCCACAGTGAGCTAGCCTGAGTGCATCGCTGCTCCATGGAAGAAGGCATAGTGGAGTTAGAAGCTCTCATTGGAGTAAATGTTGGCTATAAAAAAATCAGGTATGATAAAATCCATGCATTTTCTTGTGAAGGAGATTTACATTCCAATGACAAAAAAATTCATTGCCAACTTCAGAATCTTGCAGCAACGGGAAAACATTTATGTAACTTCATACATTGAGATTTCTTTCAGTTTATGTTAAAAAATATACTACATATGTAAAGTACATAGTTTGAAAATGTCCAGACTAGAGGAAACAATTTCTATAAGTGACCCATGCTATCAAAACATTAAAAATGTGATTGCTCTAAAATCTAATGAGAAAAGTATTGTTGATTCATATTTAAAGAAATGAAATCCGGGATCCCTGGGTGGCGCAGCGGTTTGGCGCCTGCCTTTGGCCCAGGGCGGATCCTGGAGACCCGGGATCGAATCCCACGTCGGGCTCCCTGCATGGAGCCTGCTTCTCCCTCTGCCTGTGTCTCTGCCTCTCTCTCTCTCTCTCTGTGTGACTATCATAAATAATAAATAAAAATTTAAAAAAAAAAAAAAAGAAATGAAATCCCAGTGGGTTAAGAGTGGATTAAGCTGATAATTTAAGGGATTGTGCCTGGTAGGGTGGGAGTGAGGGTAAGAGGTATTCTTATTCACCATTGTAACAAGGCATACTCCATTCTACTAACATGAGTGATTGTGATTGACTTAAAAAATGTTATTTGTCAAGTAACTGTCATTTATCATCATTGCTGGGAATAAATCCAGGAGATGCTGGTAGAAAATCAGCTTTCAAAAGAAAATAACTTATAATCTCTCTCTGAACTTGAACTGCTCAACTGGTTCACCCCAATATCCCAGTCTCCCTATCACTCTCCCTCCGTGGGTCCTTCCATTGGTAGGTTTGGGGCCATGTTTCTCAATTCCAGTTGCATATTGGAATTGCCTACAACATATAAAATTACTGATGCATGGGCCTTTCCCCAGAGAGTCTGATTAGATAGACTTGGTGAGCCCCAGGCATGAGTCTTGTTTGCTTTTTATAATTTTAAATTGTGATATAATTTCAGACTTACACAAGAGTTGCAATTGTGTAAAGAATTCCCAGGTACACTTACCCAGATACCTCCCTCTTTTCTCCTCCCTCCTTCTCTCTCTCTCTTTATATAATATATACACACACACACACACACACACATACACACATATATACACATATTTATATATATAATTATTCTGAACCTCCTTAAGAGCAAGCTGAAGACACGATGCTTTTTATCCCTAAATACATTTGTGTGTATTTCCCAAACACAAGGAATTCCCAAACATAACCATATAACAATTATTAAACATCAGAAAGTTACAACACTGCTATTTAATCTGTAGACTTTATTGAGATGTTGTCAATTGTTCCAGTAATACCCCCATAGCAAAAGGAACTACCCGCTCTATCAGTAGATTAGTAGTTACTTTTTAACAGCTTGAAGGTGACACCAGTGTGCTGTTTAGAAACAGAAAACAAAGATGTGCTCAACAGAAGCTGGGAGCCAAAGGAAAAGGGAGGAGGTTACAAATCTTCCTAGAAGATTCCTGGTACTCAGGGAGCAGGCAGGTATTTGCAGAGCAGCGCATGAGAGGCAGCGGCAAGGAGTAGAGCCCGGGAGGGCTTAGATGAAACCCACAGCAGGCCCAGGTGTGGAAACTCCACTGGCCTTGGATTTTGGGGTGGGCATGGTGACCCTGAACTTCACCATTGTCCCTGCCTGCCCCTCCTTCTCTGAAGGTATGGAAGAGGGATTTTGAAAGTGTTGAAATCTTGGGTTTCTCCCCATAAGTACCCTACAGCCCCCAGGATGGAAGCAGGTGGGCTCACACAACTAAAACAGCTGTTCTCAGCAGTTGTCCAGAATGAAGGTGGCTCAGCAGGATGGGGGGATGCAGCCTGCCTCGGCCTGCAGTGGCATGACAGCCAGGGGACCCTCCCCCTGAAGGGGAGATGTGCATATGGCTGGGAGTGAGGACAGCTGGCGCACCTGCCAGGGCGCCCCAGCCAGGTGACTGGCAGGGCAGCTTCACCAGCAGTAACCTCGAGCCTTTGTGCCCAAACTGTGTTCTAGGGGCTACACAGGGGGTGAGGATCTGCAGCCCCAAAAACTGCCCAGGAGGGAGCCAGGAGAAAACCTAGGGAGGGAGTAGCGAGCCTGACCACAGCAACTTGTTTCTGGTGGAACCACAAGTGAGGGAATAGCAGGGAATGTGCACCATGGCGGTATGCTCTAGTAGTATTTGGTAAGCAATCGAGTAACAGTTAAACTGGGTGAGGAATCGATGAAAGCAGTATTTGTTAACCCTTAAGTATTTGGTGCAAGATGGCAGATGTCTTTTCTCTATTTGTTTTGGTTATCTGTTACCAGGTAACAAGCCTCTCCAAAAGTTTGAGCTTGAAATGACCATTTTGTTATTTCTCATTTATTTATTTTAAATTTTTTTTTATTTTTTGTTGAAGACTAGTTGACATACAATAATATTATATTAGTTTCAGATATAAAACATAGTGTTTTGACAACTATATATGTTTCAAAGTGCTCACTACAATAAAATGTAGTTGCCATCAGTTACCATACAAGTTATCACAATATTTTTAAGTACATTCTCTATGCTCTACTTTTCATCCCCATGTTGTATTTATTTTTCTAGTTGGAAGGTTGTATCATTTATTAATTATTGTCATGTGCCATCATTTCTGGGGGGCAAATACAGGAGATGCTGGTAGAAAATCAACTTTGATAACTGAATTTGAATTTGAACTGCACAATTGGTTCACTATTACTTCCTGACCTTCCTATTGTCTATTTTTCTTATTGTCTACTCTACTCTGTGTGTTGACTGGGGCTTAAACAAATAGATTTTTATTTTGTTTAGTTTTTTAAGATTTTATTTATTTATTCATGAGATACACAGAGAAAGGGAGAGAGAGGCATAGACACGGGCAGAGGGAGAAGCAGGCTGCGAGCCGGGAGCCCGACATGGGACTCGATCCCGGGACTCCCAGAACATGCCCTGGGCGGAAGGCAGGCGCTAAACCACTGAGCCACCCAGGGATCCCCTATTTTATTTTGATGGTCTTCTGGGCAACTGCCATCAGATGGTGGCCAGTACTGGAGTATCTAAGATGGCTTCATTCACTGGTTCTGGTGGGGATGAATGAAAGGCCAGGAAGTAGGATGGCCACTCTGTCTCTCTCTGTGTGGTCTCAGGGCTCTCTCTGTGTCCTCTCCTAATGATATATCCATATGGTATCCAGACTTTTCACATGGTAGCTCCCTAAACTGCAGCATTGGAAGCTGCCAACCCCTTGAGCTTAAGCTTGGGTTGATACAGCATCACTTCTACCCATCTTGTTAATTCAAGTGAATCACAGAGTCAGCCTCATTCATTATAGAAAGGATTACCCAATGGTCTGAATATGGCAAGCATGGTTTCTGTGAGGACCATCCTTGGAGACTAGTTACTCATTTCTTCAGGGGCCACTAATGAAGTTCCAGCCAGATGCCATAAAAATGACTTTTACTGGCAATATTTTAAAGCTTATTTTTGGCAATCACCTTGATTACATAGCTGGACATAAGCAGGTAATGGTCGTGTGGTACTTCTAGGGGTACCACATCCTCATCCTGGACTCTCAGTGTCTGCAAATATTTCTATGTCCAGAAGACACTGACAAAACAGGGGGAGCTCTGTGAACAGGGCAGTTTGCATTTAAGAGGAAGGCTATGCATATATAATATATATATATATATATATATATATATATATACACACACACATAAATATATATTATATATATATATATAATGCCATGGGGCCCGGTCCAAAGCCAGGTGCATTCCAACACAGCTCCAAATGGCCTGGCCTCTAGAGTTGGCTAATGAGCTGGGGAGCCCTTACAAATATACTTACCACAATGGTATATGATTTAAAGAATGTTAGAATTAAGATATCTTTTTGTATACTTCATTTTGTGGTTTAAGACTTGCTACAGTTTTTCTTTGTTTTCGTAGAAGAGAAACAAAAATCTTAGATTCCATGAAGCCCTCATGGAAGCACTGCCATCTTCCACACATAGTAAGTCTTTCTGCCCAACCTGTTAACTACCTACTCCACTTATACCTAGTAGGTTTAATTTTGAGAATTATAGAGTATAATTAAATGTGATATGAATAGTTTACCAATAACTTTCAGATATATACCAAGAAAAATAGATGATTAAAATTTTTAAACTGACAGTCAACTGACTTTGCATAAGGCATTTGTATCTGACATCATATATTTTTCCCTCTCCATAAACAGTATTTATACATTAAGGCATCAACACTTTAGCTCACATATTAAAGCTTTAGTTATCTTTACAAACAGTCCCTATGTTATACTCTTATTTTTTTTTAAGTTAGCTACTTTATTTTTTTTTTTTTGAAGAAAATATTTATTTATTCATGAGAATACACAGAGAGGAGAGAGAGAGAGGCAGAGACACAGGCAGAGGGAGAAGCAAGCTCCATGCAGGGAGCCTGATGTGGGTCTCGATCCCAGGTCTCCAGGATCACACCCTGGGCTGAAGGCGATGCTAAACCACTGAGCCACCCGGGCTGCCCATGTTATACCCTTATGATTTAAGCTCAGGCTCTACTAATCCACCTTAATATTCAAGATTTTTGGGGCAGCCAACATTAAAACATTCATCATGTTTCCAAATATGATTTAAATAGACATAATTGCTCTAGTTGAGTTGCTTTCTGAAACTGCCTTGTAAAAATTTAAAAGGTCAGAGTTTTCCATTTGAGAATTCTGACTAATGATCATCTGTCTTGAAGGGGGGATCTATGGAATCAGTTAAGTGAAGAAGAAGCAGAAGCAGCCTGTCCCCCTGCCTCCTGCTGACACCCACTTGGAGGCATTGCCAGTCCACAATGATGCCATTTCTTAGCAATCTGGTGCTATTGCTTTTGTGGGAAAATTATCTTCAACAGTAACATCTTCTGGCTTCTCAGTTCAAGCTGCTAAAGAATAACGGACTTTACTGTATCGGGCATCTTTATGTGTACCAAATAGGGCTCCTTTCTTTCCCCTGGGAAACTATGTTGTATTGGTCTGTTCTCAGTAATAAAGAGTATTATGAGTCTTGTTACATAGGAAGTACATAAAACCTGCTTTGGATGATGGATTTTATATCTCCAAAGAGGGTTAAACAGTTATTTAAAGCCCTTATTATCCTGCTTGAATTCTATGTTGAATTTTACAGTTTAAAAAATGACATAGTACAAAAAATAGAAAAAGGAAGATAATTTCAGTTTCCCAGGGTCAAGGCAGAAATACACAAATCAGAGTGGGAAAGAAAATCACATTAAAATATATAATCTACTAAGAGAGTTTTTTTACCTTTATTTCAAGCTTTCTGTAGTGATTAAATTATAGTTCTGCTAGGCAGATATACATGATATAATTTTCTACATAAAAGATAAAACAAACTTGAGAGATTTGTACAAAACAAAATTTGTAAAATAAGGAATATGGGTTAATTAACTTGCCATGTGAATAAAATATGTGGCTTCCTTTAGAAAGTAAGGACTTCATATAATTTGCAAATTGCTCCCATAATGAGTCCATTTACAATGAATATAAATTGCTACTCCATTTTCATAATGAAGGAATGAGGTTTTAATGAATCACACTTACTTTAACATTCTACAGAAAAATGGACAATATAGAGCTGAAATATTATGATATAATTAAACTGAAATATTCTTTATGAAAACATTAAGGTTGTAACTTGTAGATTTTTAAAATCTATTTTTTATCATTCTTTAAGATATATCTTTTATCAAATTGGTTTGAAGCTTGGTTAACCGTCACGTGAAAGTAAATTAATGTCCAATGAAAAAAGCAAGTAGACTTGGTGGTGTTGCAAATTATAAGAAAAAACATATGGCTTTAATCACAGAGCAAGATCAAACAATTTCTGTAGACAATAGCAAAATTTTAGTATCACATTTCTCTTACATTTTATATAATATGATTCATCCATTCATTAAACAAAGATTTCCTGATTGTTTACTATGTACCACCCCTAGACTAGGTACTGTGCTTACATAATTGCATTTGAGGAATTTGAGGACAGTTTGTCAGGTGATCCTCAGGGCATTCTCATGACTTAGGGAGGTTAGGTGTATAACATGATGCTCTAGTGAGAATTACATTTGTGCTTGTTTTATTTAACTCTATAGAGAGTGCCAGGAAGTTTTCTCCTTGAAAAGAGAGTGAGATTCACCTTGGATAGACTGAAGATATGTATATATTTTAACATTAGAGAATTTATGGTGGGGGGAGAAGAACACAAGCAGGGAGAAGGGCAGAGGGAAAGAGAGAGGTAGACTCCCTGCTGAGCAGCTAGGGACTCCATCCCAGGACCCTGAGATCATGACTTGAGCAGCAGGTATATACTTAACTGACTTAGTCACCCAGGTTGAGGATAACTTTTGACCTCATTCTCCAAGCCCCTCTAGCCACATCTGTATTCTGTCCTCCAGAAGTATAGGGCATTTGGAAAAGAATAGCTTTATCATCTGGAAATGCACTGTAATGATATTTTTTTCTTTTTATGATTCCAGAAGGAGAAGTTTCTAGATACTAGAGAAAAAGTGGTTAGGGAGGTGGTCTTTGGATCCTTTTTTTTTTTCTTAAAGATTTTGTTTATTCATTCATGGGAGACACAGAGATAGAGAGAGAGGCAGAGACACAGGCAGAGGGAGAGGCAGGCTCCGTGCAGGGAGCCTGATGTGGGACTCGATCCCAGGTCTCCAGGATCATGCCCTGGGCTGAAGGCAGGTGCTAAACCGCTGAGCCACTCTGGCTACCCAGGTCTTTGGATACTTAAGGTTCCAGTAGCCTAAGTCCTTATCTTATGGGGTAGTGTGTGTCCTCAAAGGAGGACTACTATACACAGGCCTCGGGCCACTGCCCCACATAGAGGTCACAATCTCCTTGTGGCCCAGGAGACATGTGGTTTCCTGGAGACATTTTTGATTGTGACAACTGGAGAGAGGAGTATTATAGACAAGAAGCAAATACTCTGGGGATGCTGCTAAACATCTTACAATTCACAAAATAATCCCTACAACAAAGGGTTGTCCTGTTCAATATGTCAACAGAGCAGAGACTGGAAAATCCTGTTGTACCTGGAGGGCCTAAGCATAGTGCCTTGTGCCTAGGATATATTCAGTAAATGCTTACTGATTGCATTGATGAATGCATAAGTGAGTAAACAACAAACCACCTAACTTTGGAAAGTGATCACTTTAACAAGTCTATATTGTGTTCAACTCTATATCTAGTTTGATTGGAGGGTCTAACTCCAAACTGACATAGGAAGGCCAGAGAAAGTGGTTTTCTACAGGGTACTACTACTGTTCTGCTATTTGCCAGAGCTTATGGTTTAATCAATCTATTATTAAGGATTATATTCATTTAACATATATTTCTTGAGTACCTACTAGGTGTTGGATGTAACTCTAGATGCTGTGTATAGAGCTGAAAAATACAATGATGGTTCTTGTCTTCATAGAGTTTGTAACCTACTTAAGAGAAGGAAAGACTGCCATATTTCCTTAGATACACATATATGGATGGATTTGGAACATACTAATGGATTTTATAGCAAGGCTAAGTTCCAGAGAGTGATCTAGGATTTGGGGTGATTGTCAAGGGAGATTTTATCCATATTGTGTGAATATTTTTATAAGAATGTACCTGTGCATATTTGTGTAATGAAAAATTAAACAATTCCAGAAAAGCAGTAATGCATTTTTTTTTAAAAAGCATTTCTTTACTTTTTGATTAACATTTTTGTACCTCACGTTTTCCCAACATTTTATTGTAAAAATTTTCAAACATACAGAGAAGTTGAAAGACTTATACAGCCAACACCCAGACATTCACCATCTGGATTCTACAAATAACATTTTACTATACTAGCTTTATCCCATATCCATCCTTCTATCCCTGTCTCTATCCATCCATCAATATGTATTTCTTAAATTTACTTCAAAGTAAGTTGCAATGCATCAGTGCGTTCCTTTCAGTATATATATCATTAACTAAAATTTTATATTTGTTCACAATTCAAACATACTTTTTATTAACACTACCTTGTTATCCAACACAAAATGCATGAAATGTAAATTCCATTCTGCCACTGGTTTCCTTATATAACTTCTTTAAGTGGGATCAAGATAGAAGTCTGACCTATAAAACAGTGATTTTTTATAACACTTTTCCTTAAGGGACATGCCCTTTTAGTCACTTTTACATTTAACTCTTATTAATGAAAAGATCTGTTGGTAGAGCCATTATTCTGTCTAATGATACATTCCCACTACAAACTAAGAAATCTAACAGACTCTGTGCATCAGCAGTAGGCCAGTTAGGTTATTAGCTGAGGGAAAGATGGTTTACACTTCCGAAAGGACTGTTGGTAGTATTCCCCATGCCTTTGAAAATCCTGCCACACTTGGATTTGGTAGCTTTGTACACAAAGCCCATCTGGAATGAGGACATGAAACTTGTTTCTTCTGTTTACAGTTTTATCTTCAGGGTACAGTCAGTGACCAGCATGTGGTAGGTCCTCAATAAATATATATTGAGTGAATATAAATGAGGACCTTGTAGACAGATGTATGCAGTCAGGTTTTTGTGAAATTTATTAATAAAATTAAAGGTCTGTAGAACATTTAGGACAATGAAGACCTACTGGCATTGGCGCTTTTAGAGTCCTTGTCTACCCTTGCCTGTTTCCAAGACATCAATGTAATTACAAGTAAATTCTGGAAATATTTAATTCAACAACTTCATAATAAAGACAGAACTACAAAATCTCACATTAATTAATTGGACAAACATTGGTGAGTTGTCTGCAAATGCCAGAATAAATATTTATTTCTTGGCTGTTATAATGAAAATAGTATATAAACTTGTCAATTTCTCTAAGTGTGGTATTGAAAAGCATTATGGTAACATGATTCGATACTTTGCAATATCATATTAAAATGTTGAAAAGACACTTGGAGTAAAGGTGAGCAATTACATAAATGGGGACTGTCCATTCTTTTTTAAAAAGATTTTTATTTATTTATTTGAGAGAGAGAGAGAAAGAGGGCAAGCAGGGGGAGGAGCAGAGGGAGAATATTTTCTGGAAATACACAGTAATGGTATATTTTTTCTGAGCACAGAGCCTGATATGAAGCTCGATCCCAGGACTCCAAGATCATGTGACCTGAGCTCTAGCCAGGAGTCAGATGCTTAACCAACTGAGCCACCCAGGAGCCCTGGAAAATGTCCCTTCTTAAAGTAGTTTAGCAAGAAAAGATAAATAGGGTGAAGAGTGTGAGCTTTGAAATCAGAAAGACAGGAGTTCCAGCCATGGTACCCACACTGCCACATTTCCTAATCTACATAGGAAGATGATGCTTGTATTGCTTTGTTGTTTCAAGAAGTAGATAAAAAATATTGCTTAGAATTCTGGAGGTAAATACTCCATAGTTGATAGTTTTTTTCTTTAAGGAAAAAAATATTTGAAAACTTACATTGCAACAGTAAGTAACTAATATTATTGAGCACCTCTTTAGAGTGATTATTTGGTAAATTTTTCTTTATAATTTTTATAAAAATTATGTATATAAATAGGTTAAAAATTTAAATGTATTACAAAGTTTAGTGCTATAAAAATATATATTTAAGATTTCATTTTCTGCTTAACCTTAACATATGACTATAATTGATTTTTATATATTGACGTATCAGTAGCCTTGCTAAACTCATTTATTAATGTTAATAATTTATCTTTAGGTCCATTTGGGCAGTCTATAACCATATTGTATTATTAGCAAATGATGCCTGCTTGATTTATTTTTTAATTTTTTTAATCTTTTCTTTAATTGTATTGCCTCTTGGCTTTGAAAAGCCTCTCCCATGTGATGTTGAAGAGAAGTGTCAGCTTTGTCATGTTTCCTATTTCAGAGGAAAACCTTTCAATGTTTTAACTTTATGATGTTAGCTATAGGATTATTGGGGGAGAAATAGCCATTGTCATATTAAAATTTATACTATATTCTAAGATAGCTAAACACATTTGCCATAAGTGTTAAATTCTATCAAATATTTTTTTGCATCTATTGAGAAATACTCATATATTTCTTTTTTCATTTCTGAATATAGCAAATTTTGAGGTTTCAAATAATCTTGCATTCCCATAACAAATGCAATTTGGTCATGATATTTTTATCTTTTTTATATATTGCTGGATTCTGTTAGGCAATATTAAGTCTAGACATTTTGCATTTATGATCATGGATGAGATTGGCCTGTGATTTTCCTTTCTCATTCCATCTGTGTTGGTTTGTGCTATCAAGGTTTTGCTATATCATGGAAAGAATTGGTGAACATTATTTCCTTTCTATTTTCTCAGGTATGTGTTATTTCTTCCTTAAATGTTTGGTAACATTTTCTGGGATTTAAATAGCTCTCAGGGGACTGGAGTAGGTTTTGTTTTGTTTTGTTTTGTGTTTGTTGTCTTGTATGTGTGTGTTTAGGAGTCATTTAATTATAGGTTCATTTTAGTGGTTATAGGATTAATCAGATTTTTTATTTCTCTTTTTAGTTTTTGATAAAATGTAATTTTCTAAAGATTGTTTCATTTCATCTAAGTTTTTCAATTTATCAGCATAAAAGTTGTTATTAATATCATCTTATCTTTTTGGTGGTTGAAGGATCTATAATTATTTTTCATTACTGTTATGGGCTATTTGTTTTACTCCTGTTCTTGATTAGTTTTGTCTCAAATATAGAAATTTTGTCAATCTTTTCAGAGAGAAAATTTTGACTTCATTGATTCTCTTTATTCTGCATTTATTCTCTATTTTGTTACTTTCTGCTCTTATATTTATCAATTTCTCTTCCCTCCGTTCATACACTTTAATAGGATAGTTTTTCTCACATTCCTTGAAGTTGGTAAATGGGTGTGTCCTCAGCTTATGAACATCAGCCCTTTTGTTTCTTTTCCTCTAGATATCACTTTAGAATAGTGTTTCTAAACCTGGGACAGTTCTGGCCTCCACCAGGGTCATATCTATAGATATTTCTGATTGGCACAATGAGGGGGAAATTCTATAGGTTTTTAGTGTGGAGAAGCCAGGAATACTGCTAAACATCTTGCAATGTACAGGACAGCCTCCGACAGCAAGAAATCATCCAGCCCTAAATGTCACTGGCTCTGAGGTTGAGAAAACCTGCTTTAAAGCATTCTGCAAGTTTAGAAATATAACATTTTGTTATAATTCGGTTAAAAATACTTTCTAATTTCCATTTTGATTACTTCTTTAACCATGTGTGATTTATAAATTTTAAGCTTTAATTTATAACCATATGGGAAATTGCTTCTTCTCTTTTTTGACTGACTGAAGCTTTTAATTTCCTGCTTTAATGAATTGTGATTAGAAAACATACTCTCTATGTTTTCAGCCCTTTGAAATTTCTTGAGACATGCTCCATGGCCCAGTAAATGATTAATTTTGTAAATGTTCAGTCTGTCTTTGAAAAGAAATTACTTCTGCAGTTGTTAGGTAAAATGCTGTTTATATATTAGATTAGTTTTTAAGATCAAATTATTGATATTTTGGGTGCGTATTTGAAAAGTCATTTAAAAATGGTTTTTGGAACACCTGGGTGGTTCAGCTTGTTAAGTGTCTGACTTGATTTCAGCTCAGGTCGTGATCAGGGTCATGAGATGGAATTGTATGGTCTCCATGCTCATCATAGAGTCTGCTTAAGACTCTCCTTCTGCCCTTCCACCCTCCCCTGCTTTCTCTCTTTCTCTAAAATAAATAAATATTTTTAAAAAATGGTTTTAGAATCTTCCACTAGGATTGTAATTATTTACCTTTTCATTGTATTTCTTTCAGATTTTGCTTTATATACGTTGAAGTTGAGTTTAGGTACATAAAAATATAAAATTCACTCCTTCCTGGTGAATAATCATTACGAAGAGACCATGAAGAATCTTTGATCCTCAATAATGTTTTTTTTTTTTTGCTTTTAAGTTTACTTTGATATTAATGAAGCTATACAATCTTTCTTTTGTCAAGTGTCGATTTATCTTTTGCCACTGTTTTATTTTTAACCCTTATGAATCTTTATGTGTTTTAGGTATGTCTTGCAAATAATGTATATGTATAGATGTATATATAAATCTACTGTGACAAGCTTTGTCTATATTCCATTTGTATTTAGTGTAATTAGTAAAACATTTGGTATTATATCTACTGTTTTACTATCTGCTTTCTATTGTCACACTAGATTTCTATATTTTGTGTTCTATGTCCTGTTCTAACTTCTTTTATTTTTCCCCCTATTTTTGGATTGGTTATTAAAAATTTTTAATTTAAATTTAATTAGCCAACATATAGTACATCCTTAGTTTTAGATGCAGAGTTCAATAATTCATTAGTTGTGTATAACACCCAGTGCTTATCACGTGTCGTGCTTAATGCCCATCACCCAATTACCCATTCCCCCACCTACCTCCTCTCTAGCAGCCCTCAGTTTGTTTCCTATATTTTGGAGTCTCATGGTTTTTCTCCCTCGCTGATGACTTCCAATCAGTTTTCCCTCCCTTCCCCTATGATTCTCTGTGCTGTTTCTTACGTTCCACATATGAAGAAACCATATGATAATTGTCTTTCTCTGATAATTTTCCTTAGCATAATACCTTCCAACTCCATCCATGTCAATGCAAATGGTAAGTATTCATCTTTTCTGATGGCTGAGTAGTATTCCATTGTATACATTCCATTGTGTGTATATATATATATGTATATATACGTATATATATATGTGTGTGTATATATATATATATATATATATATATATATATGAATTACCTTCTTTATCCATTGATCTATTGAAGGACATCTTGGCTCTTTCCACAGTTTGGCTATTGTGGACATTGCTGCTATAAACATTGGAGTGCAGGTGCCCCTTTGGATCATTACATTCATATCTTTGGGATAAATACCTTGTAGTACAATTGCTGGGTCATAGGGTAGCTCTATTTTAAATAAAAAAAAAAAAACTTCTCCTTTACTAGTTCGGAAGTTAAATACTTTTTAGTTGTTATTAAAAAAAAAAATCCCCACAATTTGTATCCTTTACTAATCAACCTAATGTTAATCTGCTCTTTGCTCCAGACAATAAAAGAGCCAACTTTTTATTTTAATTTCATTTTTTTCTCTTGACTCTATGCTATCACTTTTGTGTATTTTTTAAATTCATTTTTTATTTTATATTACATAGTACCATTTTTTATGTTTATATCATCAAATTTTACTTTTACTGATATATTCATTATTTTGTTTCTTCATTCTTCCTCATATTTCCTATCTTCAACACATAATCATTTTTCCTTTTTTAATTTTTGTTATTATTTTTAAATTTTAATTATTGTCATTTTCCACCTATTTTCACTTTTTCTCTTTTTGTCTTTCTTTCTTTCTTTCTTTTTTTTTTTTTTTTTTTTTTTTACTGTTGGTCTACTGATAGTAAATTCCCTTAGCTTTTGTTTGACTAAAATTAAAAATATTTCACCTTAAATATTGAAGGACATTTTTGCTGGGTTTAAAATTATTTTGGGGGGGAAAGTTTAAAATTCTTGACTGACAGATTTGGTGGGGGTAAACACTCTGAAAATATTATTCTAATATTTTCTAGTTTCATTGTTGCCATCACTCTATCCACTATTTGTTTGGTGGTAAATTATCCTTTTTCTCAGCCTGATTTTTATATATTTTTTTCTTTATCTTTAAACATTCTGGAGTTTTGATATGATCTCTAAGTGTGGATTTTGTCTTTTTTTTTTTTTTTTAATTTTATTTATTTATTCATGACAGGCACAGAGAGAGAGAGGCAGAGACACAGGCAGAGGCAGAAGGAGGTTCCACCCAGGGAGCCTGACGTGGGACTCCATCCCGGGTCTCCAGGATCACACCCTGGGCTGAAGGCGGCGCTAAACCACTGAGCCACCTGGGCTGCCCTGGATTTGTCTTTTAATTTATCTTGTTTGTTATCTGTTGGTATTCTTGAATTTGTATATTGGTGTCTTTCAATGGTTTGGCAGGTTCTCAGCCATCATTTTGTCAAGTATTGTTTCTGCCTAATTCTTTCTTTCTTTTGCCTCTGGAATTCTAACTGAATGTGTAACTTTTTGTGGCAACCTCTATGTTTCTCACCTTCTCTATATTTCTTATGCTTTTGTGTCTGTACTTCATTCAGAATAATTTCTTTTGGCCTATCCTCCATTTTACTAATTTTATCCTTGGCTTTATCTAATCTTCTGTTGAACCATTCATTGAGTTCCTAGATATTTTTCAATTCTAGAATTTTTATTTAGACTTTTTTTTTTCTTTAAAAATTTACATGATATTTTATATATTCTTGGTTCTTTGGAAAAACTTTTTAAATTTGTCTTTTATCTTTTACTTATTAAGCAGGTAGTTTAAAGTCTGGGTCTGATAATTTCAATGTCTGAAATCTTTATGTGTCTATGTTGTCTTTTTTTAAAGACAGATTCATTTATTAGAGAGAGCACAAAAATGAAGGAGAGGGGTAGTTGTTTTAAATGAATACAAGTTTAGAACATATTTCAATCTTTCAAAAGTGTTGAGGTTATATCATGTGTCTCAATTTTTTTTTCTTGCTACTTTCTATTATTTCTCTTATACTTTTCTCTCCCTGAAATTTTCTGTGGCATTATAAATTACAAACATGTCCCCAAAACAAATAAGTAGATTTGGTATTTTAATCCAGTCTAATGATTGTTATCATTTAATTAAGTATTTAATTAATTTAAATTGATTGTGAATACTTGTGTGTTTGCCTCTACTTCTGCCATGTTATTTTGTGCTTTCTATGTGCTTTCCTTTTTTTTTTTTTAAGATTTTATCTATTTATTCATGACACACACACACACACACACACAGAGGCAGAGACACAGTCAGAGGGAGAAGCAGGCTCTAGGCAGGGAGTCCCCCAAGTGGGACTCAATCCTGGGTCTCCAGGATCACACCCTGGGCTGAAGATGGTGCTAAACCGCTGAGTCACCCGGGCTACCCTCTGTGCTTTCCTTATTCTATTTTTCTCCTTTTTTCAATTTTGAATGTTTTTTCTCTTAAAATTCCATTTTCTCCTTAATTATTTTGAAGACTATATTCTGTATATCCATATTTTCACTGTTTACCCTATATCTTAAAGTGTATCCTTAACTAAGTCTGTTGTTAATATCTGTGCCTCCTCCTGAAAGAATACAAAGAGGAATATTAGGACATTTTAGACCACACCTTGCCAATGTAAATGCTATTGTGTTGTAGTATTTCAATTTTATCATTTTTTTTTTACTTTACAAATCATCATTATCATTATCACTTCATATATCAATACTTGTTTAAATTTGCCCACATGCTTACTGATATGTTTGTCTACTATTCCTTCTTGCATTTGAAAATAATTGCAGTAATTTTCTTACCCTTAAACTACATGATTTAGATATTTGACTTCAGTGATCATCTATTGCTGTAAGTGGTAAACTCAGTTTTTTGTTTTGTCTAAAAGTGTTTTTATTTTATCATCATTTTTGAAAAGTAATTTTTCTGGATATTTAATTATTGATTAATAGTTGTTTTTTCTCAGGATTCTGAAGACATAACTTCACTTTTTTTCCGGTCTCTATTGTTGTAGTGAACTTAGCCATCAACTTGTTCATTGTTCATTTTTTAGGTAACATGTCCTTTTTTTTTCCCTGGCTATTTAAGACTTTTTTCCTTTTTCTTTTTTGTTCTGCATTTTGACTATGCTATGTATATGTACATATGTCTTCTTTAATTTATCCTTTTTGGAATTCATTGGACTTTATAAATATAAAGATTTTTGCCTATCAACACATCTAGAAGGTTCTCAGCCATTATGCTTTCAATAGTGCTACTTCAACATTCTCCCCCAAAACCCCTTCTGAAATATTTAATTGACATATAGCACCCTTTTAACATCAGCCTCTGTGCCTCTACTATTTTCCTTCTCCTAGACTTTTTGTGCTACATTTTTGAAGTTTAAGTGTTTTTGATTCACTAATATTTTCTTCATATTTGCTTTATTTGCTGTTTAACATATTATCAAGTTTTAAATTTGCTTTAATTTTTTAAAAGTTCCATTTGCTTCATTTTCAAACATGTTTTTTTTAAAAAGTCCTATTCTTTGCTCAAGTTGCTCTACCTATCTTCGATGCTTTTAAATGTATTTGATATATTTACTTTATATTCCATATTCTGTAATTCCAATATTTAGTGTTTCATAGGTTTCATCCTGATGCCTATAGATTTCTTCAGGCACTCATTCACAGTAGAGTGGAAATATTCTGAGATAAGAAATAAAAATTAATCCCTCCAATGGAGATTTTGATGTGCTTTTAGCTAGTTGCCTGAGAGCACTAGCAATTGAAGAATAAATTAAATTTGTTCTTGAGGCTTTTTGTACTACATGTGTAGTAGGAATTCCAGCTTTTGACGGATAAGAGAATTGAGTTGAATAGAGGATTTTCCAGGAAAATAATAAAGTTTAGCAATGGGCCCCTGTGGGACTCGTTACTCTCAAGGGACTCTTCCATTGCCTGAAGGAGGCCTAGTAGTGTGCTTATGAGGACATATGTTTTATCAGTATTGTCAAAGTATATTTAAACCAAAGTCACTTTGAACCACTGCCTACTTAAATTCCAGTGTTTCTCCTCTGTCACACTTCCCTTTGTATTGGATGCTGTTGCAGTAGCCTCAGGTCTTTTGGGGATCTGAACAAAAACTGAATTGGGAATATAACATTTTTACTGCAATTTGGAAGGACATTTTAGAACACTTTAATAAAATAGTCATTAATTGTAGATTTCTACTTAGTTGTATTTTTCATCTTCAAATTTATTTCTTAGATACCTGAGAGATAATTAGGATTAAAAAAATGGAATTTGAAACAAAAGCAATAAAAATGATCAATTAAATCAGAAGAAATCATCCTGACATTAAGAAGTAAACTGTATAGAGAGGAGGGGAATAGGAGGATGGGGTAACTGGGTGATGAACATTAAGGAGGGCATGTGATGTAATGAGCACTGGGTGTTACATAAGACTGATGAATCACTGACCTCTACCTCTGAAACCAATAATATATTATATGTTAATTATTTGAATGTAAATAAAAATTTTTTTAAAAAGAAAAAAGAAGAATTGTAACAATTTTTTAAAAATCTTATACCAAAAACAGTATTTCAGGGAGAGGAAGAAATAACTTTCAAATAAAAGTAGCAGGTAGACTCTTGGATTGTTTCATAATCCAAGTGATAAAAGGACATGAGACATATAAACACATTGGAAAAAGATTTGAATTCCATTATGTTTTGACAGGAGCTATTAACGTTGAAGATGAAAGCATACAACTCATGCTACGTCAGTATGAGGACATATATGACAAAGTACTCACTGAGTATAATCAATTCAAAGCATTTAAGATATATCACTGCATAATAAATGTAAAATGTGCTTAAATTTTCTACCTCACTAACGAAGAAACAATAGTTTTTACCATAGTTTGTAATAATCTTTAAAAATCATGTTACCAATAACAAATTGTAAAGTAGAAACTTTATAAGTGTTGATTTTAAAAAATTGTTTTTCATCAAATACGCTAGAAAAGACTAATTTATCTTTTTATCCTCCCAGTTGAATTGATATAACAAAAGTTCTGTCATAGAAAAAGCTGATCAAGGAATTGGCAGCCAAAAAATGTAGGAAAACACTATTAAAGTGGTACGTCAGGCTATTATTTAATAGAACATATTATGTTTTCCTTCTGGATTTTCTGATCATTGTGACATTGGTCAGCTTTTTAAAATTTATATTTTGTTGTGATTTCTTTTCTTCTTCTAATAAGTGTTATACGTACTTAACATTATATTCTTTTTTCTTCTTTCTTTCTTCTTTCTTTCTTTCTTTCTTTCTTTCTTTCTTTCTTTCTTTCTTTCTTTCTTTCTTCTTTCTTTCTTTCTTTTCTTTCTTCTTCCTTTTTTTTTTCAAGATAGGGAGAATAGGATCAGAGGAAGAGGAAGAGGAAGAGAGAATCTTAAGCAGGCTCCACACCCAGTATAGCCTGACACAAGGCTGGATCTCACAGCCCTGAGATCATGACCTAAGCTGAAATTAAGAGTTGAATGCCTAATTGACAGAGCCACCCAGATATGCCAAACCTTATATTCTTAATCTTGTATTCTTTCTGTTTTAAGAGGCTTCCTTCCATAACTTGCTGAAACTTTGCTGAATTTATGGGTCCACACCTGGTTTGTTAGGAATCCTCAGGGAAGAATTATTTTTCTGTGTACATGGGACCAAGATGAGACAGGCAAGCAAGAATCCTGTTGTCCTCTGTGTTGTAAATTTATTTCTCACCGAGATGAGCCTTTTGGTGTCCCTGCTTATGCCTCTGTCTCCTATACCATCATCAAACACCAGAGCTCCAAGGTCACTAGGATTCTGCAAACCCCAAGATCAACCTGGGTGCTTACTTATACCCCAGATTTCCCAATTTCTTTCTTCCTTTATTTCCTATGGGTGTGTGTGTGTAGGGGTGTGTGTGCATGTGTGTGTGTGTGTGTATTCCTATCTTTCTTATCAGTTCTGCAATACACTTAAAACAGATTTTTAACACATTTTTTTCCCAGAGTTTTTGTTCTTTTTAATAAAAGGAACTCTTAGGTATTTAATTCATAAACTTCCTGAAATGAAAATACCCAAAAATCTAATGTTCAAAATTATATAAGATATTTACTTGATTTTTACCTGAATTGGCAGAAATTTTTTTTGATACATCACATTCTTTTTTTCTATAAGGTTATTATATTTACAACATGCACTAAACATTTTCCTTCCTTCTGAGACAATACTTAATATCATTTATCATTTATTTCCTGACTCTTATATAATAGTGATCATCAACCATTGTAATATGCCAAAATTATGGCTTTCTATCAATCCTCAGCCGCTGGCAACCTGCTAGAGTTAAATAGGTCAGGCCCTTGATCTAATTTAAGATATGATTCACTAAAAATATTAAAGATGACAAATAATAATGCCATTCATTTTCACACTGAGAAAGCCTTGAGGAAGCTGATTCATTCCCACCAGCCATTCTGGAAGGAGACCAAGGCCAGGGAATTGCTCTCCCTCCAGCCCCAGCCTCCACCCCCAGGGCTGTGACAGAGGTTGCTGCTATAGTTGGAGCATTTAGGATTGCACACATACACACGCACAGAGACATGGAAGCACAAACAGAATGTGAAGGTAGGTGAAAAGAGTGAGATCCAAGGAAGGATTAATATTTCCCTTTCTTCCCAAGAGTGAGATCCAAGGAAGGATTAATATTTCCCTTTCTTCCCTCTCAAAGATGAGCTGCAGAAGGAATAGAATCTTTGTACTAGTTTATGGGTTGGGACAGGTACTTATATTGTGTTTAGCACCCAAATTAAAGAAGATAGTTTCCTATAAGGGGTTGCTTCAGCGGTCAGAAAAATTACTGTTTCTACTTCTTTTTATTTTCCTTGCTTCTGTGTCATCTGAGACACAGCTCTGCTTTTATTTCCTGCCCAGCACAAAAGATCACGGACACCTGCCTGTTAGCTTGCATCCACTCTTTTGCCTTACTTGCCTTTTTGCTTGCAAATTGTGAAGAATAAGTGTACCAGACTGGAAATTCATTTCTGGAATCTGTGTATAGACTCTTTATCCTCAGAGGAGGCATTTCTACCCTTTTAACTCCAGGTTGAAACTCACCATAGGTCTAGCAGTGGACTGAATCCTGGGAGCACACAGTATTAAAAGTTGCTGCCAGAGCTGACACTGAAATCACCCCAGTTGCCTTTGTGATGAATGCATTTTTCATTAAGTCTCCTTCCACCGTCATAGTCCAGACATGCCCCAAAGCCATGCCTTCAAAGTCTGCTGAAAGGGAAGTCTTTCATTCATGACCACTGGTAGCCAATCACAGCACTATTCCCATTTCAAAATGACTCATTGATCATTGGTTCTAGTAACTGTGACATTTATTTTGTATTCTAGAGTCTGTGGATGTAGAGATGATAGGGAGCACTTCCTGCCCTGCAAGAGTTTCTGGTCTTGTTCTAATAGAAAGAGAAAGAAACCAACATTTATTGAGGGCCCGTTGTGTTCTGGTACTTTGTTCATGAGCTAACAAGATATTATTTAAATTTCATGGTAACTGTAAAGGAAAATAATTTAGAATTCAAACCCAGTCTGATTATAGGGCTGATATTCTTGATACTACATCCTTGTGCATTGGTGAGTTTCATACTTTGATTGCCAGGTTCTAAATTTTGGTTAAAAAGACATTTTTTTCTCTTTTTCTTCTGGGCCCTTCAGAAGCTTGAAAATGCATATGTATAATATATATTTGTAAATGAAGATCAGATACACCCATGTATGTATGCATACACATACATGAGAACATATGGTAATCATGGACTCAAGTGAAATTATTCATATGTTCAGTTAATTATTTGTAATTGTTATAGCATAATATATAAGTAGTAGAATTATTTTATTGTTCAACATATAAATTAGGGCATCTGGGTGGCTCAGTCAGTTGGTGCCTGCGTTGGGCTCAGATCATGATCTTGGAGTCCTGGGAGATCAAGCCCCACATGGGGTTCCCTGCTTAGCAGGGAGTCTACTTCTCCATTTCCCTCTGCCCCTCCCTACTGCTCATGCACTCTCTCTCTCAAATAGGTAAAATCTTTAAAATATGTATACTAATAAAGATTAATATGTATATTAATGATGTAATGTAAAGCTCTCTCTGTATTGTTTTTATTTTTTTGTATCTTTTTTATTGGAGTTCGATTTGCCAACATATAGCATATCACCCAGTGCTCATCCCATCAAGTGCCCTCCTCTCAGTATCCATCACCCAGTCACCCCAACCCCCCGCCCACCTTCCCTTCCACTACCCCTTGTTCGTTTCCCAGAGTTAGTAGTCTCTTATGCTCTGTCATCCTCACTGATATTTCCCACTCATTTTCCCTCCTTTCCCCTTTATTCCCTTTCACTATTTTTTATATTCCCCAAATGAAGGAGACCATATAATGTTTGTCCTTCTCCGATTGACTTACTTCACTCAGCATAATACCCTCCAGTTCCATCCACGTCGAAGCAAATGGTGGGTATTCGTCGTTTCTGATGGCTGAGGAATATTCCATTGTATACATAAACCATATCTTCTTTATCCATTCATCTTTCGATGGACACCAAGGCTCCTTCCACAGTTTGGCTATTGTGGATATTGCTGCTATAAACATTGGGGTGCAGGTGTCCTGCTGTTTCCCTGCATCTGTATCTTTGGGGTAAATCCCCAGTAGTGCGATTGCTGGGTTGTAGGGCAGTTCTATTTTGAACTCTTTGAGGAACCACCACACAGTTTTCCAGAGTGGCTGCACCAGTTCACATTCCCACCAACAGTGCAAGAGGGTTCCCCTTCTCCACATCCTCTCCAGCATTTGTTGTTTCCTGTCTTGTTAATTTTCCCCATTCTCACTGGTGTGAGGTGGTATAAGTTTTTAATTCCAGTACAGTTAACATATAATGTTATATTGGTTTCAGATGTACAATATAGTGATTCAATACTTCCATACATGACCCGGTGCTCATCACAAGTGCCCCCCTTAATCCCTAGCAACTACTTCATCCACCTCCCCTCTCTGGTACCATCAATTTGTTCTCTATAGTTAAGAGTCTGTTTCTTGGTTTGTCTCCCTCTCTCATGCAGGCACTCTTTTTTTTTTTTCCTTTCTTTAGTTTCTTAAATTCCACATATAAGTAAAATCATATGGTGTTTGTTTTTCTCTGACTGACTTATTTCATTTAGCATTATACTCTCTAGCTCGATCTATGTGTTTGCAAATGGCAAGATTTCATTCTTTTTTATGACTGAATAATATTCCAGTGTGTGTGTGTGTGTGTGTGTGTGTGTGTGTCACTTCTTTATCCATTCATCTATTGATGGACATCTGGCTGTTTCTATAATTTAGCTATTATAAATACTTCTGCTATAAACACAAGGGTGCATACATGCCTTTGAATTAGTGTTTTTATATTTTTGGGGTAAATACCCAGAAGTGGGATTACAGGATCTTAGAATTCTATTTTTAATTTTCTTAGGAACTTCCATACTGTTTTTCACAGTGCGTGCACCAGTTTTCAATCCCACTAACAGTGCATAGGGTTCCTTTTTCTTCATATCCTCATCAACACTTGTTGCTTCTTGAGTTTTTAACTTTAGCCGTCTGACATGTGTGAGGTGATAGCTCATTTTAGTTTTGATTTGCATTTCCCTGATGATGAGTGATGTTGAGCATATTTTCATGTGTCTGTTGGTCATCTGTATGTCTTCTTTGAAGAAATGTCTATTCATGTCTTCCGCCCATTTTTAATGTGATCATTTGTTTTTTGGGGGTGTTGAGTTATATCAGTTCTTTATATATTTGGATACTAGCTCCTTATCAGATATATCATTTGCAAATATCTTCTCCTATTCCATAGGTTGCCTTTTAGTTTTGTTGCTTGTTTCTTTTGCTGTGCAGAAGCTTTTTATTTTGATATAGTCCCAATAGTTTATTTTTATTTCCCTTACCTCAGGAGATCTAGAAAAATATTCCTATAGCCAAAGTCAGAGGAATTATTGCCTGTGCTCTCTTCTAAGATTCTTATGGTTTCAGGTCTCACATTTAGGTCTTTAATCCAGTTAGAATTTATTTTTGTGTATGATGTAAGAAAGTGGTCCAATTTCACTCGTTTGAATGTAGCTGTCAAGTTTTCGCAACACTATCTGTTAAAGACACTACTGTCTTTTTCCCATTACATATTCTTTCATCCTTTGTCAAAGAATAATTGATGATAATTGTGGGTTTATCTCTGGACTTTCTATTCTGTTCCGTTGATCTATGTATCTATTTTTGTGTCAGTACTATACTACTTTGATTACTATAGCTTTGTAATACAACTTAAAATCTGAAATTGTGATACTCCGATTTTGTCTTCTTTTTTCAAGATTGCTTTGGCTATACGAGTTCTTTTGTGGCTCTATACAAATTTTAGGATCATTTGTTATAGTTCTGTGAAAAATAATGTTGGTATTTTGATAGGGACTGCATTAAATGTGTAGATTGCTTTGGGTAGTATAGACATTTTACCAATATTTCTTTTTCCAATCCATAAGCATAGACTTTCTATTTCTTTGTGGCATCTTTAATTTCTTTCATGATTGTTTTATAGTTTTCAGAGTGCAGATCTGTTACCTCTTTCATTAAGTTTATTCCTAGGTACTTTATCATTTTTGGTGCAATTATATATGGGATTATTTTCTTGATTTCTCTTTCTACCACTTCATTATTAGTATATAAGAATGCAACAGATTTCTGTACATTGATTTTGTATCCTGAGACATTACTGGATTTAGTTTTAGTAGTTTTTTTGGTGGAGTCTCTGGGTTTTCTATATATAGTATCATGTCATCAGCAAATAGTGAAAGTTTTACCTCTTCCTTACCAATTTGAAGGTGGTTTTTATCCTTTCTTTTATTGTGTGTTGTATCATATTGATTGATTTGCAAATATTCAACCTATGTAAACCTTTTTCTGTTATGTGCTTGTTATATTTGGGGGAACTATTTGGATCTGTGTAATTATGGAAGCAGTGAAGTTGTCAGCTGTATGGGCTTATTGTACTTAATGCTACTTGAAATGTCATAAGGGAGACAAGTTTTATGCTTAAAACATCTGCTAACTGATTAAAATGAAGGTTAAAATTAACTGCTAAGCCACTAGATGAAGGCTATATATAAGTTTTATATTATTTGATTGGTTGCTAGTAGCTGTCTGGAATAGGGACATTTTAAATGTATTTTATTTTATGTTTTCAGAAGGAATTTGAAGCCTTCTCTTGCTCAGAAGGAGAAAGTATACTGGAAGATTAGTCAAATATTTTCCCTCACTGACCTTGATAAAATTACTAGTTAAAAAAATCTATAAATGTTTCCTTAAGAACTTTTTTTTTTCCTTAAGAACTTTTTAACTATTTAGAATGAGCAAGCCAATCCATATATCTAAATTTCAAGTGCCATTATAGAAGGAAAATATCTAAAGCAAAAATGACATTCCTAAATGTGAAGAAGGATTGGGATAATAATCTTGTTGATAAAATGTACCCTTATGATTGAAAAGCCAAATTTTTATATTTATTGATGATAATCCTGCAACAAAAGAACAGTTAAAGCAAATAAGTGTCTTTGTATCAGACTTTGATTTTAAAAAATCACCAGTATTGCAAACCATTTGATACTGATATAAATGTTTTAAATTTTTTCTTAAGATTTCACTTATTTATTTAAGAGTGAGAGAGAACACTAGAGAGAGAGAGAAGGAGAAGCAGGCTCCCCACTGAACAGGGAACCCAATGTGGGACTTGATCCCAGGATCCCGGGATCATGGCCTGAGCCAAAGGCAGACGCTTAACTGACTGAGCCACTCAGGTGCCCCATAAATGCTTTAAAATTTAAATGCTAAGGTAATAAATTAATTGCTGTGTTATTTTCTTACTAACACATCTCCTCCACAAGTCTTCTTTGAATATCAATTACGAGTGCACTCAGTGTCTCAGAACAAAAATCTGATTTTTTTTTTTTTTTGGTGGCTTGAATAAGCAAAAGTTAATTTTATTCATTTAGTGGGAAGCTGGTAAGTAAGGGTTGCCCCAGTCTGTTCTGCTACTCAACAGTGCTCTCAAGGACCTTGTTCTTCCTAGTGTTATGCTCTGTCATCCAGAATATATTGGCTTTTACTCTCATGATAGTCCCCAGATGGCTGTGACAAACCAAGACATCATCTCCACATTCCAAAGAATGATTAAAAGGGCAACTTCTCCTAAGAAGGTTTAGTCTTCTTATTTAGGATGAGCTGCCTCTTCTACAGAGATATCAGGAACTGGATCACTTGTCCATTCTGGGCCTATTATTGGCAAAGGAATTATCATAGTTTTATTTCCTGAGGCTACAGAGGCTTCCATTTCCCAGCAATCAAGAACTCTCCACCTACTCCATCAACAAAAAAGTGGCACAGTGGCTGTGAGCAATAGACATAGTCATCCACAAAGGGCAAAAATATTTTAGAGCATTCAGAATAATAACTTTTGAGTCAGAGCATAATTTTCCTATTGAAATTGCTTGAGATAAATATTGCCAAGTTCCTGAAGTTTGAATATAGGTGTATGTGTTTCTTACAAACAAACAAACAAAAAACCCAGAATGTCTTATTAAGCTATTGTTAAAAAAGATATATCATTAGCCTCTATCATCTAAGAAATCCTGAACTAAGTCTAAATAAAGCCAAGCTAAAGCAAAATTGGTCAGTTTCCACATAAAAAATCTGAAATAAACTCTTGGTTATTTTTGATAAGTATATTTTTCTCATAGTACAAGACACTGTTTAAAAATTCAGACTATATTTCACTTCAGTGCATAACACAAAGGGGTACTTGGCAGTGCCGTGTTTGTGGGAGAATGCGCCAGAATGTTCCCTAATCACTTTCTTAGAATTTTGAAAACTCAGTGTTAAGTCTGAAACTGTGAAACATCTGAGATTTTACCCTAATTGCAAACTAACAAGTTAGCGTGCCACGATTTTATGTACATATACTGCAGAAGACACCAGACTCTCGGTTAGTCAGAGGCAAAGATGGTTTATCATTCTCATGTAGCCAGGGCAGCATCTTGTGTCAGTTCCCCATGCCCTAGTTCATGAGAGATGATGTGATGGATATCTCTACATGCAGTGATGGAAGAGGAGATAAGCCCACAAACTAGGAGACTTGAAACTTTTATGGACTGTGGGCACATCTACCTGTCTTCCCCTTTGGAGAAAAAGATTACTAATTACCATGGAACTTAAGCAAATATCTCTAGGGAGGGAAGTAAAGCAATAAATCTCTACTATCCTTGGATGTCTTCAAATCTCTCCAGAAGAACACATTATCTCTGGCTTCCCAGGCAATTTGATGTACAAACATATCCTTCTAACCAAAGGATATATTTGGCTCAGACCACAAAGGAATATAAGAAATCAGTGGAGAATTGTTTGGTAACACTGAGCTGATATTCTGGAATCTCATTCTTAACAGAAGTCAGTAACTACCACAGACTAATGGGATTTAATATTGAAACCAAATAATAAAAAAAGTAAACAGTTTGTTAGTCATTGTATATAGTAAGATACATTAAATTTCTATCAAAACTTTTTCTTGAATCAATGGGGAATTCCCTTCTACATCTCTGCCAACCCATTTCAGAGCCCGTGCCACTGAGGTGACCCTGAAGAAAGGAAGGGAAACAGAGAGGAGAACAAATTATGTAGTTCAGATTTATCTTACACGATGGACATTCAGTTAATAACTTTTTAAAAATCTGAATAGCACTTGAGAATTTTAGACTACTTGTATTAGTTAGGCTGCTATTATAAAATATCATAGATTAGCTGGCAACACGTTTATTTCCTCACAGTTCTAGAGGTTGGGAAGTCCAAGATCAAGATCATGACAGATTTGCTGTTGGGTGTGTACCCTCCTCTCAGTTTACAGACAGCTACCTACTTGCTGTATCACCACATTGAAGCTGGAGTATGTGAGCCAGTGAGTTTATTAGGCTCTTCTTCTTATAAGGGCACTAATCCCATCATAGCAGCTCCACCCTCACGACCTCACCAAACCTACTCACCTCCCAAAGGCCCCACCTCCACATACCATCATATCAGATTAGGGCTACAACTAATTTGGGGAGGGCACATCTAGTCCATAGTGCTGTTCTTTGAATAATGACTACTATTTTATTTTATTTTATTTTATTTTATTTTATTTATTTTATTTATTTTATTTTATATACAAATTATTTTCAACCAAAGCCACACCAAATGGGTATGATAGATCAAATAATATTTCAACATTAGAGTTTCTGGCACAGAAAGTCTCACCAATTTTCTTGACTGAACAATTTCATGACAGAAACTATCAAATGAAGCTAACTGAATTATCTACTATCTTTGGACCCCAAACATTTTGATTTATATTTAAATTTATATGCCAGGCAAGAAGGATGAAGGGGTAGCATCTTCTATTCCTCTTCAAGTTCTTGTCCATGAGTGCCATTTCCCCAGAAGTCAAAGCTTTCTTGTGTTTAGCCTACATTTGACTGCAAAGGTGATTATCTGTGATGGAACATTATTTTTAAATTATTTTGAGTTCAGGATTAATATGAGCAAGCAAAAAGCTGAAAACTTCATGAAGAAACCATTGCCAAAAAAGAGGCAATAAACTTTTATCATATCACTTTTTTGTACAAAATTTATTTGCTTATTTTTGACCTATATTGTCTTGTTTTCATTGTTTAATTTTCATATTTTACTCTCTCTGAAATTACTTGGGTATAATGGAACATGTCATGGAACATGACATGTCATGCTTGTCTCCTATGGAACATGTCATGCTTGTCTCCTATGAAAATTTAACAGTTTTTTACTTAAGGGCAAGGTTATCAGAAATGAATTAAAGCAATTAAGCATAAAATGGGCTTATTTATCAGTTTGTGAAACTGTAGCTCTATGAAATCTCCCCCATCTCTTTCTCTCCCAGCCAGATCTGAGGGTATAAGGGAGATGGTCCCCAACTCTAGAATTATTATTGGGTTATCTCTTTAACACCCCTCCCTGATAAAAATTCTTTTTTTTTTTAAATTAATTTATTTATTTATTTATGATAGTCACACAGAGAGAGAGAGAGAGGCAGAGACACAGGCAGAGGGAGAAGCAGGCTCCATGCCGGGAGCCCGACGTGGGATTCTATCCCGGGTCTCCAGGATCACGCCCTGGGCCAAAGGCAGGTGCCAAACCGCTGCGCCACCCAGGGATCTCTCTGATAAAAATTCTTTCAAGACACTGCAATTGTCTTGCCATCAGTGGGCATGATTTTGATGATGATACCAGCAGTGGAAAATTCAGGACCTAAATTACAAGGAGGACTAGTCTGTTATAGCAAAGGCTTTTCTGTTTTATTTTAGAAAAAAAAAATACTCATTCAGGTCTAAAAGATATGTGGGATCTGGATAGACTAATAGCTTTGATGCCTAATTATCATATTCATGCTATTTATTTTTCAAGTTTTATTAAAGATTGCAAGGGGAGGAGAAGGTTGGGGGTTGCGGGAAAGGCCCCCTAGTGTCTACCCTCCTCATCTCTTCCATTGGCCACAGCCATTCAGCTCTGGCCTCAAACTTGGACTTAGCAGTATTAGAGTCCTGCCATTCACCAGATCCAGCCTCCCAAAAAGGGAGTTTGGGGCTCATCCATTGTTAACTGAGTCTGACATTGTTAAACTGAGTCTGATATCAGCTCTCACCATAGCCTCTTATCCAACCATCTCTTTCAATCACTCACAATGTTCTCCCTGAGAGGATTCTGTAAATGAGATTTTCTCTATCTTGTCATGTTTTGAGCGTCTTATAAAGATTGGCTCTCCATGCAAATGCCAAATTGACCCACCTCTTAATCTATCACTGGAGTCACTCAACAAACTCTTTTAAAGTCCCAACTCTATGCCACACATTCTGATAGGTACCAAGGTGTAGGCATAGCCCATCTTCCCACAGAACATAAAATCTGGTAAGGAAGGCCCTTGGGGCATGTTTCACTCTAGACATAGGCAGGTTTCACTATGACATATTAGACATAAGGCAGGTTTCACTCTATGATGTCTGGGAGCACATGACCTGGCCTGAGGAAGGTAGAGACAAGCTTGTCTCTCTCCAAAGGCTGAGAACCTGCAGAAGTTATGGTCCAGTTACAGAGACTAAAGAGGGTCAGATTGATTCAGATGGAGGAAATAGCCTCTTTGAAGGACCAGAGACCAGAGAGAGCCTGGAGAGGGAGTACCCAGAGAACTGAAAAGTCCAACAGGACTGAAATGTGGGAAGAAATAAAAGTGAAGGGTTATGTAGGGCAAGATCATAAAGGAACTCATGCTCAGGATTAAAGTGTCAGGGGGCACGTGGCAGGACTCAGTCTGTTAAGCATCTGACTCTTGATTTCTGCTCAGGTCATGATCTCAGGATCATGAGATTGACTCCTGCATCAGCTCCACACTGGGCATGGAGCCTGCTTAAGATTTTCTCTTTCTGTCTGCCCCCCTCCTCCCCTACCCCACTCTCCCCTCTTAAAAAAAAAAAAAAAGATTAAAGTGTCAGAATGTCTATAAGAACAATGGAGCATCCTTGAAAGTTTTGAAGCAGATCCATGTCGTGAGCAGACTTGGATTTTTGAAGGGTTACTTTTGTTACAGGCACAGTTACTCTTGTTCCCTTGAACAAGAAAACCTGAAGGGTAATATTAGAGACATGGAAACCTTTTTGATGGTGTCTTAGGACTCCCCCACCCCCCGAAGCTGGCTCAAAGATGAATATTTTTGTATAAATGACGAAGTAAGTGCTTCCCAAGGATTCCTCTGAGGAGGTAGAAGAAGTAAGCCCTGGGAGGGAGGAGGCCATGCAAGGGTACAGCCTCTGCCTGAGTCCCAGTGGCAGCCTGATCCTGATGGGAGCCTTTAAGAGGAAATTGCACTTAGGCCTTTGACCAGCCTCAAAGTAAGGCAGCTGGGTTTTAATGCTTCCACTGGCTGGTCATTGGCTGTGGCTCCTTGCCCAGGGAAGTGTAGCCCCCAGGCCCTGCCAACTCTCCTCCTTTGTGGGTGATACTGCTCCAGGAGGCCAACCGCAGTCCTCTGAAGACAGCTCACAAGTGGAAGCCATAAGAAAGCACACAAAAGCTGGAGAGAGATAGCCAGAGTGGAAGTAAGTGTGAGCAAGGGGGTGGGGGGAATGGCAGTGGGGAGAAAGAGAAAACAGTGTGTGGGGGGGAGAGAAACAGGCACATTTAAAAGATAAGATGTGTGGGAGACGTCAGAACATAGGGGTTCTGTTAGTAATCAAATACTTCATACATTTTTAAACTTTTATTAACAAGTATTACATACTCTTTTCTAAATGGTAATAAGATTGTAAAATAATAAATATGTAACAATTTATGTTTAAATACTTGAGAACAATATTTATGAGAGAATTGGCTGTAGTGATCAGAATCTGAGGTCTCTTTATAAGAATTAAAAAAAAATACTGGTAGCACTAGCCAGTTTTTTGAGGGTGATGTACAGACCAGATATAAATACTTACCAGTTCAAAGAAAGGGAGGAAACCAAGGCTGTAAACCTTACTGAGAGCAAATCAGTGCTAAAGAGAGGAACATATAAATTGCCATCTTCCCCAGGATTCTGCATGTATCCTCATCAGGCTGCTGCTTTTTTGATGAGCCCTAAACAGTGGATTCATGCCGAAATGCCCAGAAGGATTTAAATGGTGGAGCTGGACATCTCTTCCACATGCATTTGGCCATTATCTCAGAGTTGATTTAATAAAAGGAAGACAACATACTAATTTTTTTCTGAAAGGTTTGGTTGGATGCCCTTGGAAAAAGCAAACAGATGAATTGAGAAATTAGTTTCATTAGCTGATATTAAAACTCTGCTATCTCATTGAAATATTTCATTGGCTTTCAAGTCAATTTCACTAATGGAGAGACCGGCTAGCAAAATATGCAGGAAAACACAGTGTACTGATATAATTCAGTAATTTCCTACAACTCCTTAGAGAAATCCATATATAGAAAATGGAAGTCTTATTTAACAATCTTAAAATAGCATTCAAATAACTTCGGAAACAGTTTTTTTTTTTTTTTAAGATTTATTTATTTATTCATGATAGACAGAGAGAGAGTGAGGCAGAGACATAGGGGGAGGGAGAAGCAGGCTCCACGCCAGGAGCCCAACGTGGGACTCGATCCCGGGACTCCAGGATCGTGCCCTGGGCCAAAGGCAGGCGTCAAACCGCTGAACCACCCAGGAATCCCTCAAAAAAGAGTTTGATCAATGGACTCTTTGCCTAACGTATATTTTACAAACATAGGCAGCATTGTCACTCTGGGAAGAAAAAAATCCTATATTTTTAGGAACTGGTAGCATTCCTCTAAAAAGAGGAAATCAAGTTCCAGGAGGAGCTAGTTTGATAATTAGGTACTTAGGAGGAAGTCCATGTTGCCTAGTAAAAGGACATACAGGTTTGAATGAGATCTTTCTATTTATCCATGACACGCAGACATATCATTAATTTCTTTTAGGCTTAACTTCACTTGTGGGGCAAAAAGCACTAACAAAATCTAACATCCTAAGTTTTGGTTAACCTTCCTTGGGAATGGGGAGACACTCCCTGGTGTAGGATATAATTGGGCTGTTGCTTACAGCTGTGTAGGCTCTAACAGACCCTGCATGAGTGGCCTTGAGTCTCCTCGTGAACAATGGCTGGATTTAAAATTTTATAGTTTAGCCAATGACCTGTGAAGTGGAGGTAGGTGGTGGTGGTGTGTGTGTGTGGGGGGGGGGGGGGGGGGGGGGGGGGGGTGGTTAAGGCCCCTTGGAATAAATTCAATGGTACAGGGGAAGAAAGGACAAAAGAGGGTAAACAATTGTTAACAGCAGTCTTAGCTCATATCGCAGGCTTTTGTTTTGTTTTCTTTCCCAGCCTCTCTCTGGTTCTCTACGATTTATTTAGAGAAGATCCATGAATAGAACATTAATTTGCTTTAGTTCCCTGAGAAAAAAAAATTAGGTGTATCTGTACCATGAAAACCCACTGGCTCTGGAATGTAAAAAATCAGCTACCTAATACTTTTGTCTCCTAGACACTAAACACTCTGTTTTTTAAAAAATAAATAGCTGATTGTTTGGGTGTCAACTACCATAGGCTCAAGGTGCTACCATTCGAAAGGCAGTTTTATCTTAAATTTGTATTAAGCAACCTTATGTAAAAATTCTTGGTGATTTACCTGAACAGAAACTTTATTGACACCTGTACGTCCCCCTTATTTGTTCTCTGCCAGCCACTTGTTCCATTTCCCTTAATTATCAAATGACAAAATTAACTCATTCCTTTTAAACCACTGATTTAACCATCACTCACCTGTGCATCAGGATTTGCTACGAGTCACAGGCCATCACATGTGACCTTCTCTTCCTGCCCTGTGCTACTTATTTTTCTATATACACACTCACCTTTACCTCCTTTAATCCAGGTTCAAAGGATGAAAGACTAGCTCCTTCTTCTCAAGCACTTCTATACATCATCAACCCTCCGCCCCATAGGATTGGAGGAAAATGTGGTTAGAAAGTCTTACACAAGGGCACCTGGGTGGTTCAGTGATTGAGTATCGACCTTTAACTCAGGGCTTGATTCCGGGTCCTGAGATTGAGTCCCACATAGGTCTCCCTGCAGGGAGCCTGCTTCTCCCTCTGCCTCTCTGTCTCTGCCTTTCTGTGTCTTTCATGAATAAGTAAATAAAATCTTAAAAAAAAAAAAAAAGGCTTACACATCATTTCTTTTAAATATTTTAAATTCATACACTGCTCCATTTTAGGCAAAAAAATTTCTCTAAATAAATCAAGATTAATCTCTTCTTGAATAGTACTGGAGACCTCCAGAATTATTCTAACCCTAATTTTTCTATGTGCCACGTTTCTGCATTGGTCATTCTAAGAATTCTCTTTGTGTCATTTTTTCCATAGCAGATTATGTTTTCCATGTTACAAGTGAGGTTTCATTTGCTATATTTCATTTAATTTAGATGTTCCCCAGGGACACAGAGAGATAACAGAAGTCTATTAATCTCATTGGCTGTTGGATATCCTCAAGGTTTAGGACTAGAATGTCTCCCTTTCTTGCCTAGATCTGCTTCTGAGGCCCCCTCATTGACATTCACTGACTCAGTTACTGTCTGCCCATTGCCCAGAGATTTTTATCTCCAGCCTCAGACTCTCTTCTGAACTCCTCTTTATATACCCAATGGTTATTTACATATGCACTAGCTTATTCGATACCTAATTTGTTATCCATAAGTGTTCGAATAAATGAACGAATCAGTTGGATGTTTCTAAATTTCACCGGAGGAGGTGGGGCAAGAGAAAGAACATTCTATGTACTCAAAATCCAGGGCCTAGCTCATCTTCTGACTGAAGTTATATCATTTTTATTTTTATTTTGAGGTTTGTTATTTCCACAGATTCAAAAATGTTTCCCTCCAAAACAGTTTTTCACTGTAGATTTTATGTGCTATGTTTTTCACTATTGAGCCCTTTCTGCTATGAAGTGAAACAAAATCTCATTGTGGCTTTAGATTTGCCTTTCCTCCTGCCATACTTCCAGCATCACTATCCATGGACTCTCTGAATACTTACAGACTCATGATATTTCACAACCTTCCAAATGAGAAATTGCCGTATAGTGAGACATGTAAAGCAATGAGTTGATGTACATAGGATTCACTAGTCTGACTATGCACTCTAATTTCCATATGGAAAATGTACCCTTTATAGATGTGGCATAGTTTATTGAGAACTTTGATACAGCATCAGCTAGGAGAGACCACACATTAATGAGATTTGGGTGCTGTCTTGTAAGATGTATATGTATGAGGGTTTTTTTTTTTTTCTTTCCTAGCTACATGTGGTCTTGAGAACCAAGTAATGTGAGGATGTGCCTGTTATTATTTTTTTTAATAAATCAATTGGAAAAACGTGCCTTCTTTCCCTATGACTAGCAGCTGCTGGTTTAGAAATGAAGGCTTTTACCTACAAATTGCTTTCCTTGAATTGTAAGCTGAGACTGCCACTGGGCTGTTTTGGGTTTCTGTGGCCTTTGGGTGAAGAGGTCAAAGTGGGTTTCAGTGTTGGCTTTCACAATTGATGGTGTCAAGGAGATAGGGCTGCCAGTAGACTGTGGAGAAGAAGTGAGTGTGGTACTGGAGTGTTCCCTGTGATGGTCAGAGCCCTCAGAGATAGACCATCTCACCAGGTAAGGAACCCAGATCAGCTGACATCATAATAATTTGGAATGAGGACCAGCAGAAAGGAGTCATAAGTAGCAACCATTGCCAAGGGACTAGTGGTAAAAATGAGGATCACAACCCTATGATTTGTACCATACTCCCTTCCTTGCAGTAATTTGTGTATTTACTTAGGCTAACTTTTAAATTCATCTATTAAGTTAATTCTCTCCTTTTCCTATATGTTATTGTGCTGTATACGGTGTGTTGGAAATGGTTAACTATCTCGTTGAGTCCAAAGGAGAATATGGAGACAGGATCATGATAAAACTACAATAATTGATCTCAACTAGATTGGGATGTAGTAAATAATGAGATTTTAACCTTTCTTCCTTTGTGAAGTGTACATTTTTGGAAATAAGGGGTGATTCTGTTGTACCACCTAGTAGCAATGGTTTGGGATGGGAAGTAGTGGAGTGTGGAGGATATCTGTACTTTTTATTTGTTATTCAGCATCCAAACCCATGCTTCTATGTTTGGGATGTCTCCTTTTATGAGTCTTGGTAGGAGGCAGAGTCTATTTCTACTTAGAATCTTTTTCAAGTTTTTATTTAAATTCCATCTAGTTAACACTCAGTTTAGCATTAGTTTCAGGTATAGAATTTAGTGATTTATCACTTACAACATCCAGTGCTCAACACAAGTGCCTTCTTTAACCCCATCACCCATTCAACCCACCTCCCCACCCACATCCCCTCTACTAACCCTTATCTTATTTTCTATGGTTTAGGGTCTGTTTTCTGGTTTGCCTCTCTCTTTTTCCCCCTTATGTTCATCTGTTTTGTTTTTGAAATTCCACATATGAAACTGGACCACTTTCTTATACACAAAAAATAAATTCCAGCGATCCCTGGGTGGCACAGCGGTTTGGCGCCTGCCTTTGGCCCAGGGCGCGATCCTGGAGACCCGGGATCGAATCCCACGTCGGGCTCCCGGTGCATGGAGCCTGCTTCTCCCTCTGCCTGTGTCTCTGCCTCTCTCTCTCTCTCTGTGACTATCATAAATAAATAAAAATTAAAAAAAAAAAAGATTTAAAAAATAAATAAATTCCAATGGATGAAAGACCTAAATGTGAAACCATCAAAATCCTAGAGGAGAATATAGGCAGTAACTTTTTTGACATTGGTCATAGCTACTTCTTGCTAGACACATCTTCAGAGGTAAGAGAAACAAAAGCAAAACTATTGGGACTTTATCAAGATAAACAGCTTCTGCACAGCAAAGGAAATAATGAACAAACTAAAAGGCAACCCTTGGAATGGAATGGGAAAAGATATTTGCAAACAACATATATGATAAAGGGTTAGTATTCCAAAATCTATAAATAACTTATCAAACTCAATACCCAAAAAACGACTTATTTTTCCTTAGAATTAAAAAAGGCCTGATGCTCAGTTACACAGCATTCTTGGCAGCTGAAAAGCATTTACCTCACTTAGGCCAATCACATTTGTTTGGTGTACATTCGAGTCTGGTGGTAGAGATGTAAAGCCACTACCACCTGCAAAGAATACATTTTGCAGCCTGAGTAGTGTTCCATCTTTAAAGGCTACCATAGTACTTTTAGTGGAAGTAAAAGTGCTATTCCTTCTAGATGGATCTGTGCCAAGGTGTGGCACTGCCTGCCCTCATTTTCTGCTGTTTTCTGAGCTCACTTCCCTGGCCCTCATGACAATTCTGGAAGCTATCTAATATAGTTTTTTCAATAAATTGTTTTTCTGCTTACATCATTCAGGGTCACTTTCTGTTTCTTCCAGCTGAGAAGCCTGTGTTGTGTACTGAGGGTACCCACAAGCAGTGCATGAAAGAAACCTTCTCTGAGAGTTGAACATTCTAAACCCACACGGGTGTGGGATGTAGGTTATGTCTCCAAAGGATCCCTGGGATCCAACTCACTAAAAAACCTCCAGCAAGACTCCCTTAGTTGCGTATAAATACCATCTATAAACAGCTGTTTATCCTCCTTGGTGGAGTGAGGTTAATCCTGTGGTCATCTTGACTACATGATTCACAAGGACTGTCTCAATGTTCTGAATCATAGGAAACCTCAGGTGGTCTGTGAAGGCCCAGGAAATGTTTGTGGTATTTTCATCCTGATGTTGCAATACGGGTATGATCTACAAATTTTGCCTGCTGGCCTCAAAATGCTGAAAAGGCATTAACAAAAAGTTTTTAAAAAACAAATGAGTGAACTAAAGAGGGGGTCAGTAGAAGGAAGTGGGATCCAAAAATATGTGGTTGTTATTTCATTGACAAAGGTAAAAATGATTGAAAGGTGGGTAGGAGTTTTTTGATAGCTTAGAGTGGAAATCAACAAGGAGCTTATTATACAAAAAAGAAGAGAAAAGGCAAGTTTCCAAAACAACAACAAAAAAAAGGATGAATTTTTTTTTTTTCTGAGCAGTTTGTGAGATCATTAGCTAATCACAGGGCATAGCTAAAATGGACAATTTAAATTATCTAGTTGCTTATTAGAAAAAGAAAAGGTAGTATGCTTATCTTTTTTTCACTTAATAGGAAAATCATGTGACTATTCAGAATTCTCATGAGTAGGGAAGAACTACCAGAAAAATGTAACCATGGGAGGCAAATCAGATAACAGAGGTGAAAATGAGGAGTGTTTATGATCTGAAGAAGATGAACGAAAGCAATTTTAGATTGAATTGAACCTTGAGGTTACAGAAGTTCTAGCATTGAAAGGAGAATTTTGTAGCATAGCCAAAGAGAAAAGCCCAGAACTTTATATGTAAAGATATATTGTGAAATACTATATAAAGGTATTTTCACCAAAGCAAGACTCTTTTTGGCTGCGGAAATGCAGAAGGTAATTACTATGGATGAGCATAATACTTTATGAGAGTGCTTTATAATACTTTCAAAATCACTTATAAAATAATTTACAGTTTCCAGGATTAAGGTTGTTCTGTGATTCAGTAAGCAAAGTTTTGAAATTTTCCAGGTCTAGATTCAAATCCTGACTCTGTCCCTGTATATTTGCTGGGGCTACCAGAACAAAGTGCCACGGTGGCAAGGTGGCAAACAACAGAAATCTACTTCTCACAGTTCTGGAGGCTGGGAATCTGAGATTTAAGTGTTGGTTGACAGGGTTGGGTCATTCTGAGGGCCATGAGAGAGGTTCTGTTCCAGGCCTTTCTCCTTGGCTTGTAGATGGCTGTGTTCCCCCCATGTCTTCACATCGTCTTCTGTTTGCATGACTGTGTCCAAATTTCCTCTTCTTATTAGGACACCAGTCTGACTGGATTAGGACTCCCATAATGACTTCATTTTAATTGAATTACCTTTTTAAAAACCCTACCTCTAAATAGCAGTCACATTCTGAGATGGAATTAGGGAGGTAGGACTTTGACATACACATTTTAGAGGAGACACAATTCAGCCTGTAACAGCCACTTACTATCTTACTATGCTTTCTTAGATAAGTCAATTCTTCTGAGACATTTTCCTTATCTTTAAAATGGGGGCAATTGTAAGATGAGAGGTGAAGCACCAACAGCCAAAGCTGGCACATAACAAGAATTAAGGATTTTTTTTAAGTCAACAGATATTATTGCAATTGTTGTGATAAAGTACAGCATGAGCACAGAAAAGGAAACCCTCAAAATTAAAAAATTCCATTACTCCAGCCTGTCAGTGAGTTCAGAAAGATCTCTGTGCTCCACAGAACTCTTCTCTGACCCTCCCAGTCAGGGGTGTCTCTGAACACACATCAGCATCTTTCTCCTCTTTCCTGACCCACACAGTTTGTCAGTATCTCTTACTTAGCCAAGAAAATAGGCAGCTGGCTAGGAAAAAAAAAATCTAGTTTCCTGCTCAGATACTATTTCAGGTGAAAAAAACAAACAAAAAAAAGGAACTAAAAAAGGAGAGTTAGAATATATTAGATTTTTTGGATACCTGCAACCTACTTTTCTAATCGCTTTTAAACCAGCTTTCAGATGGTCTGGCCTGTTGGAGGTGAAGCTGAGAGAAGCCAGCAGAGGGCAGCAAAGTGCCAGGTAATCAGGCCTGTAGAGCCACTCTAAGGTACAGGAGGTGTGGGGGCCATCCTGGCAGGTGGGTGTCCCTCTAGGGTAGTGGTTCACAAATTTTGTTGTATTAGAGCCACCCAGGGAGCTTTAACACATTCTGATATCTCAGGTAAGTCCAGACTGACCAATTAAATCAGAATTTCTGGGGCCTGAAATCAAGCATTGGTATTCTTTGAAGGACTTTAGTTGTCCTAAGGTGTAGCCAAGTGTAGCTAAGTTTCAGAATTACCCATTAGCTTTGGTAGAGCTAAAGAGGTAGAGCTAGAAATTGTACTGAAAGGAATGTTGGGGCATAGGTGCCAGTCCATTAGAAGGCCAAAGGGCCAAATTTGGGATTTGAGAAAAGATGGGGACAGAGATGAGTAAAAACCAGCCAGGGTCATTACTCAGATTATAGTCCTCATCCTAGGGAAGTGGGTTTTGACAGTTTCTAAATTGTGGCCAAATCACAAGGTATTAGTAGTGCTTTGAAGGTAGACATTCAAATACATTGGAATTGTTGGAGTTGCTAATAACGAGATAACATTCAATAGGGTTACTTGATGAAATATGGCAAATGCAAAATGGAAACAGACCAAGTTAATAAGAATACGTTGAAAGAAACAGAGATGAATGTTACCCACCAAACAGGAGAAGGCAGGAAGTAGTAAGAAATTCCTACCCGGAGCCCTACATGAGTGACCAAGGAACCCTCCCTGCTGACTAGGTCCAGGCTCACGTTTGGCATGTAAATCACTTGTATGAAGGAGAAATGTAAAGAAGGTTCAAAGCAGTACTGTGAACCCTGAGGTCTAAAGAAAGTACGAAGGGAAATTGGTAAAGAGTTTTTGTGGGAGGAGAATTTATAGATCATAGAATTAATAGAATACAGAGGGAGGAAAAACCCTGACTTTATTCACATATGTTCTGCTCTTGATATGAGTCAGAATATGGACCAGGGGAGTTTAACATGTATATAAGGAAAGACAATTGTGACAATTACATCTCTTTGTTCAAAGTGTGATTGCTACTTGAGTAGGTAGTTTGAGGTGGAGGTGGTGAGAACCTGTTTGTCAACCACTTGAAGAAAATGATTTTGTGTGTGTGTGTGTGTGTGTGTGTGTGCATGCTATGACTTAAGTAACATCAGCCTTTTCAAACTGCGTTATCCTAGAATTTTAATAATCAGCTTTGAAATCCTGACAGAACACAAACGTGTTTCCTTAAACAGTGACTCTCAAAATCAGTGTGCATCAGGATTGTCAGAAAACAGCTGGGGGCAACCCGGGGTGGTTCAGCGGTTTAGCTGCTGCCTCTAGCCCAGAGCATGATCCTGGAGACCTGGATGGAGTCCCACATTGGGCTCCCGGCATGGAGCCTGCTTCTCCCTCTGCCTGTGTCTCTGCCTCTCTCTCTGTGTGTCTCTCATGAATAAATAAATAAAATCTTAAAAAAAATAATAAAGAATGCTCACCTTTACTTAGCTCTGTGATTTCAACTTTGTATAGGGAGTCATCTTGGAGAGTGTTAAAAATACTCCACCCCAGAGAGTATGTTATGCTTGACCTGGCAAGTGGTCTGGGCATCAGCATTTTTAAATCCACAGGCGTTCAAATTGGCAGGATTGAGAGCCATGAGCTAGTGCGTCAGCATCCCCCTCTAGTTGGTCTTGTGTCTCTGGATAGTCTCAGAATTTAGGCAGTCAAGACAATTAATAATCCCAGTTGACATTTTGTCAAGTGCTTTGTATGGGTCTGCATAGTTGGAAGCTTTTCATGTGGATTATCTCATTTAAACCTCACAACAAGAAATGTATTATCTGTTACCCCTACAGGAAAGTGTTTAGGGCTTATGGCTCTGCAACAAATTATAAAAATGGTTGAGACTTGGCAAAAATATATTGGTCCAAAACACAAAAGGAAAACTGCAAAAGTGAAATTAATATTAACCATTTTTAAAATGTTTTATTTATTTATTCATGAGAGACACACAGAGAGAGGCAGAGACCTAGGCAGAGGGAGAAGCAGGCTCCCTGCAGGGAGCCTGATGCAGGACTTGATCCCAGGGCTCCAGGATCACGACCTGAGCCAAAGGCAGATGCTCAACCACTGAGCCGCATAGGTACCCCAATATTAACCATTTTTTAGTAAAAGAGTACAATTCTCTTGAATATTTTTAAAACAATGTCTTGTATTTAATAAGGTGTATAAGTGTCTTCTAAATATGCTTATTATTTTGTAAGGTAGGACTTGTAAAATACCTAGTGCCTATGAATGTCTGCAAATGGCCCTGCTCACCATAACTTGACACAATAGATATTAACTCTATAGATGGGAAATTTGAGGCACAACAGATTTAAATGGCTGATTTAAGTCACACAGTCAAGTAAGGGATAAAAAAAAATAGTTTAAAGCAGAGTATCTGTGAGTCATTGAAATGACATGTATTGTATATATACACACATCTCCCATACACACATGACTTTTGAAAAAATTCCCCAAGGGAGTTGTAAAGAAATTTCGATTTGAGCCTTTTAAATCCCTTTCAGAGAATCTAGGGATCCCTAATCCATTTAGTCTGAGTTCAACAGGGCAGCCACTTAGGGGGTTCCTTGGAGACTGTGTGGGAAAGGCACCCCAGGCATAGATACCACTGCAGTCCTGCATCAGGGCCGCTAATTCATGCATCATGATTAGAGCACAGGTCTCATTAAATATTTCTCGAAAAGAAGAGAAAGTTAAAAAAGTATTCAGAAGACATACTTGGTTCACTTTAAAACCGTATGCTCTTGTCATTAGGTAGTACTTGATGCCTTTCATTTTAAAATAGAAGTGGGGTGCCTGAGTGGGTCACTCAGTTAAGTGTCTGACTCGTGATCTCAGCGTAGGTCTTGATCTCATAGTCTGAGTTCAAGCTCCATGGTGGGCTCCACACCCAGTGTGGAGCCTGCCTACTTACTTACTTAATTAATAAAAAATAAAGATAGAAATAAATAGAAATAAAAAAGATATGGAGACTGAACCCCAGTGACTGTCCCTCACTGCACCAGTTAATGGTGGAACCAAGGCTGGAGTGCAGACACCAAAAGTCCCCAGGACTAGCAGGTATTTTACTGGCATTTTCCACAAGCCAAATTTCAGTTAAGAAATGTGTCATGTTTCCACTATAAAGGCCTTTGCAAAATGCCCTGAACTCTTGACTTACTGTCAGAGACTTCCTATGTCTTCACAATAGGTAGAGAGAAGGAGATACTAGGCTGACAGCTTGGCAGACAAATGATTAAAAAATTGTCACACTCTAGCATGGAAGCTGATCAGCTCTTAGAGTTTGGAATTTTTTCTCCTCTCCTGCCATCTGCTGGTGCTTTGAGACACATTTTCATTCATCTGTCTTTGATCCCAAGTCATTCCTATAATACTTGTTTAGTTGTCGAGGTCATTACTGCTCAAATCATCAAGTCACATTCTTAGGAAATTCAAAAATGTTTATTTGATGTTCAGGACAAAGCTATGACTTATGATTCATTTTTATACCAGAATATTTTATTTCTGCTAAATATTTTGCTCTTCAAATTTGAGCTGATTATGTGACAATGTCAAATCATGTGACTGTGAATATATATACATCTACACTTTAAAGAGAAGGGAAAATAAAGACATGCAATTCTATTACATTGGATATTTACTTAAACATATTAAGCACTAGTTGTCGTGGTATCAAATATTGATGGAAAAAAATGCTGTTTAAAAAATTTCCTTTTGAAATTGTAGGGGCCCTAAGGCAGGCTGCCCCAAGCCATACCACTTAGTCATGAAGATCATTTCAGAGGAAGACAAACCATGAGAGACTCCTAACTCTGAGAAACAAAGGGTTGCGGAAGGGGAGGAGTGTGGGAGGTTGGGGTAACTGGGTGATGGGCACTAAGGGGGGCACTTGATGGGATGAGTACTGGGTGTTATATGTTGGCAAATTGAGTTTAAATAAACATTTTTTTAAAAAAGATTATTTCAAGCTAAAATAACGAGGCCCAAAACACTGGGAAGAAACTTTCATCTTCCCCCTAATGGTTTAAAATAATTTAGATAGAGCACCTGCTCCAGAAAATGGTCACCACAAATAACTACAATATAAGGTGAACTTGGTGTGGTAGGCCCAGAGGAATTTAGCAAAGTGTTTGTTAAAATTCCTCTCTCTGTCCCATTGTTTCTGAATGGCCTTGGCAAACATTTGTTGGCCAATCATATCGTCTTTTTCATCTTCCTGAATTGCTTTCCTTTCTTTTGAAGTAGTAGACTCCTACTCCCTTCTCCTTAGTTTGAGATGACATATAAACCTCAGTTTGCCTGTCTTTGAAATCTCATGTCTGTGTGGTTTCCTGGTAAGTATGTAATTAAATTTGATTTTCTCCTGTTAATCTATTTCATGTCAATTTAATTCTTAGACCAGCCAGAAGAATCTTGAAGGGTAGAGTAAAAATTTTCCTTCCCAACAGAATGAATCCTTGACCCTAGCTATTGTTGCTGGATTTCTGGCATTAGGTTGTTGCCACTCTTATACCTGGAGTTAATGAAAATCCATTCGGGTTCACTCACATTGTTAAAAATTAAATCCATTTCTCAAGTTATCTGAGATTTTTTTTGCCCTTCCAACAGTCATGGAGATTTTATATAAAATCCCAGATCTCCAACATCTCTGAGGAAATTAAAAAATCTGGCTAACTTTGGCCTACTCCTGCAGTTGCCAACTTTCTGTAACCTGCTGTATCTATCTATTGGGCTTCCATTTTAGGATTTTGGAGAGGGGTCATCAGTATTCCTCATTAAACTCCAGATTAACAAATGCTTCCCCTCTGGCATCCCAATCAAGTCCACCAAGTAGTAGAGAAAATCTTCATCATAGAAAAATCAAACCCCAAATTATAATGAATGAGTAAAAAGGCTGAAAGAGACTCCAAATCATCATAGCCAATCTTCAAGTGAAACCAACAATTAAAAAAAATAAAGAACAGAAAAATAAAATGCATACTTTGGAAGAATTAACTGAATATTTTTATTTACCAAATGTCAACATGTAATTAATTTGTGTTTTTTCTCGATTCACAGTGGCAACCAATACACACAAGAAGCCTGAACATGATTTGTTTATTAAGGAATATGATGAACATTAAATGCTTGAAAATTAGGTTGAAAATTGTTAGTTGAAAAAATATTTTGAAATATTGATACCACTAGTTAAAAATTTGTTGAAATGCTTGACAATTATTTGTCTGCTAAAATAAAACTAAACATGATTTGTTGATTAAATGACAATACTAAATGCTTGAAAATGATTGGTTTTACCTTATATGTACTATTTTTATCTACTCTAAATTTCCAGCTTGCTCTCTGTCCCATTTATATAGATAGAATGAAAAAATGAAATATCTGAAAGTCTTTTGTGAAATTATATTAATTAATTGGTACCAGTATGCTCGTTGTGCTAATGTACAATATACTTTTTGTAATGCCTTATTCCAAAGCTTCTTGTTTCTTAAGGAAAAGATATTTCTTCACATTTACAGCCAGGCTACTATTGTTCTCCTTCTCACTGTAATATAATTTTAGAATGAGAAACATCACATAGAAAAAAAAAAAGAGTGAGAGAGAAAGAAAATTCATTTACCCTATGACACGACTGCAGGAACAGAACATGGGCTTGATTTGCTCAAGATCAGACCTAGGAAAATGAATGAGATGAAGTCCCAGATTTCTGGCCTCTATGTCCTGTACCCTGCCCTTTGTAATTTAAAAGAACTCCAGGCATAATCAACAAATTGCAAATATAAAATGAAATCAACATTTTATAATAGTACTTCCCAAACTGATCAGTTTTCTCATGAAGTCCCTTGAGTGGACACATTTTGCTGTGATTCATAAACTGGTTCAGTGACATAACAGCATTGGCAGGTTAGGAAAATGGCAGAAACACAGCTCCACATGAATTCTCCTCTATAAGGGTGATTACAAAATTGCATACCCTTGATGTCTTTGTCAGTACTCTACCAGATGCAGAAATCCAGATACCTACCTGATAAATTCCCAAAGGGGTTGTAGCCTCTTAGATCACCCAGAGAAGGCACCAGACTGAAAGCATATACTAAGTGGAACATTCTTGAACCCATGGCAAGGAGTCTGGGACGGGGAACTTACGTGGCTCTGAGACCCCAATGTGATTCATGGCTTTGCAGACAAAAGATGATACGGTACATGAGGTATTTTTTCAGTTTTTAATTTTTTTTTATTTTAGAATTGTGGGGTTTTTTGTTTGTTTTTTGTCTTTTGGCTGGAACAGTTTCAGGCAAGGATGTTCCAAGTTTTTGGGCTGTGGATGAGATCAAGGACAGTGTAAGCTTCACCAAAGCTTCCTACGCTCGGTTCCTATAGGTATTTTTGACACCATGTTCAGAAATCATGTTTTAAAAAATAAAACACCAAGTCACTTGCCCGCTTTCTAATCAGCTTATTGTTTTTCAGCAGATAACTTTAGCTTTTAGATGTGAATTCAATGTATTTGAGAATATAAAGTAATCCTTTAGAAAATACACATAGCTCAGTCAAGAGTACATTTGCTCATAAAAACTTCTGGCTCTTCAATAAGCACTGAACCAGAGATAGGTATATTCTCAGTGCATGTCACTAAAAATACTCATATAAAACCCCCTCCAGCCATTCAAGTTTAGACCTGTGTACAATATGGCTTTTGTTCAGCAGTTTTATTTTAATCTGAATGTGCAAAGACTTTCAGCAATTGTTCTTTATGGGCCTACATGCCACATAATGTTGACAAGCGAGCATTTTATTGATGCGTAAAAGCCTTTCTCGTCAAACGAGTAGGCATAGCTATCTATTTTTCCTCTTAATATGAATATGAATCTTATGCTTCCTGGTGCAGGTGTTTTGGAGCCCTAGAGAGGGGTGGATTATCTTGTGTCTTCTAGAAAATGTACCCAGTTTGATGCTGTAGCTAACCTTCTGCAGAGTCCCACATTTGTTGCAAGATTACATTCATCCTCATGCCTTTTAATTCCCCACCTCTACCCTCTCCCTTCCTTTTTTATCAAAACCATCTCTTGTTTAGGGACAATTGGGTTTTACTGCCCTAGATCTAGACACACTCAAAGGACTCTGGTGGAGGCCCACTGTGACCAACCAGCATACTAGAGAGGACATGTGTAGGTACTCTAGTTAACAGCCCAGCTCAATACCAGCCAATAGCCAGAATAAACTTCCAGTCCTGTGAGTGTGCCATCTTGGATTTCCAGCTTAATCAAGCCCTAAAGTGACTCCAGTTTCAGCAGTTATCTGACTGCAATCTCAAGTGAGATTTGCTCAACTCAGCATTTTGCCCAGAAAGAATTTTGTAGGGCTCCCAGAGAGAATTTTGGACAGGATAGTTATTAAAAAATTGGAGAAGGACCCAGGGAGAGCTTCTGTTAGTGGTAGGAATATTTGTATCATATAAACCTGTAGTAATCTCAGACACAGCTTTTACATTTCTGTCTTTCTAGATAAAATCAGTGGGACTCTCTCATCCCTCTATCTTTTCTCTCTACCTCTTTTTTCTTCACATGTAATCTCTATCGGTGTGTCTGTTGCAATTTTGTGACAGGTTTGTGTGTGTGTGTGTGTGTTTTGTTTTAGTTTTTTTTTTTTTTTAAAGAGGCCTCACTCTCACTGAATTGTCATGTGAATGTTTGCAGTTTCTCTCTCTGTCCCTGAACAACCTTGGAACTGATGCCATTTTTTCTCTCTGCAATTCTCTTTCGTTTGCCTTCTTTGCTGAGTTCAAATCTATCCCATTTCTTCTTGCTGTTCAGTGATCTTTTTTCTTCTCCTAATTCTTTGCCAAGCTTATTTTTCTTTCTTCTAAATGCTACCAGTCCCCATCCACCCCCTGGTATAAGCTACATTATAAGCAATTATGGACATTTTCTTTAGAACAAATTTACAGAATGATAATTATGGAGAAAATCTGAGAAAAGGGAAAGAACTTACAGTTATTTAGTCTGGAGAAAGTATTGTTTAGAGAGTTTCACATATGTGAACTAGAAAAGCAATAGAATTTAGTTATGTAATGAGAGGATGTGGCTAAGCGTGGATAAGACATGGGAGGTGATTAATCCCACCAGGAAGGCTTCTTCAGGTTCCCTACAGTTGGATGGAAGTCTTCTCTTTGTTCTTCATATGTCTTATAATGTGTCTTGTTTATCCTCACTTTGGAAATCTCAATTTAAAGTTACTGTGTCTACAGTAGGCCTTCTTCCTTAAAAAAAAAAAATCTTTGCAATCTGTTTCCCTCATAGCACTGATTGCAATTTTGTAAGCACTGCAATTTAAAAACTTCTGTGGTTTCATAATTACTGTTGTTTATTTGGTTACTTATGGGCTTTCTCTCCCACTGGAATGCAAGCTCCTTGCAGAGGTGGGACACCTCTGCTATCATTGATGCTGATTCACACACATCAAGGATAGTATCAGGCATACATAGTAGGTGCTCAATGAAGATTCATCAACCAAACGTTAAACCATTGTAACATCCTCAAAGCTGCAGTAATGGTACATGCTATTGCTGCAGAAATTGAAGGTATAATAATGCCAGACCACTAGAGTTATATCGCTGGTATTATTTAGATAAACATGGAAAAGATTATCGTAGGTAAGTTTATCAAGAATACAGAGCTTGGCTATGATGATTTCCCCTACTGGGTTTCTTCTTTCTCATTTATAGACACACTAGAAATATTGGAAATTTAATAAAGATAACTTTTTAAAATATAGATAACTCTCAAAGCCTTCCTTCTTGCCCCCACAAAAAGCCTTTATGATCCCGAGAAATGGATTGAGTTTGCATGTATTTGGGTGTATTTAGGATGTCATGATAGGCAGGGGGCGGCAAGGAGTTGGGAGGAACAATTTTTAGATGATGCAACTTTCTAGCATCCATCATTTACCACACATTGAATACTAACCTCTCTGTCGATGCATATTATCATATTGAGGAAGTGATTTGGGTTTCAAAAGGAGGAAGGGTGAATGTTTTAAGCAAGTGTGCCTGACTCCATTTTTTACTCCGATTTTACCGGAAGTGGGATCAATGCCATGTGAATGGATTCCAAAAATGCAAAACTATGGAGTGGAGAGAGCAGGAGAATAAATGACCTGGAGGCTGTCAGTCTGGAGTTCATTTGCTCTTGTGCCACCCACCAAATCAGTGACCTCATTCAACCATTATAAGGCTCATGTTTTTTACCTTTATTTTTTAAATTAATTTTTAAAAATAACACATCTTAATTGAAAGGTTTTTTGGTGCAAAATACCACCACACTGTATGAAGCTGATATATGCCATTTGCCTGATGAATAACCCAAGAAATCCTGAAATCCTAAGATTCTGTGATTATTATGAACCAAATACAAGCATTTACCCTAAAGTTTTACATACAGCTTGTTATTTCCCTTAAATTAGTAAGCTATGGATAGCATGAAATATAAGGATAGATGAACTCCCCAATTATTTTATTCCCTTTTTACTTTCATTTGAGGTGTAGTTTACATGCAATAAAAGTGCACAGATCTTAGGTTTATAGCTTGATGAATTATTTTCTAATGTGTAAATCCAGGTAACCACGACACATATCAAAATAATTTCCTGCACCACAGATGGCTCCCTCAAGCCCCTCTCAGTCAATACTTCCCTCCAAAAATAACCACTATTGAGGTGCCTGGGGGGCTCAGTCTGTTAAATATCTAACTCTTAATTTCAGCTCAGGTCATGATCTCAGGGGGTTGTGAGATTGAGCCCTGTGTTGGGCTCCACTCTTATTGTGGAGTCTGCTTAAGATTCTCTTTATCCTCTCCCTCAGCCCCTCCCTACTCAAACTCTCTAAAAAAATAGAAAAGAAAAAGCACATCTACTCCACTGAAATATTTTATTGGATTTTAAATTTCACATAAATGGAATAATACTGTCTGTTTCATCATAACATATCTATGAAATTTATCCATGTTTTTATATGATTAATGACATTATTTTAAAGAGCAGTCTTGAACTCATCAAGGAAAGAGTCATTTTCAGAAATACAAATTATTCTCATCCTCTCTCAAAATTATTTATCCATTTAGTTTTCCCCAAATATATGCTACATGAATTCACTGTCCTTCATGTCCTCTCTGAATAATCTAATTCTTTCTTTACATCTGTGCTCCACTCCTCTTCATTTCTGCCATTTGGATAACCTGCCCATCATATCTAATTACGTAATCGAAGTCTGACTCCATTTTTTGGAGTGCTATCAGATAAACAGTGATGCTTCAGATTTTAGCAGTCAAGCATAAAAGATACAGTGGACTGATATTTTCACAAGTCCAGTGGCCAGGGCTTCCTGGTATCTCAAGGGTGATTCATTTATTTCTGCATTGCTGGTTTCATCATTCAGTTTGGTTTATCTAGGAGGAACAGTGTATTAAACATACCTCAGGATCAGATTTTGGAGTATTTTTACTTTAATTACTTACAATTAAGTAATTGTAAGAAGAAAGGTATGAGAAAGCCAAAAATACAGGAGAACTAAATTTAACTGCTTTATAACATATTGAACGTGACCCTTATTATATTAAAGACCTGGCACTAATCTGGGCCTGGGTATTGGGCTTGATGTTATTAATTATTCAAATTATACTACCAGTTATTTCTATACTAAGCAAGACCTTTCTGATTATATATTAGCAGCTTACAAGTTTTACATTGACAAATATACAGCTCATTGCAAATTAATGTATCAGTATGGCAATTGTAAATAATAATCTTTCAGAGCCTTGCCAAGTTGAGTCCATATCCTTGGTCAGCACAAACCTTGTTGCACTGGAGTTTCCAAGTCTGGTAGGCTGAAGGTCTATCACCAAGATAAAGGTGTGCAGTTAACTTTTTTCCAGGTAACATTTTGAGGATGCTGTGCTGCATTGCCTATCAGAACTGAAAGATTTATTCACCCAGCTGTTGGGGGCAGAGGGATTGTCTGCTGTTACTTTTCTTTCTTTTGGAATTGTCTCTGCTGAGGAGTCAACTTGTCTAAGACCTTGTTCTTTCCTAGGGCAGCTCACATGCAGTGACTGGACATTGTAGAACAATGTTGTCTTGTCCTATTTGGGGGTAGCTCTGAAGAGCCATCTATTTACAGAGTTCCCCATGGAGTCAGCTGTGGGCTTTCTTGAGACTGCATCACAGCTCAGTTTCTCTGGCACAATCCTTCTTCTTCTGCTTTCCATACTTGTTGATCCCAAGAGCACTTCCTAACAGATGTCTTGTATACCATATCAGATCTATTTCTGGAGAATTTTAAACTTCAACTCATCCCTTCTACAATGGACTGAATTGTGTTTCCTCCAAAATTCATCTGTTGAAGCCCTAACCTTCAATGTGACTATAGTTGGAGATAGGGCTTTTAACAAATATTGTGGTTAAATGAGGTCACAAGAGTGGGATCCCAATGCTATATGATTTGACCTTCTAAGAAGAGGAAGAGAGAGAGAGAGAGAAATCCCAAGAAAGGCCATAAGTATCAACAAAAAAGCAGCTATCTACAATCTAGAATAAGGGTTCTTGCCAGAACCCAACCATGCTGGTGCTCTGATCTCACACTTTCAGTCTCCAGAATTGTAAGAAAATAAATTTCTGTTGTTCAAGACCCCCTAGTGCATGGTATTTTGTTACAGTAGTCCAAGCTAACAAATATACCCTCTGTCTGATTTCATGTCTTCTAACTTTGAGAGCAATTAAAAATCATGTTCTTAGAGCTTTGTTACTTGTTAATAAGCAAGCTATTTATTGAAACTTAATATACATACAGAAAAGCACACAAATCATTAGAATACACTTCAATGATTTTTTTTAAAAAGGAACACAGCCATAAAACTAGCACATAGACCAAGAGATACATCATTCTTTCATTCCTAATATTGGTAATTTGTATTCTCCTTATTCCTAGGTAGTGGCTTATTAATTTTTTTTCATTTCTTAGAAGAACCAAGTCTTGACTCTGTTAATTTGTCCTGTTGTCTCTTTTTTATTTCATTTAATTATACTATTTTCTTTACCATTTTCTTCTACTTTAGGTATACTTCACTCTTCTTTTTTTGTAGCTCCTTAAGGTAGAACTTCACATCATTGATTTTAGATTTAAAATAAACATTCATGGGGATCCCTGGGTGGCTCAGGGGCTCAGCACCTGCCTTTGGCCCGTGGCGTGGTCCTGGAGTCCCAGGATCGAGTTCCGCGTCAGGCTCCCGGCATGGAGCCTGCTTCTCCCTCTGCTTGTCTCTCTCTCTCTGTCTATCATGAATAAATAAACAAAATTTAAAATAATAAAATAAATAATACAATACAATAAATAAAATAAAATAAAATAAAATAAAATAAAATAAAATAAATAAACATTCATGGGGATCCCTGGGTGGCTCAGGAGTTCAGCGTCTGCCTTTGGCCCAGGGCGTGGTTCTGTAGTCCCGCAATCGAGTCCTGCATCGGGCTCCCTGCGTGGAACCTATTTCTCACTCTGCCTGTGTCTCTGCCTCTCTCTCTCTCTCCCTGTGTGTTTCTCATGAATAAATAAATAAAATATTTAAAAAATAAAAATAAAAAAATAAACATTCACTGGGGTGCCTGGGTGGCTCAGTTAGTTGAGCATACAAATCTTGATTTCAGCTCAAGTCATGATCTCAGGGTGGTGGGATCATGCCCCGTGTAGGGCTCTGCACTCAGTGTGGAGTCTGCATGTCCGTTTATCTCTGCTTCTCCCCATCCCCCTACCCCCCCCAAGTAAATAAATACAATCTTTAAAAAAATAAGCATTGACTGCTATAAATTTCCCTCTAAGCACCGAAATGCATTCCTCTTATTTGATATGTATTATTTTAATTATATCCAATTTGAAGTATTTCTAATTTCCCTCATATTTTTTGACCCAAGAATTATTTAGAAATATGTGGTCTAGGGATCCCTGGGTGGCGCAGCGGTTTGGCTCCTGCCTTTGGCCCAGGGCGCGATCCTGGAGACCCGGGATCGAATCCCATGTCGGGCTCCCGGTGCATGGAGCCTGCTTCTCCCTCTGCCTGTGTCTGCCTCTTTCTCTCTCTCTGTGTGACTATCATAAAAAAAAAAAAAAAAATGTGGTCTAATTTTCAAATATTTGGAATTTTTGTATGTATCTTGTTATTCATTTCTAGTTTATTATTTGTTTTAACTTTAGCAGTTTGTTACTTTGTCAGAAAACACAATCATTATGATTTTGGTCTTCTGAAATTCATTGAGATATTTTAGTGGTATAGAAGGTGATCAATCTCACTAAATATATCATGTATATTTTGTGGATTCTACAATTTTTGGATGTGGTGTTTTATCAATACCAATTAGGACAAAGTGGTTAGCAGAGTTTTTCAGATCTTCTCTCTTTTTTTCTAATATTTTTATCTGGTTCTATTAATTTTTGAGAGGGGTATTATAATCTCATGACAATAGAATTGTCTATTTCTCACTTTTATTCTGTCAGTTTTTCTTCATGGATTTTAAAACAGTTCTGTTGGGAATGTACATACTTAGGATTGTTATGTCTTTCTTATTAATAACACTTTTACCATTATTTCTCTTCTTTGTCATGAAGTTTTATTTATCTGATATTAACACAATCACTTTACCTTCTTAAGCTTACTGTATTTGTGGTATTTGTTTTTCTATCTTTTTTACTTTTTACCTGCTTTAAGAAGGGTACATAACTGGTTTTGCTATTTAAATTTATTTGAATTTTCTCTCTTTAAATGTTTATTCTGTTAATATATTAAGCTAATTATTAACATGGCTAAATTTAAGTCTGCTAACTTATAACAAAATTTTTATCTTCTCTACTTTTTGTTTCTATTTCTCCTTTTGTGTTTTCATTTACATTCATTGAATATTTTTATAACTTCCTTTTAATTTAGTCATTGATTTTAACTATAGCTATCTGAATTTTATTTTATTGGTTGTTCTTAGGATTATATACCCATCTTTAACTTGTCACAATTTTGGGTTGATACTGTACCAGTTTATGTGAAATTCTAAAAACCTTATAATCATTTATATCCATTTACTTTCCCCCCATTAGTTATGGTATGATTTGTATGTATCACATCAGATTATGCCAAAATCCCACTATAGAGATAGAGATGTTTTTAAACTGTCATATGCATTTATTGTGTATTTATCTAGTTATTAAGAGGGCATTGTTTTTGTAATCAGTCATACGTTTACTACTTACAGTGCTCTTCATTCTTTTCTGAAAATCTACATTTGTATTTGGTATCATTTGCATTCTGCCTGAAGAACTTTCACTAGATTTGCTAGTGAAAAAGCTTAGTTTTCTTTCATTTGGAGATATCTTTAGTTTACATTCGTTCTTGAAGGATATTTTTGCTGGATATAGGGTTCTGGATTGACAGTTTATATATTCTTCTAGAGCTTAAAGAGTTTATTCCACTCTTTTCTGACTTCAGTTGTTTCTGATAAAAAGGCAACAATATTTTGAATTGTTCTTTGTATGTAATGCCACTTTTCTCTGGCTAGTTTTAAGATTTTCTCTTTACCTTTAGAATTTGACAGTTTGACCAAGATGTACTCTGGTGGGTTTTTTGTTTTTGTTTTTGTTTTTGTTTTTTTTTACTTTTTGTATTCTTCTTGTTTGACCTTGCTAAACTTCTTGAATTTATATGTTTATGTGTTTCACCAAATTTGGAAATATGTTAGCTATCTTTCTTCAATTATACTTTTTTCTGCTTTAATTTTCTGTTCTCTAGGGTCCAACTATAAGAAACTACATATTTGATGTGTAGTCTTGAAATGTAATTTTTAAAAAAATTGATCCTCTAATATTACTTAAAATGCTGACATTTGAGTCAGTATACAATTAATTTATTTTTTCAAAGAGTTAATGTTCTTAAGCATTGTAAACTGAGTGACTATAATATCTATTTTTATGCATATTGGTAATTCTTTTAACGGGGTTTCCTGTCTTCTTCACAAATAATTATCTTACCTTTGGGCATTTTCCATGTGATTATAAGATTTTCAGTTCTTCCGGGAATCCTCATATATAGGCAGATGCGTTAGCAAAAGTCATTACCAGGAGATTAAACAGGTGTAATCTGAAACCAGTAGCAGATTTTGATGACACTTTTGTTGTTTAACTCACTCATAAAACTGGTGAAAGCTGCTCAGACTAGAGGAAATTCTACTGTTATTTGTTTAGGGAGGTGGGGCATCTGATAGTTCATCTCTTCTTCATAAGGCAATGCTATCCTATTTCAGTGTAATATTTTCATTTCTGGTCAAGGTTAAATAAATCAACAGCTGACTGCAGTACCATTAGGTTTATGGTGATATTAAACCAAATGAACACAGAAAGATTCATAGAATTTTGGAACTGTTAGGCATTCTGCATTATCCTACTGCTTGAGTATCAAACCATGAAGAAATATATGGACCTAACTAATTTTATTAATTTTTTTAGAGGAAATTTCATTTATCAGTATTTTTTAGGATGTTTTTCTCAGTATTTAACAGGATGTCTCCAGCTGCTGTATATAGGTATACATAAAATCTATTTTACCCCAAAGATGACAAATAACAGCTTTTGATGATGTGGGAAAGATGTATGTTTACAATTTACCATAGGTTTTATTTTTAAATAAGCAGTTTCCTAGGGAAAAAATTAATACTGGTACAAATCATCAAGAAATAAAACTGCTGTATTGCAAAATACTGATGATTGGAACTTCAGAATAATCAGTACCATAAGGTATGCACTGTAATTTGGGAATGCACAGTTGCCTCCATAATTGGACAGTATGCCCCTTCCTTTTTGGTCATAGCCTCTCCTGAGACCAAAGCAGAGGCTAGACCCAGAGAGACAAAAAGGAGGAAAATATGGTTAATATTATACTCCTATGACATCAGACCTACAACTCCATCCGGCAGTGGAGGAATTAGGCGAAGAAGGAAAGGAGCAAGTAATTAGGATTGGATTTCTGACCTATTTCTGATTCCTTTGTAATATTTGAAGGTAGGATAGAGTTGAAATAGCTTAAGAAATAGGCAATAACAGGAGAGCCTGGGTGGCTCAGTCAGTTAAGCAGCTGTCTTCAGCTCAGGTCATGACTGGGTCCTGGGACTGAACCCAGCATAGTTGTTCTCATCTCTCAGCAGGCAATCAGCTTCTCCCTCTCCCTTTCCCCCTCCTCCTGCTTGTGGTCTCTCTCTCTTTCTCAAATAAATAAATAAATAAAATACTTAAAAAAATAAAGAAATAGGCAATAACATACTGCTTTAATATATATAGTAATTTGGGGGTGATTTTTCACCAAATAATTTATATTTACTGTTTCTTAATTACTACACACTATTGATCACTTTTACCATATGAGCATATTAAAATGGTGAGTACACCTTAAATTACTGGATATGACTTTACATTTATATAAAATCCATCAAAGCACACTTTGACTCATATTTTGCAACCATGATTTTGTATACTCTACATCTTTTAACTCTTATTATGCTATTTGAGAATTAGCTGTGCTACTTTTGGTCCGTTCTCACCAAATCCTAGAGAATTATTAACCATCACCTTGTTACAAAGACATAGTAACTATGGTCCCTCACTCATAGGGTTTGCAATCCAGTTGAATAGACAGATAAAGTAGAATATTCTATACATCATACACAAGAATCATTTGTTTTATTAGTTTTGATTCTAAGGAACTCCAACCAAGGATAGGCTCTTGTACCTTTAATATTCTACGTGGTCTAGGGCAGGGTTTCTTAACCTCTACACTATTTATCTTTTGGATCAGGTAATTCTTTGTTGGGGGTTGATGTTCTGTGAAGGATGTTTAATAGCAGCCCTGTCTTCTACCCAGTAGATGCCAACAGAACCCATCCCCCTTTGTGACAACAAAAAAATGTTTATAGATATCCTTTGTGGGGCAACATTGACAGATATCCTCTGGAGCCAATACTGGTCCTAGTTGAGATTTACTTCTCTAGGGCCTCAGCAACTATCAGAAAATACTTTGAATTATAACCATATGTCAAGATAAAACAAGTGTTTTCAATCCAAAGGCAAGCAATGGCAGCATTCTTTTGAATAAGAGGACATATCATATGTTTAAGTTTCTGAAGTCAAATGATAATAACCCTTTCAAGAAACCATTTTATTGGACTTTCAATGAAATAAATACCGTATCATTAATAGTGAACAGCAAAAAGATCTTTCACCTGCCTGTACCCACAGGTATCTGTTTCAGTTTGGCAAACACTTTTGCTGTTCCTCCAAAAGTTTTGGATTATTCACTCAGAAGTTTGAGCCCTCTAATTCAATCCAGTCCTGTCCTATTAAGGCCAAGCTCTATTGCCAGATGAATGTTGCCAGATTGGTAACATTCCAAAAGCCCTTTCTAGTTCTAATGAAATTGTATGAACTTTTAAAAGAATAACAAGTTGAATGCGGCTATCACAAGAGAAGAATTTTATGGAATAAACACAGAAGAGACATTTCCAATGTTCAGAAGTCATCAGCAAAGGGGAGAACAAATAATTGGTAGGGGAGAATGGAACTATATATAAGTGGTATTTCTTGGTATTTAAAGAGGCTTAAATTCCACCATCATCATCTAACTGCATCAGTATCATTTAAATAAAATTGCTCATATATAATCAGGGCCAGAAGCTGTCTTTGGAGGCTCTAGCTTTCCACTTTTCATGTTTTTTCCTGAATTTTCAATGATACCCCATGGTCTCAAGCAATCTTCTACAACCAATGAGTCAAAAGATCTTTTTAGATCCTTATTTAACCTTTCATTTGCATCAAAGAGACAGCACATGCTACTAAGGTATTTGTATGAAGCCAAAGTCAAAGTTTCTGCACTCAATTCTACCAACGGAGGAGGAGTACAGGGGTGGTGGAGTCTTCCCACACCAACAAGCTGTTCTCAGACACCAGCAGAGTTTAAAATTCGACTTAATTCTGACACTATCTACCCAGAGATAGCGTCAGATTCCACAGGTTAGGGACTCACCTCCTACCCGCAAAGACAGGCCATTCAAAGGCCCAGGTTGTCGGAAGCCCAGGTTGTCACCTGTGCTTCTGACTAATCCATTATAGACTAGAAGTTCCAATGACCACATCCTTAGGTTTGATTAATTTGCTACAGTAGCACACAGAACTCAGAGAAATACTTAATTTTCTAGGTTAATAGTTTATTTTTATTATTATTTTGTGTATTTTTTATTGGAATTCGATTTGCCAACATATAGCATAACAGTGCTCATCCTGTCAAGTGCCCCCCTCAGTGCCCGTCACTGAGTCACCCCATCCCCCCGCCCACCTCCCATTCCACTAACCCTTGTTCCTTTCCCAGAGTTAGAGGTCTCTCATGTTCTGTCACCCTCTCTGATTTTTGCCACTCATTTTCTCTCCTTTTCCTTTTAATCCCTTTACTATTTTTTATATTCCCTGAATGAGTGAAACCATATAATGATTGTCCTTCTCTGACTGACTTACTTCACTCAGCATAATACCCTCCAGTTCCAACCATGTCGAAGCAAATGGTGGGTATTCATCCTTTCTGATGGCTGAGTAATATTCCATTGTATATATAGACCACATCTTCTTTATCCATTCTTCTTTTGATGGACACCAAGGCTCCTTGGTTTTGCTATTGTGGACACTGCTGCTACGAACCTTGGGGTGCAGGTGCCCTACCATTTCCCTGCATCTGTATCTTTGGGGTAAATCCCCAGCAGTGCAATTGCTGGGTCATAGGATAGTTCTATTTTTAACTCTTTGAGGAACCTCCACACAGTTTTCCAGAGTGGCTGCACCAGTTCACATTCCCGCCAACTTGCAAGAGGGCTCCCCTTTCTCCACATCTTCTCCATTTGTTGTTTCCTGTCTTGTTAATTTTCACCATTCTCACTGGTGTGAGGTGGTATCTCATTGTTGTTTTGATGTGTATTTCCCTGATGGAGAGTGATGCAGAGCATTTTCTCATGTGTTTGTTGGCCATGTGTATGTCTTCTTTGGAGAAATTTCTGTTCATGTCTTTTGCCCATTTCATGATTGGATTATTGGTTTCTTTGCTGTTAGTTTAATAAGTTCTTTATAGATCTTGGATACTAGCCCTTTATCTGATGTCATTTGCAAATATCTTCTCCCATTCTGTAGGTTGTCTTTTAGTTTTGTTGACTGTTTCTTTTGCTGTGCAGAAACTTTTTATCTTGATTAAGTCCTAATAGTTCATTTTTGCTTTTGTTTCTCTTGCCTTCATAGATATATCTTGCAAGAAGTTGCTGTGGCCAAGTTCAAAAACTGTGTTTTTGTGTGGCCTGTGTTTTCTAGGATTTTGATGAATTCTTGTCTCACATTTAGATATTTCATCCATTTTGAGTTTATCTTTGTGTATGGTGTAAGAGAATGGTCTAGTTTCATTCTTCTGGACATGGTTGTCCAATTTTCCCAGCACCATTTATTGAAGAGACTGTCTTTCTTCCAATGGATAGTCTTTCCTCCTTTATCGAATATTAGTTGCCCATAAAGTTCAGGGTCCACTTCTGGGTTCTCTATTCTGTTCCATTGATCTATGTGTCTGTTTTTGTGCCAGTACCACACTGTCTTGATGACCACAGCTTTGTAGTACAACTTGAAATCTGGCATTGTGATGCCCCAGCTCTGGTTTTCTTTTTCAATATTCCCCTGGCTATTCGGGGTCTTTTCTGATTCCACACAAATCTTAAGATGATTTGTTCCAACTCTCTAAAGAAAGTCCATGGTATTTTGATAGGATTGCATTAAATGTGTAAATTGCCCTGGGTAGCATTGACATTTTCACAATATTAATTCTTCCAATCCATGAGCATGGAATATTTTTCCATGTCTTTCTGTCTTCCTTAATTTCTTTCAGAAGTGTTCTGTAGTTTTTAGGGTATAGATCCTTTATCTCTTTGGTTAGGTTTATTCCTAGGTATCTTATGCTTTTGGGTGCAATTGTAAATGGGATTGACTCCTTAATTTCTCTTTCTTCAGTCTCATTGTTAGTGTATAGAAATGCCATTGATTTCTGGGCATTGATTTTGTATCCTGCCACACTGCCGAATTTCTGTATGAGTTCTAGCAATCCTGGGGTGGAGTCTTTTGGGTTTTCTATGTACAGTATCATGTCATCGGCGAAGAGGGAGAGTTTGACTTCTTCTTTGCCAATTAGAATGCCTTTTATTTTTTTTATTTTATTTTATTTTATTTTATTTTATTTTATTTTATTTTATTTTATTTTATTTTATTTTATTTTATTTTATTATTTTATTATTTTTGGTGCCTGATTGCTGAGGCTAGGACTTCTAGTACTATATTGAATAGCAGTGGTGAGAGTGGACATCCCTCTCGTGTTTCTCTCTCGAGTGGATCGTGTTTCTGATCTTAGGGGAAAGGCTCCCAGTGTTTCCCCATTGAGAATGATATTTGCTGTGGGCTTTTGATAGATGGCTTTTAAGATGCTGAGGAATGTTCCCTCTATTCCTACACTCTGAAGAGTTTTGATCTGGAATGGATGCTGTATTTTGCCAAATGCTTTCTCTGTGTCTATTGAGAGGATCATATGGTTCTTGTTTTATCTCTTTTTGATATGATCTATCATGTTGATTGCTTTACAAGTGTTGAACCAGCCTTGCATCCCAGGGATAAATCCCACTTGGTCATGGTGAAAAATTTTTTCAGTTTTTTCAAGGATCAATTGTTGGATCCTATTGGCTAGTATCTTGTTGAGAATTTTTGTATCCATGTTCGTCAGGGATATTGGTCTATAATTATCCTTTTTGGTGGGGTCTTTGTCTGGTTTTGGAATTAAGGTGATGCTGGCCTTTTAAAATGAGTTTTGAAGTATTCCATCCCTTTCTATCTTTTGGAACAGCTTTAGTAGAATAGGTATTGTTTCTTCTTTAATTGTTTGATAAAATTCCCATGGGAAGTGATCTGGCCCTGGACTTTTGTGTCTTGGGAGGTTTTTTTTTTTTCTTTTTTTTTTTTTTAAACAAATAACTTAAGTATTTTATTTGTTTGCAACTAAGCTTGTTAACACTATATAATGAAAATGTACAAAGAATAATGTTGCAGTTTTTGGTTAGATTTAAGTCAAAGACGTTCATGAATAAGGAATCTTCAAATATGAATATTTAAGCCATCTGATCAGAACTGTCTCTGAATATTACCTTACTTTGGAAGGTACTGGCATACATTTGAATTAAACTCAGAATTTTTCAAAATAAGCCCTAATTAATAAAACTATTCTATATTCAAACTAAAACAATTTTAATAGAATTTTCCTTTCCAGAAACAATAATAAAGGAAACAAGGAATTTTGTAAAATGTGGTCCTGAGCAAATTACAGTGAAAAATAAATGTATACTTAAACTTCTACCTCCTCAAAACAGAGACTACTTTCTGTTCCACAGTCTTGGAACATTTGGTATCCAGATATGCAAGAAAGAAACAGTCTGTAAGCAACTTTGGGCAGGGTGTTGCCAAAACAAAGCTTAAGCAGTTGAACAGTTAAAAGTTGGTCACTTTTTAAAAAGAATTTGGGGGAGCCTGACCAAAGGATCCAAATTCTGTTTTTAATAACCCATACAAAGGTGAAGTGGCTCCTCACAAGTAGCAGTGCCACCAGGGGCTGGCCCCGCCCCTTGCTCACCTATGTTGTGCTCCCAAGTAAACCCTCATGCTCCTGCTCCAGGGGAGACTTTTCTTTTTAGAGGTTCAGTGTCCAGGGAGCTCTCTGTGTGAATGAGGTGAGCACAGACTCCACATGGGTATTTTAAGGCTTGGAGTCAAAGTAGTTTTCAACACGGCTAGGCAGTTCATGTGTCAAACGGCCCATCTCCAGTTTGTCCTAATTCCTCACCACACATTTGTAGACCTAGGACCACAGACCTTTGCTATGTCATCATAATCACATCTAATGTCCATTCTAACTTATGATTCATATTCTGTGCCTGGAAACAGTCCCTGTATTTAACAATAATACCTACACATAAAACAATCCACAGTCGCAACTTATATGGTCACAAAACATTAATGATCTTCTGTAGAGCAAGCAAATGTTTTTAACCATAATTGTTGTGCATCAAATTCACAGCCAAAATCCTCAAGATCAAAAAAATTTGCACAATACAAATAATAACTTAAAACACACACACATATACACACACTCTCACACACACTTCTTACAGAACTGTGCTTGGGGAAACTCCATGTGTTGAGTGCCACTGAGGGCATATTTTACTAAACTGCTGCTCCAGGTATTTTTGTTTGGAAAATCCATCACAGTAGGGTACAGCCGTTTATTGGATGAGCAGAAAAGAAAGATATGCTTGTGGCAACCAGAAAGTTTTAAGGTCTTTCAAGTTGTATAAAATGGACCTGCAGAAATGTTTAAGTGTTCTCAGGATGCAAAGTTGGAGCTGAAATGTGATATCAAACCAGTTGCAAAAAGTGTACAGCAGCCATCTCTTGAGGTCAAACCTGGTATCCAGATATGCAAGAAAGCTTCAGGACACATAGCTTGTTGGCCTTGTCCCATACTGTCGCATAATCTGATCATGTGTGAATTTCACAAAAGATTCATATCGTTCTGCTAGTTTGGTATTGAATATTTGCTCATACTCCTCCGGAATTTTATCTTCATAGTCTTTTAAGAGACGCTCACATGTTATTCCAACTTGTCGGAGGGTAAAGGTGGGCTGGTCCTTCTTCATCCGGGAGGAACCTGGAGAACTGGGTGCTGTGAGTGCTGAGGAATGAGGCTGACTTTCTGAAGTACAAGCTTCACTCTGATTAAGAACAACTTCTAAATGTCTCCACCTCTGCTAACAACTGTATTCTTGTTTTATGTTCTGAAAGATTTGTTCCGGGGTTGGAAGGCGCCGCTCACTGCCGGGCAGGGCGGGCCAGACGCGGAGGCAGCCCCGGCCCAACCTCCGGCTCCTCAGCGGAGCTCCCGAGCCAAGCCCTCTTGGGAGGTTATTGATGACTGCTTCAATTTCCTCCCTGGTTATTGGCCTGTTCAGGTTTTCTGGTTCTTCCTGTTCCCGTTTTGGTAGTTTGTGGTTTTCCAGATATGCGTGCATTTCTTCTAGATTGCCTAATTCATTAGCATATAGCTGCTCATAATATGTTTTTTAAATCGTTTGTATTTCCTTGGTATTGGTTGTGATCGCTCCTTTTTCATTCGTGATTTTATGAACTTGAGTCTTTTTTGTTTTTAATAAGGCTGGCTAATGGGTCATCTATCTCATTAATCTTTCAAAGAACCAACTCCTGTCCTTAGGTCTAAAATGAGTCTCTTGTAGACAGCAAATAGATGGGTCTTGCTCTTTTATCCAGTCTGAAACCCTGCACCTTTTGATGGGGTCATTAAGCCCGTTCACGTTCAGAGTTACTATTAAAATATATGAATTTAGTGTCATCGTAATACCTAATCAGACCCTGTTTTTGTGGATTATTTCTTTGGGCTTCCTCTTTCTTTTACAGAGTCCCCCTTAATATTTCTTGCAGAGCTGGTTTGGAGGTCACATATTCTTTCAGTTCCTGCCTGTCTTGGAAGCTCTTTATCTCTCCTAATCTGAATGAGAGCCTTGTTGGATATAGTATTCTTGGCTGCATGTTCTTCTCATTTAGGACCCTGAATACATCCTGCCAGCCCTTTCTGGCCTGCCAGGTCTCTGTGGAAAGGTCTGCTGTTAATCTAATATTTCTCCCCATATAAGTTAGGGATCTTTTGTCTCTTGCTGCTTTAAGGATTTTCTCTTTATCTTTGGAATTTGCAAGTTTCACTATTAAATGTTGAGGTGTTGAACGGCTTTTATGGATTTTGCGGGGAGGAACCTCTCTATCTCCTGGATCTGAATGCCTGTTTTCCTCCCCAAATTAGGGAAGTTCTCAGCTATGATTTGTTCAAATATGCCTTCTGTCCTGCTGTCCCTCTGGGTGCCTCTGGCCCAGGGTGTGATCCTGGAGTCCCAGGATTGAGTCCCACATCAGGCTCCCTGCATGGAGCCTGCTTCTCCCTCTGCCTGTGTCTCTGCCTCTCTCTCTCTCCTTCCCCACCCCTCTGTGTGTGTGTCTCATGAATAAATAAAATCTTTATAAATAAATAAATAATAAATAAAACAAACTCATTAAAGAAGAAATAGAGAAGGACAGAATGGGAATGAGGAATCTCACAGAATGAACTAGCACAGTATACCACTTGGTTCTGGGTGCCTGCTGGTCGTGTTTTAGAAGGTATTAACTTCTGACATTGTAGAACAAAATGAGGCAGAGAAAACAAAAAACACAAAACAAACAAAAAAACATATCTTGTATATCTCCCAAAGTTAAGTTGAGTATGTTGAAAGAATCTAGAAGTGGAAAATATATCTAGGACCTGTAATTGTAGAAATATTAAAGTCAAAAAGGACAAATTTTAAAAATGAAGAGCTGTTAAAATATAGTAGTTAAGGTGGGAAAAAAGAAAAAAATTGGAAATTTATAGTCTGATATAAAAAGGAGTTGTACTGGAAAAAGGAAGCAAAAAAATAGGAGAGGTATCCTCTGGTTCTATATACTGGAAATCCCTCGACTTCCCCTGGAGCTTTCCAGTGCTGCTCGGTCAAGCACATGCCCTCCCCTGTCCTTCCAGCTGGCCTTCTGGGGTAGGGGCTGCTGTGCTGATTCTCAGGTGTGTGCACCTGGGGGAGCTGCCCCCACCCCACCAGGTGCCGGGCTCAGGTGAGCTGTTTACCTGGTGAGGCTCCTGTTCCCTGGCAGCCCCACCCCATCCCAGGCACAGGGTAACACCAGGAGGAACAACCCCACTGGTGGCGGCCAGCTCTCCAGCCCTGGAATCGGCTCCCGCAGTAACTGCCACAGCTCCCAGTGGGCACTGGCCTAGGCATCTAGGGCGCCCGGTGGCAGGACCGTCCTCGCTGTCCTGTGCCCTCCGTGCCTCCGCCCATTCTGGGGACCACAGGATCCTGGGCTGTGTCCCCGGCGCCCTGGGATCCAGGGCCTGCGCCGCTGGAATCACGCCCCCGGGTCCGGGCTTCCGAAGGCATCAAGGCGCAGCCCCCTCCGCCCGGAGCCCCCGCCTGACCCACCGGCTTCTCCCGAGGCCCCGCCGGGTGCTCCAGCCCTTTACCGAGATCCGACCGGGTGTGTGGGGCGCTCCCCCCGGGGCCCTCCTCTGCCAGTGACCCCGGGATCCTGGAGGCCCCGCTGCCCTCCTGCGGCTCTGCCCGGGTTCCCTGCTGAGCGCCTCTCCCTCCGGAAGGATCCGGTGCGGATTCTCAAAGTACCTGCTTCTCCCGGGGGCTCTCCTGTCCCGAGGCTCTCGTCGCCTCCTCGCGGGGCCCCTCCCCCACTTGATTCTTTTTTTATTTTTATTTTTCTCTACCTCCCTACCTTGTTAGAAGCAAAAACCCTTGTCTCTGTAGCATTCTCTCTTTAAATCTCAGGTCGAATTCATAGGTTTTCAGGATGATCTGAAAGTAATCTAGGTAAGTTGGTGGGGCCAGGTGAGGTGAGGCCCCTACTCCTCCACCATCTTGCTCTACAGCCGGTTAAAAGTTAATTGTAAAGGGATCCCTGGGTGGCGCAGCGGTTTGGCGCCTGCCTTTGGCCCAGGGCATGATCCTGGAGACCTGGGATCAAGTCCCACGCCGGGCTCCCGGTGCATGGAGCCTGCTTCTCCCTCTGCCTGTGTCTCTGCTATTCTCTCTCTCTCTGTGACTATCATAAATAAATAAAAATTAAAAAAAAAAGTTAATTATAAAAAGGATATAACCCAGGAACAGCCTAATGGAAGAGATGCATGGGATAGGATGAGGAGATTCTATGCCCTTTCCAGGTATGCCAACTCTCTTTAATCTCCATGTGTTCACTAACCCTGAAGCTCTCAGAACACTGCCCCTCCCCCACCTTAGAGGTTTTATATGGAGGCTTTTTATGTTGGCTTCATCATGTAGGCACGATTGATGAAATCATTGGTTATTGGCCATGGATTCAACTAACCTCCAGCCTCTCTCCCCTCCATGAATGTCAGGGGAGGACTGAAAGTTCCAGCTTTCTTTTTTTTTTTTTTTTTATTTATGATAGTCACAGAGAGAGAGAGAGAAAGAGGCAGAGACACAGGCAGGGAGAAGCAGGCTCCATGCACCGGGAGCCCGATGTGGGATTCGATCCCGGGTCTCCAGGATCGCGCCCTGGGCCAAAGGCAGGCGCCAAACCGCTGCACCACCCAGGGATCCCAGTTCCAGCTTTCTAATCAAGTGGTTGGTTCCCCTGGCAAAAAGCCCCAATCTTTAGGTGGTGCATAAAAGTCACCTCATTAACATAATAAAAGATGCCTTTGTTGCTGTGCTCACTTAGGAGATTCCAAGGGTTTTAGGAGCTAGTGCCAGAAATGGGAAGAAGGCCAAATACATATTTCTTATTATAAATCAGACTATCACACAGGTTGGAGAAAGAATTGGGGATAGGAGGGCCTCCCTGAAAACTACAGCATCTTAGGTACACGGGAGTTATAAAAACTTAAAAACACAAGCATTAGCATGAAAGATGTCCAGATGAATATGAGGAAAGTTTAAAATTTGTGCAGAATGGAAGAAGGCAAACAGATAATGCCTAACTAGCATTCTAAGGCTAGCTGAACATGTAAACACAGTGGTATTAAGCCAGGCCTTAAAGCAGCCAGTGCAATTAGGGTGTGTTTGAATGTTAAAGAAAGGGTGAAGTAACCAGAAAACGGATGCCTGACAGATTTTGAAGATTGGATCTGCAGAGGCAAAGTCTCTAGTAAACAAGGTCAAAATATGGAGTGTTACTAAAATGTTCAGATATTTCAGGAAACAGTGGTCTCTTGAATATCAATAACTCAGACACTTCTTTTGTTGCCTTTCAGTTGAAATCCATGTACAATAGTTGCACATAATGATAATGGTTCATCTGTGTTACATCCTTATTATATGCTAGAAAATTATACAATCCTTGCAACCATACTCTAAGGTAGGTGCTTTTATCACCTTCATTTCACAGATGAGGAAGTTGAGACTGAGAGGTGAAGTAACTTGCCAGAGGTCACACAGCAACAGCCTGACAAGACTCCACTACTAAAGTATTTATCTACTCAAAATTGTGGTTCTTTAGCAGCAATGAATTAGGTACTTCCAGGACCAAATGAGGAGCCCAACCACACAGGGTTCTTCTCGGTAGACCCACTTCACCCTTCTTTCTGTACACCCAGGACCACAGATGGCTCTCATAAGATTTGTCTTGAATATATGAAAATCATTGAACTTGATGTCTGCTAAATTCGTGCTAGTTGTCTCGTTGAAGCCAGAGCATGGTAGGAGTTGCAATGAGAGCAGTGGGGATAAGGCAGAAAGAACTTGTACCTAAGTGTGCTTGGTACAATTCTGACAATCATTGGGTGGTGGAGATATCTTAGGAATTCTGTCAGTGTGGGTAGAACCAGTCTATCCAACAGGGATCCTGAATGATAGTGGAAACAGCCCTAGGCAGCTGACTAGGAGGGTGGAGAATTCCAGACCTCCTTCCTTTTTTTCTCTACCTTGTGGCCTCTAACAGCCAATTTTATTTTCCTTCTCTAGGTCCCCTTATGGCATATGAAGTGACTGGGTAAGGATATAACCTCTAAAAGCCTCCAAGAAATTCCTGATTTTGTGAAAGTACAAGTAGGATGAGAAGTTATTGAGAGAGGAGCTGTGTTATTCAAAGTGAATGTTCACGGGTCAGTGTCAGCAAATGATATCTGTAACATGTTGCTAATGCAGGTAAGGAAACATACTGATTCCCTTCCCATCTTTGTCCCCCTACATCTTGCATGTGGAACTGTAGGGCTCCAGAAATTAAGAATCTCCTTATAAACTGTGTGTTCTAACAGTTTTCATGGATTGATTTGCCTTTCTTATTTTTTTTCCCCATGTGGGTGTCAGTGTTGGGTAATGGCTAGAACATGACATCTGTAGCCATGTGAACTGAGTTCTAGTTCTTGGTTCTGTGTGACCTTGGGAGAGTTCATATAGTGGGAGATAGTCCCTTTGTGCCAATTGAGAAATCTCTAAATCAGAAAGTCGATATCTGTTACTTGAAAATGTTAATTAAATATGATATTGTACACTGCATTAATTAGGATATTTCAGTTGAAAATGGCAGAAGCTGAGCTCAAACCGATTTAAGCAAGAAAGAGAATTTTATTACCTTTTGTAAATTAAATGTTTAAGACCAGTCTCAATTCAAGCATAGATGGATCCAGGTGCTCAATGGGTTTCATCAGAATCTTTTCCCAGTTTCAGGGTTGCTTTTTTACTCATAATTTCCAGATAAGCTCTTCCCAAGAAGAAACAAGGATGGCCAGTGGGTTTCTTGATGTCTTGCCTTAGGTCTCATTTCCATTCCTGATCCACTTATTGTGGTTAGGATTGGGCTCAACAATTGGCCAAGTGTGCCAGGACATTCTTAGACAATTTTGCTGAAGAGACCTTAAAGATGATTCTTCTTGGGCAAAAATTGGAAAGACTTCTGTTGAAAAATCCCTTTGAGCTATTTCAGAGTTCTGATTTCTCACTTAGCTATTTCATGAGGAACAATTTCATTAATTAGAGCAGGCAGAAATTTTATTCTGAATCTTGGTCAAAGAGCTTAAAATACCAGGCTTTGGTTACATGCTGCTCCTAGGAGCCTGGTGTGAGGTCTGACCTCAAAGGACATTAATTAAAGGTATGGGAAAAGTGATTTCACCAAAGGAATACAAGAGTGCATTTACCAGAAGAAGTGGGAAATGGGTGCTGGGAAGGCAAAACTAAGCTGTACCTGGTGGTTACCAAACCACCAGACACACAGAATATGATAAACTGTATATCTACACAATGTTTGAGAAATGTTTTTGAATACCTACAGTAGATAAGGCATTGTCCTATACCAGAGATATAATAACAGAGAGTACTCAAGAAGTTTAGGGTTTAGTGGAGAGAGGAGAGAATACAGAAAGTAGACAGGTAATTTTACTTTTGTTAAGCAGTCTGTAATTGGAGCAGAAGCAGTTGCTATGGGAACCATGGTAGGGCAGTAATGTTAGTGTTGAGACAGTAACTAACTTCCCGGAAGAGGAGCCATCTATACTGAGACCTCAGGGGGATGGTATGAGTTAGTCAGATGAAAGTGGGTACTCCTCTAAGTCTGTGTCCACAATCTACCTGAGGTTGAAATTTACCATCTTGTAAGACTAGCAAAGATTAGACATCTTCAACCCAACTTGAGGGCTGTTGAATTCAAAAGAGAAAAATAGAATAGCTGACTGAAGTATCTTCTCAAATTTTCAAAAATCTTGTCCCAGTAGGATAGAGAAATGTCCTGGGTATGAGTATTCATTTCAGGGACACCATGCAAAGAACATTTTTAAGACCATCATCATAGTTTAGTATCCCAAATAATATTTACTTTGGATGTTAAACAAAATAAAGATTTAAATAAATAAGCAGAGATAAGAAAACATAAAACTGCCTGGAACAATGGGTATAGCTAAGGCTCTTACCATCTATGTGGAACCCGGTGTTGGTGATTATGAAAGTAGGACCTGGCTCAGTTAGCAGGTATTTGGAGCAGGAGAAATTTAGACAGACCTGGTGTAGAGTGTGAGGACCACGGACAACTCCCGAGCCTAAGCCAGGGCAGGTGGGAAGTCAGAAAGGGAAGAGTGAACATCAGAGTTCATCCATGCTTCTGTGGACCTTAGCAGAAATAAGTATTGGATTAGCCAAGAGAATTCAAACCAATGTGTCCTAGCATGCTTTAGAAAATCCACCCATGATTCCAAAAATTTATTATAAGTTATAGAATCTGACTTAATGTGTCTACTGGAACTTAAACAGGAAAACTGATTTGTTAGAGGGATTCCAGATAGTTTCAGATTGAGGAACACACCGGAAAACCAGACCTCAACAAAAGAAAAGATCCAGGATGGTACTGGAAGTTAGTAGTTCTCAAAGTGAAGTTTATAAATCAGCAACATCAATATCACTTTGGAACTTGATAGAATTGCAAATTCTCTTCCTTACAACAAATCTCCTGAACCAGATGCTCTAGGAGCAGGGACCAGAGATCCATGTTATAATAAGTCTCTATGTGATTCTGACATAAGTTCAAACTGGAAAACCACTGTCTGGAATATTAGAACTGGAACATCCTTATATACCTCTCTAGTACTGCCCTTGGATGAATCATCTCTAAACCATTTCTGTCTTTCCGTGTCTCTAAGGAGCAAACCTTAAAAAGTAGAATGTCCAAAGAATATTTTTAAGGCCACCATGATAATTTAATATCCAAAATAATATTTATTTGGGATAAATAAAACATAATTTAACATCCCAAATAAATAATAAATAAATTAATAAATAAATATTATTTGTGATGTTAAGCAAAATAAAGATTTAAATAAATAAGCAGAGGTAATAAGAAAACATGAAACTTCTGGTTATGTGTCCACTCCTATGTCTGGTAGTGCACCTTGGTGGTATGCTTGGCAACTCCCCTCCCCAAACTAGTAGAACCACATGAAATGAGAAAGGGAAATTTCCACAAGGAAGTATGAAAAGAGGTGTTTTAACAAGAAAAGGATCCACATACATAAAAATACATAATCCAATTAAAATGAGAAGACAGGAACAGACATTTTCTAAGAAGACATACAGATGGCCAACAGAGAAATGAAAAGATACTCAACATCACTCATTATCAAGGAAATACAAATCAAAACTACAATGAGATATCACTTCACACCTGTCAGAATGGCTAAAACCAAAACACAAGAAACAAGTGTTGGAAAGAATAGAGAAAAAGGAACCCTTATGCACTATTTGTGAGAATGAAACCGGTACAACCACTGTGGAAAATAGTATGGTGTTTTCTCAAACACTTAAAAATAGGATTGTCATATGATCCATTGATTCCACTACTGAATATCTACCTAAAGAATATGAAAAAGTAATTTGAAAAGATATATCCACTTCTATGTTTATTGCAACATATTTACAATAGTTAAGATTCAGAAGCAATTCAAGTGTCCATTGCTAGATGAATGGATAAAAAAGAGGCAGTATGCATATACAATGGAATATTACTCAGCCATAAAAAAATGAAATATTGCCATTTGAAATAAGTCAGTCAGAGAAAGACAAATACCATATGATCTCACTCATATGTAGAGTTTAAGAAACAAATGAACAAAGGAAAAAAAAGAAATAAAGAAACAGATTCTTAACTATAGAGAACAAATTGATGGTTGCCAGAAGGAATGAGTGAGGGTGGGGATGGGTGAAATAGATGAAGGAGATTAAAAGTACACTTACCGTGATGAGCACTGAGTAATGTATAGAATTGTTGATTCACTATATTGTATACCTGCAACTAATATAGCACCATATATTAACTATACTGGAATTAAATTTTTAAAAAATAAACAAGAAATTCTGGCCAATCAATAGATACATCAGAAGAGGAATTTTGAGGGGTGGAATATGGGGTAGAATTAGTTTCTTGCTAAAGAGATTTTTCAGCTATATAACAAGATAAATTATAAAATGAAGAACTTCACAGAGAACAGGGATTTAGCACTTCTTTTTTTCTCTCACTATAAATATTCCATGTGCTTAATGTGACTAATATTTTTGGCAATATTAATAAGTCAGGTTTTCCAAGCATTTTTTTTTCCAAGTTGAAAAAAGAAAATAGTAGAAAGAGCCACTGCCCACAGACTGAGCTTTGAAATGTATTTCTCATCATCAAGGATGGTCTTGTACTTAGAAGTGCATATCATAAAAAAAAAAAAAAAGAAGTGCATATCATAGAACCCTACGGTATAAGAGATGGACAAAAACTAGGAACCACCTAGAGCAGCTGTCCCATTTTTGGGATGAAAATGCTGATGCCAAGGAGTTTGATAGACTTCTAGGGTGCTGTGAATATTTGTTTGGAAGTGAATCCAATGTCTATTTTCCTATTTATGGCCAACTAAGAGAAAACTAATCATCTATTGGCAATATCTCTTAAGGGACCTGGCTTTGGGGAATCTTGCCCTTTTTCCTCCTTTCAGTATCCTTCATTTATCCAGCCAGCCAGCTAGTAAGCTAACCTGCCAGCAAATAGTCAGCCATCTACCTGTTTAGTATTAAATTAATGCTTCCTTAGGAGCTAATCATACAAAGACAAATAAGACATAGACCTTGCTCTTTGGCTTGGATCTAGTCTTAGAACCCATGTTTTCTGGTTTCTAATTTAGGGACCACATTTCTTATGCATTAAACAAATAGACACTGACTGTAGAAATGTCATGAAGACATTTCATGACATGAGCCAAAAGCCTGACTTTGCCTTGATCTGGCCTTCTGCCTCTTGCAGTTTCTGTTTCAATTTTAATTGTGCCTACTGCAATGAGCTAGGATTTTTTTGTACTTTGAGTTACTGGAATGAAAATTTTTGTGAAGACAGATCAAAAAATAATAAAATGAAACTACTTAGGAAAATTCTACAGTTCTGCCCTAGAAAGAAAACCCTGTGGTAATTGGGGAAAGGATGGAAGTGATCTATTTTAGAAATACTGCTTAATGTTTTCTGCAATAACAAATGTTCTATCTTATATTACATCTGAAAATCCAACCCTGAATGTCTCTATAGATTTTGTTAGATGGGAAACCTTGGGAGTTCTTTGTGGAAGCAGTTGTATTATTTTTGATCATAGCAAAAGGATAGACTGAGTTTTGGTCTCTAAACTCTTAAATCTATAGCTGTTGTACTTCCACTCTCAAGTTCTTCATCCTGATCTCCTCTACCAGACAGATCTATGGAAGTGGATCTTGCTCTATGGAGGAAGACAGAACAGCCACACGGTCTTTTGTCCATTGTTTGAAAATAATAAAGTCATAGTTCCTGCTTCAGTGACTTTGCATGTGCTATTCTCTCTGCCTGCTAGACTCTTAAGTCTTCACAAGGCCAGCTCATTTTTAACTCAAAGGACACCCACTCAAAGAGGATTCTCTGATTGCTCCCATTAAAGTGGCCATTAAACTCACTGGCATGGATTGATTTCAAATATGAAAGCAATTTTTCATACCTTTCTGTGTCCAAACCCCTTAACTTTTCAACTCCTCCCATTAAGAGGTGGAATCTTACAGATTTAATTTGGCCAATTGAATGAAAGTGAAGTCCTGCTGAAGGGTGCCAGCCCATATGGAATAGACTCAAGTTGTCTCAGTGTAGATCTCTATACATGTAAGAGACTCAAGCCAAGATCTGTAGAGCCATTGAGCCAACATGCAGATGACCACTGATAAATGAGTGAGACTGGCTGAGTCTAGAAGAACTATATAACTAGTCTGCAGCAATAATAAATTCTTGTCTTTTTAAGTCACTGAATTTTGAAATTAGTTACATAGTAACAGCTAACTGGTATATTCACCACTTTTTAGTTCTTATCACTATCTAAATGATCTCATATATTCATTTTTTGACTTCACCACTAAAAAGTAAACTCTTGGCTGGCCCCAATAACCCAACACTTAAATTAATATGTAATAATTGTTCAATATTCATTAACTGGGTAAATAAAAGAGAAGTAACATTCAAGCACCACTGTATATAAAGCTCTTTATTTCTCACTCTTATTTTAATATTCCCAGGAGCCCTGTGAAGAAGGTATTATTATTCCTAGTTTTCAAATGAAAAGTGAAAAAGTCATGTAACATGTATGAATCGAATAGTTATTTAAAAAAAACAGAGTTTACTACATGTATGTATAACATATAACATCCATGGACTGATCAAATGGTTATTGGCACTAGAAAACATACATTGTTCAGGGACACTCTAATATTTTCTGTTGCTATTAAGTAGTATATAAATATAATAAATATCTTGTTCTGAAAGATACTTAAGAACTAAATGCTGCAAACTAAAAAAGAGTCATAAATGCAAATTATTTGTATGAACCAACACTTTACATTTACTGACTCAATTAACAAGTGCATATTTTGACATGTTAACTGTGTCCACTAACAAGCAGTACAACCCATAGTGGGCCCCAGGAGCACTGAGTTTTCTATTAGAAGACACCATCGCAGGGGAAGCTCTCAGAGTCCTTGTGTCCTGCTGCAGGCTGGAACTTAGGCCCTCTCTGTGTCAGGCAAAATTCAGCTTTTCTACTCTTATAGATATGAACCAGGAGGGTCAGGTCAATCCTTAGGAGAAAGAATAATCTCCATAACACTTAAAGACCAGTTTTCTCTAGCCTCATCAGGTATTAGAATTGTGTGGGGTATTTTAGAGACAGAAATGTACCAAGTTATGGAGTCCTTTTTTTATTTATTTATTTTTTTATTTTTTACAATGGTATATAATTTACACACTAAATGGAAGGCCCTTGAGAGGTAGTTGCTACAACAAGCAAGGAACTAAGTTGCTATGGGCCAGACAGAGAACTGGGTGCTTGAATTTGGGGATCTTGTTTAACCTCCACTAAGTCCCTGTCAACCCTGCCACTGTAACTGTACATTTTACACTGCAGTAAATGGAGGCTCAGAGAGCTTCTTGGCCCAAGGTTATATAGCCTTGCCAACATCAACCTGATAATTCCTTCTTCCTTATCTCAAATGGGTACTGCAGGATTTGCAACACTTTTATATGGTTCTCCAAAATACTCAAATTCTTTGACATTGTACGTGTAGTTTTTTTTTAATGCCCATCTGCAACAATAAGGCATTTTCACTTTATGATGGCTACTTACCATATGAATAATAGAATTTATACTAATTTTGAGTTAGAATGTGTGTCTAGCAATATAGAATACAAAATGTGATGCTAATAAAATAAATATTCATCAAAAGTAGCACCTAAGACATGTTGTCTACTAGAAAATGTCCCCTCTGGGGCAAAAATAATGCCCTCATTGGCTCTCATATGATTCTCATATTCAAATAAATCTGACTTTGCTATATAGTTTTTATTTAAAGTTGCTTTATCCTATTTAAAAACATAGCCATTCATTTCTCAGTTTGCCCAGGAGGAAATAGAAAGAAGAGACAAATATCAAATCAAACAAACATTTTTGGGGGGCCATATGGTTATTTTAAATAAATATTTGGTTTGAGGAATGGGTAGCATTTGAATCCATTCCTATTTTTCCTCTAACTGCTTTTCCTTGCCAAGAGAGTAGAATTAAACTTGACTTGCTCATATTTATCCTCCAGCCCTGATAATTTCTTAGAGTATTTGCTGTTTGTGCCTTTGATGGCATAGTCTGCAGCCCCAGGATGTACTGTTGCAGAGAAGAGAGCTAGGGTTTAAGTAAGTTTGATGTGAGGTTTCTGTTTGTCTAATTCAGTGAGTCATTAGCCAAGAGTTTTTCCCTGAGTAATTAGCTATTCTTTCAGTTTCTCTCTTGGTGATCACTACTGTTTTCCAGTGGCCATAGACCAAAGGATCATTTAATGTAAAATAACTAGGGAGAAGAATGAGTGTGTCTGCTTGTATCAGCTTCAAGAATGACCCTTTCTTGTCAGTGGAATGTGGGTTGGAATGAGTAAGATTGAATCCAATTTTTCCTTTAATTCTGATAAAATCAAGCAAACTTTAAACCAAAGAATTGGTTTAAAGGATGGAGGTTTAAAGGTTTAAGGTTTACATGATGGAGAGAAATACATTAGTGCTTTTGTGAAATCAGGTCAAAATACAGCATTGTTGCAAACAAAGAGAGCAAATATGGACAAGTTGGCCTCACATGTCTCCATGAGATTGTAAACATCAGTAACAGGGAGTCAGACAAACAGAGCAATTGGAACTATGGAAACATTACTGTTCCCAAACAAACTCTGTGAAATTACAAGCCCAGAGAACACCCACGGAGCTCTCAAACAGGGTACCAAAGAAGACGAGACTACTAACTTCTAAGGAAGCAACAATAGGAAAGGAAAAACCCAGCTGGGCTGAGCTTGCCCTTCTCAGCTGGCACTAGAATAATACTGCTTGAAGAAAACAACGTGAAGTCTGGGAGTCAGAGAGCCACAATAAAAGCTGTATTATACCAAGGAGTGGGGAAAAGTTATAGTCTTTATTTCCTAAAGAAATTACTGTGTTTAGAATGTTGTTAATGGTATGTATTATGTCAAAACAATCTCTGGCTAGTGGGTGCAAAAGTAGATGCTGTATCTGGGCAAATGGTAAGATATTCTCTAAAGCACTGGCATTTATTGGTAGGCTAATACCTGCAGCTGAGGATTTACATGTAGGCTTAGATGTATGAGGCCATTTCAAGATGTTGCTGATTTCCTGAGTCCTAGAGCAGAGCTTCTCAAACTTTATAATGTGCATGATACAATCACCTGGGGACATGTTAAAATGCAAGGTCTGTGTGCCCTCTGCTGTTTTGTCTTGGCTGCTCTATCCTTTAAGGCCAGTCATCTGCAGAGGCACTCCTCCTGCTGTGGGCAGTGTTTGGTCCCTGGCCTCAATGTGGTGAGTTTTAACTAGATGTGCTCTGGTCTGCTTGTGAAATGAGACCTGACACCAACTCTACCAGAACTGAGGCCCTGAAACACTCTGTTCTAGAGACATGGTGGGAGCAGGGGTTGTGCTGGTCTTTTGGGGGAGGGTATCACTACACTGGGACTGAGACAACTTGACTGAGAAGGGCAGGCCTGCCAGAGCACAAGGGTGTGGGATTTGGTGTAAGCAAGTTAGGCAGCCTATGTCTGCACTGTGCTGCTTCCCTCAGGTGGCTCTGTGTTTGTGCTGAGGGGAGGGTGCCAGCCAGATCCTTTGTTCCCAGAGAGGCATCACTATGAATGCTGTCTCTCAGGGAAGCTCTCCAAAAAAAGTGAATAATCTCACCATGTGCCCCAGGTGTTCTTCAAATTGCTGTTTCCACACTGTCCCCAGGTTGTTTGACAGCTTGTCTTCAGTAGCAGTGCAGTGCCCTACAGGCTCTATCCCAGCCAAGCCTAGTGATCTTTAAAACTCCAAGCATTAAGCCCCACTGGTTGCGAGAACTCGTGAAATTTAGCCTTTCTCATTTTCTAAGCCAATAGCTTTGGGGAAATGTTCTCCTTGTGCATTCCCCTGTGTGCTGTTCTGTGACCACAGTTCTCTTCCCTCTGCAGCACCTGCAATCCCTTTCTCCCCTAAATTACATCTCTGCACTTCCTACCTTCTTTGAGGTGGCTTTTTCTCTTTCTTTAGTTGTAGAGTGTTTTCTATCTTCAGGTCTATTTAGGATGATCTGATAGTTATCTAGTTGTATTCATGTGATGAGACCAGCCTAGGGTCCTCCTACTCCATTGTATGCAGCACACCCAGAGATACTCCCTGAAGCATCAGGCCCTGGGCACTACATTCTAAAGCTATTACTTCAGAAGCAGGAGACATAATTAGCTTTTCTATAGAGAAGAAGGCAGACACTTAGACAAAATGCCAAGATGGATGGATTTCTCCCAAATGAAAAAATAAGATAAGATCACTACCAGACAACTAAATGAAACAGAGATAAGTAGCATACCTGATGGAGAATTTAAAGCAGCAATCAAAAGGGCACTCATTGGAGTCACCTGGGTGGCTCAGTGGTTGAGTATCTGCCTTTGCCTCAGGTCATGATCCCAGGATCCTGGAATCAAGCCCTACACTAGGCTCTGCATGAGGAACCTGCTTCTCCCTCTGCCTATGTCTATGTCTCTCTGTGTCTATCATGAATAAATAAATAAAATATTTTTTAAAGGGTACTCATTGGGCTTTAGAAAAGAATAAAAGACATCAGTGGTACCATTATCCTGGAAATCAAAGAGTTTAAAAAGAATCAGACATGCAGAATGCAATAAAGAAGATTGGAAACAGGCTTGATGTAATGAACAGCTACAGCTTGCTGAAAGAACAAGAGGAATGAATTAGTGACCTAGAAGACAAAATAATGGAAAATAAGCTGAATGCAAGAGAGAAAGAAGAATTATGTAACACGAGAAAGGACTTAGGAAGCTCAGTGACAACATCAAACATAATAACATTCATATGGTAGGAATCTTAGAAGAAGAGGAGTAAAGGGGGCAGAAAATTTATTTCAAGAAATAATAGCAGAAAATTTCCCTAATCTGGGGAAGAAAAAACAACATTTAAATTCCAGAGGCACAGAGAATTTGCATCAAAATCAACAAAAACAAGCCAACACCAAAGCAGGACAACACTAAGACACGTTGTAATTAAATTTGCTAGATACAGTGATAAAGAAAAAATCTTAAAAGCAAGACAAAAAGAAGACTTTAACTTACAAGGAAAACCCATAAAGCTAGCTGGATATTTCTCAACAGAAACTTGGCAAGCCAGAAGAGAGTGGCATGATATATTCAAAGTGCAAAGTGCTGAATGAAAGATCTGCAGCCAAGAATACTCTATCCAGCAAGGATATCATTCAGAATAGGAGAGGTAGTTTTAGACTAGTAAAAACTAAAGGAATTTGTGACCACTAAACTAGTCCTGCAAGAAATATTAAAGGAGACTCTGATTACAAAGGAGAGACCAAAAGTGACAAAGAAGGGATCAGAGGAAATCTCCAGAAACAATGACAAAATAAGTAATTAAAAAGACACTAAGTACATATCTATCAATAATTACTTTGAGTGTAAATGGATTAACTGTTCCAATCAAAACATAGAGTGTCAGAATGGATTAAAAAAAAAACCCATCTATATGCTGCCTACAAAAGACTCATTTTAGACTTGAAGATGACTGTAGATTAAAAGTGAGGGGTTGAGAAATATTTATCACTCCAATGAATATCAAAGGAAAGCTGGAGTAGCAATACTTATATTGGACAAATTAGACTTTAAAATAAAGACTGCAACAAGAGACACAAAAGGGAATTATAATCATAAAGAGGACAATCTAAGAAGAAAATGTAACAATTTTAAATATTTATGCACCCAACATGGGAGCACCAAATCTATAAAACACTTACTAACAAACATAAAGGAGCTGATCAATAATAATACAATAATATTAGAGGACTTTAACACCCCATTTACATCAATGGACAGATCTACTAAACATAATGTAAACAAGGAAACAATATCTTTGAATGACACACTGGACCAGATGGATTTAACAGATATATTCAGAACATTCCATCCTCAAAAACAGACTACAACAGCAGAATTCTTGACAAGTGCACATAGAACATTCTCCAGAATAGACCACTTATTAGGTCACAAAACAGGCTTTAACAAATATAAAAAGATTAAAATTGTACAATGCACCTGTTCTGACCACAACAGTACAAAACTAGAAATCAACCACAAGAAAAAATTGGGAAAGATCAAAAATACATGGAGGTTAAACAGCATGCTACTGAACGATGAATGGGTCAACCAGGAAATCAAAGAAGAAATAAAAAAAGTATATGGAATTAAAATGAAAGCACAATAGTACAAAATCTTTGGGGTGCAGCAAAAGCAGTCCTAAGAGGGAAGCAGTGAGCAATACAAGCCTACCTTAAGAAGCAAGAAAAATCTCAAATATACAACCTAATCTTATAGGAGTTAGAAAAAGAATAACAAAGTCTAAAGCCAGAAGAAGGAAGGAAATAAAGATTAGAACAGAAAAAAATGATAAAGTCTAAAAAAATAGAATGGATCAATGAAACCAGGAGCCAGTTCTTTTAAAAAATTAATACAATTTGATAAACTTCTATCCAGACTTATCAGAAAGAGAAAGGACCCAATCACAAATGAGAGAAGAGAAAATCCAACATCACAGAAATTCAAACAATTATAAGAGAATATTATTTAAAAAATATGCCAACAAATTAGATAACCTGAAAGAAATTGATAAATTCTTAGGCACATATAAACCACCAAAACTGAAATAGGAAGAAATAGAAAATTTGGACAGACCCAAAAACCAACAAAGAAATTGTATCAGTAATCAAAAATTTCCCAAAAAACAAAAGTCCAGGGCCAGATGGCTTCACAGGTAAATTCTACCAAACATTTAAAAAAGAGTTAATACCTATTCTTCTCCAACTATTCTAAAAAAATAGAAAAGGAAGGAAAACTTGCAAATTCATTCTATGAGGTTAGCATTACTGTGATACCAAAACCAGATAAAGACTCCTCTAAGGGGCACCTGGATGGCTCAGTGGTTGAGCATCTGCCTTTGGCTCAGATCGTGATCCTGGGGTCCTGGGATCAAGTCTCATATCGGGATCCCTGCGAGGAGCCTGCTTCTCCCTCTGCCCATGTCTCTGCCTCTCTCTGGGTGTCTCTCGTGAATAAATAAATAAAATCTTAAAAAAAAAAAGAGACTCCTAACTAACTGCAGGTCAATATCCCTGATGAACATGTATGCAAAAATTCTCAATAAAATACTAGCAAACTGAATCTAACAATACATGAAAAAAATCATTCACCACAATTAAGTGGAATTTATTCCTGGGCGGCAAGGGTGGTTTAACACTCACAAACCAATCAATGTGATACATCACATTAATAAAAGAAAGAATAAAGTTTATATGATCATTTTAATAGATGTAGAGAGAGCATTTGACAAAGTACACCATCCATTCATGATAAAAACCCTCACCAAAGTAAGTTTAGAGGGTATGTACCTTGACATAATAAAGGCCATATATGAAAAGCCCATAGCTAATATCATTCTATATGATAGAATAAGCTGAGGGACCTTATCATTGAATGTGCCTATTGTAATATGAGATAGAAAAGCCATGGGCTTACTTGTAGGAAATATTTTTTCATTGAGCATATAAATTACTGAAATTTTGATTTCAGTCCAGAAATAAGGATTTTGGAATTCCAGCCTACATACTGTAAGAGGATACATTTTTGTTGGTTTAAACCAACATGTTTGTGATCATTTGTTATAGCAGCCACAGGAAACTAATATATGTGATGGGAGAAAGTTTGCTAATCAATCCTGAACATGAAGTGGAGACCCTTTGGGCTCTGCAGAAGCAACACTAGGTGGGAAGGCTTACTCAATTTCTGAGGTCTCTGCTGACATAAAGATACCAGCATATAACCAAATTCTGCCATTCTCTTATGAAGACACTTGCTTTTAGGGATTCCCTAGTTATTCACAATGGTCTCCTCACCTGAAGACTCTTAATCTATCTGCAAAGACCCTTTTTTCCAAACAGGGTAACATTTACAAGTTCCAGGGATTAGGACCCAATATCTTTGGGGGCGTTTACTCAGTCTGTCACACACAGCCAACTACTGCATGACTCATCAGGTGTGCTCAGAAAGATTTAGTGACATGGCAAGGGCAGGATTAAAACAAGTGATCCCAAGACAATTGTCAGTTGAAATACTGAATGTCATTCACGCACTGGGTATCAGTGCAGATCAATTTCTTAGATACACATGAAGACTCTCTCCATTTGCAAGACATTTATAGATGGCATCATGTGCAATGGAATTTAGGTTGTTGGGCACTAACGTCTACACAGCTTGCCTCTTAGATCCCAGCTAAAGAGCAGCATCCTATCTTGCAAACTAAAAGCTTTTCCTATAGGACAGGAAAAACCTTTGTTGTTATTGTTTAAACTTTTAAAAATGCTTATTTTGAAAAATCATAGGTACACATGAAATTGAAAAGTACACAAAGATCTCTAGTACTCAGCCTGCCTCAGTGTTAACATCTTGCATCATTATAGTCCAATATTAAAACTAGGAAATTGACATTGATATAATTTACATAGTTTATTTAGAAGCTCCCTACTTTTAACTGACTAAATACTAGCAGATAATTATTATAATTATCTATATAATCTACCTATAATTATTTAATAATTATTAAACAATATTTGAATATTACATAATTAATAATCATTAATAATATGATTAAATATGATTATTTAATCATAGCAGAGGACTTTTTAATTTTTTATGTTTACCTTAGAAATAAGTGGCCAGATGTCATTATTACAGCCTGTTCCAGCAACACATTCAAAGATGAAATGCATGCTCCAGTTTAGAGGTACGGAAAAGCTCTCGCCAGGAGATGGCACCTTAAATGTATGTTATAAAGCTCATGAGCTAGGAACCTAGTACACTTGCTTCTCATTCCTGCTTCCCAGCATTTCATTTGCTACAATATAGCAAGTAATGAAATAAATTTAAAGGCATGAATCCAATATTATATTCCACTTAGAGTTGTTTAGTTGTTTACACATGCAGTTAGAACTGTAACGTGACAGGGTTGTGATTTTCATAGTTGGAGCTTCATGAATTGTAATGAATTGTAAAATATTTTTAGGGCAGGTTATTATTTTCTCTGAAAGTAATATTATGCTTTCAGTGTTAAGGTCTATGCACTTTTCTTTGTATCACATTTTCTACCTGTGGCGTTGTCAGCCTGAGGACAGGAGAAGGTGTCCAGGTAGAAGGTCAAAATGAGGCAGCCCAGTAGGCGAGGGCTCTGGAGTCAGCACACTCTCCATGAGGGGTCAAAAACTGTGGGGATTTCTGGGGGCTGTTATGGCAGCTAAGGTCAAATCTCTCCAAGCATCCTCATAATTTTACAGACCAACAAGAAAAATAAGATTACATAAATCTAATGCCTCTGACAGAATAAAGTCCACATTACCTGAAGGTGGAAAAACAGAAACTTTTCCTCAAGCCAGGTCAGAGGGTGGCTGGGTGTCCTACTGCGTGAAAGGAATAAGAGGAGATTGAACTAAAATCAGCACTAGAAGAAAGACAGACTATAGGAAGTACAATAGTAAAAAATAAATAAATTCTTTAGTCTTGGCAGATCAGCATACTGATGGAAGGAAAAGTGCTGGGAGTGAGATGTGCCTCAGAAGACAGTCCTTCTAGAAAGGTGACACTTTTGGAGGGGTGTCCTGTGGAGATTGTGGGAATGGGAAAACAAGGTGTGTGGCGGGTGAGATGGGAGAGATGTAAATCCCGTGAGGAAAAAGAAAACCCCCCAACTCGAAAAGACAGAGGAGTCCTTCTCCCAACGCTTTAGGCCCCAGAGAGAGGGGAAACATCTAGAGGGGAGCTTTGGGGCAATGTGGAAAACATACTGGAACCTGAGGCAATTTCAGTAATATCGATGTCTATAAATTTTGATATTTTGATCATCATGGATTTTTGTGTTCATTCTGATTTTTTTAATATTGCATTGAAATATTTATTTTGATTACCAAATTTTTGGTGTCTCCTTAGATTATATTCTTCCCTTACCTTCCCCTTGCTCTGGTCCTGACGCTGGTGTGGGGCTGGAGCTGTTATCAAGTGCTGCCCTGGGGTGAGGCACGTTTCCAGACTCCCAGCTCTCTACAAATGCTAGTGAAGCAGTTCTGGGGGCCCCCAAAATCATCTGAGAAAGAACTGTAGGTACCGGCTTTTGGACGGGAGAGCCCACCAACAGTCTGGGAGGGAGGTGCCCAAAAATAGTAAAAAGGGATCAGTGGAGATCTGGGGCAGCACATGATTTGCTAGAGAGGTTCTCAAAAGCTCCTTAGCTCAGTGCCTGCACCAACCTCACTGTCCTCATCCTCCAGCAGTTCTTTTGACTCAGTGGCCTGTTATTCTAGCCATAGTGATAGATATTTACTGTCAACATGCTCACCCATAGGGTCCCCTGACTGGAAGGAACGGGTTATTCACATGCAGGGCTGACAAGGTGAGCTTTGGAGAGCTGAACTCTGGTCTGTTCGTCACTGACTTCATTGGAATCACTGACCTAGATGAGTTATAGATTCTTCTCTCTGTTCAGTGTTTATATAGAGAATCTGGCAGGGTCAAGAGGATGAATCAGCACAAATATAGGGCCATTATTGGAAAACACATTCAAAGTAAATAACAGACTGGAAGTAGATAAAAGGCATAATCTTTGCATTTGGAAATTGTCATGTATTTTCTATACAAACTCTCTATAGCTCTTCTCTGTAGGATAGAAGACTATGAATCAGTGAAGATAACCAGCAAAAAATCCCCTACCCTATGAACAACCATAGAATTTGAGGAGAAACACAGTCAGACATTTTTTTTTTTTTCTAGGAGTAAATGGTGCTCTGGTATATGGCAAACCTTCAGAAATGTTTAAAAATTTTAAATGTTAACCTTAATACATTTTCACAAAATTACCCATGTGGCCAGCACTTAGATCAGGAACTAGCATCAGAAACCCCTCTTACCCCCACCCAGTAAGCAGCCTCCCCAGGCTATCATTCTCCTGACATCTAAGCTCATAGATTGTTAGCTTGGTTTTGTATTTTATATAAATGAAATTGGGCAATAGGTACTCTATTATATCTGGCTTCTTTTGCTCAAATATTGTGATTGTGATATTCATGTTGTTTGTGGCAATAAATTGTTTATTGTTATTGCTGTACAATATTCCCCTTTGTGAATATGCTCCAATTTTACGATTGTTTTACAGTTGTTGGACATTTGTTTGTTTTAGTTTGGGGCTGTTAGTTTAATATGGCTCCTATGACCTTCTTGTGCATGTACATTCTTGCCGTCTAGGACATGTCTGGAAACATATAGAGACATTCCTCTGAGTTATGCATAGGAATTCAACTGATATGTTTCATAGGGCTTTTTCAAAGTTTGTATGCTTATGAGTAGAATTGTATATGTGGCAACTCAGGAGACAGTTACTTGAGACAGGCAGGATGCCTCCTCCCATGGCATAAATGCATGACCATCACTGAATTTAAATTCCATTTTGAGGAGAGCATTTTCTAACATGGTAACCCCTCCTCCTAATCCAATTACAGGTATCCACTGTATCTAGTATATCTAGTATATCTAGCATTTCTCTTTTGGGTAGCTTAAAACTATTGCTTCTCACATACATGGACACATTAGGAACCCATTTTCAAAACTGAGGATAGCAGCATAATAGAGTAACTTCTAATCTGTTTCTAACAGGCGTGCAGGTGATCCCCAAATCTTATCTTCCTGCATTAAATACTACATACTAGAAATTGTGCTAACCTATTGAGACCTCTCTACTCTTCATATTTTTAATCTAGTGTGAGGTCTGATATGTTGCACATCTTTTTTGAGTAGTTTTAACTTTTTTTTTTTTTTGCCTGATTATAAGACTCATCTGCAAAAAATTAAGAATAGATTCCTAATCCAACTAGATCAAGGAGAAACCTGGGAATGGATATTTTCCCAAACTGATTTTATGATCAGGTGCAAAAGAATAATACAAATTATTGCATGATTGGTATGTTCAAACAAATTGTGTGTATAAAGTCATGGTTTCTGAGGCTTCCTATAAAAAAAGAGAGACTTGGACATCCAATAAATTGTGTGCATGTGTGTGTGTGTGTGTGTAATATATAATTAATTCTTTTATTTTATTCTGCTCTTTGATATTACTGGTCATTCAAGTAGTGTTTTCATTCATTTAACAGATATTTATTGAGTGCGCACAAATAACCCTATATTTTTAGTTATGTGTCAGATGATTTCCACCTGAAAGAATTCTAGCTATGACACTCAGAGAAATGACTTAATCATAAAGCATGGTGATGTCGTACAAAGTGCTATAGGAATGTTCAGAAGGAGAAAATAATTCCTAACCACTTTTTGCCTTTTCTGCTTCACTTCCGCCACTCCCCCATACACAGCAGAGTAACGATTGCTAGAGTTCACTGTGAACCATGTTTGTCATTACTGCTTATTAAAAATGTAGATCTAAATGGTGAGGTTAACATTTTATTTTATTCTTATTTTTTTAAAGATTTTACTTTATTTATTATGAGAGACAGAGAGAGAGAGAGAGAGAGAGGCAGAGACACAGGCAGAGGGAGAAGCAAGGCCCATGTAGGGAGCCTGACGTAGGACTTGATCCTGGGACTCCAGGATCAGGCCCTGGGCCAAAGGTGGGCGCTAAACCACTGAGCTACCCAGGGATCCCTGAGGTTAACATTTTATACAGTTCAAAAATAGAAAACAGGAGTAAGAATAACAGCCTATTATTCTTAGGTGATTTCTCAGCTTCCTACTTAATTTTAAGCTTCTGCGAAACAACAAAGTGGTCTATTTATCCACTGTTCTTTCTCCAAATCCTGGAACAGTGCCTGGAACATAGTGGTTGATCAGTAAATATTTGCTGAATGAAGAGTGAAAAGATGTAGTAGAACTTAATTACATTATTGATGGAAAAGTACATTTATATGACTCAACAAATGAAAGTACTATATGACCCTGTAATTGCACCTTTGAGGAAGGAATCTGCTAGAAGAAAGTCATTATTTAGCATGTAGATAATGTGTGGCAATGCAGACATCTTTGGTAGTCAAAGTCAGTCTAATATAGAGTTTATCAGTTGTTTGGATTTAGACTCAGAGTCTGAAAGAACTTAGAATAACTCACCCTCCCACTTGCTAACTGAGTGAATTAAGGTTTTAGTTTCCTAATCTGTAAATAAGATTGACAATAATTCTTTCTATACTCATGGGATTGTTGAGAGGATTACATGAGGTTATATGGGAAAACCTCATTGAACAGAGCCTGATGCATGTTAGACTGGAGAAATAGGAGCAGCTCACCATTAGCCTAAATCCTATGAGTTAGGGAAAGCCAGTCCTTATGCAGATACATTCCTGGTGTCTGTGGAATGCTGGCATATATCTTATGATGACTAAAATGTCAGCAGTGGCCTCTAGAGCCATGTCACATTCAACCTACACAACCATAAATGGCAGCACAGACTGAGCCACCATAGTCACTATCATTATTATTATTAATATTGTTCTGTTTCTTCAAATAGTATCTTCAGAAGAAGAAAGTATCCCAATATACCAAAAAGCTAAGCTCTTTTTCACCTAAGACACGATTATCAATAAATTTTATTGAGAGAAACTTACCATAGAAATATTTATACTTATACTATTCTATAGTATAAATTCTATGAATAGAACTCCAAATTGTACTTAAACTAGGTTGTAACTATTTATAAATAATAACATGGCTTGGAAAATAATCTTTGGAGTGATGACATGAAAATATAGACACTTGTTTCTAATTGAAAACTGTACAGTGATTCTTGTTATAATATTTATGTAATAAACACACATACTTAAATATTTATATCCATCAGCTATGAAGGAACTTTCAGCAGAAAGTCATTTAAAAATATGAGAGAGGGGGGCACCTGGGTGGCTCAGTGATTGAGCATCTGTCTTTGACTCAGGTCATGATCCCAGGGTCCTGGGATCGAGTTCCGCATCAGGCTTCCCACAGGGAGCCTGCTTCTCCCTCTGCCTAAGTCTCTGCCTCTCTCTGTCATGAATGAATAAATAAAAACTTTAAAAAAATATGGGAGAGAGCCTTTTTTGGAGAAAGGCTCTAGGAGAAAAGCAAGAAGGACATGGGGATATAATGGAAGGAAAATGAGAATTTAGGAGCAGTGGAGATAAATACACAAATAATAATGTGTTAAAAAGATTATTCTCTTTCAAGCCACTATTTTTTTTTTAAATTTTTATTTATTTATGATAGTCACACACAGAGACAGAGAGAGAGGCAGAGACACAGGCAGAGGGAGAAGCAGGCTCCATGCACCGGGAGCCTGACGTGGGATTCGATCCCGGGTCTCCGGGATCGCGCCCTGGGCCAAAGGCAGGCGCCAAACCGCTGCGCCACCCAGGGATCCCTCAAGCCACTATTTTTTAATGTTCAAGTAATTATATGGTATAGAATCTTTCCACTGAATTTTCTTATGCTTTTATATTGCTAATCATCAATTTCTAATTTTCCAGGAAGGAAGGCCCAGTGGCTCTACGGACTACATGTGAGCTTAAGGAGATAGAAATAACCCATTTTCAGCTGCATGTTTTTACTGTCTTGACATGCTTCCTTGTAGTGCTAGAAGGAAGACAGGTGTCTTCCTCCATTCTTCCAATCAAGCCAGAGTTTGTGCTTGATTAACATAGTACTTCAATTCTATCTTGTTTTCCCCATTGCCATCATCTTTTTTTTTTCCATTGCCATCATCTAATAGTGTTTCTTGCATTTCGAAACAATTAAGCTTGTTTTACTAACATTTTGAGAAAAGCTTGCTATAGTTAATGTTCTCCATCATTAGATCTATTAATTCTTCTTAGTCACTGATGAAGGATTAATTTGGTTAGCCAGGGATGGACTCTGTGTTGTTTCCAAATTAGTGACCTCATTTTTATCCAGATGATGGAAAGCCACAGTGGTCCTGCTTTAAGAGTAGAACCATTGGTTCTAATAATTTTGTTTTGGAAGTCTGTGGCCATAAGAACCAAATGATCCCGATCCTCAGCTCTTGGCTTGAGCTGTTTGTAAAATTTGTCATCTGTATTAAATTATTCAGATGGAATAAATATTAGTAATACAAAAATGGTTCACCTTGTTCACATTAATGATGAAACAAACATGGTTACATCATTTGTGGCCTGTGGAATCCTCAGAGGACTTCTGCACATATTATACCCATGAGAACCCCCAACATGGTGAGGTTGGTATGTGATCCCCATTTTAATGGTGAGAAAGATGAAACTCAGAGACATCAGATGCCTTTTCAAGGATTGTGGTGCTAGTGAGCATTAGAAACTGGACTGGAGCCCAGATTTCCAGATTCTAAGCCTATAATGCCAAGGTCAGATGCTAAGTGATAAGAAATTAACAGATATAAGTAAACTATATTTTGGCCCATTTGGTTGAGACCTTGAACCATGACTTAAATTTACCTTCTTTCTCTATGAGGCATTTCCATCTCTCCCTGTCCCACTTTCTTGAGAATGTAAATTAATCTCTGCTAATCTTTCTCAATCAGCAGGCAGACTAAAATAATACCACTGGGAAGAAAGAACTTTCTTCATTTATCTTAATGGAGAATTAATTTTGAGACTTAATTATCAGAAACACTGTCCCTTTGCACTTGTGGTAACCTATGCAGAACTACTAAACATCATCAGTTGGTGTGATTTCATTCCATTTTTGTGCAGATGTGGGATTTGCTACCTGGGAGAAAGTGCCCAGGGAAAGAAGTGTAGGCACTAGCTATTGCTCTCTGGATGAAGAGAACTTTTCTTCAGTTGCTTTTCTACATCCAGGGGTTGTAGAAAAGTTGATCCCCGACTCCTTACCCTCCTGACTACAAGAATAAAATTCTTCCAGATGTGCACACCTGATGTAAGTTGTTTGTACTGGGTCTCTTCAAAGCCTATCACAGAAAGTGTGTGAAGGTGGTAAGGGGATGTCATGTTCCTGAACAATCTTTGATGCTTTCTCCAAATAAGGATAACCAGATCATTTTATGTACAGTCGTAGAAAGTGTGGGTTTTAGAGTCGGACTGCCTCTTTCTGATTCTGGTTCTACCTCTTAGCACTGTGTGAGCTTTGGCAGCTCACAGAATCTTTGTTTGACACTGAATCCTTATCTGTGTAAGGGGGGTGACGATAACAAGTACCTGTGGATAACAAGTACCTTATTGTTGACGGTGCAGGTGAAAACCTATCTTTTAAGCACTAGAAACAATAAGCACTGGCTATTACTATTTATATGTTAGAGTAAAGCGCACCACAATTTTTATAAATGTGATAGGGCATTTCGTCAAAATTTTCATATGTAGAAACCCTCAAGAAATGGAAATAGTCCCACTGTCTTGCTAAATAATTCCCTCTTTGAAACTTACTTGTGGACTCATGTCTAAATCTTTGCGATGAGCGTATAGATCTTCCAATTTAAAATCAAATAACACTCACAAAAGTGATGTAAGCATGGGAAATTTTAGTCATGGAGCTTATTCTAATACTCATGGTTAGGTCCTCGTCCTCATTCTACCAATGCCCTTTTATGGAGCCATTGATTCCCAAAGGAAAAAAAAATAAAATCCTGAGGTTCATTTCAGGTACTTCTTTGTCATGTTTTTCTCCACCATTCAGTTCACAGAGATGTTCTCCTTCCTCTGAATACCCACTGAGGTCCCCGACTTTTCCACCACTAATTTGGTATTTAGATATTTCACTATGCCTTTGGGCTTATGGTTATATACCTTTCCCCTTCATGAGATTTTAAGCTCTTTTAAGCTAAGAATTCTTTTGCAATCCCTGAATCAACTTATAACTCTGACTCCTGAGCCCAGAGGTGTAGCCTCTTTTTCACCCCTGTCGCTCCAGGGACAAAGTTCAGAAGCCCTGTGATATCCTAGGAGATCCACCTACAAAAGGCATTTCATGCGTTTCAGAACAGTTTACACATCATCTGGGGGAGGGATGATTGTGAATGGCCACACTACTGAGAATGTATACGCTGCATATCTCCTTTCTATTTTGCTGCCCTTACTAGAGTGCCCATCCAGAGTTCCAGATTCTGTTTTCTATATTTTCGGTCTTTTCCACATTCTTTCAGTGTCTTCAGGACAGCCAGTTCCTAATAAATAATTTGGGTAAAAACATTCTCTCCAGCTACTTACTCGTTTGCTTTTCCCAGAACAGCAGCTAGCATTTTTGTAATGCATTTACAATAAGCACTCAATAAATGTTTCCTGGTAAGCCAAATGCTTGATTATGATAGAAGAAACTGTGGTAACTGGGGGCATGTGGTGAGGATTTCTTGGATTATCTGGGAAGGGATTCTATTGGGTATGATATCATACCCCCCTTGTATGGATTCAATGTCTGTGTCCCCTTCAAATTTCATCTACTGAAATTCTAGCCATCAAGGTGTAATACACCTTGAGGTGGGACCTTTGAGAGGGGATTAGGTCATGAGGGAAGAGCCCTCACAAAAGGAATGAGTGCCCTTATAAAAGAGACCTTAGAGAGCTTCCTGGCCCCTTCTATCATGTGAGGTTACAGCAAGAATATGGCCATCTGTGAGGCAGTGGGCTCTTATAGACATGGAATCTGCTGGTGCCTTACTCTCAGACTTCCAGCCTCCAGGAACTCTGAGAAATAAATTTCTGTTGTTTATAAGCCACCCCAGTCTATCAGGCCAAGCAGACTAAGACACCTCCCTAGTAGGATTACATAAGAAAGGGATCTGTTTAAAAAAAAAAAAAAAAGGCATCTGTTCTTATTAATAGTGCAAGCATTTTAGGGAGAGGTCTGTTCTTAAACTGGCCATGACCACTTCTTTTTTTTTTCTTTAAACTTGATTAATTAACATATAGTATATTATTAGATTCAGAGGTAGAGTTCAGTGATTCATCAGTTGTATATAAAAACCATTGCTCATTACATCATACCCTCCTTAATGCCCATCACCCAGTTACCCCATCCCCCACCCTCCTCCCCTCCAGTGACCCCTCAGTTTCCTATGATTAAGAGTCTCTTGTGGTTTGTCTCCCTCTCTGAGTTCATCTTGTTTTATTTTTCCTTCCCTTCCCATATGCTCCTGTTTTGTTTTAGATTCCACATATAAGTGAGATCATATGTGGAGAAAGATCATTGTCTTTCTCTGATTGGCCTTACTTAGCATAATACCCTCTAGTTCCATCCATGTTGTTGCAAATGGCAAGATTTATTTTTTGATGGCTGAGTAATATTCCATTGTATATATGTATATACCACATCTTCTTTACCCATTCATCTGTCAATGGACATCTGGGCTCTTTCCATAGTTTGGTTATTGTGGACATTGCTGCTATAAACATTGGGGAGCAGGTGGCCCTTTGGATCACTATGTTTGTATCCTTTGGGGTAAATCCCTAGTAGTGCAATTGCTGAGTTGTAGGGTAGCTCTGTTTTCAACTTTTTGAGGAACCTCCATACTGTTTTCCAGAGTGGCTGCACCAGCTTGCATTTCTACTAACAGTGTAAGGGGGTTCCTTTTCCTCTGCATCCTTTATCTAATAACCTCAGTTAGAACTAATAATCACTGGAAAGCTTATTACTCTAATTTCAAGCCTGGGAAATACCTGGAAGAGTGTGTTTCTCTTAACTCTTACTGACTGTGTGGAAGGGTCATGGGTGTCAAAAGAATACTGATGGTACACTCATATCCAAGCAGTCTGACTGCAGAATCAGGGATAAGCAAGAGCTAGCTAATACTTCCTGTATGTGGGAATCAGGTCATGTTTCTCCATCTTTTCCCCTGTGACAGGGCAAAGCAAAGGTTTCCAGAACCCATACGGCAAAGAGGGCCCATGTCCTTCACAAGAACAGCTGGTCAGAGATAAGTGCTTGCTGACTTCTAGAGAAGAAAGCCTAGAAAAGGAGGCTAGACCTCCAGGAAACAAGCCTGGAAAGGAGATGTTGTCTATTTATGGCTCAAGAGATTTAGGAGGTAAAACACTGTTGAGCTGGAGGGAGGACACACTGGCTCCTCCTACAAGAAACCGGACTTCAGGCTCAGGTTTGGACATGAACATTTAGCACATTGTAAGCAGAATTAAGAATGCATATATAGGCCTTCCAGTTAAGAGTTCAATACATTTTTTAAGTTGACACAAAAACCACATCATGGATGACAGAGAATAGAATAGACCAATATTACCCAAAGTGTGGACTACAATGTATTTTAGGTCGTATGTAGCTCATCTTTTAATTTTTTAATACACTTTCATTTACCAAAATATATGGAAAATAAAGAATTAGTACATCAAACTAGCAATTTCACACACAGATAACAATCCTCTTTAGCAAATAGCAGTAACAATAGATGATGTGTTCAAGCATGTCCAGAATTGTTTTGGGACTTTGATAACTGAAATTTTCACCCAAACCTTCTGTAATATAGACAGTACAGATGATATAGACTGCTAGTATGAATTTGTGTAGACTGAATTTCCATATTTACCAACACACGCTTTTCAGGGATACAAGAAAGGAAAGGGATTGGACTATTTAAATAATGTGATGGTGGTATGTGAATAGCCCAATTTAGGACAGTAGGTTAGACAACCACTTGGTGGAGATGTTGCAGAAGAGATTCAAGCAGTAAATGGGTAAAATGGACTGTGAGGTCCCTTTCCTGCTGGATAGTGTGTAACTCTTTTGGGACCCCAAGAAAGGAAGGAAGGAAGAGATAATGTAGCAGGCGTCAAAGGACACAGGACCTTCTTAACATTTTCATAATGACAAGGACTGACACTTGCTGGGCAGGGATTAGTTTTCTTTAGACATCTTGTACTGTGCAAGACGCCCCCACAATGAACAACTGTGCCACATCCACACAACTTTTGAATGTTTGGCTGGGTATTCCTTTGGGTGAAAATGCTCTTGATAATTATATAAACCTAAAAATTAACTGTGTTTGCTGTATTAACAGCATTTTTTCACAATTATAATATACACCTATTTTTCCAGATATACAACTGGGCCATTATTTTAACAGTGAAAATCCATTTTAGTTTATTATAAATTACCTTTATTCCTCTTAAGATCAGGACATTTGATTACTTTTTAAGACACTGTGTGTTTATTTGGGTTATATTATCTATCCATTTTTGTATCTGGTTCTGCTTAAAAATTGTTGAAGTTGTAGCTCCATACACATATTAATTTGTTATTAATAGGGCACCCATTTGCCAAAGATCAGGCCCTGTGATTTGGTAAGAGAATTGAATTCAGAACTTGTGTTATCAAAATTCTAAACACTGGGGTTTCTAGGACGCTTTTAATTAGAAGTTCCACAACAAACCCTGAAGATATCTGGATTTCTACACTATTTCAATCCCAGTAGACCTTACTTATTAGGTAAGTTTTTTTTTAAGTTAGATTAAAGAAATATCTCTATTCCACAAAAATATCTAGTCCAACTATTCATCTTTTTAGCTTAGCTATCCTCAGAATTCATTCAGTACACATTGAATCACCTTGGCCACTTGTAGAAAATGCAGGTTCCTGGGTCCCATCATTATAAACCTGCAATGTAAAGAAATGTCCCCCTATTTCTGATATAGGATGTTCTTGAGTCACAAATTTCAGAACACTGCTTGAAATTATATGGTTCCTGCTGAAGTAGAAGAGAAACAAACCAGATCTTGATATCTTGATAAAAGCATTTTGATGCTAAATGATGTACTTCATTAGGTCACTTAAGTTCAAGGCTATCATACACATCCTGGTTTATAAAATTGGTTAAGAGAAAAACAGATAAAATGAACTTTGGTTGATATTTATTTGAATCCATTAGGAAAGCTGTTCTGAGCCTCCTACTTTAAAAGAAATTCAATCACTTTTAGGCTATTGAATCTTAGATTCGGCAAAGGATGCACCAATGTTCACATGGCACTTCAGCTGCTACCTTTGCAAATAAACCTCTAAATGGCTTTGAAAATCAACATTAGAAAGGCTGAAAAATAATTAGCTGAATTTAGTTCAAATGTTGGTTACTGAGTGCCTTCACTTCAGAGGGATCTTCAGAGAAACAGAAACACTCTCTCTCTGTGTCATATATATATATATATGACACAGAGAGAGAGGCAGAGACATAGGCAGAGGGAGAAGCAGCTCCCTGCAGGGAGCCTGATTCGGGACTTGATCCCAGGACCCTGGGATCACAACTTGAGCCGAAGGCAGATGCTCAATCACTGAGCAACCCAGGTGCCCCTAGAGAGAAATTTTAAAGAATTTTTTCACGTAATCATAGGAGCTGGCAGGTATAAAATCTACATGGCAGGCTGGCAGACTGAAAATTCCAGCAGGAATTGCTAGTTCAATCCTTACCTCAAAGGCAGTCTACAGACAGAATTCTTTCTTTTCCAGGGGACCTCAGTCTTTTCTTTTAAGGCCTCCAACTGAATGGATGAGACCCACCCACATACATTGTGGAGGGTAATGCTTTACTCAAAGTCTAATGATTTAATGATTTAGCTATTCATAACATCTAAAACAAAAACAAAAACCCACCTTTCCAGCAGCGCCTAAACTGGTGCCTGACTAAACAACTAGGCACTAAACAACTAGTCTAGCCAAGTTGACACATAAAATTAACCACCACAGTAAGCTAAATAAAAAACCAAAATGAATCATAATGGAAACCTTAAACATGAAATAATGGTGTCATCTTTGAAAGCTATGCCACAGTATTACCTAACCTAAGTGGTTTTCCTTCCCTCCATACCACCATAACATTGAAAATGCCTGTTTTAGGGGAAATCTTGGCCACTTTCTATGTCAAAAATTAATGAATAGGTTATATTTATAAAATGATGAAGAAAGGTTTAAACCTCTAGGAGGCTTAAAATCAGACAGAAGGGTTTTTCTACAGTCTTCCATACTCCCTCTCACCATTTTATTTTTTTTAATTTATTTATGATAGTCACACAGAGAGAGAGAGAGAGAGAGGCAGAGGGAGAAGCAGGCTCCATGCACCGGGAGCCCGACGTGGGATTCGATCCCGGGTCTCCAGGATCGCGCCCTGGGCCAAAGGCAGGCGCTAAACCGCTGCGCCACCCAGGGATCCCCCTCTCACCATTTTAGCAGGAGTGGATAGAGTTTATCTAATGGTCCAACTCTGTGAACACAAGATGGACATCTCTCCCTCCCCTCCAGTGAAAAGACCCCCTGGAATTGTTTGTGCCAGTAATAATTGACCATCATGCCACACAATTACAAACTTTTTTCTTATCTCTTTGTAAAATATAAGCTTATAATTTAGTTCTTTTTTTTTATAATTTAGTTCTTATCACCCTCATCTTATAATATTAAGACCAAATTTCTAGTCATTAATTCAACTGCTGCTTTCTGTATCCTGCGGTTTATGACTCTAACTCTGAACCAAAACATCATTTTTCTACCTACAGGGGTATAGTTAGAAAAGAAAATACGTGGGACACTTGGGTGGCTCAGTTGATTAAGTGTCTGCCTTTGGCTCAAATCATGAAACCAGGGTCCTGGGATTGAGTCCTACATTGGGCTCCCTGCTCAATGTGGAACCTGCTTCTCCCTCTCCCTTTGCAGCTCTCCCGCTTGTTCTCTCTCTCTCTCTCTCTGTCAAATAAATAAATAAAATATTTAAAAAAGAAAAGAAAAGGAAATATGTGGTTTATGTTTCCAAATAACTCCATATTGGCCTTTCTACCTGGACTGGAGTGATCCCCAGGTAGAAATCTCTTCTTTGAGGAAGACCTTAGGAAATAGTAGATTCCAGCTTTCCAATTTCCAAATTTTCTGATCCATCCTCAGAATATTTGGGTGTCCTGAAATTCCCTTTAGTCAGCCCAACCCCACCCATTTAGCTGTGGCCTTTGAATGACTGCCCAGAAAGGCATGCAGACAGGTTTCTGTTTGGTCAAGGCTGATGCTTCTCTCATTTCTTCATTGCTGTCTTTTTTTTAAGAAATACCAGTCACACTTGAGTTGGATTTTTTGAAGCTAAAAGCCAACATTTCACTCCTTATTCCAAGAGGACCCTCTTTCCCCAGGCTCTGACACAAGCTCCTTGCCTTTTTGTCTCTGCCCCCTCCCCTGTGCCTAAGGAAGTACTGCTGTTTGTTTCCTCACCTCCACCTGCCAATCAGCAGCGTGAGGGGCGATGTCTGATGAGGTCCCCACTGATACCATTTTGCTGCCAGTCACAAACAAACACATTCCTTCTTGAGGAAACAATCTATGGCTTAGCTTTCACAATCTCAGCTTGCAGAAAGAAATCCAAGGGTAATAGTGTTATATTTGTGTCAAAGGCATTATTTATGTTCATTAGACATAGTGTGAAAACACAATGGCTTATATACATGCTGGTGCTTTGGCTATTACGCTTGCCACTTCATTGCTTTCTTTTTAGCTTTGCTTTCTTGTTAACCCATACCTACATAGTAATTGATTATTAAATATATATATATATATCCAATTTTCTAATTAATGGAAAGATAGACAGGGTTTACATATTTATCAGGCTCTGAATGTGCTTTTACAGAAAGTAGACTGATAAATAAATAAATAAATAAATAAATAAATGTTAATAGGTTCATTATCTATCTATCTATCTATTTAAGTGGGGAGCAATAGGGAGGGACAGAGGAATAGAGACGATCTCAAGAAGGCTCCATGCTTAGCATGGAGTAGAACACAAGGCTTGATCTCATAACCCTGAGATCATGACCTGAGCCAAAATCAAGAATCAAACGCTTAACTGACTGAGCAACCCAGGCACCCCTAAAAACTAATTTATTGAACCAAATTAAAACTCTCTATATTTTACTGAGAAATGGCATCCATGGTTTTGGTATTTAAGATTGATTTTCTAAGAAAGCAGAAGAAAGATTCACATATGCATGAGAATGAGGAACCACATTGATTTTTTTCATTAAATAGCAATCACAGAATTAAATTGTTTCTTTATTCCAGATATGTTTATTGAGGTCCATCTAATTGCCAGGCACTGAAGTAGGCTTTATAAATAGTGGGAAGTAAGCATGCAACGGTTGTAATTACTACAGAACTTCAATTACCATTTGTGGTATGAGTGGGATGAGAAATATTGAACAAATGAATCCTCCAAAAAGTCTATATACAGAAAGACTTCCACATAATGATAAAGAAGAACATAAAGGAGAAGATCAAGGTTTGTAGAAGAGAAAATGGAGGGGCCATTGTCATATCCGTAAGTATGCCAGACCCTGGAATAATAGAGGTACTATTCAAGACTGAAACACCAGATTTTTGCTCCAATTGGGGATACAACAGATGAACTAATGGGTAAAAATCCAGGTTGGTAGGTTCTGTGCTAACCCTCATGAATGAGGTCCTCTTGGGGCTCTAGAAAGCTTCAGTCTTTTTTGGAAGACTTAGAGAAGCCTCTTGAAGGAGGTAACAAATCACCTTGAAAGAACTCAGGTATTTTTTTGGTGCCTGGGTGGCTCAGTTAGCTAAGTGTCTGTCCCCAGACATTTGGCTCAGGTCGTGGCCCCAGGATCCTGGGATAGAGCCTCATCTGGGGGTGGAGGATGGTCTCTGCTCAGCAGGGAGCCTTCTTCTCCCTCTTCCTGCTGCCCCACCTGCTTATGCTCTCTCTCTGTGTCAAATAAATTGATAAAACCTTTTTTTAAAAAAGGATCTCGAGTGTTTCATTAATGACCACAATTCACTAAGCGCTTTTCTTGGGGTATAAATAACTTCTTTGCATAAGCTGTGAAAGGGAATGAAGCGCACATGGGTCTCAGCTGAGGGGAAAGCACTGGAAGAAAGAATTAAAGAGTGTCTGAATGTGGAAGTGAAGGCTTCTTGTTCCATTGCTTGTGGTAGAGTTTTGTGTAGTTGAACATTTCTTTGACTTTACAGAAAGGCAGTTATGTCAGAAAAAGGCCATTTACTGAAGGTATAAATCAAGGGGAAACAAATCCCTTTCTCTACAGCCACGGGTAGTGCAGTTGGGGCCTTCTGATCTGCATACTGCAGCTCCATCTGTCTTTGTACCTGCTGTTCATTCTTCATCCTGATGCCTCCTGTCTTTTCTCTACTTCACATTGGTAACTACTACCTGACCTTTGGGAATGTCTTTAAACAGCCCCTCCTTAGGACAGTTCTTCCCAAATCTTCAAGATAGAATTAACTTCTCCCTCAAGCAAGGGCTCCCACAATTTTGTCTATGTAATTCCTTGTTCCAGTTTTTTGCCACATTATGCCATGTTTGTTGTTTATTTAGTTGTCTCCACCAGTACACTTGATGAGATCTCTTAAGGAAATATATTGAACTGACTCTTCTTCTCTCATTATCAATTGCAGAGTCTAAGATCCAGCAGATGGTTAATAAATATTTGGTGAATTAAAGGAGGAATGAATAAATAAATGAATGAATCATCAGTAGGCTCATGGCCTTCTGGGAACACTCACAATATCTAGCATAATCAGTCTCTGAAAGATGACACTAGTTTCAAGGTAGATTCTTCCGTAGAATGATATCAGGACCATCCTATCCCAATCTACTATAGGTGCATGAGTTGCACTGATACATAATATATAACTCCATAAGTTAGGGCTTAAAACAACAAAAACAATTCATTATGTTGCAGTTTCTGTGAGTCAAAATTTTATGAGTCGCTCAGTTGAGGACAAGTTCTAGCTCAGGTTTCTTATGAACTTGTAGTCAGATACTAACTGAGGCTGCTGTCATCTGAAGGTTTGACTCTGGCCAGACAATACATTTCCCAAGTCACTCACTCAGGTTGCTGGTAAGTTGGTTCCTCTTAACTTGGGCCTCTTCCTGAAACTTGCTGAATATCCTAACCACATGGTAGCTAACTTCCTCAGAGTAAGCAATCCAAGAGACTAAAGTAGAAACTGCAATGCCTTCTATAACCTTACCTTGGAAGTCACACACTTTTGCCATATTCCGTTGGGTAAATAAGCTAGCTGTGATTCAGTATGGGAGGAAACAACACAAAGGAGTGTATACAAGGAGGTGAGGGTCAATGGGGCCATATTGGAAGCTTGTTATCACATTTGGCTATGTGAATCATCTTGGAATTCTAAGAGAGGAATCAAGGAATCTTCTTTACTAGGCCTTACCCCAGAAAGGTATTTGGGAAGTTCATGAAGAGAAGCTTAAATCCATGGGGAAGTACACATGAACCATACATGAATTGTTGACAGACAAAGAGTCTTGACTTATCTTCAACCTTTCACCTATGGTCCCCCATGCCTTTTGGTAACATAAATATATTCCCACAACATCCCTCTTCTGTGGGTGTCATTTTTCTTATTATAGATAAACTAGGGTCAAAATACAGTCACAGGAATTGCCCAAGGGTACACCATATGTCACCATATGTCAAAATAGGGATTACTACTCAAGGTACCTGAATTCCATGCTTATGTTTAGACTAGACCCCCTCCGGTACATGATGAGTTGTGGCATATGCTAACTTCTCTGAATTTCCTTTAAGTCTGCCTAACCCCAGATGAATCCATTCCTTTACCACCACTACACTCACTACCACCCCCAATCCATACATTTATTTTAAACATAGCACACACAAACACATACACACACACACAAACAAATCTTACTCTTTCCCCATATCTTCTGAAAACCCAAACATGACATCCTCTCTCTTGTGCCAATAGGGGGCCTCTAGGGGGTACTTTCAGAGTAAGAGCTGAGGCTCCCATGTTCAAAATGAGAAAGCTATAATTTTCATATTGTATCTCCTTGCCAATTGTAAATCAGTCATTTTAAGGATGCTTCCCATTCTTGTTTCCCTTCAGGCAGCTCTTATTCCTCTCCGGAAGAAGAAAAGATTTGCTTTATAGCTAACTGCAGGACTGAAATGACATATAAAATAGCAACAGCAGGGAACAAATGTGTCCCTAAAGTGGCAATATGGTGCCTTTTTGTGTGTTTTAAAGCTTTGGAGTGAGAGGCAATTTTTCTTTTCAGGCTTCTATTTGAATAGGTGTTGAAAATTTAGAAAACAACATTAGGTGTGTTCAGTAATGGGGCCTGACCTTAGCTGTTCTGTACTATCAGTGGTAGGGATGTCTATATATATATATATATATTAATATATTCTACTATTACTGCGGCCAGCTGCTCTGATGATATTTGCAGGGCAAAGCTATCAAGCTAATAACAAAGATTGTTCCATTATTAGGTTGGAGTTTTTGTTTATTATGTAATACTTTTCCCACCAAAATCATTGGTGTTCTGTACCATTAATTGAAGAACCAGAGAATAAAAACCTATTTTATTTTATTCCCTCCTTCATCTTTCCTTTTCTTTCCTTTCAATGTAAGAAATAGCCATTGTGACTGCCAAGCCTGTTTTCTTTTTTTTTCTTTTTGTCAAATAGGACAATTCCAACATTTCTTTTGAAACAAAGAGCCCAAAAGCCAAAGTAATGCCTATATTTCTCCAAACTCTCGGTAGTATCAATAAATCCAAAGGGCTGACAGCACAGGGAAAGTTCTATGCTGAGAAAAAGAGCAAATTGGATCAACAGTGTTGTTCATTATCCTCCATATTAGAAAACAATGCTGCTGAAGGTTATTTCCTGGAGGGGAGACCCCTGTGTGACCTGCCCTCCTCATACACTGCCTGTGCAAGGTCTTCGTCACAGCTGAGACTTGCAAGCATCACTGCAAACAAAGGAAGAACAGCCTGTTCTTTTTTCTTTTGCTTTGTGCCCCTCTCCTTTCCTCGTTTCATGTTGCTCAACCAGGGTCCTCCTTTGTCCCTTTAAACATTCATCACACGTAAGATTATGAATGACTTACTCCCCGAAGGTCACCGTTTTGCAACAATCGTTGGAAGAAGAGGGATGGCCGCACACTGAGCACTGCCCTATCCCCACACACGAGGTGGGGGAATTTCCCACAGCACCCAGCAACATGGCCATTGACTCCCATCTGATTCTTCATTTGCCACTGACAACCTGGGCAACCTTGGGCTTCTCTGCCTCACGTTCACATCTGGAAGATGGTTTGCCAATTCCTTTCCATCTCTAACAGTTTTTCTAACTGTAGGATGCCGAGCCCATGGGTGGCATTTCCAGACTGTGGGCTTGAGGAGTGGAGCCTCCTGGGATTGGTCACAACCCATGTGCACAATGGGCGTGGGATTGGAAAGAGGCAAAACAAAGCTTTACGACTGGCCTGTGTCGTAGCATAATCATGCGCTTTCCTCTTACAGGTTCTAAACCATATGAGAAGTAGATACAGGGGCCAGGAATCAAAACATCAGTCTGATTATTGGCAGCATTCGATTGGAAAACCTGGCTTGGACCTGAGGCTCAGCTGGGCTGTTCCTCCCCACTCCCTTCCCTGATTGCCCTCTGATGATCCCCATTTCGTAGGTGAGAACATGGAGCTGCAGGGAGGATAAGCAGGATGCGCCAGGTCCTATAGCTCTTGTGTGGCAGGATCAGCATACACAGCCTGCACTACCACTACACTGCTCTCAAGCAGACAAAGCCGCTGAAGAGGAGAACCAGCTTCTATACCAAACTGCTCAAGGCTTGCTGAGCAGGGAGGCGAATGCATGAGCATCTGGATGGGGGTCTAAGCAGGTGCCTTGAAGACCTTTCTCTACTCTCTAATTAGGTAAGTCTCTCTTCCTCTCTTGGGAAAAATGAGTGAGCAGGCAGGGATGTTCTTCCAAGAGGACAGATGTTTTTATTTTATGTGCTAAGGCAAGAATACAGGGAGAGGAGGAAATAGTTTGCTCTTCAGGGGCAGCATCACTTCAGAATGATATGAAAAGGTGGGCTAACATTGCACACTAGAGGCCAAGATGTAACCATTTGATTGCTTTTGAGGGAATCCAGCCCCAGGATGGGGGCAAGCAGGACAGGCTACATGATCTCAGGAGCCCAGGACAAACTGAAAATACAGGGCTCCCTGCTTAAAATTATTAAGATTTTCAAGATGGTGACAACAGAGCATTAAACCAAGAAAAGGTTCCTTCTAAGCATGGGGTGTTTGTCGTGTGGTTGCACAGGTCACATGCTGAGGAAGCCAGCCCCCATGGTAAAACTAGAACTCTGGGATCTAGGACATGCTGAATGTGGAGATATCTCCTGGAATCGAAGACAGCAAGATCATCATACCACATTGATTAATGAGAAGCAGTAGCAGCTGCACAGTAGAATCACCTGGAGAGCTCTTAAAAAATACCGATGCCATGCAGACCCCACCTAACACCAACTCAACCAGAATTTCTGGGCATAGGATCTTTTAAAATTTCCCCATGAGGGCCCAATGTGCAACAGAGTGAGAGATAGTGGTTTATTCCATTTCTAACCAACTCAAGGGTCTTCAGGAAGACACCTTGGCCATGGTTCTAGAATTCTCCTTTTTGAGATCTTCAGGTCGGAGGCGCTACAAGGCAAATGCCTACACCTGGGCCTGGCAGGTTACAAATGAGTGGAGACTGCGGAGAACAAAAAATATATACATATATCCTTGGCATTTGTCTCAGGAGGCAGCAGGGAGCAATGGAGACCATGGAAAACTCTAGAGCCCAGGTGGCATCTAAAGAGACTGAAGCTCCTCATCTTTGATCTATTGTTGTCTAGAGGTAAGTGCCCCTGAGTGGCCAGATCTCATTATCCGTCAGAAGATGGACATCCAGATTGTTAAATGAAGCATCTCAATTTTCACATGTGCTGAGGGCTGATAGGCACTCAGATGGGAAAACACTCTCCTTTCATGGATGGGGAAATGAGGGCTCAGAGAAGGGGAGGGGACCCACGCAGCCACACTTTGAGCTTGCGGACAGGCCACGTGTGCAGCACAGGATTCCTGATCTGACTCCTCACTTCTTTGACACTGAGTCTTAATTGGAGAAGAAATGCAGACAGAAGCCAAGTGCAAGGCTTTCTCACAGAGTATTTGAACTTACATGATTAACTAGAAGTTCATCTCACATTAGATTCCTCGTTCTCCTGATCATCAGAATTACTGGACATGATTTGAATGAACACAGATCTCATATTTTTTGCTCCTTTATTAACAGTTGTATCCGTAGCACCTCCGGCAGATGCCCTTCTCATGGCAGATGCTCAGTAAATATTTGTTGAATGAAGGAGTGACTAAATCAGTGAATGTCACAAAGGGTACAGACTCTCTGGGTATTGGTGGTCTTTTTTTTTTTTTTTAACCCAGGCATTCCCTAATAATCATAATTACATTATTAGGTTACATTTTAAGCTGCCTGGTTGAATTCACTAAGGAAATAAATCAATGCTGTTTTTCCTGAGCCAAAAGGAATCACTCTTTGTAGAAATAGAAATATTGCTCTAATTTAAAAGTAGTCAATAACTATAACTTCCTTTTTTCTTAAAAGTTTTCATGAGCCAAACAGTGTAGCAACAGAAAGGCTGCCTGGCTGAGAAGGGGTATCCGGGCTCCCAGACTTTTCTCAAAACCTAGGTAGTTCCAGGACACTATCAAATGTGTGCTACCCTGACTTCTCGTCCTGCTTCAATGCTCGTTTGCTTTATATGTAAAGGACTTCTAAATTGGCATGCTAAAAATAAATCAGATTTCAAAGGTAATTTGAATCAAATGAATGAGGGCACAGGTTTCTCTAACATCTTATTTACTTGCACCGGGAGGGGTAATAATAAACTTTGCAGAGTGATTGTTTTCCAAAGCATTTTGCCTGTCACGTGGGATCTGAACCTCACGACAGCTTTGTGAGGTCAGAATGCAGCATGCAGTATTGTTTCAGTGTCTCAGATAGGAGACCTGAGGCTCCAGGAATTTTCGATTGACTGAGGGTCACAATGCTGAAAAGTAGTGTTGTTAATTCCTGAAGTCCAGGGTGTATGATTTGAAAAGAATGACTCTAAACGCCACGAAGGAGAAAGAATCTGTATGCACCCTCTACCCAGATGGGCTAGTAAGGCAGGCCCAGCGTGCGTGGTCCTTCAGGGACACAGAGTAGGGGGCACATACATGCCAGGGAGGGTTTGTGTTTGGAGGAAGGGGCTTGCCTGCTGAGGTCTTTCTTCCTCCTGGGCTCTGTGATTCTCTGGAGGGAGTGTGATAACAGAAGGGAAACGTGATAGCCCAGAGACCTGGCTTGTGGGAGGTCCTGGGGGATGAAGGGGGTGTTAGGCAAATCCAGGCTGCACAGTTCATGGCTAATACAAAAGGAACTCCTGAAAGAGGAATACTAAAACAAACAAGTAATTTAAAAATAACAAACTTTTACTGACTTCCCCTGACTTCCCTGGTCTGGTGAGCCACAGGGCTCTGTTGGATTATTTTGTTAGTTCGGAAAATGGTCAAATATTGACCTCTCAAAATAGCAACTTCATAGTTTCCCTAATATTTTTAGCATACTGTGAATTTCATTATGGAGAACTGAAGTAGTTTTATGTTGTTGCTTTCTTTTTGAGCCCCTCTCTGAGAAAAAATAGTGAAGGGATTTATAGGTATTGGAGGGGAACCACTAGGCAGTAGCTTGAGGTAGGGGTGAGCCAGCAACCTTTGCCTGTAGGTAAGAGCCTGGGAAAGGAAGGCCTTTTTGTAGGAATTGAAAACTTCTTTACTGTATGCTGTGGTCCCCTACCTGGGTGAATAAACACACTGTCTGCTGGAGGCCTCTCTGGGAGGCCTCGACAGCATTCACTGGAACAATAATTATAGTGTGTGTGGACCCCGTGGAGTACCAGACACTCCACTAAGAGGGCTACATTCCTTATCTCATAGGCTCCTTCCAAAAACCCATAAGGTGGTTATTATCCCCATTTTACAGACAAAGCAGGCTCTGATAGGTTTAGTAACTTGCCCAAGGTCGCACAGTTCGTAAGTAAAAGGGTGGCATCTATTCAAATCTAGACAAGCTGCTTTTTCTTTTTTTAAAGATTTTTATTTACTTATTCATGAGAGACAGACAGAAGCAGAGACATAGGCAGAGAGAGAAGCAGGCTTCCCATGGGGAGCCTATTGCAGGACTTGATCCCAGGACCCTGGGATCACAACCTGAGGTGAAGACAGATGCTGAACCACTGAGCCAGCCAGGTGCCCCTAGACAGCCTGCTCTTCACCATTATACTATACAGACATCCAAAGGCAGCATTCGCACACACACTAAATGAGCCCCTCTGTGGACCAAACACTGTATTAGGTGCTAGAATGAGGCTGTTGTATTGATTTAAACCACTTGATGTTTTTTGTTTGTTTGTTTGTTTGTTTGTTTATCCTGTTGGTCAGTTAGTAAATGTGCCGTTGGTGGTGTATACATTCTGCTGTGTGCTTTTTGCTAAAGGGCATTGCATAGTGGGTAAACTTAGGCTTTTCAACCTAAACAGGGAGGCAGTGGTTAGGAAGCAAGACCTTGTAGAGAAATGGGGAATATGAGAGAGGAAGTTCAGAGGCTTGCATTTTCCTGGGACTGCTACTTCTTTCGGGGTGGGAGAAGTTTGAAGAGACCCCCTGCCCACCCTCCCATCAGAGGATGTTGAAGGAGTCAGACAGATGGCACCCATGTGCAAATTATTAAGACCATAGGCGCAAGACCTGAGGCCTCTTCCAGAGTTGGATGTGGATTGGGAAATTAACAGGGCTTTTTACTAATTGAGCCATTTAATCCCTGGTGAAGTTCAATGCCAGTGTCATATTTAGACTTATGAGTGTCATAAGGCTGGTTGCCTTTTGATGATAATGATAATGAGTCAACATTAGATGCACACACACATTCCATTACTGAATCTCCAGTGGTCATCATAAAAGCTGGCATTTACTGAGTGTCCACTCATTTGCAAACCCTTTTGTTGTATGTCCCTGTGCCCCTGCCTGAAAAGAGGTATCACTATCCCTTTTTTAACCTGAAAAAAATGAAGTCACAGAAGTTTAGAAAAATTAAACGATTTGTTCATGGGGCAGGGTAGGCCTTTAAACCCATGTCCACCCAGCTCTCAGGCCTGTGTGTTTGCCCTACCACATCTCTGTCAAGGACTAACAGGGGTGGAAACAACAAACTGCTGCTCCAACTCCCCTTAATATTGGGCACATTCTGGGTATGCTAGCCCTCATGGTCCTTGAATTAGCCCTGTTCCCTCTTGCCTCAGGGCATTTGTAAGTAGGACTTCATTGGCCTGAGATGCTCTTTCTTTCTCTCTCTCTCTCTCAAATAGAGTTTTTTCAAGACAAAAAAAATCTTACTTTCTTGATCTCTAAGTTAGATAAATTCCCTTTCTAAGGTCTACTCCTTATAGCTTTTCTTCACAGCCTTTATCATAGTTTTTAAACATTTGTAAGATGATTTAATGCACATCTTTTCCCAACCAGACTGGGGTTTTTCTCAGCTAGACCAAATTTCTAATGTCTGGGCCTCTGTTTTTTCATGACTACATCCCTAACAACAATATGTGGCAGTGTTAGATATGTGTTTGTTGAATGAATGACTGAATGAATGGTTGAATAAGGAACACTGTGTGTGGCACATAGAAAGAATTCCAATAAATTAAGGTATTATTACTATTATTATATGAAGTATCAAGAATCAAATCAAGAGTTATATAAAAATACTAGTTGACAATACAAATGGTAGCATAAGGTACTGTATTAGTTATCTATTGCCACAGTAATGGTGACTGACAAACAACTACAAAATGCAGTGGCTCAAAACCATAGGCATTTAGTAAAAATCTGTGGTTTTTCTGGTCCCACTGAATATAACCATTGGCTCATAGTTTTGTTGACCTTGGCTGAGATTTCCCACATGCAGAGGAGTTGGCTGTCAGGGGTGGCACAGCTGAGACAACTGGGCAGCCTTTGTGTGTTCATCCTCCTGCTTGCTGTCCTGCATGTGTTCTCATGGTGAAATCAAACTGTCCTGTGTTCCAGCACTGAAACGCATTGTGTTGACCTTAGAGAAAGGTTAGTGAAAAGGAAGAGGAGGAAATCTGATTGCAAACAGAAGCTTTCTTCCTTTACATTTGCATTTTAGGCCGTCGTTTCCTGCTGCTGATAATTGTAAACTCCTAATGATAAATGGCAATAAATTCTGACATACTGAAGAAGTGAAGATTTATTTTCTGATTTTCCTGGTAGCATTTTCCGACTGGTTAGCAACCCATCCACCACCCCTCACCCCCTGACCTTTTTTTTTTGAAAAGTTTATTTATTAGTTTATTTATTTATTATTTATTTGTTTTTTATTTTTTTAGAGAGTGCATGTATGTGCATGCATACTCACAGCAGGGTGAGGGAGGGGCAGAGAGGGGGGGTAGAGAGAGAATCTTAAGTAGGCTCCATGCCCAGCATAGAGCCCACAGTGTTCAATCTCAAGATCTTGAGATCATGACCTGAGCTGAAATCAAGAATTGGTGGCTTAATTGACTGAGCCACCCAGGCGCCCCTATTTATTTAAGTAATCTCTACACTCAATGTGGGGCTTGACCCCAAGACCAAGAGTGGCATGCTCCTCCAACTGAGCCAGCCAGGTACCCTGCAAACCCCTGTCTGAATTAACAGGGAGCTACTGAGTAGAGAGCAGAAACAAGTCTTTTCAAGCTTCTGACACAGTCTGAGATATGATGGATACTTGGGTTTTAATGAAAACACTGAGGGTCAAATGGTCAGGGCTGTGTCAATGGGCAGTGGCCTCTTGGAGTCCACACTCAAGTTCAGCTGCTGTGTTGCCCTTGACGGATTGTAAGCTCTTTGTGATAGGCTTGTTGTCGTTTCACTTTGATTTTCTTTCTTTCTCTCTGTTTCCCTTCCTTTCTTCCTCCTTTCTTCCCCTCTTTCCTTCTTTGAATAATCATTCCTCAGACAATAGTTAAGAAGTTTCTATTTATTGCTAAGACAGTGGTTATTATTTGCCCCTTTCCTTTCTGTGCAAGTAGTTTCTCTCCACAGCATTCCTTAATGAATTCTTGTGTTCTGGAAATATTTACTCCATAGCTTTGGACATATTTCACTAAGGCAAGGTGGAAAATCATTGATCCCTGTTATCAGTTAATGACCCAGAGCTGGTTATTGTGAGAATAAGCATTAAATAGAACAATCTGCTGTCTTTCCCTTTGCAACTCTACTCCCATATTTAAATGTTTAAGAGATTCTTAGTCCCAAAAATTACAATGAAATTTACAAAATATCCAACTTTAAAGAACTCATATTTTACAAATGGAGGAAACTGAAGTTCCAAAAGACAGTAAGTGGTTAAAAGTGGATAAAAGATTTGTGTAGTTCATGACTATGTTGCAGTTTCATACCAAGGAGTCAGGCTCAAAAAATACTTTCATGTTCTTGCCACTTCTCATTGGGGTCAGTCTGTTTCAGGGTCAGTAATGACGAAGGTAATCAGAGTCCTGTTTCTCCCTCAGCCTAGCTGGTGGTGGCTGAGGCAAGTGACCTCTTATCTCAGCCATCCTGGTCATTTCTTTTTCCCAAATCCAGCTCTTTCCACTTTATTGATCAAATATGCAAACACTGATACTTTTAGTCCTCAAAGAAGCAACTAGACCACGAAGCGCACATTGTATTACAGAAATATCTGGATTGACAAACTCCACTGGAAGAAACTTCTACACACTCAGAGGAAAAATATAATCTAGTGGATACGGAAATCATTAATATAAGTGTATCTAAGCTTACAACAAACATCTTTTGACCTACAAATTTAAAATTGTGAATATAATTTCTAGATTAGACTTCGCTAAAATTCTTTAAAAATGTAGAGAAGAATCACCTAGAAAGTAGTTAAAATATACTTCTTAACTGAGGCCTGAGGGACTGTGAATTCATTAACTAAAGATTTCTTTTCTATCAAATATCCAAAGTAGTGTTCCCTACAAAGTAAAGGTTGCATTTATTTTGAAGCATAAAAATGAAGCTACTACCACAATAGCATCAATTAATTGAGATAACTCTTGGGTTATTGGATAAAGCCAGGCATTTCTAATTTAAAAAGAAAAGGAGACATCCCACCACACACAAAGTTCAGAATAATTTTTCTTGTAAGGTCCCAATTCATCTGCTCTCATGATACACAAATATCGTGATCATACTGCACCTTTTATTGCACTATTACTATTTTTGCACTAATTAGATTAATGATAATTGGCATAATGGTAAATGGGCAAAGATTTATTAAATAACCAAATGACTGAACAATTAAGCTTTTAAGACAATTGAATTAAGTGACCTGATTCTTTATTTATGTTCAGCTGACTGATTCTATTCAGCCAAATAGCCCACCCTAGAAACACCTATATCAGACATTGAGGAATAGGAAATATTGTCTGACACAGGTCCCCACTTCTGGGGCCCATGACCCATTCCTGGAGCCCTGGTTTGTGCAGAATCTTCTAAAGCCCAATTTTACTTTTTCTTTTACATTCATCCATTTTTTTTCTTCATAGAACAGAGATGATTTCCTGGTCTCCTTTCCAATAATCTTTGTTGCTACCCCCAGCCTCCTTGGGCCTGTCCCATGCAGTAATGCATATCACTGTCCAGTCCCATCCAAAAGGGTAGTCGCATGTATAGCTTTTCTTTGCCTTGTTGGTTCTTCCTCTTTTTACTTGGTGACTGTAGGGCTGTTTGAGGCCTTAATACCTAGAGCAGTCTGTAGCAATGGCAACTAGTCAAGAGCTTGGAACTGCAATTCAGGTCCCTCTCAGATTCCCTAGCACTGTTCAGTTATTGGAACAGCCTGCTATTGCTCTCTGTTCAGAGAAGAACTCTCTGAAGACACTATTTCCAATTACCACCTAATGGAAAAAACTGAATCCTATTCCTCGTGACTGATATGTCTGAATATATTCTTCTGTCTCTACTAGCTGGGCCTTCATCTAGCATCCTTTCCTAATAAGAGATCAAGATGCCTCTCACTTTGGCCAAATGACTATGATGAACAGGCTCTTTCCAGGACACTTTGTGGATCATGTTCATAAAGGCCATTAGTTTAGAGAATTGCAGATATCCTTTAAATGGCAAACACATCTGTGTTATTAATTATACCAAACTAACCTTTATCCTTTGAAAGCTAATATAGTCCCCATGACACAGCTGTTCTGCAAACAGATGTTCAATCCGGATATTTGCTTGATTTCTTAAATTAACTGTGCATTGATCTGATAAATTGTTAAAATCACAGTTTTATGATTTTTTTGGTTAGTTCATGAGTATGTGGATGTGAAGGAAAAATTAATGGAAAACATGCTATTTAAAAACCATTCTAATGAATATATTTTCTTCTTCTCCCCTCCTCCTCCTCTTCCTTCTTCTTTTTTTGAGGTATACTACATGATTACAAAAGAACTGTGAGACCCAAACAAGATCGCAGGTTACTACATATAAACTATCAAAATGAGGGATCCCTGGGTGGCGCAGTGGTTTGGCGCCTGCCTTTGGCCCAGGGCGCGATCCTGGAGACCCGGGATCGAATCCCACATCAGGCTCCCGGTGCATGGAGCCTGCTTCTCCCTCTGCCTGTGTCTCTGCCTCTCTCTCTCTCCCTCTGTAACTATCATAAATAAATAAAAATTTAAAAAAAACTATCAAAATGAGATTTTGAGAAATTAAATTTCTAAGTTCGTCTACTTTCTGTCAGTTGCAGAGCTGGCATCAGACACTAACAGCTGTTTGACCATGGCATATAAATACATTTCAAATTTAACTGGCTAGTGATCTTTACTGTTTTAGAGTCATCCATCTGATTGTAGAGCTTCATGATGATATGCCTTGCAGTATATTCTTTTTTAAAGATTTTATTTATTTAATCATGGGAGACACAAAGAGAGAGGCAGAGACACAGGCACAGGAAGAAGCAGGCTCCTCACAGGGAGTCCAATGCAGGACTCGATCCCCAGACCCAGGATCACACCCTGAGCCGAAGGCAGACACTCAACTGCTGAGCCACCCAGGTGTCCCGCCTTTCAGTATATTCTAGATGAGAGTAAAAGCCAATAGTACTATGCTAAAACCCAAAAAACTGGGAATGCCAAGGTGTAAGGCACATGCGTTATTTGCCAATGCCATCATAGAATGTGTCTGTGCAGAACAGAGGCAAAATTTTAGATCTCTTGTCCTCTGGCACAATCCTTTGCGATAAATGCATTTTGAGAAGGGGGTGCTTAAAGCATTGGTTTGATTTATTTTCGAAAAGATAAATTAATAACCCATATCCCCACCTAAGGATGCTCAGTGATTTGATATGCATATACCTCTATCCCACCCGTTTACATAAAGAATCATCCACACATTAAGGTACACATGTCATCTGCCCATTAGTGAATCCTCACTGCATTAAGAAGCTTTCAATACCCAATCTTTCTAATGTCATTAGACAACCTTGACCTTCGATTTCTTGCAGTGTGAATAATATTGCATCATATCTACACAGAGCAGTGTAATCATCTTTTCTATTTGTGGCACTAAGACAGTCAACAGTATTTGATACAATCAGCATGTGTCTTGATACGGAAGGCACATGGTGACAAGCCTAACTGAATGTAGTTATTCGGCTGTCATGAAATGCACCTTATGGTGATAAACTTCCACCATAAAATTGGAAGACTATCACATAAACATGTTTCACAAAGAAATACACTAGCAGAATTCACTGCTGGGTTATTGTTGGAAAACAGTGTTCTATTTATTGTGCTGCGATTTTTACAGTATGTGTCAGTGTTTGGGTGCTCGTTACGTTTTACAATGAAGTAATTACTGGGTGGTGATTTCTTTATTCTGGACAACAATTCTATCTAATTAGTGAACAATAAATTGAAGTGGTTGGATTAGGGAAATCTGAATGGACATAGCAGGGCAGGCTGATTTTCAGTATCTTGGAAGCATTGTGTTGTTTTAAATTTAGACTCTCAAACTACATGCACATTTTTTAACTTCATGGGAAATTATTTCTTTCCAATCTGCCAGTTCTTTTTACCTCAATCTCTGCTTTTTCTGTTTCCTTCTCTTTGTCTAATATCACCTCATTATTAATAAAATAACATATTCATGGATTGATGAAGTATGTGAGATATGCCATTGAGGCTGGGGATATAATCATCATATATACCCACATAACTCCTAAACTGATAATATGCAATTTTTTAAAAGACATCTGTCCTTTAATTTTATTATGACCCTGGGAGTGACACTCATATTCCACTGCCAGCTCTCTGGGTAAGAAGGCTAGAGAAGGAGCTACTCACGGAACCTGCATGGTAGGAAACCAGCTTCACTGATTTTGCTGAGGAAAGGTCTTAAGAACTCATTTTCCCCTCACAGAGCTACAAACTGTCTATATTTATCTGGCACAAGCTTTATCCCATATCCTGGATGTTCAGTCTATATGTTTTATAGACTCCATGCCTTGAAAAATAGTCACAACCAACTTTGAATTTTATGTTCCATAAGGACAGATAAATGTTTGTTTTTAAGGAGAAAACTTAAAAATAGAGAAAACCATAGCCAGATACAAATGAAGACCCATAGGAATCAGACCCAGCCATTCCTCTGATGCTAGCCCAACCTGCCTGCTGGCAACATAACTGGGTCTTCTGAATTCCCACTAGCCTGTCAGATGGTAGCCCAAGATGCTAACGTAAGATCTGCTTCTTTGGGTCTGAGGGAGCAAGTGAAGGGATTTTCAAAAAACTGCTGCTCAGGTAGGAGTAAAGGCTGAAATCGAGGTGAGGGGTAAAGAAAATAGGAATAAAAGAAAAAAATACAATAGGCAAGTAATAATTGAAAGAATACCATTATAGCAATACTAACTCAGACAAAAATAGATTTTAAAGCAAAAACAATTGCTAGGAACAAAAAAGGGACACTAAGCAATAATAAAAAGAGCAATCTGAGAATATATTACAGTCATGTATATGAACCTCACAACACAGCCTTAAATATATATAAAACAAACACTGACGTGGTTATATGGAGAAAATGAAAAAGTTACAATCATTGTAGATTTTAATATTTGCCTATTGGAAAAGAGGATAGAAAGATATTGTAAGTATATAAGCAAACTCACAATTAATAAAATCTGGAGAGTTGACTTAAAGGGGGCAACCACTATTCAGCTTCAGAGTTCAGTTGCCAAAAGGAAATGCAGGTCTAGTGTTGCTTGGCCATCCAATCTTCCAAGAGACACTGGAACCAGAATTTTTAGGTAAGATCTTCTTGAAAATGTGACAGTTTAAGACTTCAGCATCTTCATGACACAGTGCAGGCAACACAAACCAGGTCCGTCGCCAGGGTCAGTATCTGAGTGAACTAATGTCTGCCTTTCCTTTCATACAGTTTTTGAGGTTCAAATCCTTGTTTCTCCACAGCTGTGTCTTCAATGGTATTTGAGGATTAAATGAGGAAAAAAATTAAATGTAATAATGATTTCATGAATTAATGATTTATTTTTATAACTTATTTCACAGAATGCTTTATATAGATGCATGTAGTAGAAATTTCTGGTAATCCAGGGGAGAAAAGTGATACTGAATACACCCTCTCCCCCTACTAGTCCCAGGCTGTCCTAAAGCATGGAGTAAATCTTATTCATTTGTGCTTCTCCAGTGCCTAGCTCATGAGTACATGAATAATGAATGATACAATGAATAATTGGAATGACTATGTTTATAATTCTTTTTTTTTTAATTTATTTATGATAGTCACACAGAGAGAGAGAGAGAGAGGCAGAGACACAGGCAGAGGGAGAAGCAGGCTCCATGCACCGGGAGCCCGACGTGGGATTCGATCCCGGGTCTCCAGGATCGCGCCCTGGGCCAAAGGCAGGCGCTAAACCGCTGCGCCACCCAGGGATCCCTGTTTATAATTCTTTATAAATATTATAATTCTATTGACATTTACTCAGCACTTCCTAGTGTGTCAGACATTGCTTGCTTTTTACATTTAATTTATTAATTCCCATAACTATTACAATTATGTCCATCTTACAGATGAGGACATCTAGTTTTAGAACAGAAGCAAAGTTAAATAACTCACTGAAGCTCCCCCAGCTTGTAAGTAATGAAGCCAGGATGGGACCATTTCTCATAAAAGCTTTATAATACATCATGTATTTCATAAATACATGAAAAAGAAAGTGCTGACTGCAGCAAATGTGAGAATTATAATCCTCTTTTTATAATCTCAACTACTTAACTGACATTCTCAGCAAGACTCACTTAAAATTTGGCAAATATTTATTAAGCACAAACTAAGTCTGGTGCTGTGGATCTAGCAGTGAACAAAGCAGAAAGAATCCCTGCCTTCATGGAGCTCATATTCTAGAGAAGAAAGAAAAAGTAAACAAATATGAATGATGAGTATGAAACATAGATAAATATATACAAATGCATGTATAATATGATTTTAAGTACTTCTAGGAGCTATGAATAACATAAGCCCAAGTCAAAAGGAAGAGAATAGCAGAGTGCTTCTTCAGCTAAGATAGTAAGGAAAATCTTTCATGGGAGTAGCAGGGGAAAGTGTCCCAGAGAAAGAGCTAAGCAATTACAAAAGCATAAGAAGGAGCATGCTTATTGGTTCAAGAACCAGGAGCCAATGTGGGCAAGGGAAGTGGGCAGGAGCCAGATCCTGTAAGAGCTTTTAGGTCAGAGAAATGATTTAGAATTGTTAATTTCGTGTGACGGTAAGCCACTAGAAGGTGGAGGGCAGGGGAGTGACCGGGTCCGATACAGGTTTTTGAAATTAACACTCTGGTTGCTATGTGGAGATGTGGAGTAGGGGGTTTACATGGAGTTCTTTGCAAAATTTGGGCTCATGTATATGAGTATATATTTTTTCCTTACCTACTAGCAAATCTGGGGAAAGAGTAGAAGCAAGAACACTAATAAGAAGTCTTGGGTAAATCCCTTAAGCACTCTGAACTTCTGTTTTTTCATCTATTATGTGGAGATAATGCTTACTCAGCCTTCTTACACAATAATAGTGTAAATTAAAGTAGGCAGGTACTACACACATGTAAGAGGTAATGCTTATTATTAAGATCATAGTGCTAGAGATTATAATAGCAAAAAAGATAAAAATCTGACATTAAAGTAGACTGTTTTTGGTTTCTCTGTGCACTCTATTTAGGTGTATAGAATGAATGCTGTACAATTAATAGTGGTAACTCCTTCTTATTGGAGAAAACAATACTTCTGATATCACATTACTCAGAAATACCTGCTTAGATTTTACTGACATAGTCCAAATATATGGGATATATTGTTAAATGTTAAGAAAATATTTTTAAAAAAAAAAACCTTCCATTCCTAAACTCTGAACACTTAGGAAAAGATTCATCAGATCACCTACATTTTTTTCTCTAGCAGTGGCCAACTCTTTTTTTTTTTTTTTTCTTTATTTCCTCCAACTGCTATTTTAACAGACATCTTATGTGAATGCTCTTGGTGTCAGGTAGACAAAAGCAGAGGCTGTAGTAGCTGAATTAGTGTTATGGCTACTGTTCCTGTACACTACCAGTTCAATCTGAGATGCTGTTTCCTGCCAGAAACTTGGCATGAGGGTCTGACATAGCCTAAGGAGTCCAGGTGGTATTTCAGAATAAGACCCAAAATTTAGAGGTGAACAGGACAAACGAGTTTAAATCCAAGTCAGTTTTGCTATATTTGTGACCTTGAACAAAATTTGGAAACTTCTTGAATCTCAATTTGCTTCTACATAAAATGGAAATAATAATGCTTGGCCTGAGCCTTAAATAAAATTAGTCCACAGAGCACCTGGCATATAGTAGACACACAAATCATAGCTTCTGCTCTTCTCTTTGGGGCAAATCTATTTCTCATAGTAGTGGGCTAGGGTGAGGGTGGAAGGTAACTGTGCTACTAGAATTAGTTCTGGGTTGGTTCTATAAGAGTAGGAACAAGGATTACAAGCCTGCTCCACATTATCTCTCTCACTAGCCAGTTTGGGTTCACTTTTCCACCCATGAAATAAATATCTTTAGAGCACTTTCAGAGGTTTAAAAATTAAGGCTAAGCAATTATTTCTGGAACACTACTGAAATGAAGGTAGACCTCTGTCATTAACTCATAAATAGGAATTTTTTTTTTTAAAGATTTGTTTTAGAGAGAGAGAGAGAATAAGCATGCACTCTCCGGGAATCCTCAAGCAGATTCCCTGCTGAACACCAAGCCAGACACAGGGCTCGAGCACAGGATCCTGAGATCATGACCTGAGCTGAAATCAGGAGCCAGCCACTTAACTGACTGAGCCACCCAGGAGTCCCCAAATTGACATTTATAGTGGGAAGTTAGGAGCACACAGAGCATCCCTTCGAAGACCCCATCTTGTGCCCTATGAAATCCTGGAATATTGCAATTAAAGCGCTTCTAAGAAGTCATCTCTTATCAATGGCTCCTAACTTGGTAGGGTGAAAAGCACTTGAAGCAATCTGTCAAGGTCAACTCATCTCTCCAGGAAATGTCTCCTTTACACTTACATACAAAACTTCATGTATGGTTTCAAGGTGTCCATAGTCCTTCTCATCCATGCATGAACCTCATGTTAAAAGCTCATGGCTCTCTCAGTATTGTTTTTATTTATTTTTGCCCCCTGATTGGAACATGAAACTGAGTCCTAGATTCACAGACTCCAGTTGGAGGTATAATTGCAGATTAGATTTCCCAGGAAAGAGACTGAGGTGGAGACTAGGAGCAGGATGTTTATCAGGGAATGCTCTTGGGATCAACACCTGTGTGAGGGAGAGGAAAGAAGCAGAACTGGGCAAAGGGAGAAGTTGAGATGAAATGCATTTTTTAAAGATTTTATTTATTTATTCATGAGAGACAGAGAGAGAGGCAGAGGCATAGGCAGTGGGAGAAGTAGGCTCCCTGCAGGATCTGGGACTCAATCTGATATGAGACTCAATCCTAGGACCCCAGGATCATGTCCTGAGCTGAAGGCAGATGCTCAACCACTAAGCCACGCAGGCATCCCAGAAGTTGAGATGCAATGCATTCTTAACAAAGGCCCCAGGTGACTTTTGAGGACCTCTGGAGGTAAAATGGCCTTTCTGAGCCATCTTAAGTTGGGGCAAGAGGTCCAGCTAGGCTTCTTCATAGATTAGTCATTAGATGTGGACTTCCCTGAGAGAAGCTGCACCCTTCAACTGAAGCAATCCTTGAAAGTGTTGACAATTGACAACTGAGGCTTTCTGCCTGGATTACTCCCCACAGTGGGGGAAATGTGTCCTTCAACCCTGAAGGGACAATCTGGGTAGTACATCACAGCACCCACCACATGAAGTGATTTGCCCAAGGTCACACATTATTTATCAGAGCAGCTGGCACATGGACCCAACTTCCAGGGTCTTAGCCAGTCATCTTACCATTCCCACTTTGCCTCTTTGTCCACTGCTTCTCGTGCATTTCATCCCCCCTGTCAAAACTTCTAAGCTCTTTGCCATTCTCCTTTGAAACAACTTTACTGCAGCCTGTTAGGAAGGAACATTTCCTTGAATATTATCTAAGCCTCTTTGTGTAGATTGTTAAGTGTCCCGCTACTCTTGTGTAAGACCAAATAACACCTGCACTTGGGGGGGGAAAAGAATCTAATATTAAATTCCATTACTCAGCTCAGGAGCACAAGAGACACAGAAAAGGTTCAAAAAGGGGCAATGAAAAAGAATTGAGTCATAACAGGAGTATATAGAGTAATGAGTTTAATTTCCCAAATTCTCAATTTCCACCCTCAGCTCCAAACATGTTTCTTCTTATGCAATTTAGCCATAATTTCAGAGTAGCCTTACAGTGTATTGACTAAGAACTAATTAGTGTGCTCAAGCCTTTAATGTGTCTGATTTGTGAATTGCAACTTTTGGAGTTTTCCTTTTTTTTTTTTTTTCAGTGTACTTTGACCAAAGCTAAATCATCTTTTAAAATGCTACCCTTGAGAGTAAAGTCTTTTGCTGCCAAAGGAAGTCCCACAGATATCTGATGGCAGCCAGGAAGCAAAACAAATGCATCTCTCTCCCTGATAATTTATTTTGTCTCTAAGAGTTAGGTCTCAAGAGGCACCCACTAACTAGGATGGAGATTGGACTAGGCCATATCCATGCCTCTCCTATGAGCATCTGGTCTATTTTCCTACCTGGTTTTCTTTGGCATCCTTAAGAAAAGATCTTCCATGTCACAATCAGAGACATCACAAATAATCTCTGCATTATAGAAGACTTTATTGTCAAAGACAGTATGCATTTGCGGTTAAGTACTACAATAGATGTTAGTAGGGTTCCCCAATTATGGCTTTTTCTTGTTCTCAGAATACCTATAGGTGAATGGGTCCATGTAACTATTTCTGGCCAATAAATTCTTAGCAGAAGTAATGCATTTCATTTCCAGTCTGTCAAGAAAAATGCCATGTATTATTCTATTTTCCTCTATTCTGGCAATAGCAAAGGAGGCCTTGTGTTGGAATAATGAAAGCCCTCTCCCATCCTCCAAGAAGAGGAAGCCATCTTGATCTTTGAGTTATCATTTGGAGAATGGCTTCTCCCGAGAATCATCACAGTGGACTTTGAATTCATTAAAAAAAAAAAAAATCATCACTTTGTAAAACCACTGAGATTATTGTTACTGCATCATAACATAACTTAGCAACTAATATAAGCACGTCCTCTTTTGCCTTATCTTTATCCAGCGCCAAATTTATTTAAGAAGTATTCATATTCCTAAACCCATTCTCTTTGGTCTATAACAGCCTAACAAACTTAGCTGTTGGATTCTCAAGAGTACACACATGGATCAGAGCCTTCATCACTGCCAGCCTATGAAGCAAGGCAATATTTCTTTACCCTTGTAATATCTGAACCAAGTATAAGCCCAGGCTAGAGTAAACATTCAATAGAAGTTTGCTGGACAAGAATTGATAAATGAATATTTCTTTTGGGGACAGTGCATATATGTTTTGCCTTCAGGCCTTTTCTAGTTGTTTTAATCCTCTACCAGTTCTAACTCAACCTTCTTTAAAAATCTTACAGAGAGGGCAAGAAAGGATGGGAACATACCTCAGAGGAAGTGAGGCAGGGGATGTGGAATCCATATTCTTTCTCATCATTTACTAGATCTGTGACCTTAAGCAAGTTTCCTGAGCTTCCTTAAACCTCATTTTTCTCATCTGGATAAGTTCAGGCTAATAAGGCTTCCTTCACAGGGTTGATATAAAAGTTACATGAGACAATGCATGGAGACAGCTTAGCATGATGCCGTGCACAAAATATGTGACATATAACAAATACAATCTACTGAATCTATTCAATACCTTTCCTTCCCTTTAGATTTCTTTCTCTCCTGTACCTCTGACCCTAACTTCCAGCTGCTACTTCATGTCCCCTCACTACCCAGAAATTTCCTCTCTATTTGGTGATACCTCATCATCTCAGCCTGTCTTCTTCAGACAGTGGCCTATGCAACAAGTCCAGTTTCTTCACTTTAAAAATTATAGAGGGCAGCCCGGGTGGCTTAGTGGTTTAGCGCCTGCCTTCAGCCTGGGGTGTGATCCTGGAGACCTAGGATCGAGTCCCACGTCGGGCTCCCTGCATGGAGCCTGCTTCTCCCTCTGCCTGTCTCTGCCTCTCTCTCTCTCTCTCTCTCTCTGTCTCTGTCTCTCTCTCTCTCTCTGTGTCTTTCATGAATAAAATCTTTTTAAAAAATTTAAAAAAATTATAGGTAGTTGCTTGGTTAAATAGGGTTAATAATCTAATTCCTATTATTCCTAATTAACTCAGTATGTTAATAACTACTCTGATATTGCTTTAAAAGAACACAAATTTTAAGAAGGGATACCAGCAAATCCAGGGCACCTGACACACAAGATGGTTCTATAATGGCAGAATTCTAGCTAAGAGTGACTGGCTTTGGGGAAACTGGGGCCAGTTGGCACTGAGGATGCTCATTCCTTGATTGAGTCACACCATGTAGTTTGTCACTGATTTGGTTTATGGCTGGAGTTGGTCCTGAGATCAGCATGTACCACCATAACCATTTCTAGGTATAAATGATGTAGAGGGACAATTGTTGTTTTTACATACATTTTTTACATACATTTTTTAAATTGTATTTGCATAATTGGCATATAGATCAACAGTGTCCATTCTTAGATAGTTTCCAAGCATTTGTTATTGCTACCTTTCAGCATGTCATTAAAAAAAATTCTTTCACGGTATCTACCTATTATCATTGATCCAGATTCTCAAAACCTTAATAGAACCTAAAGCAGAGAAGGTATAAGTCACTGGAGTCTTTATGGTCAGTAAATCTTTATTACATTGTACATGTGCCCAATAAAGCCGATATCAATTCCTTCAGCAGAAACAAAAGAAATTCTACTGTTCCATGCTCATTTCCAGCCTCCATGTGACCCTCTAGGCTGGATGTCTTCTGTGTGCCTCATGAAGCTCATCTCTTTTCCATCGTGCATTGTAGTCCATGAGGCAGACCCACATGGCACACAGTGGATTTCCTTGCCCTTTGGCCACAAGTTGAAGTGATGGGAAATACAGGCAGGATTTGGAATATGGGGAGTGAGTCAGGACCATTTACTTCCATAGATGCCTCCTTGTTAAGCGGCGATGGAGTGATTATGTCCCTCAGTGGAAGACCAGAGCTGCTTAATGGTCAGTTCCTTTTAATTGCCTCTTGGGTTTCTGTAACCACTCTCTTCCTTACCCCTTCAGGTGTGAAGTACTAATGGTTCCCCTGTAGATAGTTCCAGGATATTACACTACCCTGACTTGATTTCCCTAAATACCTTTGTAAATTGTAAGTTTTAATTAAATTCTGAAATACCCCATTCTTTCCTTTCAAGACATTGACATACATCCACCAACCTACTTTGTGTTTGGGTCCTGGTACTACATTGCACAGAGAAACATCTCAGATGAACTTAATCCTTTCCTTCTGAAATCATGAAAATTCTGCATATATTGAAAATTCCTGGACCAAATGGAGTGATTTTTCCTAATTTTATGACATTATGCCATCTTTCTCCTCCCCCTCCCCCTTTAGGAGAGTGTTATCTGTAGAAGCTTTTGGCTTAGCCCAGGTCCAGAATTGGAGGCAGGCTTCCAGAAGGTATGACAAATGCTCAAGCATGTCAAGCTGTGACAGTCTCAATGGGCTGAGATTTCAAAAATCTTATGAAAAGGAGACTTTGAAGTGCTTTATTCAAAGGCAGCCAAAGCTTTTATCATCAGAGGAGGAGATTCTAATGTGGCCTGATAATTAGCGTAGAGTGGGGGCATCCACTCTCTCCTAAGGAATGAGATTCCATGGCTGGAATGTTCCCTGAACTGAAATCTGGCTGCACAAAGAAACTACGTCTCATTCCTGAAATTTATAACCATATTCACCATAGTTTTATGAGCCACGGCATCATTTTTTAAAAAGTCTTGAACCCTTATAGAGCTATTCAAATAGCCATTGAGCCATTGGGACTGAAATAGGAGTTAGTTCAAAGTGGCAGTTCATAAATTAGAGGTGCTGTTGTTTCAAGGAGAGTACATACGTGCGAAGCAAAGAGGCTGATGGACTAGTTGACTAAGTTATTGTTATGCTCATGACTGCATAGGAGTGTGGGGGTGCTGAACAAGCCGACTTTGACTTTTCATTTGACTTTGCATATAATTAGAGACCATGAGCCATCAGACACATAGAGAACACATTTCATGTTGTTTATTCATGTGTTTAACATACACATTTTTAGCTTAAACTATGTACATGGGGGGAAAATTGGTAAATAACTAGGTGGTTCATAAGGAATTTCTAGTTTAATAGAGAAGGCCTAAAAACCCAGAATTATGATGTAATGTACTAGCTAAGAGCTTTGCGGCAGAATGAGCAGAAAGGGAAATGTCGTGAAGATGGGCTGAGGGAGTTGACTTGGGCATAACCAGGGAAGACTTTGTCGGAAGAGGGTATGTATGAATTATTTCTTACTAGACCAGTTGTAGTGTCTCAGTTGGGTGAGGTCAGGTTGAACTTCTCAGCAGAGAGTTCAGGAAACTCAGCTGCTTAAGGAAGCAGAAAAAATTCAGAGAACTTCAGGTGATTCCATACCAGTTTAGAACATCTTATTTGTGGGATGGCATGCCAGAAAGTAGTGACTGAATCCAGGGGTTATTAAGTATTAAAGGATCTGGCTTTTTTTTTTAAGTTTGTTTGTTTGTTTATGAGAGAGAGAGAGAGAGAGAGAGAGAGCGAGCGCGCGCGCGAACATGTGCACCAGTGGTGAGACGGGTAGAGGGAGACGGAGAGGGAGAAGCAGAGTCCCTGGAGGAAGTCTGATGCAGGGCTGGATCCTTGGACCCTGAGATCATGACTTGAGCCAAAGGCAGATGTTTAACCCACTGAGCCACTCAGGCACCCCAAGGGATCTGGCTTTAATCCAAAGGCTAGCAACCCATGTTTCAAAAGGCATTCATGTCACCTGGAGAACCTGTGAACATGTAAATTACTGGGGCCCTGTTCTTTGACATTCTGATTCAGTAGGTCTGGGATCTGCATTTTTAAAAGCAGCCTAGGGGCCATATTTTCAGAAATACTGCTACAGGAGATGGAAAGCCCTAGAAGAGTTAAATGGAGGATGCCCCACATAAGCATATCTATATGGACAATCATTCCTTTGCATTCATTTGACCCTTTTTCTTCTGATTTGACCCTTTTTTGTATATGTGAGACTGAAGGAAAGTCTAAGGATACTACTGAAATGATCCATGGATGAATATTTCCCTGGGTATGTGACACTCTCTAGTTAGTCACCTAAGAGCTACTTCATTTATCATTTTGCTATTTATAAAATTGATGTAGATCCCAAGCAACTCCAAAGTATAATTGAAGAGATTAGTAATATCAAACACAGTATGCAGTGGGGGAGTAAAATGGTTCATCTAAAGAACATGCACCAACTGAAGGAGAGAAGCTATTACCTGGGGACTCAGAAGCTTAGCTAGAAGAGACAAACTTTAAGCAGCTTTGGCTTTTCTGGTATCATAAGGAAAAGTAGGAAATATGTTGAATTACATGTTTTGCATTGTTTAAGAAAAATGGTATTCTGGGGCACCTGGGTGGCTCAGTGCTTGAGTACCTGCCTTTGGCTCAAGGCATGACCCTGGGGTCCTAGGATAAAGTTTTATATTGGGCTCCCCATGGGAAGCCTGCTTCTCCCTCTGCCTATGTCTCTGCCTCTCTATGTGTCTCTCATAAATAAATAAATAAAATCTTCAAAAAAAAAAAAAAGAAAAATGGTATTCATTTGTTGGAGACAAATACTTTCCTGTTGAAGGTTCAAGGAGTGATTTGTATACAGTGATCAAGATCATTTATTGTTCCATAAAAACTAGACAATGTATCCTGGTAATAAGAATGTGACTTTTTTAAAAAAATGCCGGATACCTGACTGAAGAAAGATCAGGAAGTTTGTAATTGCACCTAAGTAATTTTTGATGACAGTACAAATAAAAGCCCAGAGAACATAGAATGTATAAGATTGCATACATATTGGACTTTCTATTTGTTCTTACAGACAATATTATATCTTTGTTGTTGTTATAAATTAAGTTACTCTATTCAGAACCTTAGTTCTGAAAAAGCAACAGAGGCAGTTGATAGGAGTAAGGATCAGTGTCTCAGTATCTTTGGCCTGATAAAATTCAATATCTAATACATAACACAAGTGACTCTTGAGAGCAGGGGATATGGAATAAAAACATGAATTTCAGCATGAAAAATTAACAAAAAGAAAAAGGAAAATGCAATGAAGATAGTAAAGAGATAAAAAAGTAGAGAATTTTTTATGAATAAGCCTCTTATAATGAGCAAACATTGAGTATTACTATATTCTATCTGTCAAACAGTCACAAGTCCTGGCCCACAGTCAAGAGGGTAAAAAAAAGGAGTCCACCCCTTGGTGCAGGTATAGAAATAATAAAATTGTGGCTACTTTTTAAATTTTTTAATCTTTGATTGTGGTAAAATACACTTAACAAAATTTGCCACCTATTTTAAGTGTGCAGTTCAGTGGTATTAAGTACATTTACGTTGTTACACAATCACTCTCCAGAACTTTTTCATCTTCCAAAACTGAAACTCTATACCTGTTAATTGACATCTCTCTATATCCTTTTCCCTCCGACATTCTGCCTTCTGTTTCTAAGTTTGGCTGCTCTGCATACCTTGTATAAGTGGAATCATATAGTATTTGTCTTTTTTTTTTTTTAAGATTTTATTTGAGAGAGATAGTGACAAAGATAGCAGCAGCTACAGCGACAGAGATAGTGACAGAGCACAAGCAGGGAGGAGAGGGAGAAGCAGACTTCCTGTTGATCAGAGACCCCGATGTGGTGCTTGATCCCAGAAACCTGGGATCATGACCTGAGCTGAAGGTAGACACTTAACCAACTGAGCCACCCAGGTGCCCCAGTATTTGTCTTTTTGTAACTGGTTTATTTCACTTAGCATAGTGTCTTCAAGGTTCACCCACCATGTAGTGTGTGTCAGAATTTCCCTACTTTTTAAGACTGGATAATATTCCATTGTATGAATGGATTACATTTCATTTGTCCATTCATTGATGGATATTTGGACTGCTTCCACCTTTTGGGTGCTGTACATAATGCTTCTATGAGCATGAGTATATGAATATCTCTTTATGATCTTGCTTTCAGTTCTTTTGAGTATATACCCAGAGTTGGGATTGCTGGCTCATATTACATTAATTTATTTTTCATATGAATTTTCCACCTAACCTATTCTATTCTCTAGCCTGATTTTTTGTTTGTTTGTTTAATGGTATAACTAGAACAGCTTTCTATGGAAGTGCTGCCATATACTTGTGGCTCTTTTTAATTCACCAAGAAGTGTATAGATCATCAGTTTGTTGTAAACATACATGCTTGGATAATTCTTTCTGTGGGTCGGTGTTTAGAATTCAGAGGACATTCCCCCAAAAAATCATTTTGCAAATGATATTTATAAATACAATTTTTCTATAAAGGGCGAAACATAAAAAGATCATGAGAAGAGGCTTTGACATCAGATAGTGTGACTTTGAGTCTCAAGTTGCATTTGAGTAAGTTAGTTGACCAGTCCAAGCCCTGATTTTATCATCTATACAACAGGAATGATAATAGTACTCACGACAGAGTTTTGAGGATTGAATGAGATGATATACCTAAAAAACTCTGCATAGAGCCTAACAACATAATAAATGCCCAAAAAATGTAGCTCTTATTGTTTTTACCCATTGAAGATTTCTAGTACTGGTAGGCATAACCCTCAAGCCTTAAACTTGTCTTAAATTGTAGCCCTCATCTCCTCAGAGCCCTACACTCAGGATCTAGTGAAGCAAGGTTAAAACGGTAAGAGATTTGGCTGATGATAATCCTTCCCACAACTGAGGAGAAACAGTGGACATCGTATATAATGGGTGTACACAAATGGATTGTGTGTGAACAGTAAACACCAGTCAGATCAGTGTTTCACAATCTCTTTTTCATTATCATCTCCCCCAAGGGGCCTATTTAGAAATTTTTTTCTAATTGTTCTCCCAAGAAATTTTAATATTTCAGGTGTATATCTGGTTATGTTCTGTGTGTGTGAATATGTGTGTGTGTGCGTGTGTGTGTGCGCTCATGCTTTATATATTAAAAGAATAAGATTATTTTATCTCCAGTCAAACTAAGTTTCACCCCCATGAGGGCAATATTGCCTGCACATCGAGTACATGCCCTAGACTGTGCCACCTTAGAACATCTAAGGAGGATGAATAAGATCAACCTATCAGTCAATGCCCATTGTTGTCTTTATAACAGATAAAATTAATTAAATAACTCACTGCTATAATTATTGTCTATTATCTTTCTTACTCAGTTGCAAGCCTCTGTGATGGCCGAAGCATAGATTTCTTAGTCATTGTTGAATCGATTCTTTTTTTAAAAGATTTTATTTATTCATGAGAGATGATACAGAGAAAGAGGCAGAGACACAGGCAGAGGGAGAAGCAGGCTCCTTGCAGGGAGCCTGATGTGGGTCTCGATCCCAGGATCCCAGAATCATGCCCTGAACCAAAGGCAGATGCTCAACCACTGAGCCACCCAGACATCCCTTTTGAATGGATTCTAATACAAAATAGGCAACTGATACTTCTTAAATATATTGGTAAGGATTTTAATGTCTAGGAGGGAAATGAGAACAAGACATGTAAAAGTGAAAGTATTCATGAGCTCGTTTAGGGTCTTGTATGAGGAGTAGCAAGAGACAGAAGGAACTGAGGCATTTTCCCTTACCCAGTGCAGATTTAATCCTTCCCGTGAGGAGCTTCCCAGATGAAAGCTTGAGTATGGAACCATGTCTCATTCATTGTTAAACACTTTAGAGGTCTTTACACAATGTCTGCTAAATGGTGGTTGAATGTTGTTTCAATTATGAATTAATAGCTAAGATGGAAAGTCTTGAGAAGAAAGAGAGATATAAGGTCGCTTCCTTTTCTCTTTCCTATTTCATTTATTTAAAGATGAATTTAGATGTATCTGTATTTAGATCTTTTAAAAGAAGTTTTTCCAAAAAGAAACATTTTATATTTGAAGATAAAGAATCTTTGACACTAATATTTTCTTTAATTTAATATGCTAAATTGAACCTAGGTATTTTTTTTCCTCTTTTCAGTTCATCTAAAATATTACAATTCTTTTCCCTTTTTACTATAAAATAGATTCTAAAGAACCAATTATAACCCCCTTAAAAAGTAAAAGGACTGTAGGGAGATTTAAAAAAAAAAAACTAGAATGAGTTGTATATGTCAGTTCTCTTTTTTGCTACATTTTTGTGACTACCATGGGAAGACTATAAAATCTTTAAGTCTGATTTTGGTGGAAAAATTCCCAACAAACTCCCCCCTCAAGGAGTGATCAGTATTATGGACAAAAGAGTGTATTTCTTCAATATGTCTATTTGATTTTATTTTGTGAGGCAACTACCTTTGTAAACCACACTAACATGTCAGAAATATGAAACTGTCTTCAGTTCACTGCCCTGTAAAAGATGTCTGGCAAAGAATAAAAATAAATAAATAAATAAAGCCAGGAATGCCTGAGTAAGTCATTTTATTTTTTATGATTCAAGCCCCCAAAAGGTCTTGAACTGTCAGATTTATTGTCTCTCCAATTTTATGACTTTTAGTTGTATTTATTCTTTGATGTTTACCATCAACTGTGCCTACGTGTGCCGTGGTCTGTGGGATTTCATATTGCTAAATCATTTTTTAAGCTTTAGTTGTAGCTTCTATTTAGCATCAATCCCCAGAGACATGCCATTAACATGAATCATTTTTGAAAGTATTTGGTGCAATATGAACTCCTTGTTGAGCCAATCACTCATTGCGATGGAAAGAAATGATGTGACCTTCTCAGAAATACCCATCACAGTTAAATAACCCAGGACAGGACTCAACAGTCAGGGACTTCGATTGGGGTACCCCCATCGGCTTAATCATCACCCCCCAAAGCAGGAGATGGGAGATCAGTGCAGCTTCAGGAGGGAAAAAACAAAAGAAGGGGACAGGGAGAGAGACAAATGCTGACCCAAACCACAGTCACTTTTTTCCTATTTCTTTGAAGGTTATTCTCACAGCAGGTACTTCAGTGACTATCATCAACACTATCTGAATGTATTTTTTCCTAACATTCCATTTGAAACCTCCAACCATCTTTTCTTTTTCAAGACAAGAGTTTACCTTCTCTGATTTTTCTTCTCTGCTATGCCCCCCTCCCTACTTTTTTGTTTGTTTTCCTCAGTCCAAACTCTATATTTAGCTGCTCAACTCATTCAAGATCTGGAGAGTCTTATGATGGGCTAAAAAAATTTTCAAAGAATGGAGTATAATTAACATGAGCAGTAAATTATTTCCTTGGTTTATACCAAGTATTTAGATACTTTCAAATCATAAGCCAGTGTAATGACTTCTAGATTACTCCTATAGGTGGCCATTCTTTCTCTGCTTCTATTTAGTTAACTCTGGCCTCCAGACTTTCCCCTCACCTCAGGTTTTCTAGCTTCTTCCTTGGATGAATAAATACAAATACACTACATGCTATGATTAAGAAAAGACATATAGGTAATATCCTAAAGGAAGTGGCAGAAAATTACAGCCTACAGCCACAGCCTTGCCCGTTAATTTATATATTGTCTGTGGCAGCTTTCACTCTATGGCAACCATTGAGTAGTTGCAACAGACTTTATGGCCCTCAAAGACTAAAACATTTGCTATCTGGCCCTTTATAGAAAAATCTGCAATTTTAGGTTGTACCTATTCACTAATCCTATTTACTAAACAAACAGTAATGATGGTTTTATTTCCTGGGCTCATCTCAAACTCAAAGTTTAAACTGTTAACAAAAATACCAGAAAATGTTAGGAGAAAACTGAAGGAGATAATTTCTAATTTCATTTTGATTATCTGGCTCTATGCTTTTTTATATCTTTTTAGTTGTAATTTTGTTTTCTATTTAAATAGATTGTCACTAAATTGCAAAAGGAGATAATTTCTAACTTCATTTTGATTATCTGGTTCTATACTTTTTAGTACTCTTTTAGTTGTAATTTTGTTTTCTATTTAAATAGATTGTCACTAAATTGCAAAATATGAAATTTTGTCATGTATATAAAATTTGGGGGATAGTCCCAATTTCTTAGGTTTTGTCTAATTGCTCCTGTATGAACTGACAACATTCAATATTATTTAAAGTTTGTTGGTTAAGGAAAATGTCTGTTTTTGTTTTAATCTGCATTTTTTGATAAATTGTGAGGCTGAGGCTGAACAGTTTTTCCTGTTTATTAGTTACCTGTACTTATATTTTCTGAATTTTCCTTACATCTTCCATTTACTTTTCAAAATAGGCTTTTGCTGAAATTCTTGACTAAATTCATTATGCCCTTTATTTCTAGTATGAATATTCCAGTCATAATCTGTACCCCCACTAGCTTGACTTCTCATGTAAGAGGACACATAGAATGCCCTAAGCATATAGTTTAGTATCTTCTATGTACTTTATGATGTTAAAACATAAAGATGCACCTAAGACAATGGAAATTATCAAAGAGTAAGCATATTTAGGAAAGAAATGCTTGCTAAAAATTTGGATTTTATATACTAAAAGTGAATGTTTCTAATCACTGAAATTATAGCAAATCGTATTTCCTCTCAACCAAACAAGGAACTTATTATTTCCCATGGTTTGAACTTTCTTTCTTTTTTCTTAAGCTTAAACATTCTTTAGGGCTCATGTGATTATTTGGCATGATGCAGTATAATTGAATGAGATACTTACTTCCAGATGATAGATGCCTATGATTGAGAAGAAAGTGCTTTCTTTAAACTATATCTGACTTATGAAGATAAAAGGCTTGTTAGTGTAAGTAGCTTTAGATCTAGTCAATTCTAAAAAAAGGAAGACTAAAATATCTAGCCATTCTAGAATATTTGCATGACAAGTATGTGTGTATGTTTGTGTGGCATGGGAAAAGGAGAGACTATAACATACATGGACAAGTACATGCACGCACATACATACACACAAACACACACATACACACTGTAGAGAATGCAATGCTCCATGGTAGAAATACATACAGATACCCTACTGATATAATAGAGATTTTAGTTTTTAATAACCAAAAATAAAGCTAATGGGCAAAGGTAAAGTTCACTTTCTTTGCGAGAGAAAACCAGTAGTTAATAGTTTTAATTTATGGTAGTCACATAGAGAGTTATTTCATGTTTATGTGTCAGAGAACAGGGATATGTATAGCTAGTTTCCAATGGTGACCACCATCAATTGCTTCCTTCCCTGTATGTGCTTACTGTTCTTCTTGAATCCAAGCTGGCCTAAATGATTTTCTTGATCAATCAAATCCAGTGGGGATGACATTCTGAAACTTCCCAGGCTACATTATAACAGCCCTGTTAGCTTCCTCCTAAGTTCCTTGGAATGTTGATCCTTGGAATACTTTCTTCCAGAACCCATTTGTCATTTTGTGAGAAATGCAAGCTACATAGAGAAGCTATGTGTAGGTAGTGCTGGTTGGTAATCCCAGCCAACAGCCAACATCAATGCCAATCATGTGAAAGAGTCATAATCGATATCGTGTCTACTTCGGCCTTCTGTTCCTACTCAGCCTCCATCTAATTGTAGGTTCCTGAGAGCCTCCTAGCTAAGATAAGTCAACACATAGAATTAAAATACTAAATTGTTGTTTTAAGCCACTGTTTATTGGAGTGCTTTGTTACAGTGGCAAAAGATAACTGATACAGTATAAAACATTTTATGGTAACGATTTTATAGAAAATATGTCAGTAGGATAAGTAGGCTTCATATATCCCAGAGAGAAAATTTTTCTACTTTCCCAATGTCCACCAAAAAATACCTCCCAGACTTGAGGAACATCCTTCTAACTTTCTTAGTGAGTGAGGTCTGGGCCAGACACTATACGATAGAGCCTAGAATCTGGATTTCAGTGCCTCTCCAGGCATGCAATATTAGTCAAGTTAGTAAATAGTAAATGGAATATAAACTTCCAGGGTAATTCAGACATTTGAGGAACACAGCACTATAAAAGAGTAGTAAATCGAACAATTAGAAAAGATAAAACAAGGAACCAGTTTAAAATATATTTAAAACAAACATAATACTTAAAGAGAACAATAAAATGCCTAATTGAATATAAAAAGGATCCCCCAAATAGAGAAATGATATAAAGAGGGAGAAATGCATGCAAAAAAATCATTGAAGTTTTCCCAAAAGTAAAGGAAGATACTGGGCAGAAATGAACAGAATTCACAGAACAATTAAAAATAAGTAACAAAATAATAAGACCCATATTATTAAAGGCAAAAAAAAAAACAAAACGGGCACAATATATACACGAAACAAGTGTCAGACTAATATTAGAGTTCTCCATGGCAATCCTGGATTAAAAAAAAGAATGAAATTAGAAGAATGACAAAGGAGAAGACTATTTTATCTAGAGCTCGTATCCAGATGATATTTCTTTTAAATGTAAAGTCTAAATAAAAATAGTCTTATTTGTAAAATGCCTCACAGAGTTTTCTATACAAAGACCTCCATTGAAGCGTTCTTTGAGGAAGCTTTCCAGAATATAGAGAAAAAGATTCAGGCAGATACTATGGAATATATGCAAAGTAAGAATAATAAAATAATTCAGAAAAGTTTACCATTTTCTAAAGAGTAAGCAACCGACAAAAATATATTCAAAACAATGCAGAATAAAAGTCTAGATCAGCACTATCCAAAAAATGTCTCTGAGATGATGAAATGTTCTATTTTTGTGCTCTATATATCTATGGAACACTTGAAAAGTAATTCATATGACTGGGAAACAATGTTTTTAATCTTATTTTAATTAACTTTATAACTAAATAGCCACATGTGGCTAATAGCTACTATATTAGTGAAGTTCTAGATGATATCAACATAGTGAGATTGGTAAAAATAGAGAGGGTGTTAGGTAAAAGAGACCTGTGGGGCTTAGAGCACACAAAGACACTTACCTAGTTTAGAAGAAAAATTGGAATCTGCTAAGATTAAGAAATGTATAAGAGTAAAATATAGGTATATCTTAATAAATCTTAATATCTTAACAGAAAACAGATGAAAACTAAAAAGATGTAACTTTCTAACCAGCAGTTTGAAGTTCAATCAGTTTATATAGAAGATAAAAAAGTAGAAATATAACAGCATAATAAATAGAAATACAGAATGTCAAAAAAAGTCCCACTATATCAAATTCCTATGAATACAATGTTATCATGAATATAAAGTTTAAACTCACCATTTAAAGAAATTTTCAGACTACATTAAAAAATTCACCAACATGTTACCTACAAGAGGCATATTTAAAACAATAATATTCAGAAAGTTTGAAACTAGAATGACAGAGAATGCTAGATAAGTACAAATCTAATGTAATCTAGTTTAGCATTTTCTATATCACACAATATGGGATTTAAGGCTAAAACCATGTAAGTAAAAGAATAATATTATATTAGGGGAAAAACTGGTGTTTTTCATATATATATGAAATAAATATATATACTATATATAGTATACTACATATACTATATATAAATTGTATATATAAATATATATAAATATATATTACATAGTATATATAGTATATATATAGTTTTTATATATATATAAACTAGTGTATCAAGTGTTACAAATATATATAGTTTATATATATAGTTTACATATATATATATAAACTAGTGTATCAAGATGTTACAAATAGTGTCAAGAATCAGAAAGAGGAAAGGATTGTCTCTTCAACAAAAGGTGCTGGAAATACTAAATATCAAAAGAATGAAATTGAACTTTTTCCTTAAATCATATACAAAAAATCAACTCAAATGGTTTGAAACTTCAACATAGACCCAAAAGTAAAACTTCCAGAAGATAACATAGGGAAAAAGCTTCATTACACTGGTGTTGGGAATGAATTAATAGCTATAACACTAAAAGCACAGCAACAACAGCAAAACTAGACAAGTGAGACTACATCAAACTAAATAACTTCTGCCTGGAGAAAGAAATAATCAACAGAGTAAAAAGGCAACATTTAGAACGGGAAGATATATTTGAAAAACTATATATTGGAAAGGGGGTTAATTTCCAAAATATATAGGAACTCAAAAGTAAAAATACAAACAACCTCATTTTTAAAATGGGCAAATGACTTGAACAGACATTTCTCCAAAGAAGACATACAAACAGCCAATACGTTTATTAAAAGATGCTCAAGGAGCACCTGGGTGGCTCAGTCATTTAAGCATCTGACTCTTGATTTTAGTTCAGGTCATGATCTCAAGGTCCTGGGATCAGGTCCTAGGAAAAAGCCCTCTGTTGGGCTCCATGCTCAGCAGGTAGTCTCCCTTTGCCACCCTCCTGCTCGTGAGTGCCCTCTTTCTCAAATAAATAAATAAATAAATAAAATCTTTAAAAAAAGATGCTCAGTGTCACTAATCACCAGGGAAATGCAAATTGAAGCCACATGAAATGTCACCTCACACCTGTTTCAATGGCTCATATCAAAAAAAAGGCAACAAGTATCCATGAGGATGTGGAGAAAAGGGAACCCTTGTACACTGTGCATGTAAATGCAAAATGGTGCAGCCACTATGGATACCAGAATGAAAATTTGCCCAAAACTTGAAAATAGAACTATCATATGACTCAGCAATCCCACTTCTGGGTATTATCCAAAGGATTGAAAAAAATATCTGTAAGAGATATTAGCACTCCCATGTTAATGGCAGCACTATTCATAATAACCAAGATGTTGAAACAACCTAAATGTCAAGGACAGAGAAATGAATAAAGAAAATGTGATAGACATACAGTGGAATATTTTTCAGCTTTAAAAAAGAAAAAAATCCTGGGACGCCTGGCTGGCTCAATCAGTAGAGCACACAATTCTTAATTTATGGTCATGAGTTGGAGCCCCACATTGGATTGTAGAGATTACTTAAAAATAAAATCTTCAAAAAGAGAAATCCTGCAATATGTGAAAACATGGGTAAACATTTACAACATTGTATTAAGTGAGGTAAGGCAGTCACATTTAGATAAATACTGCATGACTCCTCTTATGAATTATCTAAAATAGTCAAATTCATAGAAGCAGAGACAGAGAAGAGGTTGCCAGGGAGAGGGTGAAATGGAGAGTTACTAATTGATGAGCATAAACTTTCAGTAATAAAAGATGAATTACTTCTAGGGATTTTCTGTACAACTTTGTTTGCCTGTAGTTAACAAAACTATATTGTACACTTAATAATCTGTTAAGAGAGTAGATCTTAAGTGTTCCCACCACAATAAAGTAAAAATAAAGTTGTGACAATCAACATAACCATATATATAACTAAACTACAGCCTCAAAATACAAAAAGCAACAAATGATACAGCCCAGTAATAACCACAACTAAAGTGATCATATCTTGGTTTCTTTTTTTTTTTTTTAAGAATTTATTTATTCATTAGAGAGAGAGCAAGAGCAGGGGGCAGAGACAGAGAGAGAAGTAGACTCCCCGTTAAGCAGGGAGCCTGACACAGGGTGGATCCCAGGACCCTAGGATCACAACCTGAGCCAAAGGCAGACGCTTAACCAACTGACCCACCCAGGTGCCCCCATATCTTGGCTTTTGATATCATTGTTCAATAAAAGGAGCCATGGCCTTTATAGAAACGATTTATTGTAGGGCTGGAGAAGGAAATATATAAGATGAGCCTAGAGCATGTGGAGGGCCACAAAATAAGAAAATGTTTTAAAATTTCCCCAAACGAAACAAACAAAACCCAACCCCCAACTGATGTGGGTTTATCAGGAGGCACAGGAGCCAACTGAAAGAGTATCTAATGGCCAAAGCTGGAACAACTAGAGCAACTGAAATAAAGTAATATTGGATTACTATGCAAAGTATAAAATAAATACCCATGAGTTTATACTGCGATAACTAAGTGATTGAACAAATAACAAAAGAAGAAGAGACATATTGTCCATGCAAAACAATCTCAAATAATTCCAAATAATTTATGTAGAAATTATGTAATGGTACAGTGGAGAAACCTGAGAAACTCTTCTTCAGCCAGGTGATCAAGGTCAATATCAGCAGTCATGAATCATGTTGATATGATGTGATGAAAATGTCACTTTATGCCATGATCTTCCTCCAAAAAATTCATAATGCCTGACTAATGAGACAAAATCCAACAGAGGGACACCAAAACTGTCAAGGTCATAAAAAACAAGGAAGTCTAAGAAACTGTTAGTCTGGAGAAGCCTAAGGAAACATGACAAAGAAATGCAATGTGGTGAGATAGGAAAAAAGACATTAAGAAAAACTAAGGAAAGCTATATGATTTAGTTAATAAATGTATCAATATTAGCTCATTAATTGTAACAAATGTACCATATTACTATACAGTGTTATAGTAGGGGAAACCATATGCAGGGGTATATAGGAGCTCTCTGTACTTTCTTCTCAATTTTTCTGTGAATCTAAAACTTTCCAAAACCAAGTTTATTAAGGAAAGCAGCAAATAACAGTTCAAATTGGTTATGCAAATATGTCAAAAATTTACTTTGGAAAAAAAATTACTTTGAATACTTTAACACATTCAAGGAACCTGTAGATCAAGCAGACAGATATTAACCAACATCCACATTCAGAATAAAAAGAGAATGTGCATTTTTGTGCATAAAGGGAATATTCATAAAAACTTGACCATATGCAAGACCACAAGACTCAGTCTCTAAATCTGGCATAGCAGAACACTCACTTCCAGATCACCTCTTTCTTTGTGCTTACTCCTCTCTCATGTGACTGAGTTCTCACTTTTTTAAAAAAATATTTTATTTATTTATTTGACAGACCGAGAGAGAGAGAGAGAGAGAGAGAGAGAGAGAGAACAAGCAGGGAGAGTGGCAGACAAAGAGGGAGAAGCAGGCTCCCCATTGAATGAGGAGCCAGATTTGCAGCTAGATCCCAGGACCCTGGGATCACGACCTGAGCCAAAGGCAGACACTTGACCAACTGAGCCATCTAGTCACCCCTCTCATTGTCTTTCAGTACCAGCCATGTGCTGATGCTGTGCAATAGTCTCTCCCCTAAACCCCAGATTTGTATATCTGCAGCAGATTTAACATCCACTTTTATTTTTCTAATAGACTCTTGAAATTGGCATATCCCCAAACCAAACATATACTTTTCCTCCACAAGTTCATAAATGACACATAAATGACATAACATCTCTCCAGGTGTTCAGGAAAAAAGCAAAACAAAATAAAGTACATGTAGGAATGAAAACCTCTTTACCTTACACCACATAATACTGTTGGCCCTAATTTCAAATTATTAATGGCACACTGAAGATTGACAACCAAAGTAGATTATTTTTTAATATCCCCTATCTGTCTGACTATCATTTTCAATAATAGTCATTAAATAAAAAGATAATAACACTGAAGTAAAAAGAATAGTAGTAATGGTAAAAAAAAAAAAAAGAAATGCACTGATTTTTTTCTTTCATTGAACTTCATATATAAACTTATGCCAAAAATAAATATTACAATTAAGAAGTAAAGAATAAAATACAAATTACATTATACAAAGGAAAAAATGGATTAATATTATTTGATTTACTAAAAAAAAAAAAAAAGACAGAGAACTAGGGGCACCTGAGTGGCTCATTCAGTTAAGTGCTGACTCTTGGTTTCCTTCCAAGGTCATGATCTCAGGGTTGTGAGATCCAGCCATGAGTTGGTTCTGGGCTCAGCAAGGAGTCTGCTTTCCCTCTTCCTCTCCCTCTGCCCCTTCCCACTCCTGAGCACAGGTAGGTACTCTCTTCTCTCTCTCTCTCTAATCTTTAAAAAAGTTAAAAAGACAACTATATATATATTTCTTGCATTAATGAAGTTTTGTCTCAACTTTGGCAAATTTATCAGTGACTTCAACAAAGTTGATTTTCTTCATCCATTCATGGTTAGTATAGTAGAGCCAGATTTGTCAATCTTTATAGTTTAACAAAGAGCACTATAAATTTAAATTACAGGAATTAATAAGTGCATATATGGCCACAAAAGTCTTAAAGATAGAATCCCATTTCACAATGAAACACAGGACTTTTAAATGCAAAAACTTCACATGCACACTGAATAGCAGAATTGAAGTCATTCAAGTTCTGCTCTTTCATCTGTTTTTTAAGATTTTAATTATTCATTTGAGAGAGAGAGCATGAGAGCACGCACAAGCGGGGGGGGGGGGGTGGGCAGCAGGCAGAGGGAGAGGGAGAAGCCAACTCCTTGCTGAGCAGAGAACCCTGATGCAGGGCTCAGTCCTAGGACCCTGGGATCATGACCTGAGCCAACGGCAGATGTTTCACTGACTGAGCCACCTTGGTGGCTGCTTTTTCATCTTTATAATCATTGCACTTTTCCTTATTTCAAATCTGTTGTTGAACTGCAGGAACAGGTGGTGCCTCTGCCCCACCCAGGGATGGAGACAGGAAGTGCTCCGAAGACAGCACAGGTGGTTCCCAAATCCTGTGTGCAACCGTGCTTTCAAAACCAGTGCAGGCGGCTGGGTCTATCCAAGTGTGTTGAAACCCAATTGTGTAACAGAGTTCTCTGAAATAACTTCCATCTGGCATATGATGTTTATTAAAGGATAAGAAATAAAAATATACTCAACTGGAGCTCCCAGGTATATTATTAAGGCTCTACTGAACTGCAGCAGTTGTTTAGAATTTGAAGTAATAAAAAATCCTTTCTCCAAAGAGTATTTTATCACTGCCATTGTTTAAAGTTGCAGGGCTACAGTGACAATAAAAAGCAGACTGAATTTTGGTCAGTTTTAAAGTCATTTCTGAGTTCTCAATAGATACTCCCCCACTTTATCGTCTGTATCTGGAGCAGATGGCTTCCACCACACCAGTCTTGGGATGCCAATACAGATTACATCTAGAATCCAACTATTCTCTACTCCTCATGCTACTGGCTCAGCCCAGGAAGCCATCATTTTTTGCCTGGATGATTGCAGCTGCATCCTAACTTTATAAATGGACTTGCTGAGGGATCCCTGGATGGCTCAGCAGTTTAGTGTCTGCCTTCGGCCCAGGCCATGGTCCTGGAGACTCAGGATTGAGTCCCGCGTCGGGCTCCCTGCATGGAGCCTGCTTCTCTCTATGTCTCTGCCCCTCTCTCTGTGTGTGTCTCATGAATAAATAAATGAAATCTTAAAAGAAGAACTCTTATATAAATGAACTTGCTAATTAAGCTTTTCACTCTCTTTTATCCATTGAACACAGTTGCTGAGGTGATCTTCTAAATGGAAGTTAGATCAGCTACCCCTCTACTCAGAGCTGAAGTGGGATTGCATCTCATTCAGAGTAAAACCCAGTGAAAAGACAAGCCACAAACTAGGAGGACATGTTTTCATATCATATGTCAGATAAATGACTTGTATCCAGGATACATAAAGAATTCTCTGAATTTTGTCATAAGAAAACAATCCAGTAAAAAGAGGCAAAAGGCTTGGACAGTTCACCAAAGAAGATATAGAGATAGCAAATAAGCATATGAAAAGAAGCTCAAGATCATTATCATTATAGAAATGAGAATTAAAACTGCAATATGATACCACTCAATACCCCTCAAAAATCTGGGTGGCCATCCACAGTGTCAGCAAAGGTATGGAGCAATTGGAACTCTCATACACTGCTGGTAAGGGTGTAAACGGATACAGATTTTGAGAAATCATTGGGCAGTTTCTCCAAAAATTAAACTTGTATCTACGCTTTAAAATGTATGCCTACATGAAAACTTGTACATGAATGTTCATAGCAGCTTTATTTGTACTTGTGAAAACCTGGAGGCAACAAAAATATCTACCAAGAAGAGAATGGATAAACCAATTGCAGGTTATTCATGTTATAGATGCTACTTAGTGTCAACAAAAAATAAACTATTGAAAGATATATAACAATATGGCTGAAATGCAAGATAGTTATGTTGGAAAAAAAACATACAAAAAAGAGATTGCATTGTATGATTTTATTTGTACTAATTATCAAAAGTGCAAATTAATCTATAGTGGCACAAAGTAAATCAATTGTTGCCTGGCTATGGGACAGGGCTCCCATACAGATCTCTTCTCTTTTCTGGGGCCCCAGAACCTGCCAGAACCACTGCCACGTGGTTGTTGCTGCTGCTGCCACCCATCTAGACCCAGCTGACTCTTGGGCTCTGCCACCCATCTGGACCCAGCTGACTCTTGGGCCACCAAACAGCCCACACCGTCCCACTCAAACTGCTAGGTTCATGCCATGAACATGGGCCTGAGTGCACACTTGTATGAGCTACTACTCCACCACTACTGAATGTCTCCAGTGCCGACTGCTGTTGGGTGTATCTCCTCTGCTCATATGCATGCTATGTTATCCCATCTGACTTCTCTTACGAAACACAAGTTCAATGATAAAATGTTTTCAAGATGGTGAGAGGAGAGCATTAAGTCCAGGATGGAGCCCTTCCTGACTATAGAAGTTGCACACCAATGAAGCCATTCTGGATTTTGTGATGTGAGGAAAATAGACTAATCATGCACTCTTGTATAAGAATCAACTAATGCACACATCCCAGAGCAAACCTGATATTATTTAGTCAGATGTACAGATTTAACTACCCAGTAGTCCTCCACTGCATATATAATCCAGAAAACATCTACTCTAGGTCCATAACACAATGTGCGTGAGGATGCTTATTAAAACATTACATATAGAAGTAGAGAATGGAAAGAAAGTGAGGCATCCATAACCAATGAATGAATGAATGAATGAATGGCAGTGGAAGCATGCTATGGAGCGATGAAAGGAAATGAGCTAGATCAATGGTTCTTACCCTGGCTGCTCATTTGAGGAACTTTTAAAAATTCCTAATGCCTAAGCCCCTGTACCTAAATTAATTAGTCCCGGGTGGAGTTTGATATTTAAAAATTCCCCAGGTGATTTTAGAGTTGAAAACCATTGAATAAGATGGTCATAGAGCTATGTGCACACATATTTTAAAAATTAAAATACATCTTATTTATTTTACATTCTTTAAAAATTTAATGCAGGGTATTATAAATCAAGGACACAGATACAGATACAGACACAAACATATATATGTATATGTTTATGTGTGTGTATACACACTCACACACACATGCACACACATCCCAAAATATGTTTCTTTAGGATATACATATTAAGCAAGGTAGCATGATTGTCAGAGAGAGTGAGGATAATAAGGTCATGTCTAGTATCAACGAAGGGAGTAAATGAGAAAGTAGATTTCTCCAAATTGATGATAACGGAATTTAATTCTCTGAATCTAGGTATAAAATAGGTAATAATAGTTACTAAGGACTGGCCATGCTCAAGGAATTTTGCTCTCTAAATACCTTAATCATATTATTTCATTTACTCCTCATGTGACTCTGTAACATAGGTGCTGTTTTATCTCCATTTCACCGATGAGGAAATGCAAGGCCAGGAAATGAAATAATGCAGGAGGAATCACCAGGCTTCATGGCTGAGCTATGTGTGACCCCAGGCAGAGGGCGCTAGAGCTCTGCCCTTGACCATTGTGATTTACGCGTTTCCTAAGAAAGAAGGGAAAGAGAGGAAAGAGATTCCTCATTTTTTATTTACTGTCAAGTAAATCTTGGACAAACCAAGGTTAGGAAGTTAGCAACTCAAGGGTGAAAGTTGAAAAGTACGTGTTTAGGACAAAGGAAAAATGATGAGAAAATGGCACTAATCTGAGCATAGAATTATGACTAGAAAGACTAAAAATCAAAGAAGGATAAAAAAGGTAGAAAGTAGGGCAGCCTGGGTGGCTCAGTGGTTCAGCGCCGCCTGCAGCCCAGGGCGTGATCCTGGAGACCAGGGATTGAGTCCCACGTTGGGCTCCCTGCGTGGAGCCTGCTTCTCCCTCTGCCTGTGTCTCTGCCTCTCTCTCTCCGTCTCTCATGAATAAATAAATTAATTAATTTTAAGAAAGGTAGAAAGTAGACAAACTTGTTTGATAAGAATGCCACAGAGATGATATGCCCTTCTCGGGTTATCATATAATGAAATGCATAATGTCAGTATGTTTTATTACTGGTGATGTGAGCCTTCCTCATTGGGGT